>NC_133332.1:226290937-226893865 GCF_042186555.1 Aquarana catesbeiana | reverse complement strand
AGCTGAGGCAGGTAAACAGCTTTGTTGACCAGATTAAAATGTATTATGCTAAATTGAGTATAAAAATTAATACGTGGATGAATGGTTATATATCCCATAGATTTTGTTGTTAGCTGTAGCCAATCACAGCATGTCAACAGTTAAACAAGCTGTCACGAATGGAAAGCCAATCATGACAGTTAAGTATTGCTTATAACAGTGATCATCACGGTTATAAGCAAAAACGGTATAAAAAACTATGGCGACACTGAACTATTCTGTTGAAAGTATTAGAAAAAAAAAAAAAAGTACAAAAAAAGTTTCAAAAATTGAATAAATGATGGTAAAGTCTTGTGCGTTTTTGTTATTTTTATATATTAAAAAAAAAAAGTTATACTTAGCTGCTCCGTTTTCAGTGGTTTTGCCCAGAGCAGTCCAGATTCTCCTTCTCGGGTTCCTCTTCTGTGCTCATGGCCACTCCCTCCTATTGCTTGCTGTGGGGGCACCCAAGCCGAGCTCCAGCTCTGTGCATCTGTTCAGGACACGGAGCTGCAGGTTGCCCCGTCCCCTCCCTCTACTAGTTGGCTAACTGCCATTGACAGCAGTGGAGCCAATGGCGCTGCTACGTCTCAGCTAATCAGGAAGGAGAGTCCTGGATTTCTGAGACACTCATGGACATTGCTGGACAGAGATTGGTCTCCGGTAAGTATTAGGGGGGCTGCTGCACACAGAAGGCTTTTTATCTTAATGCGTAAAGATAAAAAACCTTCTGACTTTACAACCCCTTTTAAATGGTGTTGTGTGTGTTTTTTTTTTTTTTTTTTTTTAACATACTGTCACCAGTCAGTATCCCTGATCACCGCCACACCTCTTATTAGAGTCTTATGATGACTCTGTAAAAAAAAAAAAAAAAAAAAGGGTTATATTTTACCAAGGAAATGTAGCACACATTTTGGCCTAAAATTAAGGAGAGAATATTTATTTGCAACATATACTAAGAAAAACTTGTTTATTTTTTCAAAAATCAGTATTTTTTGCATCTATATTGCAAAATATAAAAAAGCCCCAGTGGTGATCAAATACCATCGATTTGCGTGAATAAAATGTAATTTGTGTACAATGTTGCATGACCGAGCAATTTTCAAGTTAAAGTAGCACAGTGCTGAATAGCAAAAAATGGCCTGGTCATGAAGGGGTAAAACCTTCCGGTGGTTAAAAGAGAGACTATTAGAAATTGTACACAATGAATGTCTCCTGCTTTGTAACCACTGTTCATGTGGCTTGCTTCAGGAACAGTTTACCACACCACATTATATTTGACAGGTACAGTGGTGTAAATAATTATTTGATCCCCTACAGATTCTGTAAGTTTGCCCACTTACAAAGAAATTTAAGGTTCTATAATTTTTATCATAGGTGTATTTTAAATTCAGTGGTTCTCAACCTCAGTCCTCAAGTACCCCCAACAGGCCACGTTTTCAGGTTTTCCTTTACTTTGCACAGCTGCTTTAAATCAATATCAATGACATGGTATTGATCAGAGCTATTTTATCTAAGGGAAGTTCCCAAAACGGCCTTTTGGGGGTTCTTGAGGACTGAGGTTGAGAACCACTGCTTTAAATGATAGAGAGAGAATATCAACCAAAAATCCTGAAAAACACACAATACAAATGTTATAAATTGAGTTGCAGTTCAGTGAGTAAAATAATTATTTGATCCCCTACCAACCAACAATAATTTTGGCTCCCACAGACTGGCTACAGTATATACTCATGTGGTACACAGATTAGTCCTATCAATTTAGAAAGGTGCTCCTAACAGCTCGTTATGTGTATAAAAGGACACCTGTCCACAGATCTTCTTTTCAAACCTCACTATAATGGGCAAGACCAAAGAGCTATCAAAGGATGTCAGGGACAAGATTGTAGACCTGTACAAGGCTGGAGTGGGCTGAATGACCATCAGCAAAAAGGTTGCTGAGAAGGAGACAACTGTTGGAGCGATTATTCACAGATGGAAGAAATACAAAATAACCATCAATCACCCTCGGTTTGCAAGATTTTATCTCATGGGGTAAGGATGATCATGAGAAAAGTGAGGGATCAGCCCAGAACTACATGGGAGGAGTTTCTGAATGATCTCAAGGCAGTTGGGACCACAGTCACCAAACAAACTATTGGTAACACAATACACCGCCATGGATTGGAATCCTGCAGCTCCTGCAAGGTTCCTCTCCTCAAGAAGGCACATGTACAGGATGGGCGGAAGGAGAAAAGAAGTTAATACATCTTCTAGTTTTGTTCTGTTGGATATTTGGCTTCTTTAAATTCGATAGCTTAAATAAATAAAGTTTCCTACTGATTTAATGGATGCTATACCAAATGCTGGGTTTCTACTGGTTGTTATGCCAAAGTGAATTGGATTCTATATATATATATTCTGACACTTTATCTGTATGTTTGATGGTTGGTATTCATTGACTCTGTTTATGTATGGAATACGATTGTATGGTCACTTTATGCAATAACTAATAAACATTTTGATTAAAAAAAAAAAAAGGCATGTACAGGTTTGTACATGAACATTTAAATGATTCAGAGAAGGATTGGGAGAAAGTGCTGTGGTCAGATGACACCAAAATTGAGCTCTATGGCGTTAACTCAACTTGCCGTGTTTTGGAGGAAGAAAAATGCTGACATTGACCCTAAGAACACCACCCATACAGTCAAGCACAGAGGTGGAAACATGATGCTTTGGGGCTGCTTCTCTGCTAAAGGTACAGGCCGACTTTGCCACATTGAGGGGCCATGTATTGTAAAATCTTGGATGAGAACCTTCTTCCCTCAGCCAGAACACTGAAGATGGGTCATGGATGGGTCTTTCAGCATGACAATGACTAAAAACATACCACCAAGACAACAAAGGTGTAGCTCAAGGAGAAGCACATTAATGTCATGGAGTGGCCTAACCAGTCTCCAGACCTTAATCCTATAGAACATTTACGGAGGGAGCTGAAACTTCAAGTTGCCAAGTGATAGCCAAGAAACCTTAAAGATTTAGAGAAGATCTGTAAAGAATTGGACCAAAATTCTTCCTGAGATGTAACCTGGTCACTAACTACAAGAAACATCTTACCTCTGCTTGCCAACAAGGGTTTCTCCCCAAGTACTAAGTCATGTTTTGCTTGGAGATCAAATACTTATTTTACTCACGGAACTGCAACTCCATTTATAACACTTGTATCGTGGTTTTTTTTTTTTTTTTTTTTTTGTTTTTTTTTCTTCCTGGATTTTTGGTTGATATTCTGTCTTGATCATTTAAAATACACCTATGATAAAAATGATAGGACCCTTCATTTCTTTGTAAGTTGGCAAACTTACAAAATCTGCAGGCGGTCAAATAATTTTCCCCACTGTATAGGTTCTTGAAACCCATGAACAGGTCACATTAACTTTTTTTTTTTTTTTTTTTTTTATAACCAAAACACGATAGTTGTCAGGAAAGTTGAGGATTTTGGGTCTTGCTTTATAGCATGCTGAAAACTGCCTTTACAGTTCTGTTGTCTTCGCAGCTGCTGATCAAAGTCGGATAATGCAAGACCAGATGACTGGAGCAGCCATGTCTGCACCCCGCGATCCTAATAAAGCTTTCAAAGTGAGTATCATCAGTTTGAACTTGTGTAGTGAAACTCCAGTTTTTGTTGCGAGAAGAAAAAAAAATGAACACCTCACTTGTGTTCTTTTGGTATATAGACAGACCCATTTCATTAACTTGCTTAAAGAGGAAGTAAACCCTGATGGGTGTTACTTCCTCTTTGTTTCTCTGCAAAGGTAAAGCATAATGGGCTACTATGCATCGCTTAGTAGCCCAATATGTGACACTTACCTGCAGGAGAAGCCCGCGATGTCCCCGTCTTCCTCGCTAGTAGCGAGCGTCCATTCTTCACCCCTCTTCCTTCCGGGGCCGCGACCCCTGGCTCTGTGACTGGCTGGAGTCGCGTGATGTCACTCCTGCGCATGCGAGCTGCCCTTAACTACCGGTAGAAACGGCACAGCGTGCCCTTTCTAACTCCGGCACATGCGCAGAAGAAATAGCCCTACGGCGATTTGCAAATATCTCCTAGACCGTGCAGGTCTGGGAGATATTTCAAGCACCTACAGGTAAGCTTTAATCTAGGCTTACCTGTAGGTTAAAGTGGTTGTAAAGGGTTTACAACCACTTTAAGGGTACAGTCCATTAGGGTATTGAAACTTGCTCCATATTGCGTAAAGCGCGTTCCACCTAAAACTGGAAAGTATCTGATTTCTCCTCTTCGTTTGGCACCTTTTTTCAGGAGGGGGGAGCGGGTACCTGTTTTTGATAGGTACCCTGTCCCCACTTCTGATGTACTTCGCTTCCTATTTTCAGGCTGCCCCGGTCCGGCTCAAGTAATCCGGCTCCCGCGTGTCAGCCAGCCGTGGCTGCAGGAGAGAGGAGGAAGCGCCGACAGTGGATGGGGATAGCAAGCTTATAGGTGACAACATTGCTCACAGCAGGGCTCGACAAAACCCAGGTTGCCATGGCGATTGGAAATTGCATCCTGGTACCTGGGCTACACTGCAGCAGTGGTCTGGAGTCTTCCCATGTAGCCCAACCCCCCCATGGGTGTGCTGACTAAGGTTGGGCTGGCCTGTAATTGAGGCCGTGGCCTGCTGGAGCGTGACACACCCCTTTATGTGAGCCGGCGCCCTCCTCTGGTGGGTGGTGCTGTGATGAGCGCGGCTGAGAGCTTCACTTGCTTGCTGTCACTGGCTGCCCACCTCTGACAACCTCAACAATGGGGTTGAGGTTGTGTGCTTGATCTGTTGCCCTTTCCTTTACTGCTGCTGAGTGCTGCCTATCGGTGAAGGAGAAAAATGACTTATTTGCAAAATTTTATAACAAACTAAAGTTTTTTTTTTTTTTTTTTTTTGTTTTTAATTCTGTCTTTTGCTGCTTGGTACCAGACATGAGCAATTCCTACTGCTCAACGCCCGGACATGCAGTTCTAGGCGCTGGGCAGCTAATTTAAAAAAAATTGTCTCTTAACTTTTTAGCTGGCTCCTAGTTTTAAAGCAAAATTGTCAAGCCCTGGCTCACAGGCATCACCAGTTGTCTAGTGCTCTCCTCTCCCCTGCAGCTGACACTTGTGACTGGAACAGCTGGAAATAGGTAAGTATACAGATCTTATACAGGTTACTCAGAATAGGTGTTAGGAGGAGGATGGAGAATTTTTAAGATTAGTTGGCGTTTTCTTGGAATTCTACCTAAAAGTAAACTAACCTTTTGATTTTATATACTTCTCTCATCCTGCACATACATCATGCTCCAAAGGGGCAGTGAGCTGTCCTCCACCAAAATGATTCATCAGGGAATAGCATGCTTGCTATGATCATCTCTCAGTTGTGTAGCAAACTAAGAGCAGTGCTGTATGCCCAGTATATCACCAAAGATGAAAGGCTAACTGTTGGAAAGTCTGGTAATGTCTGAAACTTTACCCAACGTTCAGTATAGACTTTTGAAAAAAAAAAAAAATCAGAGTAAGACGTAGAGCATTCTGCAGATTTGCTTTTCTTGTGTTTGTGCCACATCACGTGTTAGACTGAACTAGTGACTTGAGGTTCAAAGAGAAGTATTGTAGCCAAAGTCATATTTGTGTGACACAGCCCTTAGATCTACTGTTACCATATTTACTAGGGCAATTATGAAAATTTTGTCAGCTTTAGAAAATTACAACAGCTACAGACTGTAATAGAAAGGTATGTGTATGACTTATTTGTTGTATCACTTCTTTAATTGCCAACTTTTACTTCTAGGCTGAATGGGAAGCCATGGAGATAACAGAGCATCAGTGGGCCTTAGAGAATGTGGAGGAAGAGCTGATTTCTAAGGACTTGACCTTGGACTACAGCCAGTGATCACTCCACACAGCCAAAAGATTCTTTATCCAGAGTATTTTTTCCTACGGACTAGTGCCATAAGCGAATAAATATTTTATAAGCTGCTGCTCTTATTTGTTCCAGAGCAATCCACTATTAAATATTTCACAGCAAATCTCAATCCTTGAGACTATAAACACAGATGATGGTCTGTCTGAGCTATCTAGAGATGATAAAATGAGAAGCCAGAGAAATGGTACAGGGTATTTTCAGTGTGTCAAAAAGGGGATCCGTTTTCCTAAAAGAAACAATGGGTTGAGAGATGGACTCTCATAGTCCCCCGCCTCATTTATGCAATGGAGGAGATTTTTTTTTTTTGGTGAATTAGGGACAGAAGAAGCTGGTTGAGGACCCAAAGGTTAAAAGGCTTCTTGTGTCTCTCAATAAAGAAAATAATATTTAACTTACCACTTAGGCAAGAAGGGTGGCATAGGTCTTCTAGTGCGATCCTGGGAATGCAGTGGATCCCCACTCTTGCATCTTGAGAGATTCGGCTTGCTTCATAAAACTGCAGTCTTGGTGTTGATACCTTTTAATAAATTGTAATTCTATGTATCCTATCGAACTGACAGCACAACTTACTTTACTGGTTCAGACCTGCTTACCCATGACACGCGCTACCCCAAGATGCAGTAAGTGGCACTGTTTTTAATGCGCCACACTTAAATAAATTGTGTGCAGAGGTGATCAGGGCCTTGTGGCAAAGTGCTTTTCTTTCTGACAGCATTAGGTTATGTGTATATACTTTATGTACATGACAGGATAGCCTCCACTCACCATGTATAATAATAAAGAAATAATGGGGCAACTGTGACCCTAGGGGAAAAGAAAAAAAGTACAGTCATGCAGGGTGATGGCAGCAGCTCCCCTGGTCCTGAAATAACCAAATACACATATGAAAGGGGAGGGGGGTGTACCAGTATTAATTATTGGAACAGAGCAGGATAAAGGTACTCGCATGAATCGGGATCAGCGTACTGTCGTCATCCCTTCCACCTCTGGATGCAGCCAATCTAAACCAACCAGCTGAAGAGCACAGGAAGCCAGCTGTGTGACAGCTTGCGGTCCAAGCACAGCACGGTTGTTTCCAGCTGAGTTCTGCTGATTCAGAACTCTTTATTTTCTGCTTACCTGCCAACCTCTGCAACCACCAGCTGCTGATCTCTGCATGTTGCAGAGGGCCACAGCCGCATGCTGATCCCAACTTGTGTGAGTGCATTTATACTGATCTATTCCATCCAGCCCATCCTCCCCTTTCTTTTCCACTCACCATGTAGCTAAACATCACCAGCTGACATAGCCCTGGTGCCCAACTAGCAGTCACCTGCAATCAGGTTTGAGCTGTCAGTGAATCGATCAGCTTCTGCACAGGGAGTGCTGTGTGAGCAGAGCACTGTAAACACAATGCAGAATAAAGCTTGATGACCATAGCTGGATTTTGCATTCGTTGTCACAATGATAGGAATGCCAGCACTGGCTGTCACATGATCTCTAATAAGTGGGTGAGATATGACTCGATCTGTGCCGTGTTTGGAGAATCTGCAGGTCTGGCTACCGCTGTCTTTGCTGCCATGACCTTTTCTCTTGCTGGCTAGGGCAGTGATATTCAGCCTATTTCTTCAGTTTGGGATGCTCTCTGTATTATGATTCCTCCTGGCTGGACAGTGTTAATGACGGTCATACAGCACATCTCACAGTGGAGGAAGAGATGTTGAATAGTGCTGCACTGGCTAGTGCTAGAAGAGAGCTTATGTCAGAAAGGTAGGGCCCACAGACTAACAATACTTGACCCTGCCTGGTAGACATAAAGTGGTTCCTAAATCCCCCAAATACTGCTTAAATCATTTTCACCTAAAATGTCCCCTGCTGGCTCTATATCCTGAGAACTGAGCAATTGCAACACCTCCGATTGCTGAGTTCTCGGTCTTCCTGGAGCAGAGAGCGGTGACTGTCAGTTACCGCCCTCTGCTTTGCCCCTCCAGCCCTCATTGGGATGCCATCCTGCTGGGTCACAAGAGAGCAAAAGTAAGTGTACGCCTGTGATGCAGAGTTTTGGCCATACTTCTCTTTTAAACTCCCTGTTAATTCAATGGTCCAAAGAAAGAAAACCGGCAACAGCTTCATAGGCGGCCAAGGCTCAATGATGCACATGGAGAGCAAAGGCTGGCTATGTGGTCCGATCCAATAGAAGAGCTACTGTAGCTGAAAAAGTTCATGCTGGTTCTGATAGAAATGTTTCACAACAGACAGGGAATTGCAGTTCGTTGCATATGGGGCTGCATAGCCGCAGACGACTGGTCAGGGTGCCCATTCTAACACGTGTCCACAGCCAGAAGCGCCTACAAAAGCCACATGAGCATCAGAAATGGACCACAGAACAATGGACGAAGGTGGCCTGGTCTGATGAATTCAATAATGGTTGGAGGAAGACAATGGGATGAATTCAATAAAGCTGCTGCGCCACCGTTAATGTATTGTTCCCATTTCATGAAGCATTTGCAACATTTTTGGTTCTAAAATGCGCCACTTTTACATTGTTTGACAATCAATGTGCAGCTTTTACATTGTGTTGCAGTAAAGTGTGCCAAATGTAAAAGTGGAGCTAATTAAGACCAACTCTCTTTTGGCGAACATAGAGAAAAACTGGCTCTGACAAAATTTTGCGAAAGTATCTCTCATGCATTCTATAAGTGGTGCACCCTGAGCCAAATTCAAGTACAAGTTGTAGACAGGTATAGACATTTGGTGCATTCTTCACTTTTAGAACGCATGATGTGTTAGGACAGCCTACTCATTTTTTTTTCTTTTATAAGCCATTAGTTTTGCTTGGGCTGGCAGAGCAACTTAACGTGGAACTTTAGTCAGAAAATTAAGTACTGCTAGTTTGTTAGAGCAGAACTTTACCCATAACAACTTGATAAGAAAAATGTTCTTTAGCAAGGAACATGCATTCCACATGAATAATTATGATGCCAAAATGTGTGTGCTGTAAATTGCCTCCAGCATTGCTCCTGTTTCTTCTTGCTGCCATTTGGTGAATCCCAGAACAGCAGTAAATCATAAAGCGTAACTAAACGCATCAATTTAATGGTTTCAAAAAAAGTTACATTTCTGGAATGCCGGGATTGCTAACTGCCAGGCTTGTGTCCTCAACCAAACTGTCAAACCATCAAATGGTTGGTGTCATAACTGATCACATGTGAAGCGCCATAGCAGTTGCAGATCAGACAGAAGCAGCTTCCTTGGCTGTAGTAGATAGGAGGGTTTAATTCTGCTTTAAGGCTGTCAGCAAATCAGCATCTACAAACTCAGCAGTGCCTAAAACTAGAGAGCAACTAAGCATGTGCAGAGCAGGGTGAGAGTGTATTACTGGATTTTAAACAGTACAGGCACTTATTTTTTATATTTTACATAGCTATACCCGCAAATCGGGATCTAGCAGGACTTTTCTGATTAAAGTGGTAGTAAAGTTTTTTGGTTTTTTTGGACTTGTGCCTACAGGTAAGCCTATAATGAGGCTTATCTGTAGGCACATTGAATATCTGCTAAACTTGCAGTGTTTAGGAGATATTCCCACTGGATGCAGTCACCGACGCATGCGCTCTAAAGGTCCGATATACCATGCCGGAGACGCCGTTTCCCATGGGAGTGACGTCATTGTGGCCCCGGACAGCCGGAGCCGCAAATCCACAAGGAAGATGGGGGGGAAGCTGGAAGCCCTGTTAGCGTGCCGCTGGAGGGCTTTGTTCTAAAGTAAGTGTTTCATAATGTGCTAGTATGGGGATTGAGGGTTTTTTTTTTTTTAATTTGCAAGATCCATTTTAAATGTTTTGCACAAACATATTTTTCCTGGGTGCATCGCAATGTAAAGTACTTATAGCAAATTTGTGACAATAGGGCTATTGTGCAGCCCTCCGGGCATGTTTCGGCCTCCATATTTAACGAGTTGACCACCACAACCTTATAGCATAACCACATACCAGGAACTGTATCGGACACTGTGATCCACCTAATTTTATTTTCAGCTGTTTATCTTTGTAAGTTTGTAAATGTTATTAAAAACTTCTTTATAAGCTTTCACAGTGCACTGTGGGAACAAATTGGTTGGCAGACCAATAACAAGCCTGCAGCAAGTCCCGTCAGTACTCCTTGTTTGTTTTTATTCACAAAGTCTGTGATTTAATCTTGAAGATTCAAACCACAGCCAGACAACAAGCATTTTCAAAAGGAGATCAGAAATGGCCTCCACGGTGTCTTTCGTGCAAATTTCCCTAATGCATGGAGCATTAGAATTGGTTTACACTATTCAATACACATTAGATCCTGGTTAGCAGTGTTGCTTTGCCAAGCTAGGGGTTGGTTTTCTGCAGGGACTCTATCCTTGCTCAAGTCCCCGCAGTCTAGAGGTCATAGAGGTTCCTCCAGCTGCTTTGATTAGCCCTAGGTTTGCCATGAATGAGTACATGACTGGTAGGAACAGCAGAGTGGAAGCCCTGATGCAAATGGATTTATAGATTACGATGTACTGTGTATCATTCAGTATCACATAAATATGAGATATAGTGGTCAATAAAGCGATGCATGACTAAATGCTGATTTTGATTTTCACGGTTTTATTGGTTGTTCATACATCCGATATGTTGCAGGAAGAGAGGTGGAGCCTCTGCCTTGCTCCTCCCCTGGGTGTCAAACTAAAAGGTATTATTACAGGGAAGGTGAAAGAGGAATCTACGCACAACTAAAAACAATAGTTTTTTTTGTTTTTTTTTGTTCTTACATATCCTTCTGCATCTAGACTCCTGCAAAGCTTTGGTACCTGCACGTTACTGGAGACCATAGTAAACAAGATGTTCTTTTATAATACTGAGTATTTCTGCCTCAGGCACAGCCCTGCTTCTTTATTCCTGAGAAAAGTAAAGTGACTTAACCAGAGACCCATTTGCCGCCAGAGCGACCACCATTGTGGCCTTCAGCTCACCCACAAGGACGAGAGATACGATTTACCCACAATATAACTTACTCAATAGTAAACAAGAGTTTACAAAAATAATAACAAGAAGCCCTTTACCGATCAACTGGGTCGAGGTCTAGACCAGCCCTTAAAACTAGGATCGCAGCAAAGGCTTCCTTTGTATTCATGACCGTTCCTCATCAGCTCACAACAAAGTGTAGCATTCTTAAAATAATTCCAAAAGCCTCTCCCCTGCTCACAGTGGTCTTTACAGCTCCTGCAAGATGCCAGGTTTTTTTTTTTTTTTTTTGGAAATCTGTCCTCCAGAGTAGTTCATGAGTCTTCTACCTCATGTATTGAGTCGTTAGCTGACTTCACAGAGAAGATCTCTGTTAAGGTTCCAAAAGTTCTTGATATTAGGATTGTATGTCAATTTTTTGGGGTTGAAGAACTAAGCACATCCTAAAACTCCCAAAAACAAAAGAGGAAACAATAACTGGGTAGACCATGGAGGCTGAGAGACAATGCAGGAGGGAAGAGGGTACGGAATGACACACGGCAGGGAGTGTGGCAAAAAAATACCCGGAGGAACAGCAGCAGATCGGCACAGAGTGTCCGCACGGCAACGGGAAAGATTATATGGGTACTGCAGGTGCCACATGCTGGCACAGCCTAATATCCACATTTTTATTTGTCCTCCAACTGCGGGCACAAAATGCAGTCCTTCAGGCCGATGCCTGGCCTAAGTCTGTTTCCAGCTGTAGGGTCAACACTCTTCTGGTCGAAGATGGGACGCCAAGCATTCACCCGAGAACAAGACTGAGTCTACGAGACTGTACATTAACTGCAAAAAAAAAAAACAGGTTTACTGTATGGAAGCTAAACAATTACATTCCTTGACATAAAGATCATACTTACTGTATGGAGGCTAAACAATTACATTCTTTGACATAAAGATCATACATAAAAAATATTTAAAATGTCACTAAACCTACATCATAAAAATCTATTAATACTATTGCTATTCATTCTCAGTCACTATGAGATTTGTTCTCTGTATTCTGCAAAGAACCTGTTTGATCCTGCTGCTCTCTATCTCCACCTTCTGTCCATGTCCCCAATTCAGCTAGGGATTTTGCAACTCTGATGGCAACCCTGCACATGCTCAGTTTTCAGCGAGTTTCTATGCTGAGCATTTTCTCCCCATCACATCTGAGCAGCCCATGTGACTATAGAGTCACACATGTGAGCGTATACACAGTGGTAAATGACAACCCACTCCCTCCTCCATGCCCACTATTCAGCTAAACACAAGGGGGTGGGATATTACATGCAGATTGATGGAGGCTTCACCTCCCTCTTATTCTAAGGCACAGGCTGAAGGGGCATGACACAGCCTGTAGCTGGCAGAAATCCGCCCACACCATGTTATTGCCAAAAATAAAGGATTTGATTTCAAATATATATTTGTATGAAAGTTTAAAAGTTTTTTTTATATTATGTATTTTTACTCTGTGTTCCAAAGGGTGTTTTTTTTTTTTTTTGAACATGTGACCAGAAGAGGACAAGAAGATCCTCCTACTTATGTTTCCCTGCAGACAGGCTGAGAAAAAGCTGGGTCATGTGACTGCTGTATATTGATTAGGAATACATACAGAACGAGAAGGGACAATGTAAATTAAACAGTGTGTGTTTAGTATCACTTTAATAAAACAAGCAATCAAAAAATTTTAAGTTTTCTACTCGCTGTAAAATCCTTTTCTTGGCGTATATCGAGGGACACAGGAATTTAGATACTGCTGCCTATGGGTAGAGTTGGACACTGGCAAATAAAACTAAATAAAATAAATCAATCTGATGCTCAAGACTTAAAAAAAAGGCCACCACAAAACCTAAACTAGTGAGAAGGTGGTCAGCCAAGCCCATTGAAAAGACCCACAACATGAGTTGGTCCACGATAAATGCTGGCAACTCTTAGGATACTGAACATTACTTCTTTATTCCAAAAAATGACAGGCAATACAGCACAGGGTTCCAAGTATGTTAACGTGTTTCACACAACATAGTACTTAAACATAACGTACTGGAATAAAGAAGCATTGTTCAGTATCCTGTTGCAGTGTGGGGCTATCTCCTATCTTCTTGGTTCATCATGGTAGCGAGCCAGGCCAGCATCTGCCAGGAGGGATCAGTGATGGGATTGGCTTTTCTTGCTCACCTGGGAGCAGTGTTTCCCCTATATTTAAACTCTTAGAAAGCACAGGGTCCAGGAAGGAATCTATAATCAATCAGGTGACAAAGACCATATGGCCTTTGCACCCCTGGTCGTCTAGGATCAAGGGGATGAAACTCTGTACCTTAAAAGTTTATCTGACCCTGACAACCAATCTTGCTAGACAATTCCTACCAGGTACAACCCTGTATCAGCAGAGCACCACAGCCCACAGTGGCCTTGCGTGTCCTAGAGATTCAATTCTATAAAGTCAATATGACTCAAGGGGTAGGGTGCTTGGGAAGCATCTCTGCAAGGGAAGGCAGGAATGAAGGCGTAGCCTTAGCCTCAAACTAGTGAGAAGAAATCACCAGATGGAATGGAGGATAAAGCGAATGCATCCTCCCTAGCACACAAAGTGCTGCAGGGACACTCTAGAAGGATCCTGCTAGGGAACTGCCCTGCCTAAATTTGACCTCAAGCTAAAGAATGCTGGATCTGGAGGATCAGGAGCTAAGTGTCAATTGCCATGAAAAAAGGCAGAGGAATTATAGCAGTACCACAAATAGTTTTTATCTGATTAAAGACAGAACAGGGTAAGGAATCCAAAGAACCCTCCTCAAGAGGCTGCAGATCTGCCAAGGCCGAAAGACCCATCCCCAGGTGGACAGCCCCCATGAAGTCCTCCAGACATGCACTATCCCTGGCAGACGGTACCTGCAGTAGAAAGTGTGTGCCACCTGCTGATAATCCATGGAGACACAGGGCCCTCCAGCGATGATCTCTGCCCTCCATGCAGGAATCAAGGGTCACCCAGGTACGTTAACCTCTTCTCTCATTGCATTGTTCATTGTCCTTAAAAGAAACCGTATAAGCATTGCTCTGTGCAGGGTAAAAACTAACTTCCCTGTCACATGAAGGACTCCCACTCCTCAGTGACGAAGGCACAGCAACTCCTAGACGATGTCAAGCTGAGATGGAACTAGAAAACCTCCCCAATGTTGAAGGAACCACTTGTTCTAAAGAGCCAGACACAAGCCCTGGGGATGGTGGTTCTCCACTGTACAAAGCCCCCAAATACATGGGGAGAGGAAATGATCCCATGACCTGCTCAAAAACCAGACGCTTAACAAAGGAGAAGCAGTGTGAAATGGGCGAGGAAAGTATAGCACATGGAGAGGTAACCTTGAAAGGAATGTCCCCCAATGTCCAACACTTCCATGAGGAAGGAGTAGGGATTAACTCCCTGTTTGATAACAAGGGACCTGAGGGCACACACTCTGCAGCTCTTTTTAGCAGGGCTGGAATACCTTGTCCACAGGTGACAGTTGCTGTATCAATGCTGGAACCTGGAGAAACCTGAGACAGATCTTGCAGGTGTTAAAGCCCTTTGATAAGATGCTGACTACAAGGATCCATAAAGTTGACTCTTCACAGGAGGTCATCGGAGCGCCCCACCATATATGTAGCAGGTGTTTCTGAATGATACTGAGGATCCAGGACTGAATCATGGAAGTAAACAGTCAGAGCTGGTCCCCACCGACCTATTAAGTTAGGGAGTCCCTCTGTTGAGGAGCAGTGTTGAGGGGTACTAGGAAGATATTTTTATGTCCCAGGGAAAGGAGAATATCCTGAGGGAAAGAGTAGGGCCCAGCTTTAGAAAATAAGTTGACACATGCACTGGAGAAAGATGTCCAGGAGTGGAGGAAATCCAAGGACAATGGAAAAGGTGCATTAAAGATAAGGAGTAGCACAAGTGGGTGCCAGAAGCAAGGGATTAGCCTGTGAGCCTAAAGGTGCGCTCTCTGCACCTGGATACAAGAGAGACAATCTATCCAAGAACTCGCCAGGGTTCACAATCAGTCCCTCACTTGCAATTAGCAATGTATTTTCAGGTGCTTCAGCCCGAATGGAACAATCAAGTGTGAGTCTTCAAATACCGGGAAAACATTGAGGCAGTGCCACGGCTATGGACCTGGAATGTACTCTGTGGCTAGCCTTTACCTGTACACAAAGGTCCTGAAAGCATCACAGTACAGCACCCAGTGCCTGAAGGTCACATTCCAGGCTAGCGTCACGTCCAGTCCAGTGGGATCTTGGGACAGCATTCCAAATTCTGGTTTAGGAATGGCCGATCCAGATAGCTGCTATATACAGACATACTCAAGCAGCTATATTGTAAGGAACCTTGACTAAAGTCGATGAAAGAAGAGTGCAAAGAAAAAAATAAATCAGAAATAAAAGCTAGCAAAGGCTGGTTTGACTTTTCTCAGCAGAGCTGAAGAAAAGAAGTACATCTCCTAAGACAACAAAAACCAGAGGCATGTTGAGTAGAGGAGTTATCCTGGCCCACAATTTTTTGGATTGCCAGTGCCAAACCCTCCTATAGGCAAAAGTAAAAGCCAACAGTATCTGAATTCCCCTGTCCCTCAATGGATGAGAAGGAAATATGAATGCCATGATAAAACTTAAAATGCGCACAGACAGAAAATACACTATTGTTTCCCTTTAACTAGGTTAACCAAAACTCCTACTAAGTGCTGAATGCTGCTAATATGTAACCCTCAGGACTGGTACATTGCTTTTGGCATCAGGAATTGGGCATTAGCATTGCTTGGTGCAGGAGTTTAACAATTACCCCTCCCTGCACCCAAACCCTTAGAGCCAATACATACTGCAACGCAGAGCAGCATTAGCAATTCACCGCCCCGGCCACTCTGTGTTGCTGGCTGCGCTAGGGGGCAGTGTGGTGCACGATTCATTGCACTGTCCCCCATTTTTTCCTCTTTTGTATGAGCTTTATTTGAAGTGTACAAAATGTTCACTGCATTTTCCAGAGAATTTTTGTCTCTTCTCCCTTTTCATCTTTTTCCCCCCTTTCATAGATTCTGGATTGGAAATATTTTTTTTTATCTACTACCTTCGAGTGGAAGACCTAGACAAGTTCCATAGACACTACATTTTGGCTTGGTAGTTATACTGCTTTGACTCAAGTAAGCTATGATTTGATCACATTTGTGTTAATATATTAATATATTTATACAATGCCTGAACATTTAAATATATGCCAAAGAATTTTCTTATTTATATATACATAATTTTTTTGTATAGCGTTTATTTGTCTCTTGAGCCCTTTCCTGCCTGCCCGATTGCCTGATGTGATTTCAGAGCATCTTTGATTGGGTTCATCCCTGTCACCAGCACTGAGTGTGTTTAATATAATGTGTTATTTGTCATATCATCTACTCTATCATATTACTGTAACAAAACGTTTATTGTACTCTTTAGTCATTTTATTGTCTTTTGTAGAGATTACCCATCACACCCATCCCCTAAAGAGAAGACAACAGAAGCTGAAACAGGTTGGAATTGTATTTATGCACTGGTGACCTCTTTGGTCTTTTTTTAAGTCAATACATTTTAAACATATCCATGTTTGTTTGGTACCTTTAAAAGCCCCATCCAATATAATTTTTTTGCTACAAATTGCTTGGGGATGTGGCACCTTTTCTGAGCATTGATTGCCTGTCTGACACAATGGGTTCAAGAGCACCAGTGCTTGGTGATGGGCCCAGTGCTGTTACATGGACTCTGTCACATGCTCCCCATGCTGGTGAACATGTGCCAAGGGTGGGGATCATGCACAAATCAGATGTTTACTTGAAGTTGAATCATCTTACCTGGGTCTGGGACTGCCCTGTGCTTGTTCTCTGGCTCCAGACTAGTCTCTTTCAGTGCAAAGATGGAAGTAGCTGTAAAAGAAAAAAACTGCTAGTTACCAACAATTATGAGGACTTTGCTGGAAATGAATTTTTCTGCACAGGCAGGGCAGGCAAGAATAATATTTAGAGGATACACTGACCAAAATCAGAGAAGGCAAAGAGCAAGAAATCGTGCTTCCTCTAACAATAAAAAGACTACAAGTGAACCTGTTCTTTTCCTAAAGTGGCAGGCTCATTTTAATAGAGAGACCATAGGGAGTTAGTAAGGGAAAAAAACAAACAA
The DNA here is from genome assembly GCF_042186555.1 of Aquarana catesbeiana. NCBI lineage: Eukaryota > Metazoa > Chordata > Amphibia > Anura > Ranidae > Aquarana > Aquarana catesbeiana. The sequence goes on along the minus strand of NC_133332.1, from coordinate 226,876,761 downwards.
AAAAAAAAAAAACCATACTCAAGCTCAACTGCTTATACCTTGAGTAAAATGCTGAAAACCCATGCTCAGGCTGGGATGTTCAGCCCCCAATATGGTCTATCTATAGCAAAAAAAAAAAGCCGGCCACTCAGTATACGCTTATTGATCTTTATTGGCTACATATAAAATGGCACAGCATACAGAATGCTGATGCAATAAATCGAGTGGTGGGCAACAAAACCAAAACTTCTGCAACAGGCCCACAGGAAGAACAAGAAGGGTCAACAGATGTTGTAGCCTAAGCAGAGACCAGCAGAGGCTCAAACAACTGTTAGGGCTGATGGACAGAAGAAAGTTCAATTCGTACAGAGACCCTAACAAAGGGACTAACACTGCTCTTTAAGCACAAAGAGAGGGCTCTGCGTGGCAAGAGCATCTGAGGAAGTCCCCAGAGGGGCACAGAAAATCACAACGGTAATGAAGAAATGCTGCTTCTTGCAAAGTGCATCAGGAGTGCAAAGCCAAGGCAGTAGGAAGAGGATATACAAGGCCTAACCAAGACTTGCCAGATATCAAGGGCTAGGTTTTTTTTTGCAATTTCAAACAGAAGAAGTTGCAGCATAAGAAATTGGAAATTGGAGTTGCTAGCATGGAGTTCTCTATTGTCACACTGAGAACTACCTCACATGATACAACTCTTCCCTTCCCTAAGTAGCCATCTCAATGTATTCCTCAGGAGAATTTCCAAAGAGGAGCTCACCTTTGTAAAACATGAGCAAAAAAAAAAAAAGTTTTGCCTATAATTCTACCTTAAGCCATAAGATTCTGTGCATATGCACAGAAAGTAAGTTTATTCTGGCAATCTGAGGGATCATGTTCTCCATGGTATCTGCAAAAAAAAAGCAGTGCTGCAACAAGATTTAGATTGTCTATATCAGTGGCCTCCAAACTACAGCTCAGGGGCCGGATGTGGGCCTTTGCTTGCCTTTATTTGGCCCTTGGGGCTCTATTTCTTCCACTGAGACAAGACACTATTCACTGACACCAACAATGGGACACTATTTCCCCCACTGACACCAATGATTGGGCACTATTCCTCCCCTTCATGCCAAAGATGGGGCACTCTTTACTCCCAGTGACCCCAGGACATTCCCAATGCCCACAGCCCACCCGCTAATGTCTGAAGGACAAAAAACTGACCCTTGGTTAAGAAAGTTTGGAGACCCCTGATCTATATCTCGGAAAAGTTGATTGGTTTCTGCAGTCAAGTTTGCCATGGCCTGGGCAATTGACAAGGTAGCAATAGCAGGTTGCAGTGCATGACCTGCCAAAGCAAAGGAAAACCTTTAAAAGGTTCTCCAAACCCTTATAAACTGAATCCATAAAGGAGGGAATGCCATCAATGGAAACAGTAGATAATTTACTGCAGGTCTGCAGGGAGAACAGTCCAGTTCTTTTTAAACTGTCCTTCCAATAGGGTTAAAGGCATGAAAAATAGAAGGAGGGAATAACATCTCAAAGTTGGGCCAATTATATAAGGCCCAATTGGCTTGATCAAGAATATAGAATGGATTTCTAGGAATTGCCTTAATTTTCTGCTCGGAAGAATATGTGGGAGGTGAGCAGCACTGGGTGTATCTATCTAGAGAATAAGAATAGAACACACTTATTCAAATAACAAATGAGCCCACAGTTCCTTCAAAACCGCCTGCATGCTTAGTACTGTGGTATGTCTAGTACAATAAAAGAATATAGTGTAGTATCTATGACCAAGGCCGGGACAAGGGGTGGGCAAGAGGGGAAACTGCCTTGGGCACTGTGGTATCATGTGAGTGGGGGGGGGGGCGACGACCATGAGGAGATTGGGGGGAGGGAATTTGTGTTGGGAGGGGGAATTCTGGGAGGTGATTTGTGTTGGGAGGGGGGATGGGTAAAGAGGATTTCTGCTAGGAGGAGAGTAATATGGTGGGGGGGGGGGGGGGTTTGTGCCAATATCTAAATTATTCTTTTTTTGGGGGGGAATTTGTGTTAGTAGGGATGATTGGGGGGTAGTTGTGCTAGGAGGGGAAATAGGGGGGGGGGAGCTTTGTGCTAAGAAGCTGAGATTTGGAATGGAGGGGAGAGGATTTACGCTTGGAGGGGAAATTTGAGGGGTAGAGGATTTGTGCTAGGAGAGGAAAGGGGAGGGATTTTTTTTTTTTTGGGGGGGGGGGGGGATCTGAGCTGGATAGGGGAACAAAGATTTGTGCCAGGAGGGGGGGGGGGGTGATTTCAGCAGGGAGGTGGATTTGTACTGGGAGGGGGGATTAGTGCTTGGGAGGGGCATGCAGATTAGTGCTCTTTTTTGGGGGGGGGGGGTTTTATGAGACCTAATCATATATCTTGGTGGGGGGGCAATTTGGCATGTTCGCCTGGGCTCTAAATGACCTTGTCCTGGCACTGTCTATGACATATCCAGGTAATAATGCAACAAGATATGTGTAGCCAAGAACCAGTATGTAAAAGTACAGGGAAATCCTGTCTTACCTTATCCACATCATTGGTATTGATCAGGGTCCAGACTTTACCCATCAGTGCAAATTCCACTGAATGGGGTCTTCAGGGTCTGGGTATCATATAAAAGGCCCTGGATCTGGATAGCACCCTGCAGCTAACTCACTGGTTGCACCACATACCAAGGCGAGTGTTGAACGCAAGATCCAGTGCCCAAAGCAAACATGGAGGGTAACAGACCCAGAAACTGCTAGTGAGCCAGAAGGCGAAAAACAGTCAGATCTGAACAGAAGTGTCAGCCAAACAAAGAAGAAAAACTGTCTCCAACAGGAGAATGAGTCCATTACCTAAGGGCATCAAAAACTGGAGCCACACGGAGTAGGCTTGGTTCTATGAGTACATGGGCGGAGGGGGGCAGAGTTTCCCAGCAACGCTTTTGCCAGTGTCCAATCACCTGAAGGTAGCAGGATATAACCCATAGTCTAAGAATCAATTCTTGTGTCCTGTTCTGTACGATTAATATACTTTTTAAAAAATTTTATTTGGATAGTGTAAGGAAAAGCAGAAACCTTTGTCTGGTTTATATTGCCACACAGAATACCTCTTTACAGTGCCCAGGCACTGAGCAATCCAAAGCTCCCATTTCTAGGTAGCTTCTGGCTACAGGGTTGAATATTTAAACAAAAAATGCCCAAACTGCTTTTTTTCTCCACTGCTAATTACTTAAAATGTGTGAAAAAAGAATGGACAACTATGAGCAGGGTGGAAGAGGAATTATATATGAGGAGGAGAGTCCTTACTGTCTGGCAATTTGTGAATACGTTCGCCCAGTTCTTGGAAGTATGAATGTTTCATGGCTTCATCCGCAGAGATCCTCCTTCTTCCCTCCAGCTGTAATACAGAAATAATAAAACCATAACTCACACACAGTGATAAATAGGTCTGCATTCTACTTCCTTTAGCTAAAGAACATCTATCATGTTACCATTTAGGACCAGTTCACAACATAAAAGGCGCGGTTTTGCATGTTCCTGCATTTTTATGCGCAAAAAGTTACATTTCTACACACTTCTCCTCCACAGTGCATAGTATTTCCTGGTTGCTTTCCCATGTGCTTCCTTGTACCTGAACATGTGCAAATGCTTCAAGTACGAACAGCCGAGGCAGTCCATTACCGTATACGAAAATAACCTTCAAAGTTACATCGCATAGCTGTCTGCCACATCTTAGCACCTTCAGGGTTATTCAGGAATACATTTTTTCAGAAGCCATAAAAAAAGTATTTCCATTTCAGATAATATAATGACTTGAAATCTGTGTTTATATAGAGCTGCTACATGGCAGCTTTGTGGGAAAAGGACACAAGGGGGTGCCAACTAATTGCAGAATAAATAGTGGGCCTTAATAAAACAGCCTGGAGAGACACTTCAATAGCAGTTGGCGTGGTGGAGAGAGCCGCGGAGTCACTCATCAGCCAAAACAGGAAGTCTTGGAAACCACCATGGAGTGCAGAATTGGAAGTGATATTACTCTGGGGTTGGGGGGGGGGGGGGGGGGGCTGTTACCATGGTCACAGGCCAAATAGGCTCTCTCAACATGGTTATAGGCTGTCCCCTGGTGTGACGTCACTTCCGGTGCCGCGCTCCATGGTGGTTCTTGAGACTTCCTTCTTTGGCTGATGAGCGGCTCCACAGCGCTCTCCACCATGTCGGCTGCTTCTCTGGGATGACTGATCCCTGTAACATCTTTTAATCTGCTGACAAGTGCATTGCATCTTATTTATGTAAGTTTCCATTTGGCTGTTTTAATAAAGCTTACTATTAACACTGCACTTAGTTGGTGCCCTCTTGTGTCCTTTTGCTGAATTTTAGAGATAGATTCCTGTCTCTCTGGTGGAGCTGCCTACTATATGTGCTTTTCTGGCCCTGCATACAGACTTTGGATTGACTATACTATGGACATATTGGACTTTAAGGCTATGTAATCACATGGACTTTTTTGGGGGGAAAAAACGCTATTTACACGCCTATATTGTGTCGTATCAACTATATATATTATGCCAGCTTTGTGGGCATGCTCTCCATCACAACAGTAAGAACACATGTTGTCGGTCTGTCCTCAAGACAACTCTGTGTTAACCATTCAGCTGCCAGCCTCTGCTATTTTTAGGGAAGTTTTGGACTACAAGGATGATTAGGCTGTTGAGCATGGTTCATTTAGGTATGAGCAGCAGGATTGCAGTTGATGGTTATTTGAATTACAATGGTGTACTTATTATTCAAATGATCATTACCACTTACAGACAGTCCCTTCTCTTTATTACTGACCTGTAAGAGCTTAGAGAGAAGATTTGCCCCATCTGAATCCAGCCTATGGAGATAAAGGAAAGTGCATTTAGATGGCAGTAAGTGTCAAATGGAATGAGAAAATTTGGATCTTTGCAGCCCATACCTGGGTGCGTGCTTCTGGATAGGATCTGGAAAATATTTGGGATAACTGTAGGATTTAAATTCTTCATTAGATAGGATACCGGGCCACGTTTCTTCAGTGGGTGTCCCTGAAAAGAATGTAGAGAGGCTTAGTAAATGAAGGCACCTATCCAAATCATCTAAATATATCAAATTTGAAATATACATATCACAGCGTTTATTAAATCTCCACGTCTGAAATGCATTATTAGGCATATAAATCCAAACATGTTACAGCTCTTAATGCTACCCTAATCTTTACACTTTTGTTCCCAAGAGTACAATCCCACTATAGACCTGCAGTAAAACGTGACATACATGCTCGGTTTACTAAAAGTCGACCTGAACTAGCTAAAGTGAGGATTTACTATCTAAAAGGGAGCATCTCAAATAGTGAATTATGCCTAAGCAACGCCCTGAAAAAAATCATTTTTGTTTTGGATTTTGCCTAAAGAATAGAGGCGCACATCCCAGTATGCGACTGATTAGGCACCTATATTCTGTAGCCTCATAGCTGTATATCTGCTGTGTGAGCACTGGCTGCTAATCTCATCAGATTTAGAGTGAGATTGGGTAATATTACTGCTACTGCTGCTCACTGTTCCCCTGATGGCTTGATAAGGAGGAAGCTGTATCTGAGGGCCTGCAAGGCAAGCAATGCCCTGCTTCTGCTTCATTCATCCTTTGCATTTGTGTTCCTCCACCTATCCTCATAAGCAGGTCAGAAAGGTGAAAGAGGGCTTCTGAATGACGATAGGTTAGTGCAGACGGTTCTCGATAATCTTTTATTTACCGAGTATCCTGAATATAAAGTGCAACTGTTCTTCCACAGTGGATCCTGGAAAAAGAGGTCGTCCTGTAACCATCTCATAAAAGATGCATCCGACGCCCCTGAAAAAAAAAAAAAGAATTATGTTTAATATCTGACCTAGAAAAGTCAGTCCGCCAAAAATTGATAGTGTGGTCATAAAAAAAAAAAAAAAATCTATAAATTGCCAAAGGCAAACATTTTGGACAGAGCTGTGTGTTTTACTCAGAAGTGTCTTCAAAATCAGCACAATTCCTGTTCCTTTGTGGCTATGCTGTTTTTTTGTCCACTGTATTTATAAAAGGAGCCATGGTTATCACACAAACATGTTTGACTTTCTTCATCTCCGATACATGGTGGATTTATAGGATTAGTAGTTTATAAGATATATCATAGAGCGACACATATATGAGAAAACAAAATATTTGACTCCTATTTGCGGCTAAAAAGCCCCGTGGGGAACTTTCCACTTTTTTCTTTTCAAAGTAGTTTATAAGATTGACAAGTTTGTCTGTGCTTTCCTAAAAGGATAAGTTACATTTTAAAAAAATAATAAATTGCAAGAAAAAAAATGTGTATTTTTTTTTGGAGCCTGTAAAGTTTCTGCAGACCTGTCGTTGTATCTGTGTGTCTGTACGGGCAGGCAGAATCAATGAGCTACCACAGCGTCGTTGTTCATTGAGAACTACAAGCCGACATCTGCAAAGGATGTCGGGAGTTGTAGTTCATTCACAAACAGAACTGTGTGTATGAATGATTCGGCTGCTTGGGTGGATCCCCGCACAGCTGCGCTGATTTAAAAGACGGACAGCTAGTACGGGGAGCTTCTTCCCAAACTGCTGTCACAGGGAAGAGGGGGGGGGGGGTGTCCACTTCTGCATTTTACTTACCACATATCAATCTGCGTAGAGTATTCTGTTGATCCCAGGAGAATATCTGGGGGCCGATACCAGAGTGTCACCACCTCATTGGAGTAGGTCTTGGTGGGGATAGATTTTGCCCGTGCCAAGCCTAGAGAAAAAAAAAATAGAAAATGTGACATATTCCCCCCTTTTCTTCACCATTATCTAATTACAAGACAATAACATTAGGAGCAAAGCAGTTAAAATACCCATTAAATCATCAGAAAAAAAAAACTCTCTTGAGCCAGCCTCCTTCTGTTGGGACTACACCAATTCAAAGGTAAATGAGCTCTTTGCAATTCATAGCCTCATTCTAGAGACCTACTCACATGTGGGGTGGGATAGGGCTGCCTATCTATGTTGTGCATCATCCTCTAAAATCTAAGTGATGGCTGAGACAAATTTCACTGAATTTAGTGTCAGGGCTGGGCTCAGCCCTTCCTTCTCTGAGCTGGCTGCTCAGCTGTCAGCTAATTGCCAGCTCCTTTCTCTCCACAGTTACTCAGCTGTTGATGATATCCTGCTCGTCAGTCCTGCCTACTTAAGCCGTCCAGTCCAGAGGTTCTCTGCCTTCGCCTTGGTCAACATCACAGAAACTATCGCCTGTGATCCTGTTCAAGACTTGCTTTGCTGTCATTCCTTCTGGCTCCAGATCCTGCTTGCTGTTCCACTACATTGATCCCTGACTTCTGGCTTGGCTGACTAGGCGTTCTGGATACTGAAGTTTGTTCTTTTTACTTTTATTATTAAACAAGTGTGATTTAACTGTACTTCTGTATCGGCCTGATTTCATGGTTTCTGACATTTAGTCACTTTGATATATCACATTTTCTGTACAGGAGATATGAAGCCTGCAATGGGTATGTACAAAATGTAAGCAAAAGGAGTTCCCAGATAAAGTGGTGCATTACAGCAATATTTGGGTTCAAAACCAAGACAATGAGCATGCATATCAAGTTTGATCTTTAAGGTTTGACTGAGGAACTTTCCACTTTCAAATGCCTATTCTCTGTTACTTTTATCCGTGCACAGTATAAAGATCGTCTTTTATCTGGTTTATTATGTGTACTGATTTCAACATGCAACATCTGTTGCATGCTGGGAGAAGCCAACAATCTGTATGCTCTTGAAATGTACAAATATTGGGTGGGAGATCTTGTCACTTTGTATACAATTGGTACAATCCCCAGCTATAATCATGAATCAAAAAGAAAGCACTCACATGCCCGACATGACAGACTGTGGGAAATAGGAATTTTCAAGTGCCCAAATACAAAACGCAAAGAATTCGAAAAAATAAACATAAAAGCCTATTTTTATTTTGCAGTTTAAAAAGCATATCAACATATATAAACATTAGATACCAGCTACAAATACAGCAAAAAAGTTTTTACAATGAGGTGAATATGAAAACGAAGAGCAGGTGGATCGATGTGTTTCGCACAGGAAGAGCTTCCTCAGGATCCACTTAGTTTTTCAATCTTTATGATACTGTAGCCAAAAAGGACTAGATATAAAAATATATACGGTATACACTATATTATCAAAAGAATTCGGAGACCTGCCTTTACACGCACCTGAACTTTAATGGCATTCCAGTCTTATGCCCTGTACACGCGGTCGGAGTTCCGATGGAAAAAGTGCGATCGTGTGTGGGCTCCATCGGACATTGGAATTTCCGACACACAAAGTTTGAGAGCAAGATATAAAATTTTCCGAAAACAAAATCCGATCGTTTAAATTCCGATCGTGTGTACACAAATCCGAAGCACAAAGTGCCACGCATGCTCAGAATAAATTAAGAGACGAAAGCTATTGGCTACTGCCCCGTTTATAGTCCCGACGAACGTGTTTTACGTCACTGCGTTCAGAGCGATCGGATTTTCTGACAACTTTGTGCGACCATGTGTATGCAAGACAAGTTTGGCCCAAAATTCGTTGGAAAAAATCTGATGGATTTTGTTGTCGGAATGTCCAATCAATGTCCGATCGTGTGTACAGGGCATTAGTCTTTGCAGCTATAACAGCTTCTGGGAAGGCTGTCCACAAAGTTTAGGAGTTTGTCTAAGGGAAGGTTTGACAATTCTTCCAGAAGGGCATTTGTAAGGTCTGGTGTTGGACGAGAAGGTCTGGCTTGCAGTCTCCACTCTAATTCATCCCAAAGGTGCTCTATTGGGTTAAGGCCAGTCAAGTTCCTCCACCCCAAACTCACTCATCCATGTCCTTATGGATCTTGCTTTGTGCACTAGTCCAAATCATTTGGTGGAGGGGGATTATGGTGTGGGGTTGTTTTTCAGGGGCTGGGCTTGGCCCCTTCATTCCAGCAAAGGGAACTCTTAAGGCGTCAGCATACCAAGACATTTTGGACAGTTTGATGCTCCTAACTTTGTGGGAAAAGTTTGAGAATGGCCCTTCCTGTTCAAACATGACTCCGCATCAGTGCACAAACAAGGTCCATAAAGACATGGATGAGCGAGTTTGGGGTGGAGGAACTTGACTGGCCTGCACAGAGTCCCGACCTCAACCAGATAGAACACCTTTGGGATGAATTCGAGCGGTGACTGCGAGCCAGGTCTTCTCATCCAACATCAGTGCCTGACCTCACAAATGCACTTCTGGAAAAATGGTCAAACATTCCCATAGACACACTCCTAAACCTTGTGGACAGCCTCCCAGAAGAGTTAAAGCTGTTATAGCTGCAAAGGGTGGGCCAACTCAATATTGAACCCTACGGACTAAGACTGGGATGCCATTAAGGTTCATGTGCGTGGAAAGGCAGGCATCCCAATACTTTTGACAATATAATGTATATCAAGTCCTTTTTGGCTACGATATCATAAAGATTGAAAAACAAAGTGGATCCTGAGGAAGCTCTTCTTGGGCCAACCGCATCTCTCCACCTGCTCTTCATTTTCATGTTCACGTATATACTACAGTAGATGAGCTCTCTTTACAGCTGCACATACACTAAGCATATTTTGTCTGGTTTCTAATAAACCAGCCTAAATGAAATCAGTGGATGGCCCTGTTGGCAGCACTCTACCCAACATCTTTTTTTTTTTAATTCTTTATTTCACCTAACAACTTTCAGGATGGAAAATTGACAAAGCCAGGCAGAAAACTGCCAAACAGCATCTACAGCCAATCAGATGCAGTGACTGTTTGGGTATTCTGACAGCCAACGGCACCAGCTGTCAGAACACAATAGCTGTAGTGAGTTTTTCATCCATCCACTCTTTTGTTTAGTCCATTCAGTGTATGGCTAACTTTTCTCAACAAATGATACATCCTGCTTCCTTGCATTAATAGAAAGCCATTTTGCTGGCTCCCATGGCTGTAACCAAACTGATTTCCCTTTCTCACCAAAATCTGCAAGTTTGAGCTCCCCCTTCTCATTTATCAGCAGGTTCTGTGGCTTCAGGTCTCGATGAAGAACCTTGCGCCTGTGACAATACGCAAGCCCTCGGAGAAGCTGGAAAAGAAAGAGCTGAGAAAAAAGGAAGAGATGTTATTTCTTCTGCTTCACCACAAAACCAAAACCACATTTTTACCATCTTCACACAGCTTTGCCTCACCTTGATGTTGTGAAGGTTTATTAGGTTCCCACAATCATCTAGATATTGCTTCAAATCTTTGTCCTGCATGTGGGAAACACAGAGTTTAAAGTGTAAAGGATTAAAGAGCCAATGGTGATAAAATACAAGCTGGTGCTTATAAAATAACTGATCTGATATTTCAGTATTGGTGAGATCTTAGAGCTGAGTTCTGGTGTCTGCACACCTAGTGTGACCATTATGAAGGGCTCAAACCATCCCTGCTAAATTTTAATTGTATATTATGTGCTTGAAGAACAAGGGCCACTTAAGTGACATGATAACCGGTCGCAGGCCACAATGAGCAGAGTGGTCGGAAGACAAGTCCTTGTCCACTCTGCATATGCAGAGCAGACACGGACACAACCTGCTCTAATCTATGAGCCCTCCGATCTGCCCAGATGGAAGGGGATGGATCCCCTTCTTTTTTTTTTTTTTTTTTTTAACGGATCGGATTGGAGATAGGCAGGTGTAAACGGACTTGTGTCCAATGTTCAAGATATGGATAACTACAATATTGACTATTAAACAGTCGTTAGAAAGTACAAAATAAGTCCATAAGATACTGCACTGTACAGTGGCTACCGGCTGGGGGAGCTAGAAGTAACTCTGTAAAGATCAAAGCAAAGGAGGAGAGCAGTGCCATCTGAGTGCAGTATATAAAGGCAACAACATTTAAATGCAAAAAGTAAACCACTAACAAAGATAATACCGTATATACTCGAGTATAAGCTGACCCGAATAGAAGCCGAGGCACCTAATTTTACCACAAAAAACTGGGAAAACTTATTGACTAGAGTATAAGCCTAGGGTGAGAAATGCAGCAGCTACTGTGAGTGGAAAAGAGGGTCAACAATGCCCATTTTCAGCCTCACTGTGCCCATCTGCAGCCTCACTGTGCCCATCTCCCTGCCTCATGTGCCTGATTTCCAGAACACCGGGCGCTGTGACATGCAGTCTAGTCGGCGGCCATCCAGTGTAACAAAGCCTCTCCTCGTCTTAATCCGTGACTGAAGACTAATTCAGTTTGCCAGCAGTGAATCAGTGTTCCGCCTATCACGGACGAGGACGAGGAGAAGGCGGGGCTTTGTTATACTGGACGGCCGCCGACTAGACTGCATGTCACAGCGCCAGGAGATCAGGTGCATCAGTCTGCAGACGGGCACAGTGAGGTAGGGAGACTCGAGTATAAGCCAAGGGGGGCTTATTCAGCACAAAAAAAAAGTGCTGAAAAACTCGGCTTATACTCGAGTATATACGTTACTTGTGACAAGCATGTAACTGGCTCTCAATGCTGCAAGCCACGTCTGGTTTGCTGTGTATGGTATCCATCCATCTGGGCCTGGTGGTGTCCAGGGCTCCTGACTGGCGTGGAGCCACAGATGACAGCTAGTGGCGTCATATCTGGGAGAGTAAGCAGGAGGTGTGGCGGTGTTCAAGGCATGCATGCTCCATCATCAGGCCGTGCAGTGACCATGTCAAAGTGGGCTTATAAGGGCAAGCCGAGCTGGCGGACTACAACGCCCAGCAAGTCAGCACAGTGGTGCGCATATACAAGACCCACATGGAGTACACTGGTGCTCTGGGATGGCGGGTCAAAAACCTGGGCTTGCTGATCCACCATGCCAGAGCAGGAGGTCACGGGCCAGCAATTGGGCACCCCTAATGTAGAGTGTAACAAAAGAGGCTGGAGCACATACAGATGGACAGGAATATGCTCCCTGCCATAATTCCTATATGCCGCATATAGGAATTATGGCAGGGAGATTATTATTATTGTTGGATTATCTAAAGCTGGTCATACTCTAATGGAAAGTCAGCTGATTCAGCAAGGATCAGCCGAATTTCCATCAGTGTTTGGCCGTCCCTGTTAAATAGAAGTTGTTGATCTTTGATAGTTGATCGACTTCTGACGAAGGGGCATGTTGGAAAATTTTCCTTGATCAGCAACAGCAGCCACTAAGCTACAGCCGCTGATCAGTGTATTCTGAAAGCAGTGGATGCCGCTGTCAGAATGGAATGTCCTGGACACGGGCAGGGGTTGGTGGGTTTGGGATGGACATTATTTGTGGATGTTTTCTCTGAGAAGGGAACACAAAAGTTGCCCCTGGCAATTTGCCAATTATGCCGCACATGAGGAAAAATAGTAAAGAAGCCACCCCATCCAAACAACCATTCACCTATGGAAAAGGTAGTTGCTGTACTTAAAGAAAATGTGACATTCCTTTGAAAAGCTTAACTTCAAGCAGACAGCTAAAAAGATTATATAAATAAGCAGGAATTGACGTCTAAAGGATTTGTATTCCTTCTTACCCATTTCTGAAATTTATATAGCCCTGGCACACAGCACTGTCCTATTTGACAGCTCAGAAGAAGACCTGATTTCTCTCTGCTGCGGTCACAGCAGAACTTTACCCTATATTTAAAATCCCCCCTATGCATCCTGCTTTCTTCCTGTAAAAGAATAGGGCCTTTTTTTTTTTAATAAAAAGCGCTGCCCTCCCCTCCATGCACGTCATTTGCCTAGACAAACAACATCAAGTCACATATCATGGGAGGCCTTTAGACTTTCATCGAATGAGAAGAAAGGGGGCGGGTCTAGTGGTGCGTCATCGCGAGGTCCCGCTGACTGAACTAGGAGGAGGCGGTAGACCTCTCGATGACGTCAGAAGTAAGACGGTGGCATGGGACCAAGCGGTGTCTGTTGACAGAAGGCTGCCAGCGGGACAACGCTGGGTCAGGGGGGCTGGGGGAGTATCCAAATTGTGCACACATCGCCTGGAGGTAAGCACGGGAATGGGAAAAAAAATTAAAGGGAAAGAGGGTGAAGGTCCTCTTTAAGTAACACTTACAGGTCTTGTACGCTCCCCGTCTGGACAGTGAAAGTAGAAGCAACAGACTAATGAGCTCATATCACTATTACTTTCTCCTCCTATGAGCAGTGCTCCGTCCTCTCCCACTTGCTGTACAGTGCATTGCAAGATGCTAAAATCAAGCCACCAAAACCCTTCCCTCTGTATGCCCCTTTTTAAATCAGACTCACTTTGATACTAGGGGCTGACACAAGGCATAGGCCCTGGACACTGCAACTCCTTCTGTAAAAAACGAGAGCCCTTTTTGGCTCCTGAAATTTTTTGCGCTACCAAATAAGGCTAGGTTCACATCTATGTGGTTTTTAGTGCAATTCAGATCAACAGAAAACGCACTACAATCCATTTAACCTTATTTCCTATAGGGCTTGCTCACATCTATTGCCTACAATGGTTTGCCTGCAAAGTGTTTTTTGAAAATGTGCGGGGGACTTTTTTTTAAACACAACACAGTATGTTTTTGGCTCTATAGACATCCACGGAATTTCATCAAAAATGTATGTACATGCATTTTCCTACATTATAACAGACATCTCTTCCTAACAACATCAACACTTCCCATAAAACTTTCTGCTATCTGCAGCTGTTTCCAGAGGTTTATTTTCCATGAATATGGAACCATTGGATAATTGTTTTTTAGAACAACTGTTTTTACGCATGCGGCGTAAACTACTGACCAAAAATGCATATGTTCCTATTTTTATTTTTTACTCAAGAATGTGCATCGCTTGTTTACATGCCTGTGTGCATAGGCACATTACTAATTACTAATGGGTTGTATTTTAGCTCTTGAGCTTTTTCAAGCTGCAATGTGCAAGAGGCCTAAAAGGTAAAGACTCCATTAAGTCATTAATAAATGAGTCACAACCACTGTACTGATTATTTTTGAGATATCACTCACCAGGTACTCGAAGACAAGAGTCAAGGTCCTCTCTGTGTGGATGATGTCATGAAGAGTGACGATATTTGCATGTTTTAAATCCTTCAAAAGGGAAACTGCAAGAAAACCGCAATGGTACTGTTCAAGTAATGAAAGCAGAAAGCAATATATACAAAAGACTGCTTACTAGAAATATTGGCCACATATTAAAAGACTAAAATCCTTAGTGTGTATTGATTTGTTTCTAAAATATGCATCCATAAGCAGAACTGGATGTTCCTAAAGACTTGGAGGTGTTCCACAAGACAGCTGTATTTCAAAGGAAAATAACCTTCCAGATTCGCAAAGTGAACTGTCTCACTAGTTGTGTCCTTCTCACTTACCTTCTCTGATGGCTGTACAAGGAGCACCCTCCTCATGTTCCAGGCGAATTTCTTTAAGGGCAACCAGGTTTTCGGTCAGTTTACTACGGCCCTTGTAAACAGTAGCGTAGGTTCCCTGACAAGGAAAGACATAAGCCACAGTCAGCCAAGAACAACAGAAATCCCTATAAGATTTAAATACTAACTCAAAAACCATTTTTTGGGTTTTGGATAAAGTATTCATTTCAGTTTGTGAACCCATTGGGGAGATTTTCCCATCACCTTCTATCCCTGTGACATCAGGGCAAAAAATGAAGTTAAAAGTGGTCACTGGAGCAGGAAGGCATAGACAACATTAGGATTTTTGTACTCACCAAAAAAATCCCTTTGAAGCACATCGAGGGACACTGAAGGTGAAAAAATCTGAAGGCTAGTCAGGGATATGCCTACTACCAGCATGCCTAAATTTTGTAGCAAGGCAGTACTGAGCAGATGTGTGGCAGGACCCTTTTAACGCCTAAATTATCCACCACCCCCTCAGGTTGTCAGCCCTAAACTCAAAATAGAGTACAAATAAGAAAAATTATACAGTGCTGCACTGGCGTAAGGGTAAGGTGTACGTTTTATTTGTACTGTAATATTGACAGCATGATCATAAAGACACCGTTAGACCTGTGTTCCTCAAAGGACTCCAAAAAAAAAAAAAAAAAAAGGATTTTACAGTGAATACACGAATCCTATTTTCTTTCTCATTCTTTGAGGGACACAAAAGTCTTTGGGAAGTTCAAAAGTAGTCTGAGGGGTGGGCAACACAGCAAACAATCGCCAACAGGCCCAAGAAAAAAAAACAACAGCAAAGAAATGGGGGCTGCTCAAAGATCCACTTTTCCCCATTGCAAAACCAGAAAGGGTTCCCTGAAGCAGCAGTCCCCAAACTTTTTGGTACACGGGCCAGTTTTGTGGCCGCCAATTTTTTCAGGGACAGTGCAGTTTCCTTAACATTACAGCCCCCCCCCCCCCCCATCATAGTGCCCCTTGCAGTCGTGTCTATTCCTTTTCTCTCTAACATCACTGCCCCTTTCATTTTCTGCCTCCCCTGCACAGTCCTACCTTTGGCAGGACAGAGGCAGTTATCAGCACGTGTGTCCTTTCCCGGGTCTCTGGCCCAACCAGCGAGGTAAACCTATCAGCAGGGCAGGGGCGGGAGGAGCTGCAGATCTGGATGCTTGTTAATATGAAAAGACTCCTTCTCTCTGTTCAGACCTCCAGCTCCTACCACTCCCTGCCCTGCTGACTGGAGGACATCGGTGGCAGGGCAGGAGCCCCAGGAGAGAACACACAGGCTAAGTGGCACGGCTGGTGGTGTCAACTATGTTCCGTGATAGTCCTGTCCGGACCGCGGTCACCATTCACCTCCTGCCGTGTGGCTCGGCCATCAACAGGTCATGGACCGGTACTGGTCTCGCTCCCCGGGGATTGGGGACCTCTGTCTTGCAGGATAAAACCACCAGCTCAATCACTTGCCCTGCAGAGGTAATGGCTACAAGAAACACCACCTTGTGTGTGAGAATAGAGAAAGGATTACCTAGTGGGTTAAAACGAGAGTTTATGAAGCGCAAGGAGTCCCAGATTCAGCTCCCAAGGGGAACAGATAAGGGGAAGATACAGGGGAAGAGGAGATCCGGGCATAAAAGGTCCTAATCACAGAGTGAAAAGTCAACAGTCTCTAAAATAGAAAGTGCAGAAACCTGACATATGAAGCATCTGCAAGGAGTCTTCCCGGGTTAAAATACTGCATCCGCCTTGACAAGTCTGAAGCTATTTGGATCACAAGGATGCCCTTCCTATCTCAGTCCTGCAAAGAAGATGAGGAAGATGTTTCACAAGAGGAAAGGCATAGACCAGGGTGTAATGATCCCTCAAATCAACCAAAGCATCCACTGCTTCCACTAGAAGATCTCTGTACCTGAAGAAAAAAAACTTGTCAAGTTTGTACTTAAACTTGGAGGCCAGGAGATCCACATCCTGTGACACAGGTCCTAGAAATTCTCTGGGTGTAGGGACCACTCCTGGGTCCAGCTGCTGCTGGACAAGGAAATCTGCCTAATTGTCTATGCTGAAATGCACATGGCAGAGAAGGCTGGGACATTAAGTTCTGCCCAATACAAGATCCAATCCACCTCTCTTGGCACTGCAAGTCTTCTGGTTCCTCCATGACGACTGATATACACAACTGCAGAAGTGTCTAAATTTGCTGAAGTTCCAGAGCGTTGATCGGAAGACGAGACTCCTCCAAATGACCAATGTCCTGCATGAATAGGCTGGAATCTATCCTCCAAAGGATAGGAAATATGTATTTATTCGACTCTAGAGCTGGATTCCTGAACCTCCAATCCAGGTACAACCTGGTTCTCACTACAAAAAACAAATTGGTATGTCCAGAGACTGAACCGGAAAAGAGAAAAAAGAGACTTCCAGCAAACCGTCGCAACTAAAAATGTAACACTACAGCTATCTGCTTTATGCGTTCAACACTGAAATAAAAAAATATCTCTTTTAAAGTGAAAGGCAAGTCAAAATCTAACTAAGCTTAAATATACTCCCACCCCCCTTATTTGCCCATTCTATCTACCCTGTAAAAATAAAAATGCCTATAGTCAACTTTTCTTAAGCTGCGCCAGTCTGGTCACATGATCGCTTCAGTGTGGAGAAGAGTGCGCTGACAACGGCTGCTGAGCCTGGGCGATGCCCTCATCCAGAAGCTTACTTATGGGGCGTCCGCTGTTGGCTGTCCCTCCTCTACATTGAAGCTGGAAGCCAGCAATGTGACCAGACCAACTTCAGAACAGTTAAGTATAGGCATCTTTAGTTTTACAAGGTAAATAGAATAGGCTTAGAATGGAGGTGGGAGTAGATTTAAGCTTAGTTTTGACGTGCCTTCCACTTTAAGGGATTTTTGACCAATATGACATGGCTTGACAAAGTAAAGTCACAGCTAGGTTCGGATGAAGAGCAGGATCTTCCAGAGCTCTGAAAAGGACTTCCGATCAATTATCGATTGGGACGTTTAAGTATGTGTCAACCCTTACCCTTTAAACAGCTCATTCAGTTTAAATAGAAATGCAAGGCAAAACATTTGTGTATATAAAACGTGCAGGAGGGTGTGTCGGCACAAGTCTGATCATTGGAGGACAGGCAGGCTGTGCTCCCAGCACAGCTAGAAAACTGACCAGGCTGTAGTGGATGTGCTTCCATACCCTGGCATGGTCTGTTTGAAGTAGGAAAGCAGGGGACTGGCAGGATCACCAGGTATTTCAGAAACAGGAAGAAATACAAAGAGAACAGAACACTTTTAAACATGAGTACATGGTAGCACAGATGCATATCAGGAATGAAATGTTGAGGTAACAGACTCTTTAAAGATAGAGCTGTTTTCTATTGGAACGGCATCTTGATAAAGGCTGGACATGGTCACATGCCCAGACCACTTCTGTAGAAAATCTTTACTAAGTGGATAAAAGGCAAATAAACGCTTTTGTGGAGGGTGCTTCCAAACTCCACATATTATATAATATACCAAAAAAATAAAATAAATAAAATTAAAAAAAAAGTAAGTAGAGTAGAGGAAAACATGAATCTAGGCTGCAGGCAGTCCCGGACAAGTTTGCAGAAAGTAAGCTAGGGGCACCCAATATAGTGGGACTGTCCCTCCTGTATGTAGAATCATACACTGCATGACCCACGTGGTGGTAAGTTCAGGAACTCAAGAAACACGAACAGCTGGTAAGCAGGTGAGGGCAGGATGGCTAAAGGTGACCAAAGTCACTGTAAGCAGCCAGCAGGAATGGATCGAAGATTGGAGTTCCACCGGTCCCTTTGCAAGCAAGAGCAGTAGCAGAGAGATGCTTCCTTAAAGCTCTATGGCAGAAAAGAAAGTGCATGGCACCTGCAAGCGACACTCCTCCCAGTGCGCAGCCCAACCACTCACCAAATGAGACAGGGCAAATGTTGAGGCAATGCCAGCAGCTCTTGACCTTGAAAGCGCTTTACAGCTAACTTTGACCGAAAATGGAGTCTGAAAAGCGCCCCACACAGAGCCCAGTGCCTGAAGGTCATTTCCAGGCTATCCTTGCAACATCCTGTCCAGACACAATGCTCATAAAGCCAAGTTAAGGAAGACCACTGCAATCAAAGAGACAAAGCATGAGCACTGATGTAGAAAAGAGTTGTGATTGACTCTTTTTACCACAGTAGAGCTTAAGAGGACATCCATCCTCCTATGACACAAATGAAAAACAAAAATGAGGCATGCTGGCCATAGAAGGGGTGGGCTGGATTACAGTTTGATGTTTGCCAGTGTCCAATCCTCTTATAGGTGGCAATATAACCTGTAAGTTACCAACTTCCTTTAATCCTCGAAGGAAACAAAGAAAAACCATTTTCACATATTCTAACCCATCGTCAAGCTGCTAGACATATGTTTTTGTACGTGTCCCCACTGCAAAGATTTTCTATCACTTTTGTCCTGACAGAAAGTGAGGGACAAAGACAGCAATAAAAAAATACGACAGAGGCTCTAATGCTTTCCCACAGTATCAAAAACAAAATAAAACATTTTGGCTAGAATTGGGTTTTAATGAAGCAGCCACTTACGCTTTAATGTATTTTACAATAATCCATAGTTGCCCTTGCCTCCGTCATCCAGAATTTAACATAATTCTTGATCCAAAATTTCCCTCTTCCCAAACTCATCACTCCTACTACAAATAGCTTTTGTTGATGTCCTCCAATTCATTCCACCCTCAATAGACCTCTGACACGTTTCCTGCAGACGCACACTAGAAGTCTTTAGCTGCCTTGTAAATGTGATTTGTGGGCTACTGATGTGTTGCTGTACAACAGGGCTGCTTCCATGTAAGCCTACTCTGTGCATTACTATGTATTCCCATATGTGGGAAACTCGGTTCAGAGTTGGGAACCACACATATTAGAGGTACTTAGGCATGGCAATGTGGATTCCACATATATTTGCACATGTATGCAACTGAAAACTTTGTTTTTAGCAGTTTAGCTAGTTTTTTTTTTTTTTTTTGCTGGCTTGCTTGAAAGTGTGCTGGAGACCCCTTTTGTCACCTAAATCATGTCTACCTCCTCACCAAACCTTTATCAGTGTTGGTTACCCACCTCTCCCAATTTGTCCAACTTGACGTACGTCTCCAACTTCCCAAAACCAATCTCTGACTGAAAGGGAAAAAATACGTAAATCAGCACGAATATGAAAACAGGATACCAAAAAAGGGACTTTCCTTTAAGAAAAGGAAAATTTGTTTACTGACAGGCTTACTTACCAAAGAGACTCGTCTTAATCGCCTACTCAGGGGCTTATCAAATGGAGGGCTACTAAGAGACAGCTTCTCCAGATAACCCTCAGGAAGACGAATATCCGCTGGGAGGGACAGACGCTTATTAATATCCTAGAGAAAGGGTAAGATGCAGATTAAATGGCAGCAGTCATAGTCCAAAATATCTCAGGTTCAAAGTTCTCTCCCAACATTATGTGAAAAATATCAAAACAAAAAGGAGGGGGATCTATTCAGGGTGATAAAGTAGTTCTAAAGCCTAAACATTTTTGACCTTAATGTATTCCTTGTATTAAGGTAAAAAATGTTTAGACATCAGTATCCCCCCCGCCTTCTTTTACTTACCTGAGCCCTCATTCGATCCAGCACTGTGCATATCTGCAGCTCTTCTCTCCCCTCACTTCTGGGTCTCACTGGCTTTGCTGTGGCACTAGAAGCTTCTGGCTCCCGCTGCTGTCAATCAATGCCAGTGACGAGGGAGCAGGGCACAGTGTCAACTGATGTAGCAGCGGGACTTGAGAGCGAGCTTGCACAAGTGTCCCCATTGGAAGCAGCTTCCTATGGGGGCACTGGACATAGAGGAGAAGCCAAAAACACCGGCGAGGGACCCGTGAAGAAGAGGGTCCCCCGCACAGAGCAGGTAAGTATAACATGTTTGTTTTTTAAATACCTTTACAACCACTTTAAGGTTCAAAAGACCCTAGGTAAAATAGGAAACCTATTAAAAAAAATATTGAAGCTGAAATAGTTTTTGAAGACCCAGACTTCCGGGCTGTCATATTTAAACTTCTCTCATAAGCAGAATGTAGTGAAGGGTTGGGACCACTGTAATGCATGTGTCTTCTGAGTCAGTGAGGTGAGGATATGCAAGAGGATGGCAACTCCAATATTTTAAATATATGTATCCTTTAATGGTCTTCTTAGAAAAGATGAACCACTGTGCTGTGGTCTGGATTCTTTCCTAAATGAACATAATATAACTGGATACTAAAATTTATAAGTAAAAGTTGATCCAGGGACTATCCGATTGCCTCTTTGGGGGATCAGGAAGGATTTTTTTTCCCCTGCTGAAGCAAATTAGATCATACTTTACTGGGGTTTTTTGCCTTCTTCTGGATCAACTTTGGGTATTCGATAATGTATAGCGATGTTTTCTGTTTTTTTTCTCCTCTTCTCTTTGTTGGTTGAACTGGATGGACTTGTGTCTTTTTTCAACCATATTAGCTATGTGGTCAACCTATACAAAAACAACAGCAAGGAAGAAATAAACCCAATCAGTTTCACCTCTGTAGATATTTTACGAGCAGCGTTGTTCCTCATCCTCACTCGCACAGGTGATTGAACCTCATCCGAGGAGCCAGACGCTTGATCACTCTCTCCGTCCGAACCCATCTTTAGGTCTTCATGTACAATCTCTACGCAGAAGGAAAAATTGGGTCATATGAAGGAGAGTAGCAAGTCTGAGATCACAAGAAAAGAGACCAAATCTTGAAGATGGAAAGCATTTCTAGAACAGCTACTAAACTTTGTATAGGTATCTTGTTGGATTTAATAGATGGCTGGATAGGTTATTTGAAGAAAAGTTCAAAATTGGCCGCCAAGCAGCAAAATTCAATGGTGAAAAAATGTTCCAGAAAAAAAGCAAAAAAAAAAAAAGCATGACTTCATGTAACGAGTGGGAGAGCAGACACATCAGAAAAAAACTATGTTATGTTTAAAGAAAAACAAAGGTTATGAGAAATGCCAGTAGAGAGAAAGAGGCTACAGTTTCTGTTCCAATGAAATAACGCCTGTGACAAAAGTAGTGCAGGCTTGGACCAGGAACCAGGTGGTCGATGAGCCTCAAAAGAAAACTACAGCTTGTACCCACATTTATGTAGCCTTTCCAACTGCTGCCAATGGAGAATATGTTTTAAAACTACTGGAAATGTTGTGTTGACTCCTGAAATTAGCTTTTGTAGTAGGTGGAGTGAGCAGCTACATCTGATTCTGAGGGTGATGCCAAAGGCCAAATAGGCCACAAAGAGGAAAATAGAGATGAGGGTCTGCTAAAACAAGGTCTTAACATAGGGTCAGTCTACTACGAAAAGTTGCGGCTGCTACCCTAAGGCACACAAACATCAAGAAATAACCCCTTAACCACCAGAAGATTTACCCCCCTTTATGACCAGGCCACTTTTTGCAATATGTCACTGCATTACTTTAACTAACAATTCCGCGGTCATTCAACGCTGTGCCTAAATAAAATTTGTCATTTTTTTTTTTTTCTACAAATAGAGCTTTTTTTTTTTGTGGTATTTGATCACCACTGCGTTTTTTACTCGTAGCACTTTAAACAAAAAAAAAAAAAATAATGTTTTTTACTTTCTGCTATAAAACATATGCAATTAAAAAAAAAAAAAAAAAAAAAATCTAATTTCTTCATAAATTTAGGCCAATATGTATTGCTACATGTTTTTGGTAAAAATAAAATCCCAAAAAGCGTATATTGATTGGTTTATGCAAACATTATAGCGTCTACAAACTATGGGATACACAATGGAATTTTTAGTTATACTAGTAATGGCGGCAATCAGAGATGTCTAGCAAAAATGCGATATTACGGCAGCCAAATTGGACACTTATGCCGTGTACACACGGGCGGACTTTACGACCGGACTGGTCCAATGGAACGAATCCATCTGACAATCCGATTGTGTGTGGGCTTCATCGGACCTCCAGCTGACTTTTTCTGATGAAAATCAGACGGACTTTAGATTTAGAACATTTCAAATCTTTCCAACGGACTCGAGTCCAGTCGAAAAATCCATTCGTCTGTATGCTAGTCCGACGGACAAAAAGGACGCAAGGGCATCCACTGGCTATGAACTTCCTTATTCTAGTCCAGTCATACGTCATCACGTTCAAACGACTGGACTTTCGAACTGACTTTAGTCCGTTCATGTGTGCGCAAGTCCGGTCGTTCGCAAGTCCATCGTAACTCAGTCAAAAGTCCGTCGGAAAGACCATCAGACATTTGATGCTGAAAAGTCCACCCATGTGTACGCGGCATAACTGACACTTTTGACACTCTGCGGGAACCAGAGACATTAATATAGTGAAGTGCTAAAAGTGCAGTGCACTTTTTTTTGCACTTTTTACAGTGCTAAAAATATGCACGGTCACTGCACTAATGACACTGGCTGGGAAGGGGTTAAAAATCTAGGGTGATCAAAGGATTAACTGTGTGCCTAGCCAGTGTTTGTGTTTACTACATGTGTTGCTTTTACTAGGGGAAGAGATGGATTTTGAGTTCCTGCTTTGCAGGAACACAAAATCCATCCCTTCCATGTCAGAACGGAACTCTGTCTTGTTTACATAGGCACAGCTCTGCTCTGAGTCTCTGCCCAACGATCGGCAGGTGTCGACGAACATAGAGTGCCCGGCACCCGCAGATCGGTGCGGCCCATGTGCACCCCCTGCAGGCAGAAGTGTGGGATCATGTGCGTGTATATATATGTGATCCAGCGCACAGCTGCTGCCCTGTAGCAGTAAAACTGCAAGTGGTTAAAGCACTGCTCTGGGCAAAAATCATAACTGCAGGGTCTCAGTGATATGCCGCACACCTACAAGCATTCTTTGTGTGCACTTCCACACTCCTCTAACCTTGAAAATCTGAAAATGGCTCCCATCTGCTGAGTGCCTACAGAAAATAAAAAAATGCCTCAGAGCTGAAGAGGAGGAAGATTTCCCAGAAATGCATCCTCTGCTAGTGTGATCGGTGTGGTAGACCTTTTTTGCATTAGGTGGCTCAGCGCCTAAGAAGAGCCTGCACATTTTCAGCGATCCAGACGCTGGGTTATGGACTGACCCTGTGTGTGTCTCGGGGCAGTGCACTGACGGCAGCTTTTCTTCTTTTACCTTGTATCCTATTTAGATTTTTTGGATATATGGTTTTTATTTTTCTAGTGAAACACACACAGTACATTGATCAATTTCCCCCGTTTCTTTTACTGTCTTTAGAGAAAGCATTGGTGAGAGTCTAGCGCTCGCGTTGGCGCTCAGGTTTTTATGTTATACCAATACTGCTACCCAAAAGATAACAAAATGACTGCCAAGAGTAAAGATAGAATAGGAAATGGATGTAAAGCTTAAAAATCTCACAAAATGTTTGACAATAAAGTTGTGGGAGAAGTTAAAATAAACCAGTCATGTGATGAATACGGGGGTCTCCCTCTGAACATGCTAGATGATTGCCTGCAATACAATACTAGTTGATCACCTATCACACTGCAAGTGTGAGTATGACAGCTAGCAATTAGCTTTTCAGGAGATGTCGGTGGTGTTATCTTCTAACTGTCTCCCATAATGGGTTTCCTTTAAAGTGAAACTAAAGTCTAACTTAAATAATTGCGAGCAGGCAGGCTCTTTATTGCAGAAAAAACATGCAAAGTCTCTTCATCAATAAAATAAACTTGCCTGTCTGCTTGCAGTCTTCTTTAGAAGAGACTAGACTTTACGTTTAGCTGCACATGCACAGTATCTGTGTGTCGGAGGGACTGAACTCCTGCAGATGAGCAAGAGTTACAACATTCTGTGCCTACTAATCAAGAAGCCAAAGACCCAACACCCAGAAGAAGATGGTGAAGATGCCAGCACCGGCAAGGGACCAGAGTAAGCTTTGGAGACTTTAGTTCAGTTTTAAAACAACTCTTTCATTCTTCAAAGTTTACTGAATTTATTTGGCCAACACAAATGAATGCACAATTAGTGAAGAAAAACTCTGCAGTCTGTCCAGCAACTCAATTAGGCCAGCCATACACAGTTCGAATCTCAGCCGGTTCAGCAGGAACCGGCCAAGATTTGAACCATTAATGGGCAGGCTGAATGTACCAAGTTGACCAATGGATCAACTTGGGTACAACCAGCCTGCTGGATTTGCTTCCAATTATTGCAAGGGGTTGCTATAGCCACTAGCGATGATCACTGTCTTCTCCCGGTGGGCGCGACTTCCTCTGCCCACACTCTTGCCTGCCCGCCAGGAGAACAATGGCTCTTACCCATCAAGGAATCCAGCTGTGTCCTCACCTGAGCCGATTTTCCAATCGGGTGCTACCGCCGCCATCTCCTCTAAGGGAAACCAGCAGTGAAGCCTTGCGGCTTCACAGCCGGCTCCCTACTGTGCATGCGTGAAGCCGGCTGCGCTCTGTGAATGGGTCGGCTGCGGGGGAAGGAGGCGGTGAGGTGAACTTCTGGCTGAGTTCGCCGTGGCAAAGTCAGCCAGAAGTGGGAGTGGGTACCTGTCAAAACCAGGTACACACTCCTCCTAAAAGGGGCCAGATGTCGCAGTGGAGATGGGGGAAGGCGGACAAGCGCAGCTTCACCTTTTGGGTGGAGCACTGCTTTAAGTGGGTTTTCTCTAGAGCTGCACAATTAATCGTTAACAAATCGCAATCTTGATTCAACCCCCCTCATGATCTTCATCCTGCATTTCCTTGATTCAGTGCAAAGAGTTCTCTGCTCACAGCTGACAAAAAAAAAAAAAAAACAGGCAGCCTGCCAAGTTTATCACAACATTGTAAGCCCTGGGAGATAACTATAAACAAAGTGTCATTTAGTTATTTTAGATCAAAGGGATGAACTTGGGTCTGTAAATGAGGTTAGTTTAACCACTTAAACAGGAACTGCAGTCTGCTCACATAATTTTTAACAAAAACATCTTTGCCATTCTGAAGCTTCCCTTCAACCACTTTGCATATTATTTCATATATACTGTGATTCTGTACTTGCCAAATATGCTGCAGAAATATCCCTCCACTGAGTCCGGCTGCAACCATTTTAACTGTGGGCATTCACTTCCTGGATTTACTCAAGACACACAGAGGCACACCTCCAGCCCTGCAGCTTTCATTGGCCCTCTTATGACTCATCCCCCCTCCCTTCCTGGCAAACTCTCACAAGAGTGAGTGAGAGAGCTGTGCATGATGTCAAAAGCCTAGGCTTTTTATCAGACAAGAAACAGGAAGTGGGCTGTATAAGGTATTTACTGGCAAAAAAAATGTTTTACTATCCAAAGTTAAAACAACAACAAGGGCAGAAGATTTAATAGACAGAAAGATGAAAAAATGACTGAAGAGCCGCTTTAAAGACCAAGCCTTTTTCTGACACTTGTTGCTTACACGTTAAAATCTGTATTTTTTGCTGGATAATCATTTAGAACCTCCAAACATTTATATTTTTTAGCAGAGACCCTAGAGAATAAAATGGCGGTTGTTGCAATATTTAATGTCACACTGTATTTGCGCAGCGGTCTTTCAAACGCATTTTTTGGGGGAAAAAAGTACCAGTTACTTACCGGTAACTGCCTTTCTGGGAAATCTTCCAGGGCGGCACACCTGAAAGATGAGAGGCTCCTCCCTACAGGAAACACAATCAATCGACAGCTGTTTTAAGTCCCCACCCTTCCCCTTGATCCTTAGTTTGTAGAGAAGTAACTCCTGAACCTGGTTCACAAGGGAAATCATTCCTCATAGACACTCACCTTCTAGTGTTCTACAATTTTCTCTCCTGCAATGGGTGGGAAGTAGGCCTGCCGTCCTGGAGGATTTACCAGAAAGGCAGTTACCAGTAAGTAACTGGTACTTTTCTCAAGTCATCTTCCAGGACGGCACACCTGAGAGGATAAGCAAGTACCTCAGGCCTACCTTAGGGTGGGACCACTGCAAGACCCTCTTGGCCAACCTCGGTTCTGCAGTGAGCTTTACCTCCACTCCATATGCTTGATGAAGGTATCTTAGCTGGATCATGCGGCTGATCTGCAGGTCTACTCCACCAATGTCCCTGCCTTCTCTGCTTTGGATGCAGGATCTAGGTGGAGGGAGCTCATAAAGATGGAATCAGAAAACATGTTAAACTTGTAGGTTAGCAATGTTGCCTGTCTCACACATCTAACAACCATGGCCTATTGTGCCTATAGGTGCTACTTAGAACCACTAAAAAGATTAATCAGAGACCTGTGTTGTAAGACAAGGAAACTACATTGATTAATAAAAGGGCCTGTCTTAACACTACCCTGTTCAGGGAAATAAAACCGCAAAAAAGGGGGGCCCCTGACAGACAACCTTTTTTGTTCATTTCTATCTTTACGTCAGCAACGACTAAAGGGAAGCCTACCTAAGGGTAATAGATTAACAGAAGCTTGATCCCTGGGTTTAAGGCATGCCCAATCTATGGCTTTACTTACGCCTGAGAGCCTACTTCAGGAGATTAAAGTGGAAGTAAACCCTCCTATCGTTTTCAGCCAAGGAAGCCGCCATCTTGGCCTCTGTTTAATCTACAACTGCCATGATGCTGCACATGTGATCCGTTATGACACCCGCCATTGGATGGTTTGACAGTTTGGTTGAGAGCACAACCAATGGGAGTGTTACATTTCCGGCACGTGCCGGAAAGGTAACTGTTTTATGGATGGGTTTACTTCCGCTTTAAAGTCCATAGCAGGAGTAGAACACTAATATTGCTACATCTAGTTTTGCTAGAAGGGTGAAATTAAGGCCATGCACCGAGCCGTAACTTATTCGGTCGGGTATACATCTTTATACTTCATCTTCAGGCCATAATACTCCTCTGAACAGAACTTCCCAAGTTCTTACTAAACAGGGTGATTCTTTATCGCCTTCCTCCGGTGTCTTATAACACTACTGGGCTTCAACCCTAGGAATTGGTTCTGGCATCCCTAAATTTAAGGGGCTGAGGCTTTCTGACATGTGACGTCTGCAGCCGGAACTCCTGGCCCCTCCACGGAAAAGAGGGCTGAAATACAAAAGGTGATAAATGCGTTATTAATATCACAAATAAAAAGGTCAGAGATTGTGGGCAAAGCGCAATAGATTTAGACAGAAAGGACACAAGCATAGACAATGTTGTGTATCTGAGTGTGGCTAGCTAAACCAACATATCAAATATGGGAAGAGACCCCCAAATCTGAACCTCAATGTAGACAAGCAGTCCTCACAGTCTGGTTTTCTGATGCGCGGTCAATATGTAAAAACATTAAGACACAAGCAAACCCTAAATGCTGCGTGTTTCTGAAGCGCAGCTAGCTAGGTCATAACTGATATAAATACAGAAAGGACGGGAACCCTCTTTACGGTGGTGTTTTACTGATGTACAGCAAAACAAGGCCATAAATATAAGACAGAAAGACCCAAACTTCTATGTTGCGTATTTCTGACCAACCACCAAATACAGTTATAAGATCGATATGAACACCAACTCCCATGTTGTGCATTTCTGCTGTGCCACAGGGTAAAATAATATGGAACACAAGACAATCTTTTCTGTTATGCAGTTCTGTAGTGCAGTCAGATAGAACCAACGCTGAGAAAGGACACAGGCAAGCTGCAGCATTGTGTTTTTCTGAAGTCTAGTAAGGTAAGGCAATATGAAACAGAAAGCACCAACAAGCTTAAAAGTTGAGTATTTCTGCTGTGCAGCAACAGAAAAACAGACAGCCTTCACTTTCTGGTGTACTGCAAAGTAAGGCTCCATGATGTGTATTCCTGTTGTGTAGCAAAACCTCACCCAGAAGAGACAGATAAGCTTAGGGCTCCCACACCCGTGCGACCCAACCTGCAACCTGGGACTGCAAAACGCAAGAGAAAAGTCATACACAGACACTCCAATGGGTACCATCCGTGTCAGTGCGACTCCGGGTTGCAGCGCCTCCAAGCAATCCCTGCTTTCTGGATCCACAGACCTCAAGATTACACAGGTCGCAGGGAAAAACTTGCAATTTTCAGGTCGAACAAGCGAGGGGTCCCCAATGCTGTGTCTCCCTGGAGGAGTGTAGCCAACAACCCCCTGCTGTGTATCCCTAAGAAGCAGCAAGGTAGAACAATGAGAAACAGAAAAGACACCGCTCACGGCTGTGCCTTTCTGATATGCAGCCGATAAGGCAGTAAATATAGGACATACAGGACACAAACAATCTTCAATCTTTGTGTATGTTTGATATGTAGCAATATACCAAAACTGAACAGAGATGCCACCATCCTCAATGTGTCTCCCTGCTGAGCAGCAAAAGCAAATCAGAGAAGGACAAGCAACCTTCACTGTTGTGTCCTGATATGCAGCCAAGACATGAAAGACAGACAACCTTCAATCTTGTATATCTCTGATGTGCAACAATATAACAATTCTGAATAGTGATATCACATCCATATTGAAGTGATTTGGCATGCGACTCAACATGTCAAATCACATGCCTAAAATCGGCAGCCATTGCCGTTAATAGCACCGTGTGAATCGGCACAACGCCACTTTGCGGTGCTGCACCAATTACCAAAGGCTGTATATGTACTACCCCTGGCACAGGTTCAATTTGTATTTCTGCTATGTAGCCCAACAAATCAGGACCATCAATATTCACTGCTGCCTTTCTGATAAGCAACCAATAATACAGGACACAAAAACCCACAGACTGACCTCAATCTTGTGTATGTCTGATATGCAGCAATATAACAATTATGAGCAGAGATGTCACAAGACTCAATGATGTGCATTTCTGCCTTGCTGCACAAAACCAGAAAATACAGACCACCTTCACTGTTGTATTTTTCTGATCTGTAGCCAAACAAAGCAGTACCTTTAGGATATAAAGGACACCAAACAAGCTTCAGTACAGTGCATTTCTGATGTACCGCAATATACCCCTTATGAGCAAAGATGTCACAAATCTCAATGTGTATTTCTGCTGTGCCACAAAACATACCAGCAAGGACAAACCTTCACTACTGAGGTCTACTGGTGAGCAGCCAAGAAGGAGTCATGGTGTATCCCTTTATGAAATAACCAAACAGGGGCAAATTATTTCATAGGCATAGCCTGGGCTGTAGAGCCTAACCCTTCACCACCAGTGAAAGAACAAATCCTAAAATGGTTGTTCTACCTTACTATAGTAGCTGTTGTCCTACCTTACCTCCGTTCCCTGAGACTGAGCAAACGCTAGCCAGCTCATACACAGGAGGGGCTAATCAGCAACGAAAGTCTAAACCGGTTCACGACCGGCACAAGCCCATGTACGTCGGCAGAATGGCACGGCTGGGCAAATAAGCGTACCCGTACGTCCCTTTAAATTTGCCACTATGTCACTGCGTGCGCGCCGGCCAGGAGCTCCGTGAGTTGGGTCAGGGGTCCCGCGGACTCGATCTCCGTGGAGATACCCACGATCGCCTCACGGAGAGGAAGAACGGGGAGATGCTGATGTAAACAAGCATCTCCCCGTTCTGCCTAGTGACACTGTCACTGCTCTCTGTGATCGGGAGCAGAGATCAGTGATGTGTCACATGTAGCCACGCCCCCCCACAGTTAGGAACAGACAGTAGGACATACTTAACCCCTACCTAGCCCCCTAGTGGTTAACCCCTTCACTGCCAGTGTCATTTACACAGGAATCTGTGCATTTGTATAGCACTGATTGCTGTATAAATGACAATGGTCCCAAAAATGTGTCAAAAATGTCCGATGTGTCCGCCATAAGGTCGCAGTCACAATAAAAATCGCTGATCGCTGCCATTACTAGTAAAAAAAAAAAAAAATCATCCATAAAAATGCCATAAAACCATCCCCTATTTTGTAGACGCTATAACTTTTGCACAAACCAATCAATATACGCTTATTGCGATTTTTTTTTTACCAAAAATATGTAGAAGAATACGTATCGGCCTAAACTGAGGGAAAAAAATGTTTTTTTAAATATTTTTTGGGGATATTTATTATAGCAAAAAGTAAAAAATAATGCGTTTTCAAAATTGACGCTATTTTTTTGTTCATAGCGCAAAAAATAAAAACCGCAGAGGTGATCAAATACCACCAAAAGAAAGCTCCATTTGTGGGAAAAAAAGGACGTCAATTTTGTTTGGGAGCAACGTCGCACAACCGTGCAATTGTCAGTTAAAGCGACGCAGTGCCGAATCGCAAAAAACTCACTGGTCAGGAAGGGGTAAATTCTTCCGGGGCTGAAGTGGTTAATGAGCCCAGCCCTAGAGACCAATTAAGACAGCCTCTAGAAGAGGTGGTCACCAATTTAGCCTGGAGGTAAACAGCTACCTGCAGGCCTTAAACAAGCAATCATGTAGCTCTTGGATAGGTTTGCACAGAAAATCCTCAATTAAAGGATGTAGGAAGAGATTTATGGTAAATCACCTTTACATCTGTCACTGAGTGGACTGTAGCCCAAACCAACAAAAAGGTTTTTCTTACCTCCTGCACAATAATATAACCACATTGTAAAGGTTAAAGCTTATGAAAAGTTACCCATAGCAAGCAACCCCCAAAAGGAGGATCTGTCACAAGGGAACCCTTACTGTGCCACACAGAAACTTGGTCCCTGCCACATCGTTGAAAGTTAGATCAGCTTTTAGGCATCTTGGAGCAACTTCAGATTCCTAGCAGCTGGGCTAATAGGACCGGTAACCTAGTGCACCTGCTGACCAGAGGAACTTCTGAATCCTCCAACCACTGCACAATTAATAACTTGTTCAGTGGTATACCTGGCCTGTAAGTAACTCTTTGTATCTACCAGGTCCCCCCTCTTCGCTATATTCACCCCTACTAATGTACCACAACTGGGCATGTAGGGAGAGGCTGGCAACCTACTGTTGCGATAACCACAGTGTCTCTGATGTAAGAGGGAGCTGTGGCTGGTGGTTTCAGCAGTAGCTTCTGGGCTATTTGTATCCAGACCCCAGGTCCTGCACTGCACCAGTCAGTATATACACAGGGAAGGGGGGGGGGGGGGAGCAATGCCTTACCTACCGCTTTCCCATCTGAGGTAGTTTAGGCACACTCGCTCCTCTGCACAACGTGTCCACCATACAGCGTCTCTGATGTAAGAGGGAGCTGTGGCTGGTGTTTTTAGCAGAAGCTTCTGGGCTATTTGAATCCAGACCCCAGGGGAGATTATCTCAAATGCCCATCTGGCTGGAATTGGGGATTTTGCAGCTAAATTCCAAGGCAAAGAAAAGTACTCACCATTGTTGCCTTCCCCTGGTGCCTCCTCGCCTAGCGAAAGGAGGATGTGGGTGCCTGCTCCTGCTGATTCTCAGCCTTCCCTCCTGGGTAAGAACTTCGCCATTTTCCCGAAGTCAGAAAATGACGTGGGTGCTTGACGCCCGGCGCCCTCCCCAGCAGCGCAAGCTACCAGGGGCCCAGGAGTTGGGGGACGCGCTCCCCTCTGGAAAGAACCGATGGCCAGCAGCCCATCTGAACGGAGGCCCGAACAGGTAAGGGGGGAGGCAGGATAATGGCCCCTGAGGTTCTGGGTACACCACTGTACCCAGGGTCCTTGAGCTCTCAGGGGGGGCTCTTCCAATTGCTGCCCCCCCGAGGAAAACATAGGGAGACCCCCCAGGAAGGACAAGAATATCCTACCGGACCCAGAGGCTTCCCGAGCTTGTGGTCCAGCTCCCAGGGGGAGACCACCAGCCCCAGGCTTCATTTGGAAAAAAACAAACGGTTTCACTGTGTAGAGAGAAACACAATCAAAAACTGAGGATCAGGGGGAAGGGTGGGGACTTAAAACAGCTGTCGATTGACTGTGTTTCCTGTAGGGTGGAGCCTCTCATCTCTCAGGTGCGCCGTCCTGGAAGATGACTTGAGAAAAATACACTTTAATGAATTTAAAAATATAAAATAAACAGTAAAGTTAGCCCAATTTTTTTGTATAATGTGAAAGATGATGTTACGCAGCGAGAATCGTGATCTTTATTCTAAGCAAAAAAATTGTGATTCTCATTTTAGCCAGAATCCTGCAGCTCTAGTTTCCTCTGGGAACTCCAGTTTCCTCCCACACTCCTAGGACGTGCTGGCAGGTTCATTAGCTCCTGTTTAAATTGGC
Source organism: Aquarana catesbeiana (assembly GCF_042186555.1). NCBI lineage: Eukaryota > Metazoa > Chordata > Amphibia > Anura > Ranidae > Aquarana > Aquarana catesbeiana. The sequence goes on along the minus strand of NC_133332.1, from coordinate 226,844,169 downwards.
CCTAGTATGTGAATGTATGCAAGTAAAGTAGGAACCTTCGATTGTAAGCTCCTTGTGGGCAGGGACTGATGTGAATGTACAATATATTTAAAGTGCTGCTTAAATTGTCAGCACTATATACACACACACCTGTAATAATAATAATAATAATAATAATAATGAAGCACATTATGAAGCCAATACAATCTTTACATGTTTTGAGAATGGAAGGTTTACTTCAGTGGAAATATAGGACGAAATAAAGGAGGAAAGCTTAAAATTACAATAAGCTTTGCAGGACAAATAATACTGTCATAGAAATTTTGATCCTAAAAACCTATTTTGATTCTAAAATTGGAATAATTCATAGGGCAAGTAAAAAAATATGTAAAGGCCATTTAATGATTGGTGGGAGGTTTATATACAATACAAAATATATAAATACCGTATATAAATGAAATATTTACATACATCTTAAATACAAGACTTGGAGACTATTTCAGTCTATCTCACAAAGATACACACTAAGTGATACGTACACACAAACACAACACAACCTGGTGGTGTGCACAAGCAAGGTGTGGTATGGCAGCGGGGCCACACCTATCAGTATTCCGATGTGCACACCTGCAGGCTTATTTAGTAAGGCACTGTGCAAAACCCCCAGCAGTCAATCAAATTTCATCTTTTGCTGATGAGACTTGACTACAGAGAAATTCAATCAGCAGCTATGGGTTACTGCACGTCATCGTTTGCGACGCCTTACTGAATAGGCCCGATGGTTTTTGATGGAGCGCGCACACACGTACCTAGTCGGCTGCTCCGGTTCAGGTAAGAGCTGAGACTCCTGCAGACGGCACTGTGGGGCCGGGGGATGGGCGGCTTTTGGAAGGAGCTGGCGGTGTAGTGGTGCAGGAAGGATTGCATGCTGTGGGACGAGAGGCTTCTCCCATTTCTGACGATGGGCTCTGAGGGGGAGCGGGACAAGATCAAGGGTGGAAGGGGTAAGGAGGAAAGAAAGGATGTGGCAGGACAAAGATCCGATGCAGGAAGGAGAAGGATGGAGGAATGGAGACGAAGGAAGCAAAGACAATGGAACAGGTAGCCATGGCACAGTTAGTAAAGAGGCAAAGGAGAGAGAGGGTGATTACAATGGCAGACACAGTGGGAAATGACAAATTTAAAGGGGATGAGGTGCCAGAGAGGGGGGAAAACAGCAAGGGGAGAATAAAATTAACTTAAAAGAAAACAAAAATAATACAGATTAAAACTGAAAAACAAAACTAAATGAATAAAAATAAAAGAGGAAAAGAAAAATTTCTAGATTTTAACCCAAAACCAGCAGCATGCAAAAGCGGGCACTCACCATCAGGGCCTCCTTTAAGAACTGGTTTGTGGGTAAACTACCTTTTCAAACGCATGCTTCAAATATCGATAATCTCCATCAAGTGACTTACCACAAAGCCCAAACAAAGTTCCTGCCCTTGGCTTCTCTGAACTATTCATTTAACAAGCTTCTCTGCCTATAATTATTTTTAAATTGCAGTGAACAGGCAAGGAAAGCCTGTACATCAATAATAATTCTCTACTGCCGCTTAACCTAGCCACAGGGTGCTTCACCACCCAATGGGTGTAGCTAGGTGTGTCAGAGAGTTGCTAAAACCCATCCACAAGATGGCCTGTGGACAAAATCACAACTACTGTGAACTACAGAACTACCTTCTGTGAGGTTTTGGTTAATCGGCAATAGCATGCCAACCTAGTGCTGACCCTAAAGCATCAAAATCCATGGTTCCTGCTGAACCAGAGGTTTTTTTTGATCCATGTATGGGCAGGGTGGTTGTACAGAAATCGGAGGGGAAGTCTCCCCGCTGTCAGAATACAATAGCACAGCGGGGAAGATTCCCCCATCCACATCGAATGAAATGAATCACTTATGGGCTGCCTAAGAAATTAAGGGCTGTGCCAGAGTAGAACCAGGTGGATTGCACAACAGGTGCATGCACATATGCTTGATATCCCTTACAAAGCCTGAAACATATAACAGAACATTTAAGAAGTACAACTACAGGGAGAGCTAAATTCCATTACAAAATAAGGAGCACTCTCTCAACGGGGTGGACTAGCATAAAGTATGTCTATAGTCACCATAGCTCCCCTAACTGAAATTAAAATAGAAATATGGCCTCCTGATAAAAAAAAAAAAAAAAAAAAGGCCTGTAATGTGTCAATATGTGAGATGTTCCCCCACACAATGGGACTCTTTAAAAAGTGGATGTAAACCCTCTCATATACCCAGTGAGGTGAACAGCCTCAGGTGATACACAGGGATGAAACAAATCCTCCTACATAAGTTTGACTTGTTTAGCTGCAGTCTTTTCCTCTCTACACCCCTGTAAAAGGGCAGAACATTTTTAAAATCTTTCTTCATCAATCAGGAGCACAGGGGAGGGGGCGGAGAGGCTGCTGTTACAGTGTGTGAAAGTTGACTGGAGGAAAGGCACACACCCACCCCTTAACACAGCAGAAGAACAATGTTGCTCTGTGCTGAGCTCCCTCCCCCTCCCTCTGACACATAATGTATCTCATAAGTCAGGGAAACTTCTCAGAAGCAACTCATGCTGATAACAGAGGAACAAAGCACCAGAGAGAAACAACACTTAGGCCGGCCAAACACGGTTCGAATCTCGGCCGGTTCAGCAGCAACCGGACGAGATTCTAACCATTAATGGGCAGGTTGAACGATCGATCAACCTGGGTACAACCAGCCTGCCTGATTCTCATACAATTATTGCTAGCTGATGCTAAAGCTGCTAGCTATAATCACTGTCTTCTCAATGGCTCGGCAAGAGGGATTACCCTTGTCAGCACTGTCTGTGTTGATAGGGGAATCATGTAAATTTCTTTCCAGGAAAGAAGTATGCACCGTGTATGGCCTACCTTAGAGCTTTGGAGAGAGATAATTAAACACTACAGATATATGTACTCTGCTCAGATTCCATGACTGAGGTTTATAACCACACTACCAGTAAAGTAGAACTATAGGCAAAACTTTTTTTTCATTTTGGATAGAGTAAGGGAGGATTATAACCCGTCAGATTTTTTTTTTTTATTTTTGCCATCTGTGTTGCATTGCAGAGATTTCCCTTCACTTCTTGTCCCATAGGCAAGCAGAAAGTGAGAGGAAATTCCTGCAAATAAAAGGGAACTCATTGGGGACCCCCATATTGGTTATGCACTCTTAGCTGGCCCCAGTGTGCCCTACTGAGGCCCGGGCTTTTGGAGACGGCGGTGATCCTATCTTGGACAAAGGCACTGATGGCAACATGTTTTTACTAAAATAGTGGCTGTTTTAATGGTGCTTCTACCTCTGTTCATATGGATGAGCAAACATGCCCTTCATTTCTTTGTATCCCTGAAGAAGGAAAGCAGAATTTCTGAAATGCGTTGAGTATTCCCATACCATAAAACCACCCTTACAATGTTTCTGTTGCTTGTGGGGTTGTGGAGCAGTATGATGTGTAATATGAGGATTTATATGTAACAAGCTCCCACAAGCACTTTATGTACTAATACAGCCATGTATATATTTTATGTGACTTGTTTTTAAGAATGTGTTACAATAAATATTATCAAGAGGATACGTTAACACAGTGGTATCCTGTTGCCTTAAAGAGTCCCATTATTGGGGGAAATTCTCACGTTTACTAATTGAGGGATGATGGCAACACTTTTTCTGTTATTGCCCCTGACTCTATGCATGTAGTGTGTCAATCAGCACCTGGCAACACCTACTCCTGCTCCCTACCTCTGTAGCTGAACCCCTCCCATTGAGAGCTGCAGTCCCTGTAATAGGGATGTGCGAGACACAAATAAAAGAGAATTTGGCTCAGTCAAGAATGTTTTCTGTGTATTTTATGAGGCTTGTGCATTACACAGTAACTGGATACTTGTTTAGACTCTCATACATGAACCATTAAGGTGCTTGAAAGCACGATCAGATAACGTTTAAGGCTCTAAGGCCCTGAGGTGCTCCATTATGTAAATAGTTACTGTATATACTCTTAGTCATGTAACATTCTACCCCCTGTCCGCACGAAAATCATATAAATAGTTTGGATTGAATTCCACTTTAAAGTTTTTAAGTTTCCTTTGCTTGGCAATCTTATGCACTTAAACTCTTACTCTTAAACTCTAAGCCACAACTGGTCCTCCCTCAACCTCTGCAAACCTTACAAAGATTTATTAGGTTTTCCTTACCTACGCTAACCTTCCACCTGGACCAGTGTTCATCAGCCATCTTAGCCAATGCCCTTTCTTTTCATTTCATGATCTTCAACAAAGAATAGTCAGTCTCGTTTGTCCTTACAAAGATTCCACTAGCCCACAACCGGGGTTCTGCCAGAAACTATCCAAGAGTCTTTTCAGGCCATCTTCTAATCAGCTAGCTTACACTTTTATTCTGGCTTCTTTTCTTATGACTAAAATGCTCTCCAGTTTTGGGATTCTCCAGCCAATAAACCGTCCTTGCTCTTACTGCAGTTAGAGACGCCAGTGACCTCCGAATGCACTCACCTGTGCCCTCTCACCCATTAGATCCATCCTACCCTCCAGTTTTCAGTAGACAGCATCACTTACCATTATCACTGCTGCCATTGTCCTCCAGAGTGATGGGTTCTGAATGGTCTCCAGAGCTTTTTTCAGCTGTTCGCCCACCCCGAAGGGTCATGGAAAGCTGTCTTTTGATCTTCTTCATCCGGTCCATGGCTGCCAGCTGATGAAAAAAAAAAAAAAGATCATAGTATTAAAAGAACAAATAAATAAAAGAACAAGAAAAAAAATGATGAGGGACAAATACAAACATTTGTGGTAGACTAGTGGTGGAAAGGTTTGAAATGGCAACGCAAGCAATGTCATCAGTACGAGTACAAGGTTTGTGGTGTCAAGAAAAGATGGAATATAAAGCATTATTGTCCAATAACTGGTGTAAGCTGCAACTACAACTTCAAGCTTAAACAGGTTTTTCCTCACTCCAATCAGCCCAAATGAATATTGAATGAGAGAAAAAAAAGTCTGTATATGTTGATGGAGAAGGGGGTATTAAAATTAACCAGTGGCTTATCCCCCCCATGGCAAGCACAGAGCTACTTCAAAATAAGGTGTTGAAGATGTCACTAAACTAGGCAATTGATACATCCTAAGTACACATCTAACAATCCGTGTAAGTCAAACGGAGAATCTGATGAAAAATGTATGAACAGAGGTCACCATGAGTGAAAACTGAATCCACAGATATAGGCCACCTCTTGGTACTCTATCACCATTCACATTTGGGCGCTCTACCACCACCCAGCCTTTGTATGGCAACACCCAACTCTTGCCCCTCTGGCAACACCCAACTCTTGCCCTTCTGGCAACACCAAACCCTTGCCCCTCTAGCAACACAAAACCCTTGTCCCACCCACATCTGGGTGCCCTACTACCACCCACCTCATGGTGTTCACCTCCTAACACAGCCTTATCTTTTATATTTTAACGAAAAATTAGACAATATACTGTGGTTTTTTTTTTGCACTAAAATTATGGTAACTATTTTTGTATTTTTTTTTACTGCAAATATGGGTTTGATAAACAGTTGTGCTACTAACATGTGACAAACAATTGCAACTGCCACCAATCTATTCTCCAGAACCTTTTCTTTATGAAAATAAATGCAGTTTAGAAGTTTTAATTAATCGTCAGGGCTAAAATGTGCATTTTAACATTTGTGCAAAAAAAAAAAAAAAAAAAAAAAAAGCTCTGGTAGACAAGTTGCTGCTTACCATTTTATTTGCTGAAACATCCTACCTAGCTTTCCCCTTGTATGTAAGGGGAGGGGGTTGGGGAGTTATGTTTTATGTTTACCATACAAACTTTATTGAAATGTCACACAGACATCTCATGAAGTTTAATTTGCCGTTGTGTTGCTCAGCCATTCACAGGGAGTTTTGTATTCTATGAATAAATACAAAGTTTCCTCCGATTGGCTAAGGCAGAGAGGCGGGCAGATGACGTCACAATCTGCAACTCAGCCATTCAGGCAGAAGAAGCTTTGTGCTCAATCATAGAATACAAAAGCTCCCTGTGAATGGCTGAGCATCACTCAACCTGAATTTTCCAGGAGCAGGACAGGAAGTTCCCATCCCACTGCCAGAATACAGCGCTGTATACTGTATGTAGCTGAGGCCACATATTGTTTTTTCTTTTTACAGCACACACAGTGGGCACATCTAGTAGTGAAGGTAATAGTTTGTTAGGATCCGCTTGGACTAAACTATTTAATACTTCACTAAAAGCTGGAGATCAGCTTTAACCTTGCCTGTACTGTGCTGACAGATCTTCATGATCAAAATTGGAGTAAAATAAATTGTGCACATTGTCTGTCCTAACAAAGGGTTAAAGATTTCAAGGCCTGGGTGGTCCACTGAATGTTAATGAACCAACACTTAAGTTGTAATTTCCACTTAACGACCAGCAGCGTACCCGTATGTAGCTGGACTTTTGGTTGGTTATTATTATTATTTATTATTTCAGGTACTTATATAGCGCCGCCAATTTTTACGTAGCGCTTTACATATAGATTATACATTCACATCAGTCCTTACTCAAGGAGCTTACAATCTAAGGTCCCTAACGCAGCCGCAGGCATCATCCCGTCATCTTTTAGAGCTGGCAGTTGGCTCTCTTGTAATAGTAATCAGAGCTAACTAGCCACTCGATTGCTATTACAAGCAGCGGGAGGGGACGTCCCCTCCCCCTTCCTCCTGCAGCTCTCTCAGGCTCACCCGTCCCACCCGACAGCCAAGCAAATCCGGGATCGGCTTTGATCGCCTTTTCGTGATGGGAACCCAGAAGCGATGACATGACACCACTTCCGGTTTACCCAGATGTCAACGGCGCCATTTTTTAAAACTTGAAAGTATTCAAAAACACTGATCTTGGTGTTTTGAATGCTTTCAAGGGCAGAGGAGGGATTTGGGGACTTATAGACCTCAGATCCCTCCATAAAGAGTGCCTGTCACAAAGGATGTTTACATTCCTTGTACAGCAATAAAAAGTGATCAAAAAATGTTTAAAGCAACATTGAAAAAAAAAAGAAAATAAAAATTAATAGATAAAGTGGATGTAAACCCGATTCATGAAACTTGAGCTGGGCACACATATCTCTAGTGTTTTCTTAGCTCTCTTTAAAGCCCTAATTCCCATGGCTTTATCCTGCTCTGTTCTTAGCATGATAACTTCTGACAAGTTCTCTGTCAACTGTGATAAAACCTGCCTGAATTTTGTGTCAGGTGGATGCTATAGATTAGCAGACAGCTGGTCTATTCACAGCACAGCTCTGCAAGTCTCTGCCTATGTGGAGGTGTGTGTCTTTCCTCCAATCAGCTGTCTCACAGTGTATGGCAAGAATCCACACCCATAGGTGAATCATGAAGAGAAAATTCTAACACTATTTGCACTTTCTAAACAGTACATAAAGCTGAAGACAGCACATATGCATGTAAAACTTATGTAGGAGGATTTGTTTCATCCCTGTGTATCCTCTGAGGCTGTTCACTTCACTGGGTATATGTGAGGGTTTACATCCACTTTTTTAAAAAAAAGGTAAAAAGGTAAAGTGCCCCCTTGCTAGCGCGCAAAGGCAAATGCACCCGTCAGTCCCGCACACACACAAACAGCGATTGCCCCATACTTGTTAGGTATCGCCGTGAACATCAGATCATAGGCAGTAATTCTAGCACTAGACTTCCTCTGTAAAATGTAAAGTAGTAACCTGTTAAGTTCAGAATGCAATACAGGAGCCTTTAGTTATACTTTAACAATAAGGGATTGTGCAGTTTCACAGCTGCTGCTATTGTGTGTAAAATCTTTAAACACCTAACATATCTGTAGTTAGCAATTGCAGGCTTTGTAAATTTCTTAGGACGGGTTACCTTTAAGAACAATACAGAATTCCAAAAAATATCTGTGGGGTGTATATCCCTGCTATACTTATACAACCAGTAGAGCCACATATAATATGTTTTAAAAAAGGTCTTAAGACATTTCTTTTTAGCAAAGCTTTTCATTTTAGATGTTTGTTTTATTGTATAAATTGTTCATTTTTCTTTTGCTTTAACCTGTAGCACTTTGAGATCTTATGATGAAAAGCACACTATAAATAAAATGTATTATTATTACAATATCATCGCCATTGCTCTACACTATTCTCAGACTCGCCCAAATCAATCTAATATATCTAGATTTTACATAGATTTTTTTCACTGAAATACAAAGAATCAAATGTAAGAAGTCAAGAATCAAAATAATCCACGATTTTCATTCGACCACTGAGAAATAAAGTCGCAGATATCCCCATCAAATGCAGCAGAAAACCCAACCATTTTCTGATTGCTCAGTAGGGTTTCTGTGTTCAATCAATTTCCGTTTAATCTCAATTTCTTCTTTAATAAAGTGTATGTAAAGTCCCCTGAGCCGTTATAACCCCTGTCAGATTTTTTTTTTTCCCATCGATGTCCCATTGTGGAGATTTCCCTTCACTTCCCATCCCACAGCCAAACAGAAAGTGAGATGAAATCCTTGCAAATTTATGAAAGTCCTTGGGGACCACTAGGTCAACACAACTTGTGTCCCCATTGGAAGATTTCTCCTATTACTTTTCTGGGGACAACCCAAGATTTGGGATTTTCTTTTACTTTCAATGATAATGGTAAACAGGACAAATAGGGTGAATCTCCTTAACTTGGGCACAGACGGCAATAAAACCTGACAGATATTATAATCCCTCTCCACTCTAACTAAAGGCAAAACTTTTTTTTTGTTTTGGATATACTTTAATTGAAGTTGGTCAGTCAATCAAATTCATTCATTTTAGGTTGCCTTCAGTCTTGCAATCACTTTTTGATCATACAAAGATGGTTGAAATGGACACAAAACTGCTGCCAACAAGATTATAATTTGGCATTTCTGAAACACCCGTACAGCTAACAAAGCTTGCTCACTGATGTTCTCTGAAGTTGACTAAATCACCCAAAACCAATCCTGGCCTTGTTAGGCATATACACCCAAACTCTCACTGCATGTTCCTCTGAGATGTTAGCTCTGGGCAATGAGAAATGATCTTCAGGCAAATCTATGTTGAGGTTTATAACAGAGAGCCATAACTATAATGTCTAGAATGAGGAGGAGCAAAACAACCATGAAAACCAGACATACTAGGACAAGCAGCTTAAACCACGGCCTGCTTTTCTGCAACCAGTCATGTGACTTATGCCAAGGCTCTGGTTGAGGGATATCTTTTGCCCAAGAGGTTTGTAGGACAACAAAGAAATGAGACTGCTCAGGCAAAGTCATGGATTGGCGAACTAGATATGGCAGCAGAGCTCCAAGATCCTCCAGTAAAGGCCACCTGACCAGCAGTTGTAGGATTTTAGGTTGGATTCCTTTTAAACATGGACAAATAATTGGTCTGCTTTAGATGTGTATGAGGAAATAATGAATATGAAGTCAATCTGCAATTTTAATTTTCCAAAAAATCTTATTACTCCATCAAAGTACGGCATCATAAACGTTACTTAATTGAACTGAGATAAATATGAACTACAGTGTCTAGTAAACTGTTTACTTCACAACGCTTTTTTTTTTTTTGTAATCCATGTACAAACCATATCATAAATCTATACACGTCAGCTAAACATAAATGTCAATCTTCTCATACATCTAGTTTTTCACTCAACGATAACAAAACGCTCTCCTTTCCAGAACAATATTCAGACATCCTCTGCAATCCTTATAAATTAAGTCCTCCACTTTATCATAAAAGCCCACCCTCTGCTTTTCCTATACATCCATTTCTCCTCTGTACCATACTCCTACATTCCCACCTATCCCACTACATCCAGTCCTCCACCATACCATAGCCATACATCGACTTCTCCTCTGTAACATACGCCGACATTACCCTTTCCCACTACGTCCAGTCATCCACCATACCATAACCACACAATCTCTGCTATTCCTATACATCCATTTCTCCTTTGTACCATACGCCGACATTCTGACCTATCACACTACATCCAGTCCTCCACCATACCATAACCACACATTCTCTGCTATCCGTATACACCCATTTCTCCTCTGTACCATACTCCGACGTTCCCACCTATCCCACTACATCCAGTGCTCCACCATACCATAACCACACATTCTCTGCTATTCTATACATCCATTTCTTCTCTGTACTATACTTTGACATTCCAACCTATCCCACTACATCCAGTCCTCCATCATACCATAACCACACATTCTCTGCTTTTCCTATACATCCAGTAATCCCCAGTACCATACAGTACTCATACATTTTCACCTCTTCAATTAAATCCAGTACTCCACCACACTATAACCACACATCCTCTGCTATTCCTATATATCCAGTCCTCCTCAATACCATATTCATACATCCTATTACATTAGATCCAGTACTCAACCTTACCATAACCTTCCGCTATTCCTATACATCCAGTCATCTGTACCATACTCAGACATTCCCACTTATCCCATTAGATGTTGTCCTCCGCCACACACTCTCTGCTATTCCAATACATTCAGTCCTCCTCAGTACCATACTCAAACATCCCAAACTATCCCATTAGATCCAGTCCTCCTTCTTACCATAACCACACATCTTCTGCTAATCCTATCCATCTAGTCCTCGCTACCTTGCTCAGACATTCTTACCTATCCCATTAGATCCAGTCCTCCACCATACCATGCATTCTCTGCAATTCCTATAAATCCAGACCTCCTCAGTATCATGCTCAAAAATCTATCTATCCCATTAGATCCAATCCTCCACCATACATCTGTCATTCTGATACATATCCAGTCCTCCTTAGTACCATACTCATACATTCTCACCTAACCCACTGGAACAAGTCTTCCACCATACCATACCCACACATCTAGTCGTCCTCACCTATCTCATTGGATCCAGTTCTCCACCATACCATAACCACACATCATCTGCTATTATAATTCATATAGTTCTCCACTATACCAAAAAAAGACAAGCTTTGCAATTCCTATACAAACATCCGCTATATCCTTACCGAACATTCTCTGCTATCTCTATACTTTCTGTATTCCACTTTGACATAGATATCCCATATTCAATTCTCCACTGTACCTAGTCATCCCTTGCTGTCTGTTCCAATACATGCATTAAAGGTTGTAAACCCTTGTGTTTTTTCACCTTAATGCATCAAAAAACACCTGGCAGTAACCGGTCCCCCAGCCACCCAGTTTTATTTACATGATCCCTGGAACTTCATCCAGCGGCTCTCTTCCTCTGCCTGGGGTGCTCGGCTCTTGATTGGATAGATTGATAGCAGTGCAGCCATTGGCTTCCGCTGCTGTCAATCAAATCCAATGACGCGGGGGGCAGGGCCGAGTCATACATTCAGCGGCTATGGCCGCCGAATGATGGACTTGGGAGCGCGCCCGCAAGGTAACCCCCCAGGAGAACGCTTCTCCTAGGGGGTATTCTGATGTGGGGAGGAGCCGTGGAGGTAAGTATGACATGTTTGTTTTTGTTTTTCAAATAAACAAAGCTTTACAATCACTTTAAATAAAATACAAACACTGAGGCTAACAAGTTGGGGATAAGAAGCTAAGAATTTTCATACCAAAAAGAGAAAGAGAGAGTAAAGGGTCACTATTATCCAATTATGTGTAGATTAAATAAAACAGAAATTTGCTTTTCACATGATTGGATAATTGAAGTAAATCTTCACTTTTTTATGTGAACATTCTCAACTATTTTAGAAAATTAGCCTCAGTATACACTATCCATATATATCTAATCCTCCTCCAGTACATCCAGTCCTCCACCATGCATAAACTTTACTAATCCATCCTATACATTCAGTCCTCAACTATAACTCTGCTATCCCTATACATGCAGTTTTCCACAATTAGGCCTCATTCACGCGAGGTGGATCCGCTCAGTGGAGTCCGCCAGTTCAGCGGGAGATCTCTCCGTTGATCTCCACTGAGCCGGCTGATGACAGGTCCGTCTGTGCTCACTGAGCAGGGAGGAGCCTGTCAGAGCACCGCTGATTCCTATGGAGGGATCGGACGAAAACGGACAGCATGTCCATTTTCATCATATCTCATCTGATCCGTCTGTATCGCCATACATCTGATTTTAGCGGACATGGTCACCGCTGACATCTGTCGCTCCATAGACCTGCATGGAGCGTCCATTCAGGTCCACCTAAAAAACTGACAGGCGGACCTGGACGATCCGTCCGTGTGAAATGAGCCTAACCAAAATCTCCTAATCCTATACATTCAGTCCTTCACTATAATCAAACTTGCTTAATCCTATACATCCAGTGCTTCACTATAACCAAATGCCTGATTCACACAATGCATTTTTAGTATTTTTTGCATTTTGCAGATTTGCACTACAGTCCATTTAACATGGTTTCCTATGGAACACGTTCTATAGTGCAAATCTGCAAAAAGCACTAAAAAATGCATAGGTGTGAATCGGGCCTAATCCCATACATCCAGTCCTCCACTATAACCAAACTCTACAAATCCTATACATCCAGTCCTCCACTATAACCAAACTCTACAAATCCTATACATCCAGTCCTTCACTATAACCAAACTCTACAAATCCTATACATCCAGTCCTTCACTATAACCAAACTCTATTAATCCTATACATCCAGTCCTTCACTATAACCAAACTCTATTAATCCTATACATCCAGTCCTTCACTATAACCAAACTCTACAAATCCTATACATCCAGTCCTCCACTATAAACAAACTCTACAAATCCTATACATCCAGTCCTCCACTATAACCAAACTCTACAAATCCTATACATCCAGTCCTCCACTATAACCAAACTCTACAAATCCTATACATCCAGTCCTCCACTATAACCAAACTCTACAAATCCTATACATCCAGTCCTCCACTATAACCAAACTCTACAAATCCTATACATCCAGTCCTCCACTATAACCAAACTCTATTAATCCTATACATCCAGTCCTTCACTATAACCAAACTCTACAAATCCTATACATCCAGTCCTCCACTATAAACAAACTCTACAAATCCTATACATCCAGTCCTCCACTATAACCAAACTCTACAAATCCTATACATCCAGTCCTCCACTATAACCAAACTCTACAAATCCTATACATCCAGTCCTCCACTATAACCAAACTCTACAAATCCTATACATCCAGTCCTCCACTATAACCAAACTCTACAAATCCTATACATCCAGTCCTCCACTATAACCAAACTCTACAAATCCTATACATCCAGTCCTCCACTATAACCAAACTCTACAAATCCTATACATCCAGTCCTTCACTATAACCAAACTCTACAAATCCTATACATCCAGTCCTTCACTATAACCAAACTCTATTAATCCTATACATCCAGTCCTTCACTATAACCAGATATTCACTACTATTTCTGCACATCCAGCCCCCTATACCTTAAAAAAAATCCTCTACTATTTCTATACATCCACTTCTGTATATAATACCCAAACTGTGATTCCTATATATTCCTGTACAAGAAGTCCTCCCCTATACCAGAAGGAGGCATCCTATGATACTGCTATATCAGAAATCCCCTGCTAGTCACATCCATCCCTCCCATACACCATAACCTGACACCCCCTTCCATTCCTATACATCCAGTATTATAGCATAGTAGTGAGTACTCCTCCACTATTCCTATACATCTCTACCATACCAAGTAATCCTGTGCCATCCCTATCCATGCAGATCCTGAGAGGTGCAGTATAATGATAACATCCCGATCCCTCCGCTCCCCCCTCCTCCTCTGCCGGCACAGCCCCCTCCCCCGCCTCTCACCCGGTGTCTGCAGTGCAGGGGCTCGGTGACATGTAGTAGGGGGTCAGTGACATGGAGAAGGCCTGGCCAGTTCTCTGTAATCCTCAGCCATTGTTCCTGTCCAATCCTCCCCCTCCTGCGTGCCGTCCATCCTCCTCCTCCTCCTCCTGCCCGGTGCTCTGTGCCCTCCTCTTCCTGCCACCCTCCCTGTGTGTGTGTGACACTCCCCGGATCCCCGACACAATGCATCACCCTGACTGGATCTGTCCTACCCTATACGTCCTACAGGCTCATCCTCTGCACTCTCATACACTGTGTGTGTGTGTGTGTGTGTGTGTGTGTGTATATATATATATACACACACAGTGTATGAGAGTACAGAGGAAGAGGATATATATATATATATATATATATATATATATATATATATATATATATATATATACACACACAGTGTATGAGAGTATATATATATATATATATATATATATATATATATATATACACACAGAGTATGAGAGTACAGAGAATATATATATATATATATATATATATACACACACACAGAGTATGAGAGTATATATATATATACACACAGAGTATGAGAGTACAGAGGATATATATATATATATATATATATATATATATATATATATATATCTCCTTCCCTCTGTTTTACCGGCACTGGGTCTAGGGTTCCTTTGAGTTTACCTCTGGACGATACACGCACCAACACTTGAGTACGTTTTCAATGCTTTATTGAACAATTTACTAAGGAAATAGCAGGAAAGAGGCAGAAGGGAAACTGCAGAAGAAACTCAAATATCTTCTCATAAGGTTCTTGACAAATGTCCTGGTAGAATTTGGATATTATAATAGAATGCGCTCCCCTCGTGGGACACACTCCTTGCTCGCCTGGATAGGCCTCTCTCACTTGCCTAGCAGCCAGTACGTAGCATGAACAAAAGTCTCTGCCACAGACTTGTTTGGGATAAACCGGTACGATCCTCTGCCACAGGATGTATTGGTCTTTTTCTGCAATGAACGTCAGTCACAGTGCTTGAACCTTTAAGCCAACCCAGCAACACTATGCTGTATAGTTACTTTTAGGATACGTCCTCCAACCGAGTCACCAGGTCCCTCTATAGACCAGCACACTGCGTGATCCTTCCATGACGGGTCCTCCCCTGGGATCTCCTCGGTTGTCCAGCTTCCTCCCTTTGGATAGACAGCTCAGGACCATTCCTCGGCTACTGTGGTAGGCCCCAGACAAGCTTCTGGGCCCACCCATGCGCCGCAGCGATGTGGGCCTCCGGAACCGAGGACCACGAGATTGCTTCTCTAATGCATACCTGTCGGCCAGGAGGGCCAGCAGGTGACTGTAAAATGAACCCCACAATATGGCGTCTGTACCATAAATACCCTCACCCAGAATGCATCTCGGAGGACCACCTCCACCTAGTTGTCTCCGGGACAGAAGAGCATCCATACGCTTCGACGCGTTGCATTTCCAACACTGACCAGTGACAACAGCGACATCCAACGGTCAGCACGGAAACACACACAACGTCATCCAAGCTGGAACAGAGGCGAACCTAACCTATTTAACGAACAAGTTACTAAATTTACCTAACATATGGTAGATCGCAAATCTACCAGCACTACATATATATATATACACACAGTGTATGAGAGTATGTATATATACACACAGAGTATGAGAGTACAGAGGATAGATTTATATATATACACACAGTGTATGAGAGTGCATATATATATATATATATATATATATATATATATATATATATATATATATATATATATACACATCCTCTGCACTCTTATACACTGTGTATCCACATCAATACTGCGCACTTTCACCCCCTTCCCTCCCAGGCCAATTTTCAGCTTTCAGAGCTCTCGCACTTTCAATGACAATTGCGCGGTCATGCTACGCTGTACCCAAATAAAATTTTTTATCATTTTGTTCGCACAAATAGAGCTTTCTTTTGGTGGTATTTATTCTTGACTTTGTTTTTTATTTTTTGCGATATAAGCAAAAAAAAAGCAGGAATTTGTAAAAAAAACAATATTTTCTTTATTCTATTTTAAAATAAATCCAATTAAATCGAATTTTGTCATACATTTAAGCCAAAATGTATTCTGCTACATGTCTTTGGTAAAAAAAATCCTGTTAAGTGTATAATAATTGGTTTGTGTGATCATGGACAGATGTACGCAAATGACATAGTTGCCAATAGTCCCGATTTTCCCGGGACAATCCCGATTTTGGGACCCTCGTCCCGGATGGAGGCTGTCCCGAATTGGGATTTTCCATAAGGAAAATCGGGAATGTTTTTTTTGTTGTTTTTGGAGCAGCTGGCTCCAGCAAAATGGCGGCCGGCGCCGCCGCTCGATCTTCCCCCTAGTGACAGTGTGTTGTGTAGTGGAGAGAGGAAGGGGGCTCGATCCGTGCAGCCAATGAAGCGGCTTCTTTAGCTGCACGGCCCCTCCCCTCTCCACTGAAGGAGAAGACAACGGCGACGGCGCCATGTCTTGTCGAAAGTTCCCCAGCCCCGTACTGCGCAAGCGCTGCGTCTGCGCAGTACAGGGGGTCCATACTTGCTGAGGGGAACTTTCTCGGCAGGCAGAACACCGGCCGGCCGCACCTGCACTGAGCGGGGGGTGAGGGGGGGCTGCATTGAGGGGGGGTCTGCACTAATATAGGGGGGGCTGCACTAATTGAGGGGGGCTGCACCTAGGGGGGGTCTGCACTAATAGAGGGGGGGCTGCATTGAGGGGGGGGTCTGCACTGATGGAGGGGATCTGCACTGATGGAGGGGGTCTGCACTGAGGGGGTCTGCACTGGTGGAGGGGGTCTGCACTGATGGAGGGGATCTGCACTGATGGAGGGGGTCTGCACTGATGGAGGGGATCTGCACTGATGGAGGGGGTCTGCACTGAGGGGGTCTGCACTGGTGGAAGGGGTCTGCACTGATGGAGGGGATCTGCACTGATGGAGGGGGTCTGCCCTGATGGAGGGGATCTGCACTGATGGAGGGGGTCTGCACTGATGGAGGGGATCTGCACTGATGGAGGGGGTCTGCACTGAGGGGGTCTGCACTGATGGAGGGGGTCTGCACTGATGGAGGGGATCTGCACTGATGGAGGGGGTCTGCACTGATGGAGGAGGTCAATACAGACTCTGCCGGGGGCACCTGATGCAAGGACAGACTCTGCCGGGGGCACCTGATGCAAGGACAGACTCTGCCGGGGGCACCTGATGCAAGGACAGACTCTGCCGGGGGCACCTGATGCAAGGACAGACTCTGCCGGGGGCACCTGATGCAAGGACAGACTCTGCGGGGGGCACCTGATGCAAGGACAGACTCTGCTGGTGGCAGGCGACGTGGCTAGTGACACGCTCAGGGATCCCACTGATTCGGCATTATGGTGAGTTGAATGATTTAATTTTATATTACAATGTAATAATAGAAATAATGCGCTTCAATCATCCTGACACCATAACAACCATGGTGCCGGGATGATTGAAGCGTTAACACCTGGTGTTTGGAGTATCTTTATCTGCTGATTGTTAAACTTTCTAGAATACACATATTTCTATTGTGTAGGATCTGGGGCTGCTGTCCCGTCATTCCCCTCTCCCCCTTTCCTTCTCCCCCTTTCCCTCTCCATCCCTCATTCATCTCAGACTCTAACCACACCCTCTTGAGCCAAGCCCATTTAAGCCACGCCCATGTTTCACGTAAGCTATGCCCATTTTTCGCCACAATGCGCTCTGTGCGCCGCACTTGTAATTTTTGGCTAGGCCACGCCTACAAACGAATGCCCCACCCCCTAATTATTGTTCGGCTCCGCCTACAGCCAAAAATTTTTTTTGCAATGTTGGCAACTATGAAATGATCATGTACAGATGTGCGCAGGTGATCACAGTCATATGTGTGCAGATAATCATTGGGACATGTGATTTTACTGGGACATATGTGGGGGACAGGTGTTTTTGGGGACATGTATTTTGGGGACATGGGTTTTACACTGTGTGTAGGGATGAGCTTCGTGTTCCAGTCGAACCCATGTTCGACTCGAACATCGGCTGTTCGATCGTTCGTCGAATTGGGAACAATATGGGCCGTTCGCGCCAAATTCGTGTGGCGCGTCACGGCCCATAATTCACTGCGGCATCGCAGTGCATTGCTGGCTGATGATTGGCCAAGCATGCACTATGACCCGCATGCTTGGCCAATCACAGCGCCGTCGGTAGAGAGAGCTGTAATTGGCCAAAGCCAGAGTGGCTTTGGCCAATTATGGCTCAGGGGGTTTAGAACACGCCCCACACAATATAAGGCCACCTGCACGGCGGCCCTGTGTAGTGTGTTCCGGCGTGCTTAGAGAGAGAGAGAGAGACAGTGTCATTTCATTTGAGTTAGCTAGATTAGGCAGGACAGTCAGTGAGTTAGCTGCACTTACAGTGTATTGTGTATATATATGCATCCCAGGTGTTGCATATATATATATATATATATATATATATATATATATATATATATACACACTGTATTCAGTTTAGCTAGATCCGTTCCTGTTATCTTCCTACTGACAGGCAGGCTTGTCTTGTTACAGTATTTACAGCTACCTGAAGAAAATTGCTGGTGTTCTTTTGATCCTATTAGTACCACAGTCAGGCAGCTAGACTATTTACAGTTACTGTAGTGCATCCTCCTCACAGTGTTCAGTTAAAGCTACAAGTTAGTTTAGTGTGACTTCTGCACAGTGTTCAGTTAAAACTACAAGTTAGTGTAGTGCACAGTGTTCAGCTAAAGCTACAAGTTAGGGTAGTGCGTCCTCCTCACAGTGTTCAGCTAAAACTACAAGTTAGTTTAGTGTGACCTCTGCACAGTGTTCAGCTAAAGCTACAAGTTAGGGTAGTGCGTCCTCCTCACAGTGTTCAGCTAAAACTACAAGTTAGTGTAGTGCGACCTCTGCACAGTATTCAGCTAAAGCTACAAGTTAGTGTAGTGCGTCCTCCTCACAGTGTTCAGCTAAAACTTCAAGTTAGTGTAGTGAGACCTCTGCACAATGTTCAGCTAAAGCTACAAGTTAGTGTAGTGCGTCCTCCTCACAGTGTTCAGCTAAAACTACAAGTTAGTGTAGTGAGACCTCTGCACAGTGTTCAGCTAAAGCTACAAGTTAGTGTAGTGCGTCCTCCTCACAGTGTTCAGTTAAAACTACAAGTTAGTGTAGTGCGACCTCTGCACAGTGTTCAGCTAAAGCAACAAGTTAGTGTAGTGCGTCCTCCTCACAGTGTTCAGCTAAAACTACAAGTTAGTGTAGTGCGACCTCTGCACAGTGTTCAGCTAAAGCTACAAGTTAGTGTAGTGCGTCCTCCTCACAGTGTTCAGCTAAAACGACAAGTTAGTGTAGTGAGACCTCTGCACAGTGTTCAGCTAAAGCTACAAGTTAGTGTAGTGCGTCCTCCTCACAGTGTTCAGCTAAAACTACAAGTTGGTGTAGTGTGTCCTCCTCACAGTGTTCAGCAAAAACTACAAGTTAGTGTAGGGCGACCTCTGCACAGTGTTCAGCTAAAGCTACAAGTTAGTTTAGTGCATCCTCCTCACAGTGTTGAGCTAAGACTACAAGTTAGTGTAGTGCGACCTCTGCACAGTGTTCAGCTAAAGCAACAAGTTAGTGTAGTGCGTCCTCCTCACAGTGTTGAGCTAAAACTACAAGTTAGTGTAGTGCGACCTCTGCACAGTGTTCAGCTAAAGCTCCAAGTTAGTGTAGTGCGTCCTCCTCACAGTGTTCAGCTAAATAAGCTACAAGTTATTTTTTGGCGAGCTCTGCACAGTGTTCACCTAAAGCTACCTGTAGAAGGTTGGTGGTGTTCTCATACTACAGGCAGGCAGTTGATTTTGCTAGCTGCAGTATCAGTACATATATATATATATATAAATATATACATATATATCCCAGCTTAGTGCAGCTACAGGCCATTAGTATGTCTGGAAGGCCAACAAGGAGAGGCAGACAGTCACAAGCCAATAAAAGAGGGCAAGCAGGCTCTGTGTCTAGAGGCAACAGTGCTGGTCGTGGAGACGGTGCATCCTCATCAGCACGTGGCCGTGGGACACGCTTAGCCTTTTTCTTCGGCAGATGCCCGCGTTGAGCCGCAACATGCGGAAGACTTGGTCGAGTGGATGACCAAGCCGTCCTCATCCTCCTCATCCTCTCTCACCCATGCTCAGGGTACTTTGTCTGGCAAAGCAGCGGCCTCTTCCCTCGGCTCAATGTCATCAGTGACTCCTTCCCTAGCCCCACCATGTCCTCCTGAGGAGTCCCTCGAACTGTTTGACCACAGTGTTGGGTACATGCTCCAGGAGGATGCCCAGCGTTTGGAAGGCTCTGATGATGATACTGAGCTAGATGAAGGCAGTCACGTGAGCACGGACAGAGGGGGTGCCCAAGAAGGACAGCAATCTGGCAGTCATGCTCCCCCTGCTGCAGCATACTGCCAGGTTTGCTCCAGTGATGAGGAGGGAGGGGATGATGAGGTCACTGACTCAACGTGGGTGCCTGATAGGAGAGAGGAGGAGGAAGAGGCACATCACCAATGAGGCAGGATGCCCTCCAGGGGCCAGCCTAAGGGCAGCACACTGACTGCATCACACCCCAAAGCTCCGCATGTGCAGAGCGCTGCAGTCTCTGCGCGTTATTCAAAAAGTTCTTTGGTGTGGGCCTTTTTTGAGACGAGTGCATCAGATCGCACCGCTGCTATTTGCAACATATGTCTCATGCGTATCTCGCGTGGCCAAAACATCTCCCGCTTGGGCACCACATGCTTGACCAGACATATGTTGACCTGCCATGCAGTTCGTTGGCAAACGTATCTAAAAGACCCACACCAAAGAACAAAGAGGACCTCTCCTTGCTCCTCATCAGCTGAGATCTCCAACCCCACTATACCTTCAGTCCTCTCTGAGACCTGCACTGAGAGGAATGAAGGTGTAGAATTAGGTGTGTCACAGCCAAGTACTTGTGGGCAATCTGCTTTCGGTACACCGATGTCAGATTGTACCAGGCACATTTCCCTGCCCCAGCTGCTGCACCGCCGAAAGAAGTTCGCTCCCAGCCATCCACATGCCCAGTGGTTGAATGCTAGCTTGGCAAAATTGCTAGCACTTCAACTGCTGCCTTTTCAGTTGGTAGACTCTGCCCCCTTCCGTGAGTTTGTGGAATGTGCGGTTCCTCAGTGGCAGGTACCAAAACGCCACTTTTTCTCAAGGAAGGCGATTCCGGCTCTCTACCGGCATGTGGAAGGTAATGTCCATGCCTCGCTGGACAGGGCGGTCAGTGGTAAGGTGCATATTACCGCTGACTCATGGTCCAGCAGGCATGGGCAGGGACGTCACCTAAGTTTCACCGCGCATTGGGTGACTCTGCTGGCAGCTGGGAAGGATGCAGGACAAGGTGCAGTAGTGTTGGAGGTTGTTCCGCCACCACGCCTCCAAAATGCCACTACTAATGATTGTGACACACCTCTCTCCTCCACCCCCTCCTCTTCTTCTTCCTCCATGGCCTCTTCCTGTGATTTGTCCTCGGAACCAGCAGTGCTCCGTAGGCGTTCAAGGGCCTACGCAAGTACGCAGGCCAGGAAGAGGAGGACTTCCTTAGCTCTCAAGGCCCCCTTTATCCAGACAGTGTTCCTGCGTGCCCGCCGATCACACAGGAAGAGGACGAGGAGGAGGAGGATTGTGTCAGTATGGAGGTGAAGCCTGCTACTCAGCATCAGCAGCAGTCTTTAAGGGATCAGTCCCAAGAAACACATGGACTTGTACGTGGCTGGGAGGAGGTGGCTGCGGACCATGTTGTCCTTAGTGACCCAGAGGACTCCGGACCGAATGCCTCAGCAAACCTACGCTGCATGGCCTCCCTGATTCTGCAAAGCATGCATAAGGGTTCCTCGTATTCGTGGTATCAAGGAGAAGGACCAATACTGGCTGGCAACCCTCCTTGATCCATGTTACAAGGGTAAGGTTGCGGACCTTATCTTGCCGTCGCACAGGGAGCAGAGGATGAAACATCTTCAGGAGGCCTTGCAGAAAGGTCTGTACAATGCGTTCCCAGAGACTGGGAGGTTACAAACTCCTGTTTCTGGACAACGTGTTGCTGAGGCTTCGGTCAGTCAAAGAAGGAGCGGTGGAGAAGGTGGCCGTCTGACCGATGCGTTCAGACTATTTTTTAGTCCGCAGCCCCAAGGTATGATCGGTTCCAGCAACCATTGCCAGCATCTGTTTTACATGGTGCAGGAATACATAGGGGCAAGATCTGACTTGGACACCTTTCCCACCGAAAATCCTCTGGGTTACTGGGTTTTGAGGATGGATCACTGGCCAGAGCTTGCACAGTATGCAATTGAGCTACTGGCCTGTCCTGTATCCAGCGTTCTTTCGTAACGCACATTCAGTGCTGCTGGAGGCTTTGTAACCGATCACAGGGTGCGTCTGTCCACCGACTCAGTCGATCGACTGACCTTCATAAAGATGAATCAGTCTTGGATCACCACCAGCTACCAAGCACCTGATGCTGATGTAACCGAATAATTTTTTTGAAATCTCAGATCCCTTCAAAGACTGCCTATGCTGATGCTGAGTGACTATCCTAAGTAATTATCCTCTTCCTCCTCAATGATCACGCTGATAGCTTGTAAGAACATTTTTGGTTCTGGGCACCGCCACCAGTGCCTAAGGTCCAATTTAACAGGGGCATGTAATTACAATTTTTGATGCAATACTTTGCAGCAGGGCTCGTTCCTGCGTTCCAACTAGAGAATCTGTGAGGGGTTGCAGTGTTGTGGCACCAGCACCAGTGCCTAAGGCATAATTTTTCAGCCCCTGTTCAACAGGGGCATGTAATTACAATTCTTGATCTAATATTTCACAGCAGGGCCCGTTTCTGCGCCCACCAAGAGCGAGTGAGGACTTACAGTGTTGTGGTACCAGCACCACCACCACCACCAAAGGCCCAATTTTTCAGCCCCTGTTAAACAGGGGCATGTAAATACAATTCTTGATCTAATATTTCACAGCAGGGCCCGTTTCTGCGCCCACCAAGAGCGAGTGAGGACTTATAGTGTTGTGGCACCAGCACCACCACCAAAGGCCCAACAGGCATGTAATTACAATTCTTGATCTAATATTTCACAGCAGGGCCCTGTGAGGGCTTACAGTGTTGTGGCCACAACAACACCTAAGGCCCAAATTTCTGCTGAGTATATAGGGCAGGCCCCTACTTTCAAACATCCAAC
This sequence comes from Aquarana catesbeiana, assembly GCF_042186555.1. Lineage (NCBI taxonomy): Eukaryota > Metazoa > Chordata > Amphibia > Anura > Ranidae > Aquarana > Aquarana catesbeiana. The sequence goes on along the minus strand of NC_133332.1, from coordinate 226,820,929 downwards.
TTACAAATGACTCCTACTTGCAAACGGAAGGAGACAACAGGAAGTGAGATGAAATCTACCCCTAGGAAGGGAAATTCTCTCCTGTAAGAGTTAATATGGGAAAAACATTTCTCCTTTCCACTGATGCTTTATCACCAATCCTTGTTTCACAAAAAAACCCAAATTTTCAAAAAACATTTGTCATTGGGACAAAAAGTGAGGTTCAATCTACTGAAGAGGAGCACAGACAGCAAAACAAATGTCACAGGGGTGATAGCCCTTCCCTATGTTTTCAAAAAAGCTTAAAATAGATTTTTTTGCTGGAGCTAAACACGTTAAAAATTTACCCATTCAAAATTACAAACAGATTCTACTTAACAACAAACCTACAGTCCCTGTCTTGTTTGCACCGCCTGTATACTGCTGTTCAGAGTACAGAGCCTGTATACTGCTGTTTCCTTTTTTAATTTGGGTGCGGGGTTCCCCTTAATATCCATACAAGAGCCAAAGGGCATGGTAATGGACTGAGGGGTACCCATGCCATTTGTCTCACTGATTTTCATCCATATTGCCAGGACCCGACATTACATTAAAGCTGCAAGCAGTTTTAAATGACTTTTTTCCTTTAAAAATGACTTTTTGTGCAGGGACTGTTCTAAGCACGGGAAACACGCGCCACTTTACAGGCATACTATAGACACCCCCCAGGTATGATATTTAAAGGAATATTTCACTTTTTTTTTTTTTCACTTTAAGCATCATTAAAATCACTGCTCCCGAAAAAACATCCGTTTTTAAAAGTTTTTTTTGCATTGATACATGTCCCCTGGGGCAGGACCCAGGTCCCCAGACCCTTTTTAGGACAATACCATGCAAATTAGCCTTTAAAATGAGCACTTTTGATTTCGAACGTTCGAGTCCCATAGACGTCAATGGGGTTCTAACGTTCGTGCAAATTTTCGGTCCGTTCGCAGGTTCTGGTGCGAACCGAACCGGGGGTGTTCAGCTCATCCCTAACTGTGTGTTACTATGCTGGTGATGAGTGTGTAAAAAGTTGTAAAAAACAGCTCATACACACTAATCACCAGCCGGCTGCAGCGATCCACTCTCCTCACCGACAACTAATGTGTGAGGAAATGAGAGCCGGTCGCCTAGCAACCGGCTCTCTGTTTACATCACATGAGGGCTGTGATTGGACACGGCCGTCTTGTGATCAGGAGGGCCAATCACAGAGCCCTCCTGCTGATCTGAGATGCACCATGTCCAGGTGACACGAGTGCAACGGGATCGCGCCACATGCGCGGGCCCCTGCACGATCACCCTTCTTCTGAGGGACGTTCCTGAATGTTCACTCAGAAGGAGAGAGCGCCCAAACAGCCGTACATATGCAGTGGCTGGGTGGGAAGTGGGTATATATACAGTATCTCACAAAAGTGAGTACATCCCTCACATTTTTGTAAATATTTCATTATATCTTTTCATGTGACAACACTGAAGAAATGACAATTTGCTACAATGTAAAGTAGTGAGTGTACAGCTTGTATAACAGTGTAAATTTGCTGTCCCCTCAAAATAACTCAACAAACAGCCATTACTGTCTAAACCACTGGCAACAAAAGTGCGTACACCCCAAAGGGAAAATTTCCAAATTGGGCCCAAAGTGTCAATATTTTGTGTGGCCACCATTATTTTCCAGCACTGCCTTAACCCTCTTGGGCATGGAGTTCACCAGAGCTTCACAGGTTGCCACTGGAGTCCTCTTCCACTCCTCCATGACGACATCACGGAGCTGGTGGATGTTAGAGACCTTGCGCTCCTCCTCCTTCCATTTGAGGATGCCCCACAGATGCTCAATAGGGTTTAGGTCTGGGGACATGCTTGGCTAGTCCATCACCATTACCCTCAGCTCATTTAGCAAACCAGTGGTCATCTTGGAGGTGTGTTTGGGGTCGTTATCATGTTAGAATACTGCCCTGCGGCCCAGTCTCCAAAGGGAGGGGATCAAGCTCTGCTTTAATATGTCACAGTACATGTTGGCATTCATGATTCCCTCAATGAACTGTAGCTTCCCAGTGCTGGCAGCACCCAAGCAGTCCCAGACAATGAAATTCCCACCACCATGCTTGACTGTAGGCAAGACACACTTGTCTTTTGTACTCTTCACTAGGTTGCTGCCAAACATGCTTGACATCATCTGAACCAAATAATTTTATCTTGATCTCATCACACCACAGGACATGGTTCCAGTAATCCACGTCCTTAGTCTGCTTGTCTTCAGCAAACTGTTTGCGGGCTTTCTTGTACATCATCTTTAGAAGAGGCTTCCTTCTCAGCTGATAGCCATGCAGAAGAATTTGATGCAGTGTGCGGCATATGGTCTGAGCACTGACAGGCTGACCCCCCCACCCCTTCAACCTTTGCAGCAATGCTGGCAGCACTCATACGTCTATTTCCCAAAGACAACCTCTGGATATGACGCTAAGCATGCGCACTCAACTTCTTTAATCGACAATGGCAAGGCCTGTTCTGAGTGCAACCTGTCCTGTTAAACCGCTGTATGGTCTGGGCCACCATACTGCAGCTCAGTTTCAGCGTCTTGGCATTCTTCTTATAGCCTAGGCCAGGGGTGTCCAAACTTTTTTCAAAGAGGGCTAGATTTGATGAAGTGAACATGCTAAATTTTAAATAAAGAACTATGAAGCAAAATAAGGGTCAGTGCCCATTTTCAGCCCCACCATTGCCAGGAATGCAGCGCCCAGTATTGCCAGGAATGCAGCGCCCAGTATTGCCAAGAATGCAGCACCCAGTATTGCCAGGAATGCAGGACCCACCATTGCCAAGAATGCAGCGCCCAGTATGGCAAGGAATGCAGCACCCACCATTGCCAAGAATGCAGCCCCCCACCATTGCCAGGAATGCAGCCCCCCACATTACCAGGAATGCAGCCCCCCATCATTGTCAGGAATGCAGTCCCCCATCATTGTCAGGAATGCAGCCCCCCATCATTGTCAGGAATGCAGCCCCCCATCATTGTAAGGAATGCAGCCCCATCATTGTCAGGAATGCAGCTCCCATCATTGCCAGGAATGCAGCCGCCATCATTTCCAGGAATTTCAGGAATACAGCCCCCATCATTGTCAGGAATGCAGCCCCCATCATTGTCAGAAATGCAGACTCACCATTGCAATCAGTGCAGCCTGAATTATGCCCATCCATCTGCAGCCTCGGAGAGGACTGGGGTGGGGCAGGACGAGCGCCAAAAGATAACATACAGGAGAAACTCCTGTTTTCTCGGCGGCCTCCTTTAATAGAAAGTCCCACCTCCTTTGATGGACAGAACAGTCGTCCAATGGCAGCGCCGGAGACAGGATTTCCTATTACAGAGGCTGCCGTGTAAACAGGAAATACTCCTGTGTGCACGGCTCTCGTCCCGCCTCCTCCTTGTCCCCTCCAAAGCATCTGGACATGTATATCTTTTATGGCCCCGGTGCTGGGAGGTCGTTGGGGGCCACAAAAGATATATATGTCCAGATAACCAGGCGGGCTGTTCAAAACCTGAACGCGGGCCGAGACTGGGCCGGACTTTGGACATTTCTGGCCTAGGCCATCTTTATGTAGAGCAACAATTCTTTTTTCAGATCCTCAGATAGTTCTTTGCACGGAGGTGCCATGTTGAACTTCCAGTTACCAGTATGAAAGAGTGAGAGCGATAACACCAAATTTAACACACCTGCTCACCATTCACACCTGAGACCTTGTAACACTAACGAGTCACATGACACCGAGGAGGGAAAATGGCTAATTGGCCCCAGTTTGGACATTTTCACTTAGGGGTGTACTCACTTTTGTTGCCAGCAGTTTAGACATTAATGGCTGTATGTGAAATTATTTTGAGGGGACAGCAAATTTACACTGTTATACAAGCTGTACACTCACTACTTTACATTGTAGCAAAGTGTCATTTCTTTAGTGTTGCCACATGAAAAGATATATATATATATATATATATATATATATATATATATATATATATATATATATATATATATATACAGTGGGGACGGAAAGTCTTCAGACCCCCTTAAATTTTTCACTCTTTGTTCTATTGCAGCCATTTGCTAAAATCATTTAAGTTCATTTTTTCCCTCATTAATGTACACACAGCACCCCACATTGACAGAAAAACACAGAATTGTTGACATTTTTGCAGATTTATTAAAAAAGAAAAATTGAAATATCACATGGTCCTAAGTATTCAGACCCTTTGCTGTGATGCTCATATATTTAACTCAGGTGCTGTCCATTTCTTCTGATCATCCTTGAGATGGTTCTACACCTTCATTTGAGTCCAGCTGTGTTTGATTATACTGATGGACTTGATTAGGAAAGCCACACATCTGTCTATATAAGACCTTACAGCTCACAGTGCATGTCAGAGCAAATGAGAATCATGAGGTCAAAGGAACTGCCTGAAGAGCTCAGAGACAGAATTGTGGCAAGGCACAGATCTGGCCAAGGTTACAAAAAAATTTCTGCTGCACTTAAGGTTCCTAAGAGCACAGTGGCCTCCATAATCCTTAAATGGAAGACGTTTGGGACGACCAGAACCCTTCCTAGAGCTGGCTGTCCGGCCAAACTGAGCTATCGGGGGAGAAGAGCCTTAGTGAGAGAGATAAAGAAGAACCCAAAGATCACTGTGACTGAGCTCCAGAGATGCAGTCAGGAGATGGGAGAAAGTTGTAGAAAGTCAACCATCACTGCAGCCCTCCACCAGTCGGGGCTTTATGGCAGAGTGGCCCGACGGAAGCCTCTCCTCAGTGCAAAAAAACATGAAAGCCTGCATGGAGTTTGCTAAAAAAACACCTGAAGGACTCCAAGATGGTGAGAAATAAGATTCTTTGGTGTGATGAGACCAAGATAGAACTTTTTGGCCTTAATTCTAAGCGGTATGTGTGGAGAAAACCAGGCACTGCTCATCACCTGTCCAATACAGTCCCAACAGTGAAGCATAGTGGTGGCAGCATCATGCTGTGGGGGTGTTTTTCAGCTGCAGGGACAGGACGACTGGTTGCAATCGAGGGAAAGATGAATGCTGCCAAGTACAGGGATATCCTGAACGAAAGCCTTCTCCAGAGTGCTCAGGACCTCAGACTGGGCCGAAGGTTTACCTTCCAACAAGACAATGACCCTAAGCACACAGCTAAAATAACGAGGAGTGGCTTCACAACAACTCTGTGACTGTTCTTGAATGGCACAGCCAGAGCCCTGACTTAAACCCAATTGAGCATCTCTGGAGAGACCTAAAAATGGTTGTCCACCAATGTTTACCATCCAACCTGACAGAACTGGAGAGGATCTGCAAGGAGGAATGGCAGAGGATCCCCAAATCCAGGTGTGAAAAACTTGTTGCATCTTTCCCAAAAAGACTCATGGCTGTATTAGATCAAAAGAGTGGTTCTACTAAATACTGAGCAAAGGGTCTGAATACTTAGGACCATGTGATATTTCAGTTTTTCTCTTTTAACAAATCTGCAAAAATGTCAACAATTCTGTGATTTTCTGTCAATATGGGGTGCTGTGTGTTCATTAATGAGGGAAAAAATGAACTTAAATGATTTTGGCAATATAACAAAGAGTGAAAAATTTAAGGGGGTCTGAATACTTTCCATCCCCACTGTATATACATATATATATATATATATATATATATATATATATATATATATATATATATATATATATATATATATATATATCCTGGCTGTGGATTATCACCAAAAAGAGATACACACCTGGTAGACCCCTTTCACACTGAGGCGTTTTTCAGGCGCTTGTGGGCTAAAAAATAGCTCCCCTGCAGTCTCAGTGTGAAAGCTCGAGTGCTTTCACACTGAGGCGATGTGCTGGCATGATGTTAAAAAAACTCCTGCAAGCAGCATCTTTGGAATGGTGAAGGAGCAGTGTATACACTGCTCCTCCACTGCTCCTGCCCATTGAAATGAATGGGCAGCGCCGCTGAACCACCGGCAAAGCGCCGCTGCAGCGGCGCTTTGCGGGTCATTTCAACCCTTTTTCGGGCGCTAGCAGGGGTTAAAAGTACCTCCCTAGCGGCCGAAAAACCTCCGCAAAAACGACGGATAAAGCACCGCTAAAAATAGCGCCGCTGCAGCGGCGCTTTGCGGGTCATTTCAACCCTTTTTCGGGTGCTAGCAGGGGTTAAAAGTACCTCGCTAGCGGCCGAAAAACCTCTGCATAAACGACGGATAAAGCACCGCTAAAAATAGCGCCGCTTTGCCTCCGACGCCCCAAAGTGAAAGCAGCCTTAGTGATAAACAAATAAATAAATAAACAAATTGAATATATTATCATGGTTTAAAGCAGGGGTCTCAAACTGGCGGCCCTCCAGCTGTTGCGAAACTACAAGTCCCATCATGCCTCTGCCTGTGAGAGTCATGCTTGTAACTGTCAGCCTTGCAATGCCTCATGGGACTTGTAGTTTTGCAACAGCTGGAGGGCCACCAGTTTGAGACCCCTGGTTTAAAGCATATGGAAGCTTACAAGTACAACACTATTAAACCTTTCTTCAAAGAATTAATACATCAGAAAAGACAACCTTCAATACTTAGCAACTGTAAATTTAGATAAGGGCAGTAATCTATATGCCCATAACACAGACACTGAGAGGGAGGAGAGAAGATCTATCAACTTCTCAGCTCCTTCTGGGCCACAAACACCATTGAAAGTAACAATACAAAAAGAAGAAATGGGTTAACAGGTACAGTAAGCACAGTTCTGTAATATTACAGGTCCTAAATAGAAGGGTACTAGTGTCTTCTGCTAGCAAACGTTGGGGTCCTTTGTAAAGAGAGTAGGTTTAATCAATCAAAAGTGAGACAGTAATCCTCTAGGAAATCCCGTTAGGTAGTGGTTTGTAAGAACAGAATGGCTAAAATGGCAGCTCCAAACAAGAAGGGAAATAGGTGTCTGCATGTAGTGTCTGTACTGTGCTAAGAAAGATGTTGAGTTTACACCCGCTCCCCAATCCTCTGGGTGATGACACAATGGACGACCCAAATGGTGGTTCAGGCTCCTGGCAATGTTGTAAGGCACTGGATCACCTCCTGTCGGCCGTCAGGATGGCTGGTAGCTGAACTGGCAGGGTGATGGGACAACAGCCAACAGGACACCTGTATGGGTCTTGTGATCCCCGAAGCGGTGTGTGGGTTGTCTCCGCTGGGCTAGATGGTGCTGAGTTGCTGAGCAGGGTACCCGGGCTGAACGGTGGAGGACCATGTGGGTGACACTGTTCCTGGCTCCTTTATCCTCAGTCTCTTGGCAGCAGTCTCGGGAAAAGCGTGGCGCTCTCTCTCTCAGATGCTGGTAGACAGTGTGGCCCTCTCTTTCTTAGGTGGAGTTCCACCGCACAGTACCGTCACCTCACCACTACTGTCCTCTATCCCCTCTCCTCCCGGTAACTCTCCCTGGTAGTCTCAAAAGAAACATGGCTTTCTCTCCCTCTGTTGGGTCACACAGTCCCTGGTGTCAGCATGTGTCTTTACCCTCAATCAGATGCTGGTACCTCAGGCCGCTCTCCTCATATCTTCTGTCAGCACTCTCTCTGTAGTGCTGTGTGGAAAGCCTGTCTCTCTCTCTTTTCTCTCACCTCAACACTTCCCTCCCCGTATTTACCTCAGCACTTCCTGAAACTCCCCTTTTTCCCAATGTGCTTTGTGTCTTTGTCTTTGGGGTCTGGAAGGACAAGTCAGCATCCCTCTGTCTTCATCTTGTGGCCAAAAGGAAAAATTGCATTACAACATATATATATATATATATATATATATATATATATATATATATATATATATATATATATATATATATATAATCTGCACTGTAAATATACACAATACACGGGGCACTGCAGATTTATATATATATAAATATCTACAGGACACACACATAGATCCTCTGCAGGGTGATACTGTATATACAGTGGGGACGGAAAGTATTCGGACCCCCTTCAATTTTTCACTCTGTTATATTGCAGCCATTTGCTAAAATCATTTAAGTTCATTTTTTTCCCTCATTAATGTACACACAGCACCCCATATTGACAGAAAAACACAGAATTGTTGACATTTTTGCAGATTTATTAAAAAAGAAAAACTGAAATATCACATGGTCCTAAGTATTCAGACCCTTTGCAAAGTATTTAGTAGAAGCACCCTTTTGATCTAATACAGCCATGAGTCTTTTTGGGAAAGATACAAGTTTTTCACACCTGGATTTGGGGATCCTCTGCCATTCCTCCTTGCAGATCCTCTCCAGTTCTATCAGGTTGGATGGTAAACTTTGGTGGACAGCCATTTTTAGGTCTCTCCAGAGATGCTCAATTGGGTTTAAGTCAGGGCTCTGGCTGGGCCATTCAAGAACAGTCAGAGTTGCTGTGAAGCTACTCCTTCGTTATTTTAGCTGCGTGCTTAGGGTCATCGTCTTGTTGGAAGGTAAACCTTCAGCCCAGTCTGAGGTCCAGAGCACTCTGGAGAAGGTTTTCGTCCAGGATATCCCTGTACTTGGCCGCATTAATCTTTCCCTCGATTGCAACCAGTCGTCCTGTCCCTACAGCTGAAATCACCCCCACAGCATGATGCTGCCACCACCATGCATCACTGTTGGGTGTATTGGACAGGTGATGAGCAGTGCCTGGTTTTCTCCACACATACCACTTAGAATTAAGGCCAAAAATTTCTATCTTTGTCTCATCAGACCAGAGAATCTTATTTCTCACCATCCTGGAGTCCAGGTGTTTTTTTTAGCAAACTCCATGCGGGCTTTCATGTGTCTTGCACTGAGGAGAGGCTTCCATCAGGCTACTCTGCCATACAGCCCCGACTGGTGAAGGGCTGCAGTGTTGGTTGACTTTCTACAACTTTCTCCAATCTCCTGACTGCATCTCTGGAGCTCAGCCACAGTGATCTTTGGGTTCTTCTTTACCTCTCTCACCAAGGGTCTTCTCCCCCAATAGCTCAGTTTGGCCGGATGGCCAGCTCTAGGAAGGGTTCTGGTCATCCCAAACATCTTCCATTTAAGGATTATGGAGGCCACTGTGCTCTTAGGAACCTTTAGTGCAGCAGAAATTTTTTGTAACCTTGGTCAGATCTGTGCCTTACCACAATTCTGTCTCTGAGCTCTTCAGACAGTTCCTTTGACCTCGTGATTCTCATTTGCTCTGACATGCACTGTGAGCTGTAAGGTCTTATATAGACAGGTGTGTGGCTTTCCTAATCAAGTCCAATCAGTATAATCAAACACAGCTGGACTCAAATGAAGGTGTAGAACCATCTCAAGGATTATCAGAAGAAATGGACAGCACCTGAGTTAAATATATGAGTGTCACAGCAAAGGGTCTGCATACTTAGGACCATGTGATATTTCAGTTTTTCTTTTTTTAATAAATCTGCAAAAATGTCAACAATTCTGTGTTTTTCTGTCAATATGGGGTGCTGTGTGTACATTAATGAGGAAAAAAATGAACTTAAATGATTTTAGCAAATGGCTGCAATATAACAAAGAGTGAACAATTGAAGGGGGACTGAATACTTTCCGTCCCCACTATATATTTATATATATATATATATATATATATATATATATATATATATATATATATATATATATATATACATAGCAGGCATGTTGTAATGCAATTTCTCCTTTTGGCCACAAGATAGAGACAGAAAGATGGTTACTGGTCCTTGCAGAAAACTGAGAGAGAGAGGGAAGTGCTGAGATAAAAGAGAGAGGGAGTGCTGACAGGAAACAGAGGAGAGGCAATTGCTTAAAAGAGAGGGAGATACCAAGGCTCAAAAAGGCCTTTGCTGAGACACGGTGACACTTAACAGTGAGGAGAGGAGGAGTGTGTGAGGGGAAGGAACAGAGGTGCCAGAGTGAGGAGAGAGACACACGTTGACACCAGGGACTGTGTGCCCCAACAGAGGAGGAAGGATATCCTGAAGCCGGAAAAAAGAGTCTGTGAAGAGAATAAGGAGAGCGGTCTGGGGAGAGAGAGAGGGAGAGAGAGAGTGTGGTAAGGTGACAGGTGTGAGGAAAACCACTGAGACTGAGGAGACTGAGAGAGAGAGACTCTGGCAGCATCAGAGGGGGAGAAAGCCAAGCTTTTCCAGAGACTGCCAGGAGAGTGTTGCCGGAAGACGGAGGAGTGAGGACGCCTGAGGGGAGCCAGGAGCAGAGACAGCCACGTGGTCCACTACTATTTAGTCCAGGGACCCTACTCAGCAGCCCAGCACCACTCAGCTCAGCAGAGACGACCCACGCCTTTCAGGAATCAAGATACCCATCCGGGTATCGGGTCGGCCGCTGCCTGTTCATCTTGCAAGTTTCATTACCAGTCATCTCGATCGGTCATCAGCAAGAGATCCAGTGCCTTACAACATCGCTAGGAGCATCGGGAGCCTGAACCAGCACCTGGGACTATTGTTGTGTCATTGCACAGAGGACTGGTGAGCGGGTGTAAACCCGACATGCTTCTTGACACCATACTGACACTGCATGCAAACACCAATTTCCCTTTTTAGTGTCACGGGATGCTTGTTTGGAGCTGCCATCTCTAGTAGTGTGCCCTTTTAAATCTCTACCTAACGGAAGATTCTAGAGGATTACTGCTCCATGCAAGCTTGTTTAAATCTTCTCTTAAAACAAGGGCCCCACCGTTTGCTAGCAGAAGACACTAGTATTCTTGACCTCAGGACCTGCAACATTACAGAACTGTGCTTACTGTACTTGTATAACCCTTTTCTTTTCGTTGTGTGTTTGCCTCTCAAAGGTGTTTGCAGCCCAGAAGGAGCTGAGAAGTTGACACGTCTTCTCTCCTCCCTCTCAGCGCCTGTTTTAAGGGCAGATAGATTATTGCCCTTTCTATCCCTGCAGTTGCTAAATATTGAAGTTTGTCTTTTCTAATGTATTAGTTATTTGTAGCAAGGTTTAACAGTGTTGTAAGTTTCCATATGCTTTAAACCGTGCTAATATATTCAACTTGTTTATCACTACCAGGTGTGTGTCTATTTTTGGTGATAATCCACAGCCAGGATAACAGTATTTACCACAGCTGCTGACTTGTATTTATTTATTTGCGGGGAAATCCTGGAGCTCCTCTTTAAGGTATATTAAAACAAAACATTACCCATAACAAGTTGATAAAAAATAATGTTCTATAGCAAGGAACATACATCCTACATGATTAATTATGCTACCAAAATTAGTGTGTGCTGTAAATTGCCTCCAGCACTGCTCCTGTTTCTTTTTGCTGGAGGCAGCCATTTTGCTGAATCCCAGAACCCCTGAGCAGCAAGCCCAGGTTCACACTAGTGCGAACACATGTGATTTGCACCCACACTGCAGTGCCCATAGCATGCGATGTCTGTGCAATGCAAGTTCAGCCATACCTTTGTATGGATAAACTCACATTGGATTCACACGAAAATAATGCAGGGACTTTTTTGGTCCTGCGCTGGAATCGGATCGCATGGGAGTTCTCACCTATGCAATCCGATTCCTGTGCGAGTTTATAGTGCGCACTGCGATCTGTGAACCGATCTGGGGGTGTCATTAACAATGTATTGACACCTGCAGTGGTTCTCAAAGGGCAGTGTGAACTGCCTGCGGGAGAGATGCGATGCGGGAACCGGCGCTATAATCGCGCTGGTTCCTGCATCGCACAAGTGTGAACCTAGGCTAAATCATAAAGCAGAACTAAACCCATCGATTTAACGGTTTCAAAAAACAGATCCTTGGAATGCCGGGATTGCTAACTGTCACATTTGTCTGTGCTCTCAACCAAACTGTCAAACCATCAAATGGCTGGTGCCATATCTGATCACATGTGCAGCACCATGGCAGTTGCAGATCAAATAGGATCAGCTTACTTGGCTGTAAGGCTCAGTTCACATTATAGTGATGTCAGAAATTGCATGTGATTTGCACCACAAGGGATGAGCCGAACACCCCCGCGGTTCGGTTTCGCACCAAAACCTGTGAACAGGCAAAAAAATTTGTGCAAACATGCGAACCCTATTAAATTTTAAGGGACACGAACATGAAAAATCAAAAGTGCTCATTTTAAAGGCTTAAATGCAAGTTATTGCCATTAAAAAGTGTATGGGGGCCTGTATGGGGGCCTGGGTACTGCCCCAGGGGACATGTATCAATGCAAAAAAAAAGTTTTTTTCAGGAGCAGTGATTCTAATAATGGTTAAAGTGAAACAATAAAAATGAATTATTTCTTTAAATATCGTGCCTGGGGAGTCCCCTTAGTTTGCCTGTAAAGTGGCGCATCTGTCTGATGTGTTTTATAGTGCTGCATCAAAATTACATTTCTAAAGGAAAAGATGTAATGTAAAATTGCTCGCGGCTGTAATGTATTGCCGGGTCCTGGCAATATAGATGAAGAATCAAGGAAAAAATCATCGTGGGCCCCCCCCCTTCGGGTTTGGTATGGATTTTAATGGGAACTCCATGCCACAATGAAAAAAAAATTGGTGTGGGGTCCCCCCCCAAATCCATATCAGACCCTTATCTCAGCATGCAGCCTGGAGGACAGGATGGGAGGGCGAGCGAACACCACATGCCCTCAAGATGGGGAGGGTGCTTTGGGGTCCCCCCCAAAGCACCTTGTCCCCATGTTAATGGGAACAAGGGCCTCGTCCCCAAAACCCTGGCCATTGACTGTGGGGGTCTCTGGGTGGGGGGCTTATCGGAATCTAGAAGCCACCTTTAACAAGGGGGCCCACATTGTACCCCTACCCATTCACCAAAAAATTATGTCAAAAAGTAAAAACCACAAAAGACAGTTTTGGACAATACCTTTATTAAAAAAAAGAAAAAAAAAAGTGTCCCGCGATATACATTCATTGTCAATCACGCAGTCCGATAGACCCGAAAAATAGAAAAAAAAGTGAAAATACTCCATGGGAGGGCTCCTGTCGACTGCTGTCTTTTCGCTGTGATACATGTTATATAGGCGAGAGCGGGGCCACCTACTGACTTAATCGGATGACCTCGCCCCCCTCTGAGGACACATGACATCAAAAGGGGTGAGGTCACACGGTTATGTCACCGGGTGGCCCTGCCCTTGCCTATATAACAGCTGTCATAGCCAAGAGACAGCAGTCAGCATGACGCCTCCCATCGAGACAGAGGTTTTTTTTTTTTTTTTTTTTTTTATATTTTTCAGGTCCGTTGGGTGGCGTGATTGAAGATGCATGGATATCACGGGACACTTTTTTTTTCTTTTTTAATAAAAGAATTGTCAAAAATTGTCTTTTGTGGTTTTTACTTTTTGACACTTTTTTTGGTGAATGGGTAGGGGTACAATGTACCCCTACCCATTCACATGGGGGGGGGGATCTGGGAGCCCCCTTGTTAAAGGGGCTTCCAGATTCTGATATGCCCCCCACCCGCAGACCCCCACAACCACCGGGCCAGGGTTGTAAGGACGAGGCCCTTGTCCCCATCAACATGGGGACAAGGTGCTTTGGGGGGGGACCCCAAAGCACCCTCCCCATGTTGAGGGCATGTGGCTTGGTATGGTTCAGGAGGGGGTGTAGAGTTCCCCTTAAAAATCAATACCAGTCCCAAAGGGCCTGGTATTGGCTGTGGGGGGGACTCATTCCTTTTTTTTCCCTAATTCTGTCATAGGGTTCCCCTTAGCCACTTAAATACACTGTTATATACTCTGCACTGCACTATATACCCTGCATTGTATTATATATACTACACTGACTGCACTATATACTCTGAACTGCAGTTTATATGCTATACGGACTGCACCATATACTCTGAACTGCAGTATATATAATTGGGCATTAGGTGTTGGTGGTGCCAGAACACTGTAACCCCTCACAGGTACTCTTGTTGGGCGCAGGAACAGGCCCTGCTGTTAAATATTATTTAAAAAATTTTAATTACTTACCTCAGTCAAATAGGCGCAGAAAAGGAGGAAGGGAAGACACAGGAAGTATCACCTCAGTGTAGTATTAAAGCAAAGTTTTAATCACAAAGTATATGTAACACTCACAAGATGGAAATAAATATCAAGCTTATCTGTGTGATGAAAGTGGTATCTCTCCAGGCATCCAAGACCATCATCCAGGCATCAGGGAGATGGCATGGGGTCCGTTTGGACAGTCCTGTGGACACCAGGAAGTCGGCCAGAAACCAGCATGGAATGCAAGGAAGTAACGTCACCAGAAGTGACCAGAAACCACAGAGAGACTGTTCTAGATGGTCAGAATAGGCAGGCTAGGCCCTCAGAGCTCAACTCCTTCTACAGGCCTCTAGGTGCAGAAAAATTGGGCCTTGGGTGTGGGTGGTGCCTGAACACTGTAACTCCTCACAGTTACTCTTGTTGGTTTGCAGGAACGGGCCCTGCTGTTACAAATTATTTCAAAAATTGTAATTATATTCCCCTGTTAAACAGGGGCAGAAAAATTGGGTCTTGGATGCTGGTGGTGCCTGAACACTGTAACTCCTCACAGGTACTCTTGTTGGGCGCAGGAACGGGCCCTGCTGTTAAATATTATTTCAAAAGTTCTAATTACATGTCCCTGTTAAACAGGGGCACAAAATTTGGCCTTAGGTGTTGGTGGTGCCAGAACACTGTAACCCCTCACAGTTACTCTTGTTGGGCGAAGGAACAGGCCCTGCTGTTAAAAGTTCAAAAATTGAGATTGCAATTACAGAAAAATTGGGCCTTGGGTGTTGGTGGTGCCCTAAACCAAAATTATTGTTGAAAGCTAGCATCATCAAGATTCAGGAGGAATAGGATAGGCAGCATAGGCAGTCTTCAAGGGATCCCAGATTCTTAGTAAATTCAATCAGTTACTTCAGCATTAGGGGCTTGATAGCTGCTGATCCAAGACTGATTTTATAAATGTGAACCTATCAAGGAGTCTGTGGACAGGCGCACTCTTTGATCCATTACAAACCCTTCAGCAGCACTGAATGTCCATTCAGAAAGCACGCTGGATGCAGGACAGGCCAGTAGTTTGATTACATATTGAGCAAGTTCTGGCCAGTGGTCCATCCTCAAGACCCAGTAACCCAGTGAATGCTCTGTTGGAAAGGTCTCCAAGTCTGCCCCTAAATATTCCCGCACCATATAATGCAGGTGCTGGTGATGGTTGCTTGAACCTATCAGCCCTTGGTGCTAAGGACTGAAAAATTGTTTAAAGGCATCGGTCAGCCGGCCACCTTCTTTACCGCTCTTCCTCTGACCTCTAAGCCTCAGAAACACGTTGTCCAGCACCAGGAAATGGTAACCTCCCAGGGTCTGGAAAGGCGTTACACAAACTTTTCTTCAAGGCCTCCTGAAGATGTTTCATCCTCTGCTCCCTCTGCGAAGGCAGGATGAGTTCTGCAACTTAACCCTTGTAACGTGGATCAAGAAGGGTTGCCAGCCAGTAATGATCACTTTCCTTGATACCACGAATCCTAGGGTCCTTTTGCAGGCTTTGCAGAATCAGGGAGCCTATGAAGCGTAAGTTTGCAGAGGCATGAGATTCTGAGTCCTCTGGGTCACTGAGGATGACATTGTCAGACACTACCTCCTCCCAGCCACGTACAACTCTTTTTTTTCAACAATTCAACAATTTTTTTTTCACACCGCACTACACTGTATTATATACTGTACACCGACTGCACTGTATTATATACTGTACACCAGCTGCACTGTATTATATGACGTGTACACCACCTGAAGTGTATTAGAAACTGCACACACTGTATTATATACTGTGTAAACCGCCTGCACTGTATTATGTACTGTACACTGGCTGCACTGTATTATATACTGTGTACACCACCTGAAGTGTATTAGAAACTGTACACACTGTATTATATACTGTGTACACCACCTGCACTGTATTATATAATGTGTACACTGCCTGAAGTGTATTAGAAACTGTACACACTGTATTATATACTGTGTACACCGCCTGCACTGTATTATGTACTGTACACCGGCTGCACTGTATTATATGCTGTGTACACCACCTGAAGTGTATTGGAAACTGTACACACTGTATTATATACTGTGTACACTGCCTGCACTGTATTATGTACTGTACACCGGCTGCACTGTATTATATACTGTGTACACCACCTGAAGTGTATTAGAAACTGTACACACTGTATTATATACTGTGTACACTGCCTGCACTGTATTATATACTGTACACCACCTGCACTGTATTATATTGTGTGTACACCGCCTGAAGTGTGTTAGAAACTGTACACACTGTATTATATACTGTGTACACCGCCTGCACTGTATTATATACTGTACACCGGCTGCACTGTATTATATACTGTGTACACCACCTGAAGTGTATTAGAAACTGTGCACACTGTATTATATACTGTGTACACCGCCTGCACTGTATTATATAATGTGTACCCCGCCTGAAGTGTATTAGAAACTGTACACACTGTATTATATACTGTGTACACCGCCTGCACTGTATTATGTACTGTACACCGGCTGCACTGTATTATATGCAGTTTACACTGCCTGAAGTGTATTAGAAACTGTACACACTGTATTATATACTGTGTACACTGCCTGCACTGTATTATGTACTGTACACCAGCTGCACTGTATTATATACTGTGTACACCAAGTGTATTAGAAACTACACACCCTGTATTATATACTGTGTACACCGCATGCACTGTATTATATACTGTAGACCGGCTGCACTGTATTATAAGCCATGTACACCCCCTGAAGTGTATTAGAAACTGTACACACTGTATTATATACTGTGTATACCGCCTGCACTGTATTATGTACTGTACACCGGCTGCATTGTATTATATGCTGTGTACACCGCCTGAAGTGTATTAGAAACTGTACACACTATATTATATACTGTGTACACCGCCTGCACTGTATTATGTACTGTACACCGGCTGCACTGTATTATATACTGTGTACACTTCCTGCACTGTATATATAGTCTGTACTGAATGCAGAGTATATATATATATATATATATATATATATATAATATCTCACAAAAGTATTTTATACTATTTTATTATATTTTTTCATTTTTTCACAACACTGAAGAAATGACACTTTGCTACAATGTAAAGTAGTGAGTGTACAGCTTGTATAACAGTGTAAATTTGCTGTCCTCTCAAAATAACTCAACACACAGCCATTAATGTCTAAACTGCTGGTAACAAAAGTGAGTACACCCCTAAGTGAAAATGTCCAAATTGGGCCCAATTAACTATTTCTCAGGTGTGAATGGGGAGCAGGTGTGTTAAATTTGTTGTTATCGCTCTCACTCTCTCATACTGGTCACTGGAAGTTCAACATGGCACCTCATGGCAAAGAACTCTCTGAGGATCTGAAAAAAAAGAATTGTTGCTCTGCATAAAGATGGCGTAGGCTATAAGAAGATTGCCAAGACCATGAAACTGAGCTGCAGCATGGTGGCCAAGACTATACAGTGGTTTAACAGGACAGGTTCCACTCAGAACAGGCCTCGCCATGGTTGACCAAAGAAGTTGAGTGCACGTGCTCAGCGTCATATCCAGAGGTTGTCTTCAGTATGTCACAGTACATGTTGGCATTCATTGTTCCCTCAATGAACTGTAGCTCCCCAGTTCCGGCAGCACTCATGCAGCCCCGGACCATGACACTCCCACCACCATGCTTGACTGTAGGCAAGACACACTTGTCTTTGTACTCCTCACCTGGTTGCCGCCACACACGCTTGACACCATCTGAACCAAATAATTTCATCTTGGTCTCATCAGACCACAGGACATGGTAATTCATGTCCATAGTCTGTCTTGTCTTCAGCAAACTGTTTGCAGGCTTTCTTGTGCATCATCTTTAGAAGAGGCTTCCTTCTGGGACAACTGCCATGCAGATCAATTTGATGCAGTGTGTGGTCTGAGCACTGACAGGCTGACCCCTCCACCCCTTCAATCTCTGCAGCAATGCTGGCAGCAGTTTCAAGGTATTGGCAAATCTTCTTTTAGCCTAGGCCATCTTTATGTAGAGCAACAATTCTTTTTTTTTCAGATCCTCAAAGAGTTCTTTGCCTTGAGGTGCCATGTTGAACTTCCAGTGACCAGTATGAGAGAGTGAGAGCGATAACAACAAATTTAACACACCTGCTCCCCATTCACACCTGATACCTTGTAACACTAACGAGTTACATGACACCGGAGAGGGAAAATGGCTAATTGGGCCCAATTTGGACATTTTCACTTAGGAATATACTCACTTTTGATGCCAGCTGTTTAGACAATAATGGCTGTGGGTTGAGTTATTTTGGGGGGACAGCAAATTTACTATGTTTTACAAGCTGCACACTCACTCACAATGAAATTGAAAAAAAGATTGAATTTTTCAAACGACTCACTATGCCTCTTAGAAAACCTTGTAGTGTTTTCTTTCCCAAATGTAGTCATTTTGTGGATGTTTCTACTGTCCTGGTGCAGAAGGGCCTGCAAAAGGGTGAAAGGTAGCCAGGAAATTAGATGTGCAATTTATGCCCTCCTAGAAAGCCTGATGGTGCTTCTTGGATTTTGGGCCCCTCAATGCAGGCAGGCGCCAAAAATGCGCCTAAAAGTCTTATGCGCCTATATGTGTCTAGGCTGTGAAAAAATCTCACACATGTGGTATCCTCATACTCAGGAGGAGTAGCAGAATGTGTTCTGGGGTGCAATTCTAAGTATGCCTAAATGTATTTCTTCATTTTCAAACAATGGCAAGAAATTAACCACTTGCCGACCGCCGCACGACGATGTACGTCCAAACTTTGGCAGCGGATACCCCGGTATCCTCGTTTTCGTGCGGCGGTCGGCTTTCTGATAAAAGTGGTCCCTGCGGCGAATTCGGGAGAGGGGCCGCGATCCGGTGCCCTCCGCCGCTTACCGGAGCCGTCGGTAGCGTCCTGTCAGTGCTGTGTCTGGAGACAAGTGAGGCTAAGATGGTGCCCACTCGTCTCCATGACACTGCTGGGCGGAAGCGACGTCAAAACGTCCCTTCCGTCCACGCCTCTTAAAAGCATATTTTTTTCAATGTCATTTTTTTAAATGACTTTTTTTTTTTTTAAATTGCATTTTAGTGTAAATATGAGATCTGAGGTCTTTTTGACCCCAGATCTCATATTTAAGAGGTCCTGTCATACTTTTTTTCTATTACAAGGGATGTTTACATTCCTTGTAATAGGAATAAAAGTGAAATTTTTTTTTTTTTTAAACAGTGTAAAAAAAAAATCTAAAATAAATAATAAAAATTAAAAAAAAAATTTAAAAAACCCCCCGTCCTGATGAGCTCGCGCACAGAAGTGAACGCATACTCAAATAGCTCCTGCATATGAAAACGGTGGTCAAACCACACATGTGAGGTATCACCTTAACCGGTAGAGCGAGAGCAATAATTCTAGCCCTAGACCTCCTCTGTAACACAAAACATGCAACCTGTAGAATTTTTTAAACGTCGCCTATGGAGATTTTTGAGGATAAAAGTTTGACGCCATTCCACGAGCGGGCGCAATTTTGAAGTGTGACATGTTGGGTATCAATTTACTTGGCGTAACATTATATTTCACAATATAAAAAAAAAAATTGGGCTAACTTTACTGTTGTCTTATTTTTTTATTCATAAGACCGCTGCACAAATATGGTGCAAAAAAAGTATTACAACAACTGCCATTTTATTCTCTAGGGTGTTAGAAGAAAAACATATATAATGTTTCGGGGTTCTAGGTAATTTTCTAGCAAAAAAAAAACTGTTTTAAACATGTAAACACCTAAAATCCAAAACGAGGCTGGTCCTTAAGTGGTTAAATATTTAAAAGACCCACTATGCCCTCTTAAAAATATTTTTATGTATTTGCTTTCCAAGGTGTGGTCATTTTGTGGGGGTTTTACTGTCCTGGCGCTCCAGAGACTTCAAAAATCTGATTGATCGTCAAGGAAATTAGATTTTTTTTATGCCCTTTGCAAGCTTGAAGGTGCTTCTTGGATTTTTTGAGCCCTTTAAGGCAGGTGTCAGGATCATTTAAGTGCTCCTGCTCCTCATTCCAGCATCCGGGTCCTTTTTGAATACATTTTTCTTTCAATATATTTGATTGTGTGTAGTAGTCATCTACCTTACTGCAATTCCATTTAACGCGCATGATTTGTCCCTTTGGTATATTTTTTATCCATGCAGGATGATGGCCACTTTTTACCGAGAGATAACTATTGCGATCTGTTGGTTTTAAATAAACTTTAGTTTCAAGTGACGAGCCCATTCTTTAGATAGTGACATTCAGAAATTTGATGGAGTCAGTGCTTACTTGATAATCTAAATGTATACGATTGTTGTTGATATTGAGAAATGATAGAAAAGAGTAAACTGACTCTTCTGTACCTTCCCATATGAATATAAGGTCATAAATATACATACAGTGATATTTTAATTGTGGTCATCTTCCCACTCCCATAGCAACGCCAACCTGCTGCGAATAAAAGTGACCATGAAACCAAAAATAGCTATGGGAAATACAAAAATCCAAAGCCTTCCCCAAGAATACTTTTTGCAAATGTGGGACATCATTTCTTTTACTAAGGACCCAATTCAAGGCTAATAGAGCATCGTCATGCTGTATAATTGTGTACAGCGATGACACATCAGCCTTCACAAGAAAAGTGGGTTTTTCGCTATCCAATTTGACCTCATTCAATGACAGCAACAGATCTTTAAATAGGCTCTAGTGAATAGTACACTGGGCTGGAGGAACTTATCAAGGTACTCTCCCAACCTTGAAGTCACCGTGCCAATTCCATTATTACCATCAATTGTTCTTTATAGGCAATAGTGGGGTCCCTATCTAATTTCTTATTAGTGGACCTATCATTGAACAAGTCCAACATCTGTTTATGATAGAATTCTTAATCCAATACCACAACTCCACCCCCCCCCCCCCTATCAGCCGGTCTTATAATGACATCTTTACATTTCTCCAATGATTTGATACCTTCAGTTATATGATTAGGATTAACATTTTTTTGTATCTTAATGCCATCCAAATTCTTGAGGACTAGATGTTTGAAGACCTCAATCTGATGATTGTTATTTATCTGGAGGTTGAATATAGATTTGTTACACAAACCACTATCAACTCCAAGGGGAGTGCCCACAAATCTCGTCCTATCTTCTAAGGGATGCCATAAAAAATATTTTTTCATATTCAACTTTTGTATGAATTTATGAGGATCTATATAAATCTCAAATGTATTTAAAGGTTTCAGTGAAAGTGTGGTGCTGCGCTAATCCTTTTGTAAATATATAGTACGTGAGTTTGTGAGGGTTTAAAATCAATTAACAGTGTAAATGTCTCAAAATCAAATTTAAAAATCTGTATGGTGAATATATGGAACTGCCGTGTTAATTATAAAACATGAGACACGTGGTAAAACAACATGTGATCAATACCATGTGCAAAATATTCATAAATAAATATAATGACAGTGACTGACTTTAAAATATGAATATATACTGTGCAGCCAAGCACACAGCAAACAAGCATAAAATTAAGGTGACTAGTGCAAATAAACAAAATATAAGTGACAGCTTGACTGGAACACTGTGATAATAAGCTGAAAAAGTCCACACATAAACGTGCATAAAAAGTGATCCACTTGTCCAGGGCAACACAGTTGAATTCCCCCACTGGTGGGCGCCGGCGCACTCCCGCACACGCGCACGCGCCCGTGCGCGCTAGCGCTGTTTGGCACCAAGGGCCCTTTAAAAGAATGTCAGCTGCACTCATGTGGTGCTGTTCGTCTGCAGCTCTGCACCTGAGTTCCTGAATCTGCCTGCTGATTGTCTTTGCTGTTTATCGACCCGGCTACGTCTGACTCTTCTCCTATCTCCAATCCGACCCGGCTTGTCTGACCCTGCTATCTTCTTGTTACCCATTGCCGAACTCCTGCCTGCCTGACTACTCTGTGATTATACATTTGCCAATACCTGCCTGATCTCCTGCCAAACGGACTGTCTGACTCTGCTTTTGCCTGTGTCCTGTATCGCTGCATTCCAGCCTTCTCATCCAGCTCTAGGTTCTGCTGCTGTTACACCATCTACTTGCCTGCCTGCTGATCCGCTTCTGCCTGCCTGCATCCGCAGCTCAGCCATCCCTGAAGGATTCCTTCCCAGCTCCTGTGCCGGCCTCTGCAAGAACCTTCACCAGGCACTCCTACCCACTGTGCTCACGAGACCACTGTTCCCACTCCAGTGGCTCCTGAACCAGCGCTGTAAGAGGGGTCTTCTCCTACCAGTCAGGCTCAACTACCAGGTACCTAACAGTCACCATACAGATTTTTAAATTTTATTTTGAGACATTTACACTGTTAATTGATTTTAAACCCTCACAGACTCACGTACTATATATTTTCAAAAGGATTAGCGCAGCACCACACTTTCACTGATTTATCTAACTTGTAGGGGCAGGGTGTACCCCATCCGGTGTAGGCGGCTTTTCCCAGTTTTATACTCTCTTTATATATATTTTTTTCATTTTTTCTCCGTATACGGTAGCGCAGGAATCATTTTCTATCTATTTAAAGGTTTCTTAGGAGCAATTTTTAAACCTAAATACAAAATACAGCCAACACAGTACATAATACAGCGTTCAGAAGAAAGAGAGGTGTTAGGACGCAGTGAGCGAGACCTCATACAGAATCAGTCCAGGGTTGCCACACTCTCGCGTGCTTCTGGGGGCATCCTCTACTCATATATGTCAATTTGTACATAGGTAAGACAGCGTTGACTGAGTTTTCCCAAGCCCTTACTGTAGGAGACCTAGGAGAGTTCCATTTTAATAAGATCTCTTTTTTTGCATAAAAAAACAACAGTGAAACAAGCAGCTTAATATATGTAGGCCTCTGGTCATCGTCATGTATGCCCAGCAAGGCTATTTCAGGTTTCAGAGGTATTTCTAGTTGTAGACGGACATTAATGGCCTCCACTATGGCAGACCAATAAAGGGAAAGTCTGGGACTGGCCCAAAACATGTGAATGTAAGAGCTGTCGGGAGACTGACAGCGCGGACAATTTGGGGGAACGATGGGTTCCCCCACAACGGGCAAAAAGGGGACCACCGGTTGGGGGAGAGAAACCGCCTCCTAGCCAAACTCCATACCTTAAGAGTAGCCTTGGCAAGGATCGGCAAGGAAGGGTACAGTGAGGATCCTCGATATATCAGGTTCCCTAACTCATTGAGAGACCCCACGATAGCCGCCTCAAGGCAGACTGCAGCATTTGCACTTTCCATTCCACTCCAACCACCACCTAACTGTAACTAACATGGCCGCCCAATAGTATAGCAGCAGGTTGGGCAGAGCCAACCCACCACAGTCGACAGGGAGCTGGAGGGTCGATCTGGCCATCCGAGGGGGGGATCCCTGCCATAGAAAGGATCTAATGCAACTATCTAGATCTCGAAAGAAAGACTGGGGTATCCACACAGGGCAGTTCCTGAAAATATAAATACATTTGGGAAGATAGATCATCTTTAGGATATTTATTCACCCCAAGAGGTTAAGGGGTAGATTAGCCAATCGAGAGCAGTGGTCCTTGAGGTGTGTCACTACGGGCTGGAGATTAAGGCATTGGAAGTTGGAAGGACTGGGGATCTCGCGTAACCCTGATTCCCAAATACATAAATTAATCCACCCATCTCAGCGCGTTCTGTGTCGCAGATTGTCTGGTCTGCGCATCAAGAGGGAACAAGACAGACTTACTCCAATTGATACGAATTCCAAAAAACCTTCCAAATTCATCAAAGGCCTCTAGAGCAGCTTGCAGAGAAGGACCAGCGTCTTGCAGATATAACAAGGTGTCATCTGCATACAACAATATTTTCTCCTCCAGAGGGCCAACCCGGAGTCCTTTAATACTGTCAGATTCCCTGACTAAAACTGCTAAGGGTTCAAGGCCAGCGCAAAGAGGCTGGGGGATAGAGGGCAACCCTGCCGGGTCCCCCTCTGGAGGAGAAAAAAGTCTGCAAGGGTATTATTTACCCGTATTCTTGCCTTAGGGGCTTTATACAACAACTCCAGCCAGTGTAGAAACCTAGGTCCCACTCCAAATTTCTGCAACACCGCCCATAGGTACTCCCACTCAACGGAGTCAAAAGCCTTCTCCGTGTCCAGAGAGGCTATAACTCTAGTGCCCTCATTACTATGGGAGGCGGCTAAATTTAGGAATAGACGACGGATATTGATATCCGTGCCCTTGCGCGGCATGAACCCGGTCTGATCCACATGAATGAGGTCCTCAATTATGCTACCGAGTCTACAGGCCAGAACTTTTGCTAGCAACTTGGCATCGGCATTAATCAAGGAGATAGGCCGGTAGGAGGCACACTCTTCAGGGTCTTTACCAGGCTTGGGCACCAATACCACTATCGCTTCAGACCATGATTTTGGCAAGGAGTCTAAGTCAGAGGATTGTTGCAATAATGAAGTAAACTTGGGGGCCAAAAACTCTTGGTATACCGAATAAAATTCTATGGGAATTCCATCAGGTCCTGGGGCTTTTCCCGACTGCATAGATCCCAATGCTTCCTGCACCTCCTCAAGGGAGATATCTCTATCCAGCTCTTCGCTCTTCCTCCAAGGTGGGGAGCGGGATCTGGCTGAGATATTGAAGTAATTCAGAATTGTGAAAAGTTGCCCTAGAGGAGTAGAGGGTCTGGTAAAAGTCAAGGAATCTAGCACTAATATCTGCTGGAGCTGTTAGAAGGCTGCCATCTAGATCCCTCAGCCTACCAATATGAGTCGTGGTATGTTGTCCCTTGGCCAGCCAGGCCAGCAGCCTCCCGTTTTTATCACCAAATTCAAACACCCTCTGGGCACTGTCAAACATAGACTTCTTAGTAAGCTCCACTCTAAATAAGGACAGCTCCCTCAAGGTATCCTGCCAGGGCACGTAGTGTCCCTGATCAGGGGACCGTACATATTCGGCTTCCTTCAACTTTGCCCTGTCTTCCAAATGCCTCAGAGACTGCGCAGACTGCCTCTTCCTCACAGCTATACGAGTCATATATTCACCCCTAAGCCATGACTTAAGGGCATCCCACACCATCAGAGGTCCAGCGGAGCCCGCATTATCAATCCAAAAGGCACATAGTGCCTCCGGCATCTCCTCCTGTATATTTGGGTCCATAATCCAGTATTTGGACAGTCTCCATACTCCTACCCCCTCCACATCAGAGATCCTCAACGTGACAGATACCGGAGCATGATCTGAAATTCCTTGTGAGAAGATCTCCGCAGAGACCACTCCACGTAGCAGAGCAGGAGAGGCAAAAGCCAGGTCAATGCGGGACAAGGTCCGGTATGTGGTGAAAAGGCACATATATTCACTATCAGAGGGGTGAAAATGCCACCAGATGTCTGTCATGTGGAAGGTGAAGGCCCAGCGGGACAAATCCGACTGTTGCAGCCTAGAAGCGTGCAGTCTGTCCATCTCCGGAGAAGGAATCATATTAAAGTCCCCAGTAAATAAAACATTGTCAACATTATAAAGTATAACCTGCTACATCAGCATATGGAGCACATATATATCGGCTGGGGGAGGGGAGGTAAACACCCACTATCACAAGTGGTATATCCGAAATCAAGGCATTCAGGAGCACATATCTACCCCCCCGAGTCGAGTTTAACATCTAAGAGCTGAAAGGGGAGAGATTTGTGCACTAAAACACTAATGCCGCGTACACACGAGCGGACTTTACGGCAGACTTGGTCTGGCATACTGGATTTCGTCGGACAATTCGATCGTGTGTGGGCTCCAGCGGACTTTGTTTGCTCAAAAGTTGGACGGACTCAGATTTGAAACATGTTTTAAATCAATCCATCGAAATTGAGTCCGGTCGCAAAGTCCGCTCGTCTGTATGCTAGTTCGACAGACACAAAGCCACGCTAGGGCAGCTATTGGCTACTGGCTATGAACTTCCTTGTTTTAGTCCAGTCGTACGTCATCACGTACGAATTTGACGGACTTTGGTGGATTGTGTGTAGGCAAGTCCTTTCATTCTGAAAGTCCGTCGTAAAGTACGCCGAAAAGTCCGCCGGGCAAAGTCTGCCGTAAAGTCCGCTCGTGTGTACGCGGCATTACACCTCTGGCATAGTTGGAATAGGGTGCATGGTAGTGAGCACCTACCCAGGCTCACTTTAGGCCCAGTGTACGGGAACCCACCAGGTGTGTCTCAAGAAGAATACACACCTGTGGACGGAGTTTCCGCAGATAGTTAAGCACCAGAGAGCGCTTTATAGCGGAATTGAGGCCCCGCGCATTCCATGACACCACTAAGCAGTTAGCCATAATACAGGCATGACAACATAATGAAGGAGGCGATACAATCCCAGGCTGGTTTTCCAGGAGGAACCTGGGACCGCAGTCACACCACAACCACTCAGTAGGACATTCGCATGAATAGTACCATCCATAACAGTACGGTATGCTTTAAACATTTTCAATAAAAGACCAACACTGATTATAAAACATATGTAAAACCCAAACACCCAACTCCGGTTAGCAAGTGCCAACCCCCCCTCCCTCCACACCTCAGAACAATGAGGAGAACTTAAATCCCAAAAAGCCCATAGTCAAGGACTATAACTTTTAAGTTGGGGTTGTGTGTCCGGAATCAGACGCAACTACATCACAATGACAGGGAAACTAGACTTGAGTGTGCATAGGGAGACTCATCCCCGAGCAGTGGAGTAGTATGACCCTGAGAGTAAACACTGAAGTTCACCTTACTAAACAGGGGCGCATACTTAGAAGTCTGTTACAACTTATAACCAGCAATATGTGAGAAATACCAGTTATGAAGAACCAGGGAGCACAGTCTGGGATAAAATTAGGATCTCAGATGCAGTTCTGTATCCATCAGTCGTAGCAAGGGGTCAGTGTCACACAGAACCACCTGGTGGGTTCAGGCATTGATCAGACCTGGATCAGGGTGAATTGTGCCCATCCTGTACATCTCCACAAATAAAAACACCCAGCTACAGTAACAGAGTGTGGAGATCAGGAAAGGGCTCAGGTATTAGAAGAAAAAACAAGGCAATACTCACCCATTACCAGCAAAATACGAAGACTGAGGACAGTATCAGCATTCAGACATCTGCAGGTAGCCACACCGACAACTTATGGAGGTAAAAATTCTAACCAAGCAGCCGCATCTTTAGGGTTGGTGAAAAATCGGATCGTCTCGCCGTCTACCACTCGGAGCTTTGCGGGAAACAAGATGCTGTACTTAACGCCTCTCTTCCTCAGACCGGCCTTGACAGCATCAAAGGATCATCCTCTTTTATCTTAGATGCCAGAGTAGATTGGAAAGTGGTGACTGCGGTTTGACAGGAGGTGATAGCTGCCATGATCTCTGGTAACCCCGGGGGAGCTGCTAGAAGGTCCGCCTCATGGTCTGTTTGCGACGCCATATTGGTATGGTGCGCAGGAGATCTCAGAGAGCAGGAGACCGGGCCGATTTCCTCTGGTATATTCGGGGGGAATTTCAATTTCTTACCCCGCTTTTGACCGCCGGGAGTTCTGGAAGGCATCCAGATACACAGGGTCTCTCCAGTGAACACAGTCGTGGTGTATGGATAAATTTCAAAGGAATACTCCAGGAGCTCTCAGGGAACACGTCCACTCAGTTTGCCATGCCGGCCACGCCCCCTACATAGCTATTTTTGGTTTCATGGTCACTTTTATTCGCAGCAGGTTGGTGTTGCTATGGGAGCCAACCTGTTCATGGCTGAGTGGGAACATAGACAGGTTTTCAATGTTGTTAGACCACAATTAAAATATTACTGTAGGTATATTGATGACCTTATATTCATATGGGAAGGTACAGAAGAGTCAGTTTACTCTTTTCTATCATTTCTCAATATCGACAACAATAATATACATTTAGATTATCAAGTAAGCACCGACTCCATCAACTTTCTGGATGTCACTATCCAAAGAATGGGCTCCTTACTTGAAATGAAGGTTTATTTCAAACCAACAGATCACAATAGTTATCTCTCGGTAAAAAGTGGCCATCATCCAGCATGGATAAAAAATATACTAAAGGGACAAATCATACGCGACTACTGCACACAACCAATTGAAAGAAAAATGTATTCAAAAAGGATATGATCCTACATTTTTTAGATAATATCATAAGAGAGCTAATACCACTAAATTTCAGGGGTCTACAGCTATTAATAATTCAGCAGCACCTAATCAGCATCAATGGGGTTTTATATCAGATTTTCATCATCAGTTCCGGGATATTGAGACCATATTTAAAAAGCATTAGCACATATTAACTATGGATAGGGATTTGGTTTCTGGTTCTCCCTGCTAATCCAAAATTAATTTATAGGAAGGTGCCTAATTTTGGTGATAGGGTAGTCAAGAAGATTTTAGATCCACCGGGACAACTGAAAATACAAAAATTCTGTTTTGATAAAAATGGATTCTATCCATGTAGAAAGTGTCTATGCTGTAAGACTATCAAGATTAGAAATAGGAGTTTTACTCCTTTCAGATCTACAGCTGCTGTAGATGAGTTCCCTATTGATGATTTTTTTACCTGCAACACGCATGTTGTATATTTGTTGTGGTGCCCATGTGGGTTATACTACATAGGGCGCACCAAAAGAATACTGAGGATTCGTATTTCAGAAAACATGATGAACATCCAGAATGGTTTTACAAAACATAGTGTGTCACTCCATTTTAAAAATGTACATAATAAAGACCCGTCATTGTTGTAATTTTGCTGTATAGATAGGGTCTTTCCAAATTTAAGGGGGTCCAATTTAGTGCGGGATTTATGCAAACGAGAAACTAAATGGATATTCCTATTAAATACATTAATGCCCAATGGGTTAAATATTGCACTTAAATTGTTTTATCAGTAATTTTTAGATTTGGTTTATTGTTCTCCAGCTTGTTTGTCCATTTATTCAGTCCGTCCTTATAGTTATTTACTTATTTACTTTAGACTCACCTTAGTGTCCCTTCTCCTAGCTCTAGTCTCAAATCTTTTCAGCTATGGTGTCACGATGACCTATGTTTTGCGGCAATAGGGCAGTGCAGCTGTGCTATTTGGGTTACTACGGTACTCAGGATCATCCTAGGAATTATGGCCTTTCAGTCACTGAATCTCTATTTACTCACCATTGTGTCTACATATCATGTGTAGTTCATTTTAGCACTGCTGTTCACTCAGTTGTTTCTTTTGGGGTGATCATTATTATCAATGTATATGTTGTAGGATGCATAGGAAGTATGATGTGTATTAAGTATGATAGACGATTTGTATAAAGTATGATGTTTATAACGTATATGATGTATGATATGTATGAGGTATGATGGACAATGTGTATGAAATATGATGTGTATTATGTATGATGTGTATGATCTGTATTAGGTATGATGGACCATGTGTATGAAGTATGATGTGTATCGTGTATAATGTGTATGATGGATATGATGTATGATGCTGTATATATGAGGCATGATGGACAATGTGTATAAAGTGTAGCACCCCTTAGCTAGTGTGAGATTTTTGTTGTTGTTTGTGTAGGTAAAATGTTCAGGCTTGGCTGGCAACCAAGCCTGAGTTAATTATCTGGGTCTGGGCAGAGACTCAGGGAGAGCTGGACGACTAGCAGGCAGCATCTATGAGACCTCCCTCATCTTCTAGAAACTTGATGAAGTTTCTAGAAGAATAACAGTGGAGGTGAGGAGGAGCTGCCTGGAGTATTTATGAGATTTGCAAAAGGGAGGTGCCCCAGGGATTGTACGGGCATGGGGAATAAACCAGATCATGCAAAAAGTAAATTACAGTAAAAAAGTACAAAATTTATTTAACGTACATGTAGTCATAGACTTGAATTTTGCGTGAAAGACACGAACTACGTGAGTACTATTCATCCTCTATAACTGTTGATGTTTTGCCATGCTATAAAACAGCCATTGTGCTATATATATCTTTATTTCCAATGAATTATGTATTATTATTCTGCTTTTCTTTTTTGACACTAAAGAAAACAGCATATTTCAACTCAGCCCTTGAAGAAGGAATTAAATACTATACCTATTTTTCCGAAACATGTCGGATATATTGTAAACACGCTTTGGTGGACTTTACACCTAGACCATGTGTGTATATCAGTAAATTTTTTCTGTTTACAAATTGTGTCTTCTAATATTGATTTTATAGGTATTTTTTGTATATCAAGTTTATGACTACATGTACGTTCAATAAATTTTGTACTTTTTTACTGTAATTTACTTTTTGCATGATCTGGTTTATTCCCATGCCCGTACAATCCCTGGGGCACCTCCCTTTTGCAAATTTCTATTATGGGATGTGTCATGGGCTTCCAGTTCTGATTCTCAATAGAGGTTTCTCTTAATTAACTTTTTCCATGATTTTCGGGTAGTAGATACCCTCTATGCCCCCTCCTTTGAAACCTTATTTTTTGAGTTTACTTTGGTTGTTTTTCTCTCTTTTTAGCACAACAGAATTCTGTGGTCAGGCATGGGGCGACTTTGCATCCAAACTCCAAAAAGAATATGGTCAAAACAAATCTCGTGAGTCTGAACTAACCTTTCTTTTTTCCGGCCTTACTAAATGGCTGGAAAAAAAGTCACTTATATATTGGCATTTTAAAACTTTTGAGGAATACATTAGAGAAGATTTAAACCCTCTTGGGCTTCGTATACAAATCTTTCCTTCCTTTGAGAATTTAAACTCTACTTTTAAAACATCTTGGGAGAGCAATTTGAAATTATGCTCCACCAAAATGATGAGTCTTCTCATAGACGAATACCAAAAGCGTCTAATTGAGATAGACATTAATGTAGATAAAATATATTTACAAATTCAATCATTACAAACTCATTCCTCTTTTCAAGAATTAAATGAAAAACTGAAAACTCACTTCGAGCTTTTTAACAAATCTATACTTTCTAAGAAGGAAAACAAATTTTTAAGAGACAAGCAAGCCTTCCAAGAAGGCCCGGCCTATAAATGGCATCAAGGGACGAGTGGTGGGGGTTTCCGAAATGGACCTATACAACATCCAGGGCAGTCTGACATGTCGGACACCTCCTCCATGTCGTCCTTTGTATCCCATCCCTCTTTTAAACAGCCTAGACGTACGAGACATCAAAAAAGACATTGTGATGTGACAATCTCTCAACAAATACTTTGCCGAAACGCTCTTCTAAGAATAATTCACGCACTTCCCCTGGAGGCGCTTGAGGTGATTCAGTAGCAACATCTAGTGTGATACCGACTTCATCAGCTCCTTCAATTACTGGTGTTCCCAATCCTTCACTCTTTGTCACTCCTAAAATCCCCACTATATTTTTTCCAAAAAACGGGGAAACCCTCCCGTTCCCCTAAACTCAAACCCCCCTGAACACTCATCAATTTGCATCTCCACAATTGAATATAATTAACTTATCCTCTCACTCCCTCACAACCGATGAGACTTCTGTCTTGTGAAAAGGTCTTACTTTTTGTCCAAATCAAAAATTGGACAAATTTAAAGTAATTAAAGATTTACACCTATTCACACACACGCTTCTATTAAGAAGCATGTTTGAGAAACAGAACCTCGATTTTGAGAGCTGCCGTACTTTCAGTGAACGGCAAGCTCTGGAGAACCTCGATTCCCTGTTGGAGGAGAGTGACTCTAGAGATCTTATTGACACTCTGGATCTGGAGTCCCTCCTCGAACAGGCAGACGATTCAAACACTGAGACGATTGTGACTACTCCTAAATCCCTATTGAAGAAAGACCATCCTTATATCCTGCACCCAGTTCCAATCATGGAATAGCCGCTTTCCTAAAATTGACTTGTCAAATGATCAAAGCTCTAAAACCCATACTGATTGTGTTAGGAAACCTGACTGATAGTGAAAGGATTGCCCTCAAGAATTAATTTATGAACCATAAGATCACCATCAAGCCCTCTGACAAGGGGGGAAATATTGTCCTTATGGACAATGAGACATATAAGCAGATGTGTATGAAAATTTTGAATCATACTGATTGGTATCATCTTTTAGGCCCTGATACTGTTGATATTGTCAACAGGAAATTGTATTTGTTTGTTGATAATGCTTTTCACAATAAAGTAATTTCCAAACAATCATGGCACTTTGTCCACACTCCCTTTCCTAGAAAGGCTACTTTTTATTCACTTCCCAAGGTTCACAAAAATGCAATAGAACCTCCAGGCAGGCCCATCGTTTCTGGAAATGGTGCTATTACTGAGAACCTGTCCAGATTGGTGGATGAACACATTAGACCATTTGTTCTTGCCTTACCCTCATATGTTCCTGATACCATTCATTTACTGCAAATTCTTGAGGGAGTGCAGATATCTGACAGTTCCATTCTAGCCACCATTGATGTGGAGGCTCTTTATAGTTCCACATTCCAAGGGCCTAGTGTGTACTCGAAAGGTTTTGTCTCAGATAAGTCATCATAAGGAATCATTCAATGAGTTTATACTTCTTTCTCTTGAACTTATACTTAAACACAATATCTTCTCATTTGATGGTCAGTTTTTCCTTCAGGTACAGGGCGTAGCCATGGGCACTTGCTGTACCCCTGGCTACACCAATCTGTACCTGGGGGAATGGGAACAGTCCATATTTGAGGATAAGGGTCTCTCTATGTACCTGTGCCACGTTGTTATGTGGCACAGGTACATAGATGACATCTTCATTGTATGGGATGGACCCCAACT
Organism: Aquarana catesbeiana; assembly: GCF_042186555.1. Lineage (NCBI taxonomy): Eukaryota > Metazoa > Chordata > Amphibia > Anura > Ranidae > Aquarana > Aquarana catesbeiana. The sequence continues at coordinate 226,788,081 of NC_133332.1, read as the reverse complement.
GACGCTGGTGGACTGCTTGGCAGCCCTCAATCAGAATGAATTTAACCTTAAGTTCACTATGTCCTCTCATGCCACCAAAGTAACTTTTTTGGATGTTGAAATATATAAAGATGCTACTAACATGCTTTCAAGTAAATTATTTAGAAAGCCTACTGCGGGTAACACTATTTTGCATTCATCTAGTTCTCACCCCAAACCTCTTGTCAATTCAATACCATATAGTCAATACAGATGTTCTCATAAGTTTACATACCCTGGCAGAATTTATGATTTTCTGGTCATTTTTAAGAGAATATGAATGATAATAAAAAACTTTTCTTTCACTCATGGTTATTATTTGGCTGAAGCCATTTATTATCAATCAACTGTGTTTACTCTTTTTAAATCATAATCATAACAGAAACTACCCCAATGACCCCAATCAAAAGTTTACATACCCCAGTTCTTAATGCCATGTATTGTACCCTTTAACATCAATGACAGCTTGAAGTCTTTTGTGGTATTTGTGGATGAGGCTCTTTATCTTCTCAGATGGTAAAGCTGCCCATTCCTCTGGCCAAAAAGCCTCCAGTTCCTGTACATTCTTGGGCTGTCTTGCATGAACTGCACTTTTGAGATCTTCCCAGAGTGGCTCAATGATATCGAGGTCAGGAGACTGAGTTGGCCACTCCAGAACCTTCACTTTATTCTGCTGTAGCCAATGACAGGTCGACTTGGCCTTGTGTTTTGGATCATTGTCATGTTGGAATGTCCAAGTACGTCCCATGCGCAGCTTCCTGGCTGATGAATGCAAATGTTCCTCCAGTATTTTTCGATAACATACTGCATTCATCTTTTCATCAATTTTGACCACATTTCCTGTGCCTTTGTAGCTCACACATCCCCAAAACATCAATGATCCACCTCCGTGTTTCACAGTAGGAATGGTGTACCTTTCATCATAGGCCTTTTAGACTCCTTTCCAAATGTAGTGTTTATGGTTGTGGCCAAAAAGCTAAATTTTGGTCTCTTCACTCCAAATGACTTTGTGCTAGAAGTTTTGAGGCTTGTCTCTGTGCTGTTTGGCGTATTGTAACCGGAATACTTTGTGGCATTTGCGCAGTAATGGCTTTCTTCTGGGGACTCGATCATGCAGCCCATCTTTCTTCATGTGCCTCCTTATTGTGCATCTTGAAAAAGCCACACCACATGTTTTCAGAGAGCCCTGTATTTCACCTGAAGTTATTTGTGGGCTTTTCTTTGCATCCCAAACAATTTTCCTGGCAGTTGTGGCTCAAATTTTAGTTGGTCTACCTGACCGTGGTTTGGTTTCAACAGAACCCCTCATTTTCCACTTCTTAATTAGTGTTTGAACACTGCTGATTGGCATTCTCAATTCCTTTGATATCGTTTTATATCCCTTTCCTGTTTTATACAGTTCAACTACCTGTTCTCGCAGATCTTTTGACAATTCTTTTGCTTTCCCCATGACTCAGAATCCAGAAACATCAGTGCAGCACTGGATGAAAGATGCAAGGGTCTGTCAGGAGTCCAGAAACTCATTGACGTTTTATCCACACACACTAATTACAAGCAAACAGATCACAGGTGAGGATGGTTACCTTTAATAGCCATTCAAATCCCTTTGTGTCAACTTGTGTGCATGTTATCAGGCCAAAATCACCAGGGTATGTAAACTTTTGATCAGGGTCATTTGGGTGGTTTCTATTGTCATTATGATTTAAAAAGGGTAAACACATTTGAGTGATAATAAATGGCTTCAGCCAAACACTAACCATGAGTGAAAGACATGTTTTTGTGTTATCATTCATATTCTCTGAAAAATGGCCAAGAAATCATAAATTCTGCCAGGGTATGTAAACTTATGAGCACAACTGTAGATGTGAATCAAACGGAATTGTTCTGACTATGCGGACTATAAAAAGGAGGCTAATAATCTGAAATGACGATTGTTAGATGGAGGATATAGCCACGAATGTCTTAAACAGGCATTCAATCATGTAGAAAAAAGAATGAGACATGATCTTCTATTTCTCAAGAGGGTAAAGTCCCCTGAGACCCAAAACTCCAGGATCATTACTACATATACTAATGATCATCCCAGGGTGAAGGGCATTCTTGACAAATATTGGCACCTTCTAACATCGGACCCCACTATGGGACCTCTTGTACCTCCGGTAGGTGATCTAATAGTCCAGAGTTAATTTCGGGGCTCCACCCGCGGTGATCCCTGCGGCTCATGCAACTATTATAAGTACATGAACCCCAGGAAGAATATACGCTTACCCAATGGCAATCTTTTTGTCCCTCGACGTTTCTCTAATTGTCAAACCATAGGAGTGGTATACCTTTTGCAGTGCAGCTGTGGTTGCTACTATATAGGTGAAACAATACAGAAATTATGGCAAAGGATCTACCGTTATATTAGGGCTATGAAAACCAGTGACTCTGACTCACCTTTAGGGAGACATGTAGCACAGGCTCACAGTGGAGTGTTTCCAAAAATTTCCATCCTTGTCATCGATCGTGTACATCCCAGCTTTAGCGGAGGTGACTTCAATAAGTCTCTCCTACTACAGGAGCTGATATGGATATCAAATCTTAATGCTACTTTGCCACCGAGCCTAAATGAGGCCTTTAATCTTAAACCTTTTTTACCAGATTTTTCATCGGGGGATTTCGATAGGGATTTATAAATCCTCGTTATGTTCTTTCTGTAGGCTGCAGATTTTAGGCCCCAAATTTTTGATCAATGTAATCTATGATATGTTCTCTTTTTTGGATAAACATTGGATTGTTTAGTAGTCATTGCATTGTCTGTCCTACAAATTCTAATCTAAGTTTAAAAACCTTTTGCATTTTTCAGATATACAAGCGATGGCTTATGCTTCCATGCTCCAGGATTTACCACATTATATATATACTTTATTTATACTGTAATCTAGCATCGTCTTGCTTGCCCCCGATACATCGAGGCTCCCCGGTACAGGGAGGTGCCTGGTGGTTTATACACCATGGGGCCTTCCTTTTATTTGGGTTGCGGCAGTATTGTGCCATTGCGGGCTCTCTCTATTGCGAGCCCGCGAATGCGCACTTGTTTTTCCATCTGACTGCCTGTCGCCGCCCACTTGTTGTGTCGGCAGCTCCGTCGACGTCTGACGTCATTGTGTCATCTGACACGTCACCGCCAGACACCGCACTAGCCGGAGGATCGGTAATGGGATGCCCCAGTCCACATCTGGTATACACAGGTGTATCGCCAGGGCTCATTAGTTTGATGGCCCTGCCGATCACCTGTCCAACACTACTCTTACCCATTGGATAGCTGTACAGGCTGGAGGGCGTTCCCTTCCTCATACTTTCCTTTATTAGACAGGTAGGTTTATTAGACAGGTAGGAGTATTTATGAGGGCCCTGACCAATACCCAGGGTCAGCCCAGGTGGGGCAGTGGCGTTCAAGCAGAATATGAAAATAGAGTGTTAGGAGGCTGTCGGAGACCCTTGAGGGTAGCCCCTAATCTGGGGGGGGGGTGGGGGGTGACCTCAGCTCTGGGAGCTTGGGTGCGAAAGGGACCCTCTTCACACAGAGGTGTCCTGACCAGTTGCATAGGAGCAGGTGTGAGGACAGCAGGAGCAGAGCACTGCCAGGCAAATCTCCAGGGAGGATGACAGCCAGGTGGGCTGGGGAGTATTACAGTGAGAGAGGACTGAAAGGCAGCCTAAGAGGACTGGTTGAGAGCAGTCTGAGATAGATTCAGAGTCAGTCTGTGGAAGTTTAGCCAAGAGGGCTAAAGCAAAGGGAAGCTGCAGCCAGGCAGGCTGGCAGTGCCTGAAGAGGTGGTGCTGGGATCAGTAGCCACAGAAGGACAGTTAAACCAACTGAGCCTTGTAGTCAGATAAACTTACAGTCGTCCAGCTGGTTCTGGGAGTTGTAGTGCTTCAAGCAAGTGTTGTGCTGGAGGAAGCTGAGGAGTGTAAATAGTCTGTACAGAAGAAATTTTGTCCCTGAAAAGTTCTGCTGAAGTCAAGTGGACATCCCATAATACCCTTTTCCCCATCCAATTTAAACCCCTTAATAAAAATACAAAACAAAGCACTGGACTGTTCCTTGACTCAAGTGTGCTATGAAGATGCGTTGTGCCTGGTTGTGCAGGGTGGGGGATCCCTTTCTACTTGAGGCTCCTTAGGTGGTGTGCTACAGAAGTATGATGTGTATCATGTATAATGTGTATGAAGTTTGATGGATGATGTGTATGAAGTATGATGAACAAGGTGTATTAAAGTGAGGCAAGTTTTTTTTTTTATTATTATAACAAACATGGTGTTCTTACTTGCTCTGTGCATTGGCTTTGCACAGAGCAGCCCTGATCCTCATTTTCTCGGGTCCCCCGCCGGCGCTCCTGGCCCCTCCCTCCTGCCAAGTGCCCTCAGAGCAAACAGCTTTTTGTGGAGGCACTTAAGCAGGCTCCCTCCACGAGCCACTTCTCTGTGTGTCTATTTAGACACAGAGCTGCAGCTTGGACCCACGCCCTCTTTCTTATCATTAGCTCACTGGCTATGATTGACAGCGGTGAGAGCCAATGAAGAGGAAGAGTCCCTGAAGAGGCTCTTGTGCTGGATCGTGATGGAGCCCAGGAAAGTTGTTGGGCAGAAGGTTTTTTACCATCATGCATGAAGGTAAAAAACCTTGATCCTTTAGAACCACTTTAAGTATTATGTGTATGAAGTATGATGGTTAGTGTGTGTGAAGTATCATGTATGATGTTTATGCAGTATGATGTAGTATATGCAGGGCCCAGAACGCATCTGCCGAGAGGCAAATAAGGTGTTTGCCTTGGGTAGTATTTTCCGGAGGGGCAGCACAGCCCAAAATCAAACCAGAACCGAACGGGTAGGTGATCTGTAGGAGAGCTGCCTTAGCAGCTGCCATCAGGTCCTCCAGGATCCCTAGAGGAGGAGAGGCTGCTTATGCATATACACTGGGCTCTGGAAGGGGAGCACTGTGTGTTGTCATATTAGATCAAGTATTGGTTGGGAAGGGTGGGTGGGTAAGAAGGTAGTTGGCAGCAGCTGCTGCCAGGGTTGTCCCCGGTTCTGCAGTCACTGCCCCCGCACGGCTCCCCCCAGTTCTGCCTGCTGGAAGCTATCTGCTGCCATAACCCCGGTATTCTATGTATAAGTCCCGAAGTATAATTACGTCCGTAAGTGGTTAAAGGGGTACACATCATGTCAGAACCTAGACTGTCAGAAGGGCCGGGAGGTTGCCAGGGTCAGGGCAGCAGGAGAAGACAATCGGTATCTAGCAGCCCTTTCCGGGGTAGCGCTACATACAATAATATTTAAGATAATGATTGTGCTACTTGTATATATGATCTACAGTGCACTAGGGCTGATGAAACTACTGTTTATCATACTATCCCTTAAAAAGACTGGCATCCATTGAGAAGCTGGAATTCCCCTAGAGCAGGGATATGCAATTAGTGGACCTCCAGCTTTTGCAGAACTACAAATCCCATGACGCATAGCAAGACTCTGACAGCCACAAGCATGACACCCAGAGGCAGAGGCATGATGGGACTTTTATAACAGCTGGAGGTCTGCTAATTGCATATCCCTTCTCTAGAGATTTAAGAAAGCAGTAGGTGACTCAACTTGCTGGTAAGTTTGTAGTGGAATGGCCTTTGAAGACCGTCAAAAGGGACGTGCAAAAGACAGGGAATGCTTTCTGTGTTTTAATAGTCTTTGTTTTTATTTGAAACCAATAAAGTTGATTTATTGCTATGGTTTATTACTGAATATTGCTTGTTGCTTTTTTGATAAACTTAGAAGTAACTAAACAGTCACCTAATGGAAGTTTAGAATATTTATTGTTGTGCACAGATTAACTGCAGTTGTTCTGGAACAGGGTGACAGTGACACCAAGCAGTGATTTCAACTGGCTCTGCAGGCTTGCAATGCTAATCACCTGCACTGAGTTGGCGTTGTTTGGCGCCAGGGCACCCTCAGCTCTTATAGGCTGGTTGTTGTTGTTCAGGCAGCAATAGCCACTCCATATGTGGCTGGGAATGTTGATCCTGTTCACACCGTTGACAGAGATCCAGTTGTTTCCAGGCACCACACCAGTCACCACGTACATCCTACCACAAGTAGCTGCAATATCCCGTACTCTTTTTTCATTGTTTCGCCAGGCACCGCTGTTAAGAGGCCCATGCATGGGTGCCACGTTGGTTAGCGTGTAGGTAGCTTTTTGGATAGGCCCATCCGGATGGTCGGCATTGGGGTTCAGGTGTCCTTTGTGGTAGTTGCTTCCCGTGTAATCAGAGTTGATGGCCTGATTCGCTTTGATGAGGTCTGCAGCAACACCAGAAAGGCCAAGGCTGCGAATTGCAGTTTCGGTTGCAGGCTGGAGCATCATTTCTTTGGGAAGCCTGGTGTCCACCAGCTGAAAGAAAAATGGAAAAGTATGTAGGAAACTGGAGTAGTTAGTCTTAAATCTTAATTTTTTTTTTTTGGTACTGTGGAGTAAGGTTAAAATTTCTGTCAGGTCTTTATTTACTTCTGTCATCTTTTCTCTCATTTCCTATCCCTTTATACGTAGTTCCTACAGTGGGAGTGAAATAAATAGGGGGTGGTTTTTGGATTCCCCCTTTTTAAATTATAACTATGCATTATCTTGTCTGTTCCTATAGTTAGCTAGTCTATCGAAGCTCTGATAATATTAATGGCGATGATATATTAACATAACATATATTTGGAGGGGCTGCAAACAACCACACCCCTCCCCTCTGGGAGCGGGCAGTGGCAGCGGGCATCGGACATCTCCTCCATTCCTCCATTTCAGCGGCCATGCGTCTCCTCCCTTCCTCCTAGGCGTCCAATAGAATCGCCTATCCTTTCAGCCAATCGGGTGTCGGGTCTCAAAACCTGCTTCCTGATTGGCCAGGAGGAGGATCAGTGTTACAACAGTGAATATTCATTCACTGTAATAACACACCTGGGTGGGCTCCGTTTGCATTATATGTACCCCGAGCCCACATTATTTTGAAGCCTATTAGAGCCTCTGGCTCTAATCAGGTGCTTCAAAAAACCACCCACCCCGCATTGGAATCCATGCGCCTGACGTCCTGAAAGGAGTCGGACGCATGGATGGGGGGCAGGGCGGCGCCCGTGCACCCTTAATGGAGAAAGAGTAAAAGGGGGCCTTCATGGTTGGCCCTCACATTTTAAAGCACTCAGAGACACAATCCACACAAACACCCTCTACCAGCCCGTGTAGTCCTCTGTCCAATGAGAAGCTATAAGGGGCTGTCCTTCCTAATCACCTGAAGGTATGTTATTACCCCGAACATCCTCCAGAAAGCATGTTACTGTCTTTCAAAAGGGGGCACTGGGGCAGCATTACTCTGTGAACACCTGCCTTGACCCAGGTCAACATTCCATTTAACATCTTGTTCCTTTGATGTTGTTGCAAGTCAGGAAATCAGTCATTTTAATTTTCACCTCACCAGGAGGTCTGAGCAGAAGCTCCTCTACCCCCCCATACATCACATCAGGAGGCATATGCGAGAACATCCTTCAGGAGATGAATTCCCATTTGCGACCTCTTGTTACAAACACCCTACTGTGTAAACTGATTTACCTGTTGCTCCAAGATGACTCCCAGCAGGCCATATGGCTCTGTGTTAACCAAAGAGTAAAATTCATAAATGTCTGATATTAACCATGTTGCACCTTCCAACAGGGAGTGAACGTCTCTAAGACAGGAATGTCAAGACAGCAATAAAAATTATTGTCAGAAATTGTATCCCTTCCCCACTCTATTAAAGTTGTGTTTTCTTATTGGAGTGACTTTGCATCACTTCCTGTCCTGACGGGAAGTTAGAGGAAATCTCCAACAGGAACCCAGATATTATTGAAAACCTGGCAGAGGTTCTAAGCCTTCCATGCTCTATCCAAAACTAAATAAATAGTTCTGGCTGAAGTTGAACTCCTCCTATGAGAAACAGTGAGTAATGCCTCATTACAACAGGAAGTTAGAAGATACCCCAGAACAGTTTTTTTTCATTTTTTCTTTTCAATGGAGCTCTGCGGTGTGGTGCTTATTGATCCCTGGGATAAAAAAAAAGTGAAATTACAGCACACAGAACAAAGTGCATGAGGGTGCAGAAAAGAGCCAACCTCTGAAGAGGAAGGGCTTGCATCTCTGAACCCCCAGGGGCGCAACGCTCCTAAATGGGGCTCCAAGGACTTGGTGAAGGCTGTCCCAGAGAAAAAAAAAACAACGGGGAGAAAAAAAAATACTTGAAAGCTACAGGTCCTCTCCCATCAGGGCAGGCCTCCAAAAAACCTGAACCCTCTGTCTCTGAGAGGAAAAAAATACAAACTGCGTGTGCAATGCTAGTGCATAAATAAGATACACCAGAACAGGTGTCCCGGTTGACTTCCTTTCTCCTCCTGTTCCAATGAGAAATGTCAATGTTACGATTTCCACACACTTTATGTACTATCATTGAGCCAGGTAGTAAGAGGGAATCTCCCACAGACCCCTTTCACACTGGGGCTGCAGCCGTGTTAGCGCTAAAGCGCTGCTTGTTTTAGTGATGCTCAATTGCTGTTCAAGCGGTGCCTTTTGCGCCACTTCTCAGCCGCTAGCGGGGCGCTTTTAACCCCAAAAAAGGGGTTAAACACTCCAGTTTTTCAGCGCTTTGAAATCGCTGCCTATTCATTCCAATGGGCAGGGGCGTTTTGGGAGCGCTGTATACAGCGCTCCCAACCCGCCCCAAAGATGCTGCTTGTGGGACTTTTTTTCCCGTCCCGTAAGTGCACTGCCCCAGCGTGAAAAGGCACACTGGAATGAATGAGGTCAGTTTTCAGGCGCTTAGCAGAGGTTATTTCTAGCACTAAAGTGCCTGAAAACCGCTCCAGTGTGAAAGGGGTCTAATGCAGATATAGAGGGCAAGAGACCAGTGTTTCTCAATTCCAGTCCTCAAAGCGCACCAACAGGTCATGTTTTCATGCTCTTCATTATTTTGCACAGGTGATTTGATCAGTTTCACTGCCTTAGTAATTACCACATCCGTTTCATCTGTGGGAAATCCTGAAAACATGACCTGTTGCTGCGCCTTGAGGACTGGAATTGAGAAACACTGTCCTAGACCTTACCCACGCTGCAAACCTTTGTAGATACACCTGTTTTACTATTCTATTGGATGGTTTTGTTTGACATGTTCATAATATCTTTACTGTAACACACAAAATATGATAAAATCAATTCCAGATGTTGCACCCTGATGTTTAGGCAGTGCTGCTCCTAAATTTACCTGCCAGGTGTAGTTACCTTGGCTCATTCTTAGGGATCAATTGAGTTCACCCTAAATCTGGAATTGCTGCACTTCTCTCTTCTGCTGCTAGGTGGCCGGGTACCTGGTGACATTGGAAAAAATAAGGGCAAAGCAAGGACAGATAAGGCGTATGTGGGGTATCTCAGCCAATGGGCAGGGGTTTTCTTGAATCCCTTGGCCTGCTGGGAGAGCCTATATATTTGGGTGGAGTCAGGTGATCAGTATTCTGTGCCACCTGGATGGCTGTCTGGGTGGACGTGTGTTGTATTGCCTGGGTTAGTTTGGGCCTATCCCGGGCACATCTGGCTGCTAGGCTGTCTGAGGGCCTATCCAGAAGCAAGGGAGCAGCATAGGGTTGGGATTGCGGCTTGCAGTCCAGCCGGAAGTGACAGTTCGGCTGGCCTGTCATGGTCATAGGTAGAGGTGAGGCTGTCGCCACTAGGGGACCATCCACCTTGCTACCGGGGACCACGTTGGGTGGCTGGGGCAAGTACCGGAGCAGTATTCTCACCAACCGGGGATGGTGAAAAATCAGGAATCTTCAGAGGGTGTCAAGCCAGGGACCCAGCCAGCGGAGGTGACGATTGCAGAGCAGCCTTGTGTGACAAGCCAGGGACCGAGCAGGCCAGTGGGGTGAAGCTTGAGAAGTATCTGGAGTGCCAAGCTAGGGACCCAGCAGAGAAGTGAGGGTGACGCTCGAGGGAGATACTAAAGTGCAGATTGGAAGAGCTTAAGGGATTTGGTGGCAGTTAATTTAGCAAGTCTAGTGAGAGGCAAAAGAGACTGGGAGCTCAGTGGGTTGAGAACCTACAAGAAGTAATTGTAAAGAAAGTGAAGGAGTTTGTTACAACTTGTGTTAGGAACTATTCTAAGACTGTTGCCATAAGAGACAGCATTCCTACACATGCAGATGTGGTGTCTTGCTGGATGCCTTTCCCTGCATGGCTGTCTACTTGTAGAAGTCTCGGAGTCTGCTAATAACATTGTAACTACCTTAAGGCTGTCTTGGCCCTAAACCCTCTCTCCCAAAGTTCTGTTCAAGAGAAATAAATCTCTTTGCTCTTTGCAAGTGTCTGGCGCCCATGAATATACCTTGCACTAAACCCAGTATGCCTTACAACCCACTCTATATGGAAGGATGTCAGAAGCTCTTGGCTCTGGAGCTTCTTATTAGACTAAAGGAGGCCTGGGACCTTTCTACACAGATTAAAAAAAAAAAACACATAAATACATATGTCCAAGACATATATGTGTTGTTTTCCATTTATTGTATTTTCTTTATTTATTATGTTCAAATATAACCATTTTTCCTTTTAAATCAGGTAGGTGGCACACTGGGACACCCACTTCATAATTGTCTCAACACTTTGGTTGTAAAATAGACCAGGATAGCAGGAAAGATCAGATTGCCAACCAGCTTGCTCTTAGTGTTAGGCTTTGTCAATAGGTAAAAAAAAGTCAGTCACTCAGATCAATTTATAGCTAGCAAAGGGCAGGGGCATGTGGTCAGGGCAGTACACCTAACAATACCAGGCATCCCAACCTGCAAAAACTAATTTCAGAGAAGTGGCAAACTTATTTCAGGGAGGTGGCACTTCGCAGTGCTTGTGGGGAAGGAGGTGGGTGGTATGTGGCAGTGGACGGTGTCAGTATTTTTAAAATTTTTAATAATAGATTTTTTTACAATTTAATTTGTTTCTTAATTTTTTTCACAATGCTTTTTAGGGGGAGGGGGTTGGGGCCAGTGGACAGTGTTGGTAGGGCACGGGAGAGTGGTGTCAGTAGTTTTTTATTTTATTTTTTTACACTTTTTAACTTTTTAGAATTTTTTTTACAATTTTCTTTTATATTTTTTGGGGGGCTTTGGTGAGATGTCAGCATATACATGTTAATTTTTTTACTTCAAAGCAGAATATATATATCTGCTCTGAAATAAAGTAAAAAAACATAACAAATAAACAAACAGTGTGTATGTGTGTATATGTGTATATATATATATATATATATATATATATATATATATATATATATATATATATATATATATATATATATATATATATATATATATATATAGTATGTAAATGGTGCAGCGCTAAATTAAATGATAAAAGTGAAAACAAGGCTAAACCAAGAGCCTCGAGGGAAGCCGCCGCTTTGATCCAGTGATATGGTCACCTGTGTGTGCTTCTACTCAGCCGCCTTTCTGTAAGTGCATTACTTTATTAAGCTCATTAAATTTAAATAACATACTGCACTATGGGAGTCCTCTCTGTTTTATATTTTGAGTGACATCGCCAACCCCAGTGGTGCAGCTTTGGTCCCTACTATCCTCTCAGGTGTTGAAGATACCACAGCCTTGAAATGTTCACACGGTTCTTGGGAGACCTAATTCCCGGGGCTTGGTGAGACCAACTTTTTGGTCTGTATAGCTGGTAAGGAGCCATCCTTTTTCACTTTGGGTGTTCCGGTTTCATTGGATAAAGGGACTTTTTTCTCGTCACAGTACTAATTGCAGTACTCACTTGTTGAAGTTTATTTTTCCTTTTGCGAGTTCATTGGGACTTTATATTCTCCATTTAATTTTATTTTTACCTTATCACGCATGTTAATATATTTCACTTGTGATTATCAGATTCACAACATTCAATTGTGGACTCTATTGACTTATTTATTTATTTGAATATTGTTATTATGTGCATATTAGTGATGTTTATTTGACCAGTTTCACACCACTTAGTGATTTTATTTTCAAATCACCAGCATATATCACATATGTTTGCTTTAGTTTTCTTGGTTTAGCCTTGTTTTCACTTTTATCATATAATTTAGTGCTGCCCCATTTACATACTATATGATTTTGGGTTTTGTATTGCGAACTCTTGGTGCGAGCTGCTTATAATTTCTTGTTTCTTTTTATCTTTGCTTAGTTGATATTCTTATTTTAGCGCAGTGTTTGGCCATTCGGCCCCCTTTTTTTCATATATATATATATATATATATATATATATATATATATATATATATATATATATTGTCTTATGCTGTAAGGAGGTGGCCGGAGATTCAACACAAGTTCTCTAGCGTTTGAGAATTCTCCCATTAAAATCAATGCAAAATGGCCGCCAGCCGGAAGCCTAATTACAAGGACAGATTGTTTAGTGTTGATGGCGATGCTACGAGCGGAAGCTGTTTGCAGAGACGTCTGCGGGGACAGAGTCAGTCTTCACAGCTGTTCCCTGCCGCACCAATCATTCGGGAGGTGCTTGCGAGTGTGTGGGAGCCGCTGCAGAAATGAGGGAGTCTCCCGCACCTCGCGGCAGACTTGAGATGTCTGCAATACAAAAGTTCCCCAGCACCCAGTCCAGCTAGTCAGCACAAAAAAAACAATTAAACTGGTTAAACATTTAGATTAAAACATAGCTTTTTCTTGCATACGTAGCCTCAGCCCGGCAATGCCTTGTCAGTTACAGAAGCAGGCTGTGTTTCCCCTCCTGCTCTTCTTTCTCCTCCTTCACCCACTGCTGTGTGCAGCACAGACTTGAGCAGCTGCTGGCTTTCTCCCCTGCCCCTCCTACAGCTTCATAGGAAGATAGAGCTGCTCTGCGTGAAGATTCCTTGCTACCCATCCCTCATGTCAAGCAGCGCCAGTGGACCAATCAGGGGAGGAGGGAGGAGAATCATGGGACCCGTAGTGCTCTCAGGAGTGCGGCTCTAGGGAAGTGAATAGGGCTCGGACTACCCGGGCAATTCACCAGAGGTTTGGAGAGAGCAGAGTGAAGCAAGAGAGCGTAAGGACCTGCTACAGCACTCTGTGCCTACATCCAGGGAATATTGAGTGTGACCTATGTACTAAGAGACTAAGCCGCTGCCAGGACATTGTCTGTGCTGTGCTGAGAACAAGAGTTGCCCCAGACAACTCAGAAGTGACATCTGACCAGAGGGACCACTGCTGCTGTGTTGCTGGGTCTGGTGAGAGGCTGATGCGGCCATAACCTTTTACTACTAGAGAAAGTGAACCTTTCAGGAACTGACTACACAGCTGCCTAGTAGCCTTAGTGCTGCCTGCAGATTTCACTGGGATTGTTCTCATGTGCATCAACTTGGCCCCAATGCTAGCTGGCTGAAAAGTTAGGACTGGAGACTTCTCCTTTACAGAGACCTAACTCTAAACCAGTTTGACACCCTCTACCTAGGTAGGTGCTAGAGTTAGGGTTTATATAGTGCAGGTAAATTTAGGCAGGCCTGGCAAGAAGCTAGGCCTGTTTGTTTTGATCTGTGTGGGCTTGGAGTAGCTCAGAGTAGGCTGGTGACTCACAGGGAGCATCATCTTTTGGTTACCTCCCTCTGGCTTCTAGAGGATTCTAGAAGAGAGGAGGGGGGAAAGGTGGAGCGATCTGGGGTGTTCTAAGGAGCCCTGACCAATCCCCAAACTGGATTGGCAGGGGGCAGATACCCAGGGTCAGCCCAGCTGGGGAGGAGAGTTCGTGTGGAAGAACTGAGAGATGGAGTACTAGCTGTTGGGGCCTTTGAGGGAACTCCTCGGTCTGGGGGGGTGACCTTGGGGCCTGGAGCTTGGGAGTGGAAGGGACCCTCGTACAAACCACAGGGGTGTTTTGACCAAGAGCAGGAGAGGACAGTGGAAGGTACTGCCAGGCAAAGTCTCCAGGAGAGATCCACCAGGTGTCGGTGAGTGGCAGGCACAGTCAAGAGAGCTGGGGAGGCATGCCGGAGTGGACTGGGAGTGTGCAGTCTGAGATGGATGTAGAGTCAGCGGGAGAGACTGTGATGTCATAGGCAGTGGAGTCAGACAGCTGCAGCCAGGAGGGCTGGCAGGGCCTGAAAATCACTGACTGGGAGCAATAGTCCACCATAGGTCAGTTAGCACTAAAGACTTTTCCTATTTTGCTGCTACATCAAAGGGACCCGTGGTCCCTGTCTGCAAATGGCCATTGCGAAGGCCTGACTGTGTCAGTGTTGGGCTTAACCATATGCTAGCTGTACCTTCAGTCAAGTGTTGAGCAGGAGAGAAAGAGAGTAATGCCTCGTACACACGATCGGATTGTTGGCCAACAAAACCATTGAATTTTGTCCGAAGGGCATTGGCTCAAACTTGTCTTGCATACAAACAGCCACACAATTGTTGGCCAACAATTATGAACGTAGTGACGTACTAGACGTACTATGTGGTTTTTCAGCTCTTTAGCGCCATTCTTTGGGCTCCTACTGCTAATGTCGTTTTAGTAGAAGTTTGGTGAGTTTTGATTCGCGCTTTTCATTTCGCACTTTTCATTTCGTGCTTTTCATTTCGCACTTTTCATTTCGCACTTTTCATTTCGTGCTTTTCAGTACGTTTCTGAACCGCCGTTCGTCAACCAGACATGTTGCGGAATCAGAGGAGATAACGTGTATTTATTATTGGCCTTGGAGTTATTGCTTTGCCATTATTTTTTTGGTTGAATAATGATTTGATTTGGTATATTTTCTATATTTTTGGATCCATAGAATGCACTTTTTGGTTAAGTTCTATTGGCAGATAGCATGTCTAATTTTATTTGTTCAAATGACAGTTTTGGAGTAGGCAGTTATATTTTAAAAAATACAATGTAAAATTGACAAGGGACACCAACACTACGGGATAATGGTGTTGTGGTAACTTGCCCAAATAAAAAAAAAAAAAAAAAAGCATAATATTATTCTAGATAACACTAGAAAAAAAAAGCCTTTGAAAATGTGTTTGCAACAACTCCATCAGTATCACCAGCAAAGCAGCTTCATTATTATCCCATTAAAGAAGAAGAGAATTCTGCGCTGCATTTGGAGATTTCATTTGCCACGTCACGAATGTTAATTCTCCATTATGAACGCTAGTTTACAAAACCGACCGTTTCTGGCTCGTCCTTGCTTCCGAGCTTGCGTGTTTGTACTTTGGACTTTTGTCCGACGGACTTGTGTACACATGATTGGAAAATCCGACAACACACATTTGTCCGCGTAAAATTTAAAAACCTGCTAGCCAACATTTGTCCACGGAAAGACCATCAACAATCGTCCGATGGAGCATACACACGGTCAGATTTACCGCCAACGGCCTGTCATCGAACATTTCCCGTCGGAAAGTGCGATCGTGTGTACGCAGCTTTACGGTCTGCAAGCAAGTGATGTGCTGGAGGATACTGGAGTTGTAAAGTGTACATAGAAGTTCCACTTGATCATATACCCTAACCCATTCAAGTTCAAATCCCCTCAATAAAAATACAAAAGAAAAACAAGCATATGACTGTTCATTGTCTCAAGAGTGACTGAGAAGTGAAAGACGGGCTGGGCAGGGTGACAGGTGGACCACAACTTTCAGCAGCCCCCACGGGGGTACCGCTACACCAGTTATAGTATTCTTATCCACACTGCAATTAATGTTTATAAGTAATAGGTATTATAAATGGTATACCGCCCTTCACCAAAAACTAATACCTCCACCGCGCCACTATGTTTCACAAACTGAATGTGAATGTGCTCAAAATCAATCTATACAATAACCCACGTGGGGAATTGAATTCCCACACCCACTATGAAGCAGCCCCTTTAAATTATAATGCATATACTAAGTATTTAATCGGAGATGTCTGTAAACTACCCAAATCCTCCCACAGACATCTAGGAAAAAATAAGAGGCGCTTTCAAACAAAAAATCAAGTGTATTAAACACAGTGATGGTGTGACCCTCTACACATGTGTATGTGAACACTAATGCAAAGGTGAAATCTATAAACAAATCTACACAAAATGTATATAGGTGTAAATGTACCAGCCAGATCAGTGGTCAAATAAAAAATAAGAGGCGCTTTCAAACAAAAATCAAGTGTGTTAATCACAGTGATGGTGTGACCCTCTACACATGTGTATGTGAACACTAATGCAAAGGTGAAATCTATAAACAAATCTACACAAAATGTATATAGGTGTAAATGTACCAGCCAGATCAGTGGTCAAATAAAAAATAAGAGGCGCTTTCAAACAAAAATCAAGTGTGTTAATCACAGTGATGGTGTGACCCTCTACACATGTGTATGTGAACACTAATGCAAAGGTGAAATCTATAAACAAATCTACACAAAATGTATATAGGTGTAAATGTACCAGCCAGATCAGTGGTCAAATATCGATCAACACAGTGATGGTGCGACCCTCTTAATGTGTATAAACCTTACATGCAGTGTAATCTTAGGAAATACATATCTCAATACATTTCCAGTGATAAAACCTATCCTGCCACTTCATATCATGCTGTACATGCAAAAAATATTATTACCAAATATATCCAAAAATAAAAAATACAAAATACAAATTAACTTCAAAAATATAAATCAGTCCACAATAAAACGTGACCACACACGTGAGAAAAATGTGTCCAAATAAAGTGGTAATAAATCTTGATAAAGCACAGGTGATGTTGTGTCTCCTCCACCTCTCCTCTTGTGTGCAGTGATTCCACTCCCTCAAGACCTATACTCACCGATATACTCATGATAAAATACAGCTCAAATAAAGTGGAAATCACATGGGATAGCCCATGAATAAGTCAACCTATGACGAAACGTCGGGGGCGTGGCTGTGAGACGTGACGTGCAGCACTGTGAGCCACACTGAAGGAGAGGAGCATTGTTTACACGGAGGGACGGAGGACATCCAAGGGAGGGGTGAGATTGATAACCCTGCACCAGCACACCTCGGGTCCGCTGTGACCACTTGTTTTATTTGGATCCACTGGAATTACGTTTGATGTGATTTGCACTTTATTTGAGCTGTATTTTATCATTTTACATGTGAGTGTACTGATTGAAGATTGCAGTGATTTTAATAAATGTGTGATACTGGTTTACACTATTGGAGCACATATTATTTTTTTCATGTGGACTGGGTTGGAAACATTCACTGTGGAACAACGATTGATCCTACTACCTTGGTGTATGGTAGATAAGCGATTATTGCCTTGCATGAGAGTGCTGGCAAATTAAGTCGGTGAGTATAGGTCTTGAGGGAGTGGAATCACTGCACACAAGAGGAGATTTTTTGTGCATAGGACATGGAAACAAGCGACTCAACTTGAGTTGAAAACATAGGAACTGGGGTGGCAAAAATGGCAGCAGGTGCTCTGGACCGATGAGTCAAAATTTTAAATGATTGGCTTTAGCAAAAGGCAGTTTGTTCATGAAGGGCTGGAGAGCGGTACAATAATGAGTGTCTGCAGGCAACAGCGAAGCATAATGGAGGTTCCTTGCAAGCTTGGGGCAGTTTTTGTGCAAATGGAGTTGGAGATTTGATCAGGATTAAAGTGGTTGTATACCCTTATTTTCTACTTTTAGCTAGAGGTAAGCCTATAATAAGGCTTACCTGTAGGTAAAATTAATATCTCCTAAATCTGTACGGTTTAGGAGATATTCACTTTGCATGCAGCTTCTGTTGTCAGCGGCGCATGCACTGTGAATGTTCGGCTGAAGGTCCAGCAGACACTGCCGGACCTTGCCGGGAAGAAGACCCCCGCACACATCTGTGGGAGTGACATCATCGTGGCTCTGGCCACTCTAAGCGCCGGAGCCGTGAACCTGGAATAAACGCAGAGGGCAAAATGTCAGCTCCCTTGGCGTGGACCGGGCTGCGATACGGGGACCTTGTTCTAAGGTAAGTATTTCATAATGAGCTAGTATGTGGTGCATACTACCTCATTATGCCTTTGCCTTACAAGGTTTATTTATTTAATTTTTTTTTTTTACATGTGCGGGTATACAACAACTTTAATGGTGTCCTCAATGCTGAGAAATACAGGCAGATACTTAGCCATCATGCCATACCATCAGGGAGGCGTGTGATTGGCCCCACATTTATTCTGCAGGACAATGACCCCAAACATACAGTCAGTGTCATTAAGAACTATCTTCAACGTAAAGAAGAACAAGGAGTCCTGGAAGTGATAGTTTGGCTCCCACAGAGCCCTAATCTCAACATCATCGATTCTGTCTGGGATTACATGAAGAGACAGAAGGATTTGAAGCAGTTTACACCTAGAGAAGATCTGTAGTTAGTATTCCAAGATGTTTGGAACAACCTACCTACTGAGTTCCTTTAAAAAATGTGTGCAAGCATACCTAGAAGAATTGAAGAATTTATGCTGAAGGAAAAGGATGGTCATACCACATATAAATTTGATTTGGACTTCTCTTCTGTTCATTTACTTTACATTTTGTTAAATGATAAAGATAGACTATTAACACTTCTATTTCTAAAAACATTCTTAATTGACAGCATGTTTTCATACCTGCTGAAGACTTCTGCACAGTACTGTGTACATTTGCAGATATATGTGGGGCTATACTGCCACATCAAGGTACTTCTGTAAAGTGTGGTCACTAACCCCTTAGCTTCCAAACTGGGACGTATACAAAATATAGTCAATAATTATTTGGTGCTACATTGAAAACATGCCTGCTCTCAATTTATGCATTGATATATACATACAACATATATATGCAATGTTTGGAGCCCAAAAACTTCTACTGTAACCTAAATGTTGAAAAAGTTTAATGACTTTTATAATAGTAGAAGTGTAGCACCTTTAACCACTTGCTGACCAGCCACTGTATATATATATACTATATATACGGTGGCAAGTCTAATCTATTGCGCAAACCGCCATACCCATACGGCGGTCCGTGCATGTGACACTGTGGGCGCGCAGTGGGAGCACGCCCGTGGGTCCCACCGGCTCGATGTCCTTTGGCGACCCACGATCACAGTACACAGAGGCAGAACGGGGATCTGCCAGTGTAAACAAGGTTAGATCCCCGTTCTGACAGGAGACATCATGGAGATCTGCTGTTCCCAGTGATCGGGAACAGCGATCTCTGTGGTGTGCCAGCGAACCCAACCCCCACACAGTTAAAGCACACCCAGGGAACACAGTTAACCTCTTGATCGCCCCCCAGTGTTAACCCCTTCCTTGCCAGTGTCATTTATACATTGATCAGTGCATTTTTTTAGCACTGATCAATGTAATAATGTCGCTGGTCCCCAAAAAGTGTCACTTAGGGTCAGATTTGTCCACCGCAATGTCCCAGTCCCGCTAAAAATCGCAGGTCGCCGCCATTACCAGTAAAAACATACAAAAAATTTTAAAAGTCCGAAAATCTTTCCCACAGTTTGTAGACGCGATAACTTTTGCGCAAACCAATCAATACATGCTTATTGTGATTTTTTTTTACCAAAAATATGTAGAAGAATATATATTGACCTAAACTGATGAATAAATTAGTTTTTTTATATTTATTTTTTTTTGGCTATGTATGATAGCAGAAAGTAAAAAATATTGTTCACAATTGTCGGCCTTTTTTTGTTTATAGCCCAAAACAAACAAAATGCAGGGGTGATCAAATACTACCTAAGAAAGCTCTATTTGTGGGAAAAAAAGGACATCAATTTTGTTTGGGTACAGCGTCGCACGCCTGCCCAATTGTCAGTTAAAGCAACGCAGTGCCGTATCGCAAAAATGGCCTGGTCATTGAGGGGGTAAAACCTTCCGGAGCTGAAGTGGTTAAAAACAGGTGTAGGTGCTGTCCAGTCCTGGGAAACCAGTCCTCAGGAAGGATGTGCTGGAACTGGAGAGAGTCTAGAGAAGGGCAACAAAGCTAATAAAGGGTCTGGAGGACATTAGTTGTGAGGAAAGGTTACGAGCACCGAACTTATTCTCTCTGGAGAAGAGACGCTTGAGAGGGGATATGATTTTTAATGTGCAAATACTGTACTGGTGACCCCAGAATAGGGATAAAACTTTTCTGCGAAAGGGAATATAATAAGACACGCGGCCAATCATTAGAAGAAAAGCGGTTTAATCTTAAACTGCGTAGAGGGTTCTTTACTGTAAGTGCGGTACATGTGTGGAATTCTCTTCCACAGACAGTGGTTTCATCAGGGAGCATCGATAATTTAAAAAACTATTAGATAAGCACCTGAACGACTACAAGATATAGGGATATACAATGAAATACTGACATAAAATCACACACATAGGTTAGACTTGATAAACTTGTGTCTTTTTTTTAACCTTGCCTACTATGTAACCATGTAACTAAATGAAAACAAAATAAGGGGGCGTGGCCAAGCTCCCAGCAGTGATCCGGTAACCGATCCTCCCCCAGCCCACATACCGACTTTATTTTGCCCTATGCAGCACGGGCACAATCCTGAGACCCCAGGGGATCATCCGCCGGCTCTCTGCACCAGAGGAAAGTTCCGAAAAGGACAGACTGAGATGACGGGCCTGGAGATCCAAGATGGCGCCGCGGCGTCCTCAGTGAAGCACACACCGCGCGGACAGGACAAGCTGAAAGACTCTTGGTCTAAAGCAAGTAAGACGCCAAAATTTACTGGTAAAGACACCCCTAGAGACATGATCTACTATGCACAGAAAATGGCTGGGACATTGGGAACAGAGCAGTCATCCAGCCAGGCTGGGACACATGCTATGCAGGCAGACATCACACAGGTGCTCTGGGGAGAGGAGGAGGGGGAGCAGTCAGCCCTTGCATCTGGGGAACCACAAAGCCCAGCGGACCCGGACGCTATGCAGCCTACTTTAGCTGACATACTCAGAGCTGTGAACAACTGCACAGCTTCAGTTAACACCTTGAAGGAGCAATTTGGGGGTCTGAGAGAAGATCTGTCATTACTAAGGCAAGACATGCAAAAGATACGTGAACGCACCACGGCTGTGGAAAGCAGAGTCAGTGACATGGAAGACCAGTTACCACCTATGACACAAGATACCAGAACAGCACTGCAATTAGCCAGGGATGCATGCGACCATGCAGAGGATCTGGAAAATCGCTTAAGGCGAAACAATGTTCGCATAGTGGGGTTGCCTGAGAAAGTGGAGGGCAGGGACCCCACTACCTATGTTGAAAACTGGCTAATGGAACTTTTTGGGAAAAATGCATTCTCCCCAATGTTTGCGGTAGAACGTGCTCATAGAGTGCCCTCACGCCCACCTCCACCAGGGGGCCCTCCAAGATCCATTCTTGCAAGAATTTTACATTACAAGGATAGAGAAGCAGTGCTGAGACAGGCTCGAGAGAAGGCAAATGTTCTCCACAATGGCGTTTGGGTATCCTTCTATCCGGACTTCTCGGCAGAAGTCCAGAGGCGCAGAGCTAAATTCACTGACGTGAAACGCAGACTGCGACTTCTGCAACTCCCATACGCTATGCTATATCCGGCGACACTTCGGATTGTGGTGAGAGGCCAAGCACAATTCTTTGAATCCGCTAAGGACGCTTCAGTCTGGTTGGATAGGCATTGAAACAGCAGGCTCCACAAGACGAAGACTGAAAGGACTAAACCGGCTACTTGCAGAGGGCTGGGATACTAGAAAATGTTATTTTGTTCCTTTTTTCTAGATGGGCAACCAGAACATACCCTATCCTCTATTTCCAGTGTTGACAGATGTTCCTTGGCTGGGGGACTGAATATTCCTAAGCAGTGCAATGAGAGCGAATTGGATTAAAAGTTGAATTTACGAATGATCACTTTCAGTAAAAAAGAGCGATGGAATGTCGCATACGTTGCTAAAGTTGCCATGTTGGCAGAATGTGCAGTTTATAGCACAAGAAAGTTTTCTTTTTCACCACCCCCCCACTGAAGTGGGGAAGATCCTAGCAATAAAAGCTACAAGCAGAACGCATGATATCTCAACAGGACACGAATTCATCAAACTTATGGCAAACCTAGCAGAACCTTGCTACAGAAGTGGATCCACTACCTTGCACAGGTGCGCACAAAGTACCGGTCAACACTACTTACCTACCAGCAGACATGGCGGACATCCCATTAGTATCCTGGAACGTTAGGGGACTACACTCCCCATTGAAGCGTACCATGATTCGCATGTGTTTGAAGAAGTACATCCCCGGAATTCTCTGCTACCAGGAGACCCACTTGACTGCGGACACTGTGAGCTTCCTGGGATACTCCTGGGTAGGAAAGGCCTATCACTCCACGCACACCTCCTATTCTAGGGGGGTGAGCGTATTGATCCATGGCAACCTGGACTTTGAAGAAATCGCAAATGAAATTGATAGTGAAGGTCGTTATGTCTTTCTCCATTGCGGGTTGGGTACGCTGACTTGTGTGCTGGCGGTGGTATACATTCCTCCCCCCTTCACGGCGGCGGTGCTTAGGTCTCTGCTGACATTTATGGATGGCAGGCCTGACGCACCGCTGTTGGTAACGGGGGACTTTAATTGTTGCTTAAATCCAGTTGAAGATAGACACCCGGGACCCGGAGCCTCTGCCCTCTCCAGGGCTACCCCCCTGGCGCGGTTGTTGCAAGAGGTGGGCTGGGTGGATGTCTGGAGACATAGGAACCCAGGAGTTAGACAATTTACATGTTTTTCCAAGGCCCATGGTTGTTTGTCTAGAATTGACCTGGGGGTGTGCAGCTTAAACATGCTCCCGTTTGTTTCTGATATGATACATAGGCCCCGCAGTGTATCTGATCACTCACCAGTGGTTATACGGCTTATAATTGCCCCAATAGTTACACTACCTAAAGCCCCTTGGAAATTCAATGCTTTTTGGTTGAAACTGTTCCGCTCACACGAGGGGATAGTTGGGAGCATGTGTGAGTTTTTCCGCACCCAGGATCCAAATGAATCGATGATTGGGCAATGGGATGCCTTTAAGGCATATTTGAGGGGTGTGTTAATTGCTGAAATGAATAAGGTTAAACAAGACTCTTCCGCACTTAAAAATGAACTTGAAACTAGAGTACAAGAGATGGAACAATTATATGTCACGGATCCTTCTGATTCGACCAAAGAGGCATGGCAGGCGGCTCTTTCTGCATACCGTCAACTGCTGTCCTCATCGACCGACAAGAAGAGATTCTTTGCTAAGCAGGCGTTTTTTGAGGAGGGCGAGAAAACAGGCCGCATACTGGCGAGAATCGCAAACTCATACCAGAAGTCCCCAACTATAGGTGCTATTAGGACTAAGGAGGGTAACATAGTTAACACGCCTGAAAAGGTGCTGCAGGAACTAAACATGTTTTATGAAGATTTGTATAAGCCGGGTACATCTTATACATCTGAGGAGTTAGAACAATACTTAGGACAGATAGATTTCTCAAGATTAAACAAAGATCAGAGAGGGCTCTTGGAGAACTACCTTACAGTGGAAGAACTAGAGGATGCGGTTGGATCTTTTCCTAACTGCAAAGCGCCCGGGGAAGACGGAATTCCCATAGAAATATATAAACAGTATCCTACTGAATTACTACCCTAGTTGCTTAAAGTCTTTAATAGAGCCCGGGAGGAAGGCCGCCTACCAATATCAATGTCAAGGGCCAATATTGTTCTGTTACTCAAACCTGGTAAAGATCCAGTGGATCTGGGAGTGTATCGCCCCATCTCCCTGCTACAAAGTGACGTGAAAATATTAGCGAAAGCTCTGGCCATTAGATTAAATGGAGTTATTACTTCAATTGTCCATGTAGACCAGGCTGGTTTCATGCCCAATAAATCGACGGCAGTTAATTTGAGAAGGCTATTCCTTAATATGCAATCCAAAGCAGACAATATGGGTTCCAGGGCCTTGCTGTCACTGGATGCCACTAAGGCATTTGACAGCATAGACTGGAATTATCTATGGTTGGTCTTGCAGAGTTTTGGATTTGGCCCCCAGTTTGTCTCTTGGGTCAGGCTCCTTTATAGTCGACCGGAGGCCGCTGTGAGGGTTTCCGGCTATCTTTCCCCAAGCTTCGTGTTGAGGAGGGGTACGAGACAGGGATGTCCCCTGTCTCCTCTCCTCTTCGCGCTGGCTATTGAACCATTGGCGATCGGGATCAGGGCAAATCGGGGCATTATAGGCTTCTGTTACGGTGACATGCAGGAAAAAATTATGTTGTACGCCGATGACACCATGCTCCTACTCGGTGACACCGGCCCCTCCCTTCAGGAGGCCATGTCGACCATATCTAAATTTGGGAAGTTCTCTGGCCTACATATAAATTGGTCAAAGTCTGCCCTTCTTTTACTGGATGGAGATGAATCACAGGAGGTGTGCGCCACTTGTCCCATCCCGATTGCCACTACTTTCAAATACTTAGGGATCCAAATCACGTCCCAGCCCCGGGACTTTATACATTTAAATATATTTCCACTCCTACAGCGCTTCAGAGACAAAATTAAGACCTGGAACTCTCTCTTAATGTCAGTAGCAGGTAGAGTAAACCTAGTGAAGATGATTCTTATGCCACAGTTACTTTATTTTCTACATAATACTCCTATGGTTATCCCCTTAAAAATATTTCACATAGTCAATGCCATTTTCCGAACCCTTATTTGGAAAAATGGTCCCGCCCGGATCAAATTAGAACACCTACAGAGACCCAAGGACTGTGGTGGATTGGCATTGCCCAATCCATGGCTGTACTACCTGGCCTCCCAACTGCAGCATCTGATTGGTACATTTGTCCCGTCACAAAACTCATCCCACAGGCTAATGATTCACACAGTGGGTAAGGGACCGATTCACATGGCTTTAGAGGCATTGGCCTTCACTAAACCACATAAAAAATACCCAACGTTTAGTCTGATCCAAAAGGTGTGGAATAAGACCAAATATCTCCAGAACGTAGATGGATATACGGAATATAGTCCCATTTGGCATAATGACACATATGGGGAACTAGCTAAATTACAATGCGGAGCTCGTTGGAAGCAGTTTGGAATCACTTATATCAAGCAAATATTTAGGGAAGGTGTGTTGCGAACATTTGCTGATTTAAAAGAAGCGTATAATCTGCCAGCATCAATGTTATTCTACTATATGCAACTTAGACACGCAGTACAGACACAGGGCCGCTCCTCGGAGTGGCACTTGTCCCCGACCCCGGTTTTCAACCTTCTGGGGGATGCTGGCTCATCTAAGGGATTTATCTCCAAATGCTATGCCATCCTGTTGCAATCCGTGATGAGACACCATCCCTTGAGGGTGAGAGAGAGGTGGGAGGCAGAGGTGGGACAGCTAGACGGGGATCAGTGGGAAGAGATCTTTCAGGCAGTGAACCAATGTTCACTTAATGTGTCACAAAAACTCACCCAACTATATATACTACTGAGAACATATTATACTCCGCACAGATTACATTTAATGAACAGGCTGACGGAACCAACATGTACTAGATGTAAACGTGAGCATGGTGACCTGATACATATGCTGTGGAGATGTCCCAAGTTACACATGTATTGGGCAGGAGTGGTGCAAAATATTAACTCAATCTTTAATGTGAGTCTTCCACATGACCCTAGAGCGTGTCTCTTGGGTGCTCTGGAGGAATACGAATGGGAAGGACACAACAGAGAAGCTGTGCATAGAGTACTTTTTCAGGCCAGAAGGCTGATTATGACTCACTGGAAGTCCGATAGGTCCCCGACTGTTAAGGAGTGGACTGAAAGTATTAACACAACTCTAAAAATGGAAAAGTTGATTTACCAACATAGAGGTAGCATGCCAAAATTTGAAAAAATATGGGGTCCATGGTTAGATGTACCGGGATTAGCACCTATGGAACTGGTATATGACAGGTTGTTAGGAATCAATGCCGGATGAGACATAGATAGAGGTTAACTGTGATTGGAACAAGCTTTTAGCTGTGTTATATTGAGATTGTTACTTGGCTATTGGAGTATGGGTTGCATAAGAGGTATTGTGTAATCCTGTTTACAATGTTTGTAATGCTTTCCCTGCAAACTCAATAAAATCTTGTTGGATTAAAAAAAAAATGAAAACAAAATAAAGCTGAAAAATTATATTATGGTTTTCTGCTCCTGATATATGACCTACTGTATGTGATCTGCAAGGGCTGGGACAGTGATAATAATGGGGGATTTTAACTACCCGGAAATTGACTGGAGTAATGGCACTGCTGGGACAGTTAAAGGGCAAAAATGTATAAACCTATTACAAGACAATTTTATGGTCCAGTTTATTGAGGCCCTGACTAGGAATGATGCTCTGCTGGACATGCTAATCTCAAACCATGCAGAGCTTATTACTAATGTTCATATAAAAGAACATCTGGGTAGCAGTGACCATAACATGATTTCATTTAATGTTAGCTGTAAGCAACAAACACAGGCGGGTAAGATAAAAACACTTAACTTTAAGAGAGCAAATTTGCCCGTGTGTCAGTGCGTCATGGCATGGGGGGAGGCTCCTGCTCTTCTCTTCATCTTCATCCTCTTCTCTTCTTCCTTCTTCTCTTCTTCTCTTCTTCATTTTCTTCTCTGGGCCGCTCCGCATCCATGCTGGCATGGAGGGAGGCTCCCGCTGTGTGACGGCATCTCCTCGTCTGACGGTTCTTAAATAACGGGGGGCGGGGCCACCCGGTGACCCCGCCCCCTCTGACGCACGGGACATGACGGGACTTCCCTGTGGCATTCCCCGTGACGTCACAGGGAAGTAAGGGGGTACCCCTTACCATTTCACACAGGGGGGGGCCGGGATCTGAGGGTCCCCTTGTTAAAGGGGGCTTCCAGATTCCGATAAGCCCCCTGCCCGCAGACCCCCACAACCACCGGCCAGGGTTGTGGGGATGAGGCCCTTGTCCTCATCAACATGGGGACAAGGTGTTTTGGGGGGCTACCCCAAAGCACCCTCCCAATGTTGAGGGCATGTGGCCTGGTATGGTTCAGGGGGGGCCCGCACTCTCGTCCCCCCCTCTTTTCCTGCGGCCTGCCAGGTTGTGTGCTCGGATAAGGGTCTGGTATGGATTTTTGGGGGGACCCCACGCCGTTTTTTTTTTTTTTTTGCTCGGGGTTCCCCTTAAAATCCATACCAGACCTGAAGGGTCTGGTACGGAATTTAGGGGGAACCCCACGTCATTTTTTTTAAAAATTTTGTCCGGGGTTCCCCTTAATATCCATACCAGACCTGAAGGGCCTGGTATGGAATGGGGGACTCCCACATCATTTTTTTTTTTTAATTTTGGTTCGGGGTTTCCCTGTGGGGAATTCCCATGCCGTTTTTATCAATGAACTCCTATGTGTATTGTCGGCAATGCAATAGCCGCGTTTTAAATGGGTTTTTTCCTTTGAAATGTCATTTTGCTGTCAGACTGTTCTAAACACGGGAAACATGCGCCCCTTTACAGGCATACTATAGACACCCCCCCAGGTACGAAATTTAAAGGGATATTACACTTTTATTGTTTGACTTTAAGCATTATTAAAATCACTGCTCCTGAAAAAACGGCCGTTTTTAAAACTTTTTTTTGCATTCATCCATGTCCCCTGGGGCAGGACCCGGGTCCCCAAACACTTTTCTTGACAATACCATGCATATAAGCCTTTAAAATTAGCACTTTTGATTTCTCCCATAGACTTTTAAGGGGTGTTCTGCGGCATTCGAATTTGCCGCAAACACCCCAAATTGTTCGCTGTTCGGCGAACTTGCGAACAGCCAATGTTCGAGTCGAACATGAGTTCGACTCGAACTCGAAGCTCATCCCTACTCACGACCAAAGTTAAAATGGCTATAAATAATAATAAAAGAGCTTTTAAAAAATATACAAATTAAGGAAAGCTATCATCATTTAAATGTTACAAAGAATATAATAGAATATGTAAATAGAATATGTAAATCCCCAACCCCAAAAAATTCTTCAAATATATTAATATTAAAAATGTCAGGTCTGAGCATGTAGGCCCTTTACAAAATAATCTAGAGTGGGAGACTGGGGACAAAGAGAAGGCAAATTTATTAAATACTTTCTTCAGCTCTGTGTATACAAAGGAGCATGGGGGAGCTCATGTCCATAATGGCGGTGGTAGTGACACAGCCCCAAATTATCCACAATGGCTCAAAAGTGATATGGTCTTGAAATATTTAGACAGAATAAAGGTGGATAAAGCACCTGGACCAGATGGGATCCCCCCACGGATCCTAAAAGAATTAAAATCTCTCATTTCAAGGCCATTGTTTCTAATTTTTAGGGACTCATTAATGACGGGAATGGTACCACTGGATTGGCGCAGGGCCATTGTGGTGCCCATATTTAAAACGGGATCAAAGTCTTTATAAAGTAACTATAGACCTGTTAGTTTAACTTCTATAGTCGGAAAGATACTGGAGAGTTTAATAAAAGACCACATAGATGAGTTCTTACTGGAAAAAAATATTTTAAGCAACAGACAGCATAGAGTCATGAAAGACAGAAGTTGTCAAACAAACCTATTTCTTTTTATGAGGAGGTAAGTAAAGCCTTGGACAGAGGAATGGCTGTGGACGTGGTGTACTTGCATTTTGCAAAAGCGTTTGACACAGTTCCCCACACACGGCTCATGTGTAAGATAAAGTCTACAGGCTTGGAAAGATCAACTTTTAAATGGATAGAAAACTGGCTAAAAGACAGAATTCAGAGTAGTGGTTAATGACTCTTACTCTGAATGGTCTAAGGTTATCAGTGGTGTACCCCAAGGTTCAGTGCTGGGACCCTTACTTTTTAATACCTTTATAAATTATATAGGATCTGGGATTAAAAGTAAAATTTCTGTCTTTGCAGATGACACTAAGCTATGCAGTGGAATAACGTCCTTACAAGATATCTCCAATTTACAAGCCAACCTCAATGCACTGTCTAATTGGGCAACTATGTGGCAAATGAGGTTTAATGTTGATAAATGTAAAGTTATGCACTTGGGGGCTAAGACTATGCAAGCATCATTCATACTAGGGGGAGTACAACTGGGGGAATCAATGGTGGAGAAGGATCTGGGGGTTTTGGTAGATCATAAGCTCAATAATAGCATGCAATGCCAATAAACTCCCTCCAGAGGTGGTTCTGGCAAGCTCAGTAGATTGCTTTAAAAAAGGCCTTGGTTCTTTCCTAAATTTACATAATATAACTGGGTACTAACATTTATAGGTAAAGTTGATCCAAGGAAAATCCAATTGCCTCTTGGTGGATCAGGAAGGAATTTGTTCCCCTGCTGTAGCAAATTGGAGCGTGCTTTGCTGGGGTTTTTTGCCTTCCTCTGGATCAACTGTGGGTGAAGGATTGTGTATAAGGGATTGTATTTTTTTTTTGGTTGAACTAGATGGACTTGTGTCTTTCTTCAACCTGACTAACTATGTAAATAAACTATCTCACCTGTGGCTCCAGTCGGAAAGTCTGGTCAGCTCCTGTGACATCTCCAGGCCTTGTGTCCAAGATATAAGCAGAATACAGAGCATACCGGTTTCCCTTGTGATACATGGAGGCGAAGAAGGGATTGTTGTAGGTCTCATACATCTGGCAGATGGGGGTCAAGGTACCGGAGAGACTGGTAAACCCAACAGGAGGTTTGCTGGCATAGAACTGGCCCAGACAGTCACTAAAGTTTGGGCTGACTTTGGCCAAGCCTGCATGAGCCAGAGCCAAAACCACAAAGAGTTGGAACACCATGGTAGGACCTTCAGGAATTCTCAACTGTCCACAAACCTGGTGTGTACTCCCTCAACTACAAAACTTTGTTGTGATCCGCACAACTACACTCCCAATGTTTATAGGTCCCATATGACTTTGTGAACCTATTGGTATTTCCATTTGATTACAATCAACTGAGTAAAGTTGGCCTTCTGAAGGTCAGGCTTCTAGCAACATCTGGAGAGTTCTCAGCATATAAAGTGGAATCAAAACAACCACCAATTCAGAGATGGAAAACAAATGTTTCTTTTCTCAGAGCACTTTTTCAGGCATTTAAAACAGGGGGCGGATTTACTCAAACTGGTGCACTCAGAATCTGGTACAGCTGTGCATAGTAACCAATCAGCTGCTAAATTCAGCTTGTTCAATTAAGCTTTGCCAATAAAACCTGGAAGCTGATTGGTTTCCATGCAGAGCTGCACTAGATTCTGTGTGCACCAGATTTAGTAAATCTCCCCCAAAATTCTCAAGCTATTGTTGTGTTAACTTTTAGCCCGCATTTACACAGGAGCACAGCGAATTTCAGGTCTTTTTACTTGAGAATTTTGCAAG
The DNA here is from genome assembly GCF_042186555.1 of Aquarana catesbeiana. Lineage (NCBI taxonomy): Eukaryota > Metazoa > Chordata > Amphibia > Anura > Ranidae > Aquarana > Aquarana catesbeiana. Next base: position 226,757,673 of record NC_133332.1, on the reverse strand, counting down.
CGTATACAAGCATTTTAGAAGTATATTACAAGCGTTGCACATGTGTATTCAAGTTCCAGGTGTTTTGGTTTTAATCAATGGAAAGCACTAGGGTGGAGAGCTGCAGTTTGAACAGAAAATATGTAACAAAATGCTAGTAAAATGCTCATGTGACATGTTTTTAGGCTTTCCCATTTAAGTCTAATGCCCTGTACACACGGTCGGACATTGATCGGACATTCCGACAACAAAATCCAGTGATTTTTTCCGACGGATGTTGGCTCAAACTTGTCTTGCATACACATGGTCACACAAAGTTGTCGGAAAATCCGATCGTTCTGAACGCGGTGACGTAAAACACGTACGTCGGGACTATAAACAGGGCAGTAGCCAATAGCTTTCATCTCATCATTCATTCTGAGCATGCGTGGCACTTTGTGCGTCGGTTTTGTGTACACACGATCAGAATTTCCGACAACAAGGTCCTATCACACATTTTCCATCGGAAAATTCGACCGTGTGTACAGGGCATATGGGGCCAAAAAAGCTCAAATCTGCCTAAAAGAAGCTGATGTACTTTTCTGAGTGATAGGCCTTTTGCTACAGGGGACAAAATGCTGATGTGTACAGGGCCATTAAAATTAATGGGATTTGGCTTGTTGAGCATCTTAGAACTGTAGCAGAATCTCTGACCTCTTTCAGTCTAATGGGAACCTTCAAGGCCAAAGATAACTGGCATCCTTCAATAAGTGGTGGGTTGTGAGGCACAGTGGGTGGAAAGGTGGTAAAAGTCATTGGGCGCCAGAGACTTCTTAGATGTAAAAGAGGTTTATTTCTTTGACAGTCCTTTTTATATTTTGTAGAGGAAAGAGGGTTAGGGCCAGGACACCCTTAAGTAGTTGCAATTTCTAATGGCAGACTCTGAGACTTCAATAGGAGAACAGCAGTACAGGGAAAGGCCCCAACAAGATGCCACTTCTGCACGTGCAGGATCGCTGTCTCCTATGATAACAGTACTTAAACAGTTCCCAACTCAAAGTAACAGTTCTCTCAGCTGTACTACAAATTCTCCTTGTAGTTCTTCAGCCCCTTGAGCTCCTGGTCTCTCACGGGACTCTCTGATTCGCTAACTCAGAATCTCATGAGCTCCTCAAGGCTTTTACGGTGGTATCTCCCTTAAGCGCCACCCACGCTTCCCTGCTGGGTCCCTAGCTTGGCACTTTGGATACCTTCAAGCTTCACCCCTGCTGACCGGCTCGGTCCCTAGCTTGACACACAAGGCTGCTCTGCAAGCGTCACCTCTACTGGTTGGGTCCCTGACTTGATTACCGCCTGATATTTCCCAATTCTCCACCATGCCCATTCGGTGAGAATACTTCCGGTACTTGCTTCAGTTACTCACTGTGGTCCCTGGTAAAGGTGATTGGTCCCTTCGTAGTGATAGCTTTCCTTCTACCTCCGACCACTGACAGATTCTCCGGCCAGCAGAACCGTAACTTTTTGTTAAACTGCAAGCCGCAGTCCCAACCCTGCACTGGCCTCTTACTTCTGGATAGGCCCTCACACAGCCTGGCAGCCTGATGCCCCCCGGATAGGCCCAATCTCCGGCCTAGCAGCCCGGGGTGTACGACACATGTCCACCCAGACGGCGTTCTGGGTGGCACACAAGAACACGGATCACCTGATCTCACCCGAATATATAGGCTCTCCCAGCAGGCCAAGGGATTCAACAAAATCCCTGCCCATTGGCTGAGATACCCCATATACCCACAACCTGACCTTGAGTTGTCCTTCTCAACCTAATACCTCCAAGTAGGGATGAGCCGAACACCGCTCGGTTCGGTTTGCACCAGAACCTGTGAACGGACCAAAAATTTGCGCAAACTTTAGAACCCTATTGAAGTCTATGGGACTTGAATGTTCGAAATCAAAAGTGCTAAATTTAAAGTCTAATTTGCATGGTATTGTCCTAAAAAGGGTTTGGGGACTCAGGTCTTGCCTCAGGGGACATGTATCAATGCAAAAAAAAGTTTTAAAAATGGCGTTTTTTCGGAAGCAGTGATTTTAATGATGCTTAAAGTGAAAAAAAAAGGTGAAATATTCCTTTAAATATCGTACCTGGGGGGTGTTTATAGCATGCCTGTAAAGTGGCGCATGTTTCCCGTGCTTAGAACAGTCCCTGCACAAAATGACATTTTTAAAGGAATAAAAGTAATTTAAAACTGCTTGTGGCTTTAATGTAATGTCGGGTCCCGGCAATATGGATGAAAATCAGTGAGACAAAAGTCCTCAAGTTACTCTTAGTGGGTGCAGAAACGGGCCCTGCTGTGAAATATTAGATAAAGAATTGTAATTACATGTCCCTGTTGAACAGGGTCAGAAAAATTGGGCCTTTGGTGGTGGTGGTGCTGGTGCCACAACACTGTAAGTCCTCACAGTTACTCTTGGTGGGAGCTGGAACGGGCCCTGCTGTGGAATATTAGATCAAGAATTGTAATTACATGCACCTGTTGAACAGGGGCAGAAAAATTGGGCCTTTGGTGGTGGTGCTTGTGCCACAACACTGTAAGTCCTCACAGTTACTCTTGGTGGGTGCAGAAACGGCCCTGCTGTGAAATATTAGATCAAGAATTGTAATTACATGTCCCTAAACAGGGGCAGAAAAATTGGGCCTTAGGCACTGGTGCCACAACACTGCAATCCCTCACAGATACTCTAGTTGGAGCGCAGGAATGAGCCCTCCTGCAAAATATTGCATCAAAAATTGTAATTACACGCCCCTGTTAAACAGGGGCTGAAAAATCGGGCCTTAGGCACTGGTGCTGGTGCCACAACACTGCAACCCCTCACAGATACTCTAGTTGGAGCGCAGGAACGAGCCCTGCTGCAAAGCATTGCATCAAAAATTGTAATTACACGCCCCTGTTAAACAGGGGCTGAAAAATTGGGCTTTAGGCACTGGTGCCACAACATTGCAACCCCTCACAAATACTCTAGTTAGAGTGCAGGAACAAGCCCTGCTGCAAAGTATTGCATCAAAAATTGTAATTACACGCCCCTGTTAACAGGGGCTGAAAAATTGGGCCTTAGGCACTGGTGCTGGTGCCACAACACTGCAACCCCTCACAGATACTCTAGTTGGAGCGCAGGAACGAGCCCTGCTGCAAAGTATTGCATCAAAAATTGTAATTACACGCCCCTGTTAAACAGGGGCTGAAAAATTGGGCCTTAGCCATTGGTGGCAGTGCCCAGAACCAAAAATATTCTTACAAACTATCAACATGATAATTGAGGAGGAAGAGGATAGTCACTCAGCATAACAGGATAGTCACTCAGCATCAGCATAGGCAGTCTTGAAGGGATCTGACATTTCAAAAAAAAATTATTCGGTTACATCAGCATCAGGTGCTTGGTAGCTGGTGGTGATCCAAGACTGATTTATTTTTATGAAGGTCAGTCAATCGACCGGGTCGGTGGACAGGCTCACCCTCTGATCAGTTACAAAGCCTCCAGCAGAACTGAATGTGCGTTCGGAAAGAACGCTGGATGCAGGACAGGCCAGTAGCTCAATTGCATACTGTGCAAGCTCTGGCCAGTGATCCATCCTCAAGACCCAGTAACCCAGAGGATTTTTGGTGGGAAAGGTGTCCAAGTCAGATCTTGCCCCTAGGTATTCCTGCACCATGTAAAACAGATGCTGGCGATGGTTGCTGGAACCGATCATACCTTGGGGCTGCGGACTAAAAAATTGTCTGAACGCATCGGTTAGACAGCCACCTTCTCCACCGCTTCTTCTTTGACTGACTGAAGCCTCAGCAACACGTTGTCCAGGAACAGGATTTTGTAACCTCCCAGTCTCTGGGAATGCATTGCACAGACCTTTCTGCAAGGCCTCCCGAAGATGTTTCATCCTCTGCTCCCTCTGCAACGGCAAGATAAGGTCCGCAACCTTACCCTTGTAACGTGGATCAAGGAGGGTTGCCAGCCAGTATTGATCCCTCTCCTTGATACCACAAATACGAGGATCCTTCTGCAGGCTTTGTGGGATCAGGGAGGCCATGCAACGTAGGTTTGCTGAGGCATTCGGTCCGGAGTGCTCTGGGTCACTAAGGACGACATGATCCACAGCCACCTCCTCTCAGCCACATACAAGTCCATGGGTTTCTTGGGACTGTAAATGATCCCTTGAAGACTGCTGCTGATGCTGAGTGCCAGGCTCCACCTCCATGCTGACACAAGCCTCCTCTTCCTCCTCCTCGTCCTCTTCCTGTGTGATTAGCGGGCACGCAGGAACACTGTCTGGATAAAGGGGGCTTTGAGAGCTAAGGAAGTCCTCCTCTTCCTGCCTCTGTTCTGTCTCAAGTGCCCTGTCCATTATTCCATGCAGCGTGTGCTCCAACAGGTGGACAAGGGGGACAGTGTCACTGATGCATGCACTGTCACTGCTCACCATCCTCGTGGCCTCCTCAAATGGTGACAGGACAGTGCATGCATCCCTGATCATGGCCCACTGATGTGGGGAAAAAAAAACAAGCTCCCCTGACCCTGTCCTGGTGCCATAGTCGCACAGGTACTCATTGATATCCCTCTGCTGCGTGTGCAGCTGCTGCAGCATGGCCAACGTTGAGTTCCACCTGGTGGGCATGTCACAGATTAGGTGGTTCTTGGGCAGGTTAAATTCCTTTTGGAGGTCAGCCAGCCAAACACTGGCATTATATGACCTGTGGAAATGCACACAGACTTTCCTGGCCTGCCTCAGGACATCCTGTAAGCCCAGGTACCTGCCCAAGAACCACTGCACCACCAACTTAAGGACGTGAGCCAAATGGGGCACATGGGTCAGTTGTCCCTGTCGGAGGGCGGAGAGGAGGTTGGTGCCATTGTCGCAAACCACCATACCTGCCTTAAGCTGGCGTGGCGTCAACCACCTCTGAACCTGCCCCTGCAGAGCTGACAGAATCTCTGCCCCAGTGTGGCTCCTGTCCCCCAAGCACACCAGCTCAAGCACCGCATGGCATCTTTTGGCCTGCGTGCTTGCGTAGCCCCTTGAACGCCTACGGAGCACCGCTGGTTCCGAAGACAAATCAGCACAGGAAGAGGCCATGGAGGAAGAAGAAGAGGAGGGAGTGGAGGAGAGAGGTATGGCAGAATTCCCACTAGTAGTATTTTGGAGGCGTGGTGGCAGAACAACCACCAACACTACTGCACCCTGTCCTGCATCCTTCCCAGCTGCCAGAAGAGTCACCCAGTTCACGGTGAAAGATAGGTAACGTCCCTGTCCATGCCTGCTGGATCATGAGTCAGCGGTAATATGTACCTTACCGCTGACCACCCCGTCCAGCGAGACCAAGACCGTAGAGAGCCGGAATTGCCTTCCGTGAGTAAAAGTGGAGTTTGGAAACCTGCCACTAAGGAACCGCACATTCCACAAACTCACGGAAGGGGGCAGAGTCTACCAACTGAAAAGGCAGCAGTTGAAGTGCTAGCAATTTAGCCAAGCTAGCATTCAAACGTTGGGCATGTGGATGGCTGGGAGCAAACTTCTTTCAGCGGTGCAGCAGCTGGGGCAGGGAAATTTGCCTGGTACAATCTGACGTTGATGTGCTGATAGCAGATTGCCGCCAAGTACTTGGCTGTGACACTCCTAATTCTACACCTTCATTCCTCTCAGTGCAGGTCTCAGAGAGGACAGAAGGTATAGTGGGGTTGGAGATCCCAGCTGATGAGGAGCAATGAGAGGTCCCCTTTGTTCTTTGGTGTGGGTCTTTTAGGTACGCTTGCCAATGAACTGCATGGCAGGTCGACATATGTCTGGTCAAGCATGTGGTGCCCAAGCGGGTGATGTTTTGGCCACGCGAGATATGCTTGAGACATATGTTGCAAATAGTAGCGGTGGGATCTGATGCACTCATCTCAAAAAAGGCCCACACCAAAGAACGTTTGGAATAACATGCAGAGACAGCAGCGCCCTGCACATGCAGAGCTCTGTGGTGTGATGCAGTCGGTGTGCTGCCCTTAAGCTGCCTGCCTGTGGTATTAATAGGATCAGAAGAACACCACCAATTTTATTCAGGGAGCTTTAGGTGCACACTGTGCAGAGGACACAGTACACTAACTGTAAATACTGTAGCTGCCTGTCTGTGGTATTAATAGGAGCAGAACAACAGCAATTGTCTTCAGGTAGCTTTAGGTGCACACTGAGCAGAGGACGCAGTACACTAACTGTAAATACTGTAGCTGCCTGCCTGTGGTATTAATATAGGATCAGAAGAACACCACCAATTTTATTCAGGTAGCTTTAGGTGCACGCTGTGCAGAGGACACAGTACACTAACTGTAAATACTGTAGCTGCCTGTCTGTGGTATTAATAGGAGCAGAACAACAGCAATTTTCTTCAGATAGCTTTAGGTGCACACTGTGCAGAGGACGCACTACACTAATTTGTAAATACTGCAGCTGCCTGCGGTACTGTACTAATAGGATCAGAAGAACACCACCAATTTTATTCAGGTAGCTTTAGGTGCACACTGTGCAGAGGACACAGTACACTAACTGTAAATACTGTAGCTGCCTGTCTGTGGTATTAATAGGAGCAGAACAACAGCAATTGTCTCCAGGTAGCTTTAGATGCACACTGTGCAGAGGACGCACTACACTAACTGTAAATACTGTAGCTGCCTGCCTGTGGAATTAATAGGATCAGAAGAACACCACCAATTTTCTTCAGGTAGCTTTAGGTGCACACTGTGCAGATGACACACTACAATAACTTGTAAATACTACAGCTGCCTGTGATACTAATAGGATCAGAAGAACACCACCAATCTTCTTCAGGTAGCTTTAGGTGCACACTGTGCAGAAAACGCACTACACTAATTTGTAAATACTGCAGCTGCCTGAGGTACTGTACTAATAGGATCAGAAGAACACCACCAATTTTCTTCAGGTAGCTTTAGGTGTACACTGTGCAGAGGACGCACTACACTAACTGTAAATACTGTAGCTGCCTGCCTGTGGTATTAATAGGATCAGAAGAACACCACCAATTTTCTTCAGGTAGCTTTAGGTCCACACTGTGCAGAGGACACACTACACTAACTTGTAAATACTATAGCTGCCTGCGATACTAATACGATCAGAAGAACACCACCAATTTTCTTCAGGTAGCTTTAGGTGCACACTGTGCAGAAAACGCACTACACTCATTTGTAAATACTGCAGCTGCCTGAGGTACTGTACTAATAGGATCAGAAGAACACCACTAATTTTCTTCAGGTAGCTTTGGGTGCACACTGTGCAAAGGACGCACTACACTAACTTGTAAATACTGCAGCTGCTTGAGGTACTGTACTAATAGGATCAGAAGAACACCACCAATTTTCTTCAGGTAGCTTTAGGTGTACACTGTGCAGAGGACGCACTACACTAATTTGTAAATACTGCAGCTGCCTGCGGTACTGTACTAATAGGATCAGAAGAACACCACCAATTTTATTCAGGTAGCTTTAGGTGCACACTGTGCAGAGGACACAGTACACTAACTGTAAATACTGTAGCTGCCTGTCTGTGGTATTAATAGGAGCAGAACAACAGTGTCACGGAACGTCCCACACTCCGCTTGAGTGCTTCCGTCATATACCGCTTCCTAAGTTCTGGAACACGAGTCCAATGGATCTGGCTATAGGAACCCCAAGAACTAGACAACACCAGTCTTGGAGTACATCAGAACTTACTTTTTATTTGAGATCTCACACACATTTATACACCAGGATGACTCAAAGCTAACCTAATTAACATGAGCTAATTTACTACAAAATGTACCCAGACCAGATGACAGACTTGTGGGCACCCAGCTTCACACATTAATATAAACACAATAGCTGGAGCTAATTACAATTAACAATACAAACAACAATCTACCCCCTCCTCAGCCTAGACCATTCGTCTCCTAGCCAGGGCTGGTGGCTAATGTGATCAGCTCTCTCAATTAACATAAACACAGGTTGATGACACCAGCATCTCCTCACAGGATGTGTCCCAACAGAATGAATCAGTCTTATCAGCAGGGGGCTGCTGGAGGAACCCCCCCTCCCTCTTCAGGGACACAGATCCACAGCAAGGAGTCCCCAACAGAATCAAACAACAAACAATATATACATATATACACGACTGAGTCCGATTAGTACAGTTCAGACCGGACCTCCAGTTCACCCCACAAAGAGCACCGTTCCATTGAAAATCCAGGGCCCATAATCAAAAGGCAACAGGCTTGCATACAGTCCTCTCCAACAGCCTCTGTTCTGGCTAGGTCTGTCACATTTCTCCCCTTTCGGCAGGAGACTAACCCAGGAGGAGACCCCAGACGGGTTGACTCCGAAGTTAGTCCATAGTTCCAGTCCTCTACTGCCTGTACCCACACAGTACCCCAAACAAATTATTCCAAACAGAGTATTACTCACCCAGCCATCCTCTGCCTCTCTCAGAGAACATATCCGCCGCTGGGGAGAGGCCCGGACTGGCCCTTCTCCCTGGAATCCTTTCTGCCGCTGGAGAGAAGACAGGGGGACTGGGCTCACTCCATCCTGCTGTTGGGGATCTGGAGCCCTCTCTCCAGCATCCCTGGGGTATACAGGTGGGGACTGAAGCCCCATCAACTGACACCAGATCAAGCTGCAGTTGTGAGGTGATGACTGTATTCTCTCCTTGGATCCTGATCTGCAGCTCGTGATAGACTGCCACCTCCTCACCTTGGGCCTCCACAATTGCTGCAGGTGTGGGGCAGAGATCTTGGACCCTCTGTCCGGTTGCCAGCACTTCTGCTGGGGGTTTGCCAGGTGGTTCCTCCTCTACAGAAACGTCTATTAAATCCCCAGTCTCTGGAAGTGGTAAAAGTGTGGGACAGAGGTCTTTTACTCTCTGTCTGGCTGCCAGGGCTTCAGCTGGATTGTTTTTAACATTCCTGGGCTCGGTCTGCTGCTGGGCAGAGGGGCCAATCACCCCTGCTTCTTGAAGCTGTAGAGGGACACTAGGTGCTAGGTAGAGGCCAGCGGTGCTCTGCCCTGTTGCCAGCGATTCAGCTGGGAGTAGCAGCTCCACTACATCAGCTTGTCGTCGGAGAGAGGGGCCAACTGCCCCGGCTCCCTGGAACTCCACAGTTGTTGCCGGTGCTGGGAAGAGGTTGGTAGCACTCTGCTCTGTTGCCAGCACTTCTACTGGGGACTCTGCATCCTCCGCTCCGGCTAACCGTTGGGGCAGGAGGCTGGCTTCCTCCACTCCCAAACTGTGTAGTTGCCATTGGAAAAGGGAGCCAGCTGCTTCCTTTTCTATTCCCTCATCTGGCTGCTGGGACGACATGTCGATTGTACTGTCTCCCAGGTGCACGGATCTTTGCTGGGGAGGAAAGTCCGCTTCCTCCACCCTGGCCAACTGTTGGGGAGGGACAACACACACCTCCTCTCCCTTCTCCCCCTGTATCTGCTGCTGGGAAGAGATTGCCACCTTCTCACCCTGAGCCTCCGAAACTGCCACAGGTGTGGGGCAGAGGTCTTGGACCCTCTGTTCAGTTACCAGATCTTCAGCTGGAGAAGTTTGTTTTAACTCCATAGATGCTGCTGGCAGAAAATCACATGTCCCTGTCAGTGTTGTGGGAGAAAGGCCGACTACCTCTTCTCTCAAGAAGGCCGAAGCCACTGTTGGTGCTGGGCAGAACACAGTGAACTTTGGCCCTGATAGCAGCTCTTCTGCTGGAGGCTCATCAGGTTGTTTTTCCTCAGCAGAAAAGTCTATCAAATCCCATGTCTCTGCAACTGATGTCTGGGGATAGAGGTTCACCATCTCCTGTCCATGGAACCCAGAAGATGCTATCATTTCTGGGCAGAGATTAGCAGAGCTCTGCCCTGTTGTCAGCACTTCAGGTTTGGGGATGGCAATCTCCAGATTTTCCACTGCCGATTCTCTGGCATGCTGCTGAACTTGTTCTAGCAGTTTCCTGTATGCCCTTTCCAGATGCTGTTCCTTCCTTAGCAAATGGTCCAGATCAGGTTTGAGCTCTGAGACCCCTGCAAGACCGAGCATAGACTCTCTATATTCTCTCAGGTCCTCAAGGTCAGGTTCCCCTTCATCGCCAAACATAAATAGATCTGTAAGGTTCTCCCACAGCAATCCAGGGCCGCCAAAGTCATATCCCTCCGGAGAGCATTCTGTCGTCTCCCCTAAATATCCCTCCTCTGCGTGCCATTGCAGAGCCCGATAACGATTGTCCAGCTCTATCTCCTGCTGGGCCAACCTGTCCAACTCAGTCACCCATCGCTCCTGGGGCTGCTCTCCCAGGAATGCCATCCGCAATGCCCGTTGGTCACTGGCACGTTGCTCTTGGGTTGGAAAGCACTTGCCCTGTTTTATACCAGCGAGACGGAGGGCTGCAATCCAGAGCTCCACCCGAATTTGCTGCCTAAGCTCCAGGTTAGGGATGAGCCGAACACCCCCCAGTTCGGTTCGCACCAGAACCCGCGAACGGACCGAAAGTTCGCACGAACGTTAGAACCCCATTGACGTCTATGGGACTCGAACGTTCAAAATCAAAAGTGCTCATTTTAAAGGCTAATTTGCATGGTATTGTCCTAAAAAGGGTTTGGGGACCCGGGTCCTACCCCAGGGGACATGTATCAATGCAAAAAAAACTTTTAAAAACGGCCGTTTTTTCGGGAGCAGTGATTTTAATGATGCTTAAAGTAAAAAAAAAAAAGTGAAATATTCCTTTAAATATCGTACCTGGGGGGTGTCTATAGTATGCCTGTAAAGTGACGCGTGTTTCCCATGTTTAGAACAGTCCCTGCACCAAATGTCATTTTTAAAGGAAAAAATCTCATTTAAAACTGCTTGCGGGTTTAATGTCATGTCGGGTCATGGCAATATGGATGAAAATCAGTGAGACAAACGGCATGGGTACCCCCCAGTCCATTACCAGGCCCTTTGGGTCTTGTATGGATATTAAGGGAAACCCCGCACCCAAATTAAAATAAGGAAAGGTGTGGGGCCACCAGGCCCTATATACTCTGAACAGCAGTATACAGGCGGTGCAAACAAGACAGGGACTGTAGGTTTGTTGTTAAGTAGAATCTGTTTGTAATTTTGAACATTTTTAACGTGTTTAGCTCCAGCCAAAAAATCTTTTCTAAGCTTTTTGGAAAACATAGGGAAGGGTTATCACCCCTGTGACATTTGTTTTGCTGTCTTTCCTCCTCTTCAGAAGATTTCACCTCACTTTTTTGTCCCAATGAAAAATGTTTTTTGAAAATTTGGGTTTTTTTGTGGAACAAGGATTGGAAAGCATCAGTGGAAAGGAGAAATTGTTTTCCCATATTAACTCTTACAGGAGAGAATTTCCCTTCCTAGGGGTAGATTTCATCTCACTTCCTGTTGTCTCCTTCCGTTTGCAAGTAGGAGTCGTTTGTAAGTTAGATGTTTGAAAGTAGGGTCCTGCCCTATATACTCAGCAGAAATTTGGGCCTTAGGTGTTGCTGTGGCCACAACACTGTAAGCCCTCACAGGGCCCTGCTGTGAAATATTAGATCAAGAATTGTAATTACATGCCCCTGTTGAACAGGAGCTGAAAAATTAGGCCTTAGGCACTGGTGCTGGTGCCAAAACACTGCAACCCCTCACAGACACTCTAGTTGGAACGCAGGAACGAGCCCTGCTGCAAAGTATTGCTTCAAAAATTGTAATTACACGCCCCTGTTAGACAGGGGCAGAAAAATTGGGCCTTAGGCACTGGTGCTGGTGCCACAACACTGCAACCCCTCACAGACACTCTAGTTGGAACGCAGGAACGAGCCCTGCTGCAAAGTATTGCATCAAAAATTGTAATTACACGCCCCTGTTAGACAGGGGCAGAAAAATTGGGCCTTAGGCACTGGTGCTGGTGCCACAACACTGCAACCCCTCACAGACACTCTAGTTGGAATGCAGGAACGAGCCCTGCTGCAAAGTATTACATCAAAAATTGTAATTACATGCCCCTGTTAAATAGGGGCTGAAAAATTGTGCCTTAGGCACTGGTGGTGGCGCCCAGAACCAAAAATGTTCTTACAAGCTATCAGCGTGATGATTGAGGAGGAAGAGGATAATTACTCAGGGATAGTCACTCAGCATCAGCATAGGCAGTCTTTGAAGGGATCTGAGATTTCAAAAAAAATTATTCGGTTACATCAGCATCAGGTGCTTGGTAGCTGGTGGTGATCCAAGACTCATTCATTTTTATGAAGGTCAGCCGATCGACCGAGTCGGTGGACAGACGCACCCTGTGATCGGTTACCACGCCTCCAGCAGCACTGAATGTGCGTTCCGAAAGAACGCTGGATGCAGGACAGGCCAGTAGCTCAATTGCATACTGTGCAAGCTCTGGCCAGTGATCCATCCTCAAGACCCAGTAACCCAGAGGATTTTCGGTGGGAAAGGTGTCCAAGTCTGATCTTGCCCCTAGGTATTCCTGCACCATGTAAAACAGACGCTGGCGATGGTTGCTGGAACCGATCATACCTTGGGGCTGCGGACCAAAAAATTGTCTGAACGCATCGGTCAGACGGCCACCTTCTCCACCACTCCTTCTTTGACTGACCGAAGCCTCAGCAACACGTTGTCCAGAAACAGGAGTTTGTAACCTCCCAGTCTCTGGGAACGCGTTGCACAGACCTTTCTGCAAGGCCTCCCGAAGATGTTTCATCCTCTGCTCCCTCTGCGATGGCAAGATAAGGTCCGCAACCTTACCCTTGTAACGTGGATCAAGGAGGGTTGCCAGCCAGTATTGGTCCTTCTCCTTGATACCACGAATACGAGGATCCTTACGCAGGCTTTGCAGGATCAGGGAGGCCATGCAGCGTAGGTTTGCTGAGGCATTCGGTCCGGAGTCCTCTGGGTCACTAAGAACGACATGGTCCGCAGCCACCTCCTCCCAGCCACGTACAAGTCCATGTGTTTCTTGGGACTGATCCCTTAAAGACTGCTGCTGATGCTGAGTGCCAGGCTCCACCTCCATACTGACACAATCTTCCTCCTCCTCCTCCTCTTCCTCCTCGTCCTCTTCCTGTGTGATCGGCGGGCACGCAGGAACACTGTCTGGATAAAGGGGGCCTTGAGAGCTAAGGAAGTCCTCCTCTTCCTGCCTCTGTTCTGCCTCAAGTGCCCTGTCCATTATTCCACGCAGCGTGTGCTCCAACAGGTGGACAAGGGGGACAGTGTCACTGATGCATGCACTGTCACTGCTCACCATCCTCGTGGCCTCCTCGAATGGTGACAGGACAGTGCATGCATCCCTGATCATGGCCCACTGGCGTGGGGAAAAAAAACCAAGCTCCCCTGACCCTGTCCTGGTGCCATAGTCGCACAGGTACTCATTGATGGCCCTCTGCTGCGTGTGCAGCCGCTGCAGCATGGCCAACGTTGAGTTCCACCTGGTGGGCATGTCACAGATTAGGCGGTTCTTGGGCAGGTTAAACTCCTTTTGGAGGTCCATCAGCCGAGCACTGGCATTATATGACCGGCGGAAATGCACACAGACTTTCCTGGCCTGCCTCAGGACATCCTGTAAGCCCGGGTACCTGCCCAAGAACCGCTGCACCACCAAGTTAAGGACGTGAGCCAAACAGGGCACATGGGTCATTTGTCCCTGTCGGAGGGCAGAGAGGAGGTTGGTGCCATTGTCGCAAACCACCATTCCTGCCTTAAGTTGGCGTGGCGTCAACCACCTCTGAACCTGCCCCTGCAGAGCTGACAGAACCTCTGCCCCAGTGTGGCTCCTGTCCCCCAAGCACACCAGCTCAAGCACCGCATGGCATCTTTTGGCCTGCGTACTTGCGTAGCCCCTTGAACGCCTACGGAGCACCGCTAGTTCCGAGGAAGAGGCCATGGAGGAAGAAGAAGAGGAGGGGGTGGAGGAGAGAGGTGTGTCACAATCAGCATTTTGGAGGCCTGGTGGCGGAACAACCTCCAACACTACTGCACCTTGTCCTGCATCCTTCCCAGCTGCCAGCAGAGTCACCCAATGCGCCGTGAAACTTAGGTAACGTCCCTGTCCATGCCTGCTGGACCATGAGTCAGCGGTAATATGCACCTTACCGCTGACCGCCCTGTCCAGCGAGGCATGGACATTGCCTTCCACATGCTGGTAGAGAGCCGGAATCGCCTTCCGTGAGAAAAAGTGGCGTTTGGGTACCTGCCACTGAGGAACCGCACATTCCACAAACTCACGGAAGGGGGCAGAGTCTACCAACTGAAAAGGCAGCAGTTGAAGTGCTAGCAATTTTGCCAAGCTAGCATTCAACCGCTGGGCATGTGTATGGCTGGGAGCAACCTTCTTTCGGCGGTGCAGCAGCTGGGGCAGGGAAATTTGCCTGGTACAATCTGACGTCGGTGTACCAAAAGCAGATTGCCCACAAGTACTTGGCTGTGACACACCTAATTCTACACCTTCATTCCTCTCACTGCAGGTCTCAGAGAGGACTGAAGGTCTAGTGGGGTTGGAAATCTCAGCTGATGAGGAGCAAGGAGAGATCCTCTTTGTTCTTTGGTGTGGGTCTTTTAGATACGCTTGCCAACGAACTGCATGGCAGGTCAACATATGTCTGGTCAAGCATGTGGTACCCAAGCGGGAGATGTTTTGGCCACGCGAGATACGCTTGAGACATATGTTGCAAATAGCAGCGGTGCGATCTGATGCACTCGTCTCAAAAAAGGCCCACACCAAAGAACTTTTTGAATAACGCGCAGAGACTGCAGCGCCCTGCACATGTGGAGCTTTGGGGTGTGATGCAGTCAATGTGCTGCCCTTAGGCTGGCCCCTGGAGGGCATCCTGCCTCGTTGGTGATGTGCCGCCGCCTCCTCCTCCTCCTCCTCCTCCTCCTCTCTCCTATCAGGCACCCACGTTGAGTCAGTGACCTCATCATCCCCTCCCTCCTCATCACTGGAGCAAACCTGGCAGTATGCTGCAGCAGGGGGAGCATGACTGCCAGATTGCTGTCCTTCTTGGGCACCCCCTCTGTCCGTGCTCATGTTACTGCCTTCATCGAGCTCAGTATCGTCATCAGAGCCTTCCAAACGCTGGGCATCCTCCTGGAGCATGTACCCAACACTGTGGTCAAACAGTTCGAGGGAATCCTCATGAGGACATGGTGGAGCTAGGGAAGGAGTCACTGATGACATTGAGCTGAGGGAAGAGGCCGCTGCTTTGCCAGACAAAGCACCCTGGGCATGGGTGAGAGAGGATGAGGAGGATGAGGACGGCTTGGTCATCCACTCGACCAAGTCTTCCGCATGTTGCGGCTCAACACGGCCAGCTGCCGAAAAAAAGGCCAAGCGTGTCCCATGGCCACGTGCTGATGAGGATGCACCGTCTCCACGACCAGCACTAGACACAGAGCCTGCTTGCCCTCTCTTATTGGCTTGTGACTGTCTGCCTCTCCTTCTTGGCCTTCCAGACATACTAATGGCCTGTAGCTGCACTAAGCTGGGATAGAACACCTGTAATTTTCTTCAGGTAGCTTTATATACTGTAACCAGACAAGCCTGCCTGTCAGTAGGAAGATAACAGGAACGGATCTAGCTGAACACTGTGAGCAGGACGCACTGTACTAAATGTAAATAGTCTAGCTGCCTGACCGTGGTACTAATAGGATCAAATAGAACACCTGTAATTTTCTTCAGGTAGCTTTATATACTGTAACCAGACAAGCCTGCCTGTCAGTAGGAAGATAACAGGAACGGATCTAGCTGAACACTGTGAGCAGGACGCACTGTACTAAATGTAAATAGTCTAGCTGCCTGACCGTGGTACTAATAGGATCAAATAGAACACCTGTAATTTTCTTCAGGTAGCTTTATATACTGTAACCAGACAAGCCTGCCTGTCAGTAGGAAGATAACAGGAACGGCTCTAGCTGAACACTGTGAGCAGGACGCACTGCACTAAATGTAAATAGCAGGAACGGATCTAGCTGAACACTGTGAGCAGGACGCACTGCACTAAATGTAAATAGCAGGAACGGATCTAGCTGAACACTGTGAGCAGGACGCACTGCACTAAATGTAAATAGCAGGAACGGATCTAGCTGAACACTGTGAGCAGGACGCACTGCACTAAATGTAAATAACAGGAACGGATCTAGCTGAACACTGTGAGCAGGACGCACTGCACTAAATGTAAATAGCAGGAACGGATCTAGCTGAACACTGTGAGCAGGACGCACTGCACTAAATGTAAATAGTCTAGCTGCCTGACCGTGGTACTAATAGGATCAAATAGAACACCTGTAATTTTCTTCAGGTAGCTTTATATACTGTAACCAGACAAGCCCGCCTGTCAGTAGGAAGAAAACAGGAACGGATCTAGCTGAACACTGTGAGCAGGACGCACTGCACTAAATGTAAATAGTCTAGCTGCCTGACCGTGGTACTAATAGGATCAAAGATAAAACACCTGTAATTTTCTTCAGGTAGCTTTATATACTGTAACCAGACAAGCCTGCCTGTCAGTAGGAAGATAACAGGAACGGATCTAGCTGAACACTGTGAGCAGGACGCACTGCACTAAATGTAAATAGTCTAGAAGATAACAGGAACGGATCTAGCTGAACACTGTGAGCAGGACGCACTGCACTAAATGTAAATAGCAGGAACGGCTCTAGCTGAACACTGTGAGCAGGACGCACTGCACTAAATGTAAATAGCAGGAACGGCTCTAGCTGAACACTGTGAGCAGGACGCACTGCACTAAATGTAAATAGCAGGAACGGATCTAGCTGAACACTGTGAGCAGGACGCACTGCACTAAATGTAAATAGCAGGAACGGATCTAGCTGAACACTGTGAGCAGGACGCACTGCACTAAATGTAAATAGCAGGAACGGATCTAGCTGAACACTGTGAGCAGGACGCACTGCACTAAATGTAAATAGCAGGAACGGCTCTAGCTGAACACTGTGAGCAGGACGCACTGCACTAAATGTAAATAGCAGGAACGGATCTAGCTGAACACTGTGAGCAGGACGCACTGCACTAAATGTAAATAGCAGGAACGGCTCTAGCTGAACACTGTGAGCAGGACGCACTGCACTAAATGTAAATAGCAGGAACGGATCTAGCTGAACACTGTGAGCAGGACGCACTGCACTAAATGTAAATAGCAGGAACGGATCTAGCTGAACACTGTGAGCAGGACGCACTGCACTAAATGTAAATAGCAGGAACGGATCTAGCTGAACACTGTGAGCAGGACGCACTGCACTAAATGTAAATAGCAGGAACGGCTCTAGCTGAACACTGTGAGCAGGACGCACTGCACTAAATGTAAATAGCAGGAACGGATCTAGCTGAACACTGTGAGCAGGACGCACTGCACTAAATGTAAATAGCAGGAACGGATCTAGCTGAACACTGTGAGCAGGACGCACTGCACTAAATGTAAATAGCAGGAACGGATCTAGCTGAACACTGTGAGCAGGACGCACTGCACTAAATGTAAATAGCAGGAACGGATCTAGCTGAACACTGTGAGCAGGACGCACTGCACTAAATGTAAATAGCAGGAACGGATCTAGCTGAACACTGTGAGCAGGACGCACTGCACTAAATGTAAATAGCAGGAACGGATCTAGCTGAACACTGTGAGCAGGACGCACTGCACTAAATGTAAATTGCAGGAACGGATCTAGCTGAACACTGTGAGCAGGACGCACTGCACTAAATGTAAATAGCAGGAACGGATCTAGCTGAACACTGTGAGCAGGACGCACTGCACTAAATGTAAATAGCAGGAACGGATCTAGCTGAACACTGTGAGCAGGACGCACTGCATTAAATGTAAATAGTCTAGATAGAAGATAACAGGAACGGATCTAGCTAAACTGAATACAGTGTATATATATATATGCAACACCTGGGATGCATATATATACACAATACACTGTAAGTGCAGCTAACTGACTGACTGTTCTGCCTAATCTATCTAACTCAAATCAAATGACACTGTCTCTCTCTCTCTCTATCTCTCAGCACACCGGAACACACACTACACAGGGCCGCCGTGCAGGCGGCCTTATATAGTGTGGGGTGTGTACTAAATCCCCTGAGCCATAATTGGCCAAAGCCACCCTGGCTTTGGCCAATTACAGCTCTCTCTACTGACGGCGCTGTGATTGGCCAAGCGTGCGGGTCATAGTGCATGCTTGGCCAATCATCAGCCAGCAATGCACTGCGATGCCGCAGTGAATTATGGGCCGTGACGCGCCACACGAATTTAGCGCGAACGGCCCATAAAGTTCGGAATTCGGCGAACGGGCGAACAGCCGATGTTCGAGTCGAACATGTGTTCGACTCGAACACGAAGCTCATCCCTACTCCAGGTATTCATCCTCAGACACAGTCCTGGTGTATGTTGAAAGGATGATCCGCAGCAGCCCCGGGAATTCTGATGCCAGGTCCATATCTCCGCTGGGGTGACTGAAGTCTGCTATCCTGATCTTGGATCCAGGTGGAGGTTTAGATTTCCCAGACTACAGGAAGCTTTCCCGCTGCTTGCCACCAATGTCACGGAACGTCCCACACTCCGCTTGAGTGCTTCCGTCATATACCGCTTCCTAAGTTCTGGAACACGAGTCCAATGGATCTGGCTATAGGAACCCCAAGAACTAGACAACACCAGTCTTGGAGTACATCAGAACTAACTTTTTATTTGAGATCTCACACACATTTATACACCAGGATGACTCAAAGCTAACCTAATTAACATGAGCTAATTTACTACAAAATGTACCCAGACCAGATGACAGACTTGTGGGCACCGAGCTTCACACATTAATATAAACACAATAGCTGGAGCTAATTACAATTAACAATACAAACAACAATCTACCCCCTCCTCAGCCTAGACCATTCGTCTCCTAGCCAGGGCTGGTGGCTAATGTGATCAGCTCTCTCAATTAACATAAACACAGGTTGATGACACCAGCATCTCCTCACAGGATGTGTCCCAACAGAATGAATCAGTCTTATCAGCAGGGGGCTGCTGGAGGAACCCCCCCTCCCTCTTCAGGGACACAGATCCACAGCAAGGAGTCCCCAACAGAATCAAACAACAAACAATATATACATATATACACGACTGAGTCCGATTAGTACAGTTCAGACCGGACCTCCAATTCACCCCACAAAGAGCACCGTTCCATTGAAAATCCAAGGCCCATAATGAAAAGGCAACAGGCTTGCATACAGTCCTCTCCAACAGCCTCTGTTCTGGCTAGGTCTGTCACAAACAGCAATTGTCTTCAGGTAGCTTTAGGTGCACACTGTGCAGAGGACACAGTACACTAACTATAAATACTGTAGCTGCCTGCCTGTGGTATTAATATATGATCCAAACACCACCAATTTTATTCAGGTAGCTTTAGGTGCACAGTGTGCAGAGGACACAGTACACTAACTGTAAATACTGTAGCTGCCTGCCTGTGGTATTAATAGGAGCAGAACAACAGCAATTGTCTCCAGGTAGCTTTAGGTGCACACTGTGCAGAGGACGCACTACACTAACTGTAAATACTGTAGCTGCCTGCCTGTGGAATTAATAGGATCAGAAGAACACCACCAATTTTCTTCAGTTAGCTTTAGGTGCACACTGTGCAGAGGACACACTACACTAACTTGTAAATACTACAGCTGCCTGCGATACTAATAGGATCAGAAGAACACCACAAATCTTCTTCAGGTAGCTTTAGGTGCACACTGTGCAGAAAACGCACTACACTAATTTGTAAATACTGCAGCTGCCTGAGGTACTGTACTATTAGGATCAGAAGAACACTACTAATTTTCTTCAGGTAGCTTTAGGTGCACACTGTGCAAAGGACGCACTACACTAACTTGTAAATACTGCAGCTGCCTGAGGTACTGTACTAATAGGATCAGAGGAACACCATAAATTTTCTTCAGGTAGCTTTAGGTGTACACTGTGCAGAGGACGCACTACACTAACTGTAAATACTGTAGCTGCCTGCCTGTGGTATTAATAGGATCAGAAGAACACCACCAATTTTCTTCAGGTAGCTTTAGGTGCACACTGTGCAGAGGACACAGTACACTAACTTGTAAATACTACAGCTGCTTGCGATACTAATAGGATCAGAAGAACACCACCAATTTTCTTCAGGTAGCTTTAGGTGCACACTGTGCAGAAAACGCACTACACTAATTTGTAAATACTGCAGCTGCCTGAGGTACTGTACTAATAGGATCAGAAGAACAGCACCAATTTTCTTCAGGTAGCTTTAGGTGTACACTGTGCAGAGGACGCACTACACTAACTGTAAATACTGTAGCTGCCTGCCTGTGGTATTAATAGGATCAGAAGAACACCACTAATTTTCTTCAGGTAGCTTTGGGTGCACACTGTGCAAAAGACGCACTACACTAACTTGTAAATACTGCAGCTGCCTGAGGTACTGTACTAATAGGATCAGAAGAACACCACCAATTTTCTTCAGGTAGCTTTAGGTGTACACTGTGCAGAGGACGCACTACACTAACTGTAAATACTGTAGCTGCCTGCCTGTGGTATTAATAGCATCAGAAGAACACCACTAATTTTCTTCAGGTAGCTTTGGGTGCACACTGTGCAAAGGACGCACTACACTAACTTGTAAATACTGCAGCTGCCTGAGGTACTGTACTAATAGGATCAGAAGAACACCACCAATTTTCTTCAGGTAGCTTTAGGTGTACACTGTGCAGAGGACGCACTACACTAACTTGTAAATACTACAGCTGCCTGCGGTACTGTACTAATAGGATCAGAAGAACAGCACCAATTTTCTTCAGGTAGCTTTAGGTGCACACTGTGCAGAGGACGCACTACACTCACTTGTAAATACTACAGCTGCCTGCGGTACAACTAGGATCAGAAGAACACCACCAATTTTCTTCAGGTAGCTTTAGGTGCACACTGTGCAGAGGACGCACTACACTAACTTGTAAATACTACAGCTGCCTGTGGTAAAAATAGGATCAGAAGAACACCACCAATTTTCTTCAGGTAGATTTAGGTGCACATTGTGCAGAGGACGCACTACACTAATTTGTAAATACTGCAGCTGCCTGTGGTACTGTACTAATAGGATCAGAAGAACACCACTAATTGTCTTCAGGTAGCTTTAGGTGCACACTGTGCAGAGGACACACTACACTAACTGTAAATACTGTAGCTAATAGGACTAATAGGATCAGAAGAACACCAGCAATTTACTTCAGGTAGCTGTAAATACTGTAAAAACACCTGCCTGCCTGTCAGTAGGAAGAGAATAATGCCCCGTACACACGGTCGGATTTTCCGATGGACAATGTCCGATCGGATCGTGTTGTCGGAAATTCCGACTGTGTGTGGGCGCCATCGGACATTTTCCATCGGATTTTCCGACACACAAAGTTGGAGAGCAGGAGATAAAATTTTCCGACAACAAAATCCGATCGCGTCAATTCCGACCGTGTGTGGCCTGTTCCGACGCACAAAGTGCCACGCATGCTCAGAAGAAATTCCGACATGGGACAGCTCGTTCTGGTAAACTTAGCGTTCGCAATGGATACAGCACTTTCGTCACGCTGCAATGTTCAAAATGGTTTAATACAGCGCACTCTCTTCTTCTTTATAATGTGACAAGAATTAAGTCGTTTTGCTACTCATATTCACACACACTTCTCACAAACTTTTATTTGTGTTTTTTTAGTGGGATTCCCTGAATATATTGTTATTAGTTGTCACATCTGACAGTTTTATATTTTTAAATTTTTTTTTATTTTGGATTTTAAGCCTTTTTTTTTCTTTAATTTTTCTTTAATGTTTGGATTTTTTCCAAGGCTGATCTTTGTTCAATGTTATTTTTATTTTTACTCCAGAATATTTTTGTGTGTGTTTTGTGTGTCAAGTTACCCCAACACCATTGATATCTTTTATTATTTAATCTCCAGGAGATTGTTTGGTGTTGGTGTCCCTTGTTCATTTAACATTGTATATTTGAAATGTACCTGAATCCTCACAAAAAAACTGTCCTTTTTGAAGTAAAACACATAGGAGAGTATAATTCAAAACAAAAATCCTTTATTAAGGGCTCAGAACCAAACAAAGAGGAAGGCAACACTGCATCAACAGGAGAAATTAGCGAAGCCTGGGACCCCCACGGCAGACATCAATTCTTCATCAAAATTGGTGGCCTGAGGAGTCCATATGTAAGGGAGGGCAGTCTGGTCCAGGATTCGCAGAGATCTGGATAGCAGCAGATGACATCTGTGTCCCCAGGCTGTGGTACCACAAGAGGCTGCATTTTTTGGCCGACCAGACTGAACCCAGGGCAATCACTGTCTGGTCTTCCTTCCACGCTTCCTTCCGGGCTGTGGCTGTGCAGTTGGAGATGTGGCAGGAGGAGGAGTAGGACCTGGAGGAGGAGGAGGACTGGGGGGACCTGGAGGAGGACTGGGGGGACGTGGAGGAGAGGGAGGAGGAGGAGGAGGACCTGCAGGAGGAGGAGGAGGACCATCCCAAAGATGTGTGTGAGGTGTAATTTGGCCCCTCATACCTTTCTCCAGAGCCTCCGATATGAGGGCCTCACACATGGCTTTTTGGCCCTCCTCCATCCTCTGCATTTTATATGCTATGAAGGCAGCAATGTTCTCCTGCATGGTGTGTGGTGCTCCCAGGACCTCTGTAGCCCTCCAAAAGAATGCTATAGCCGCCTCCTCTAGGGTACTCGTCCTACTGCCACTTTCTATTTTCAGGGGGGGTGGAGGGACCTTGATATCAGCCAGCCGGCTCGGCCCGGCCACCTCCTGGCTGAGACTTCCCTGTGTATGAAAAAGGGACATGGCTTTAGTTGTTGCTTCATCAATCCCAATCCTAAATTAGTACTCCCAACTAACATCTAGTTAACATCATTGATTGGACAAGCAGAAATATTTAGAGGAATGCTATACCTGGCTCAATCTGGGCTCCTCCACATGTGGCCTGGAAGGCCCAGGTTGGGTGTCAGAAGCCTCAGCCGGGGGGGAAGGAAGCGTGGAAGGAAGACTTGAGAGGGATGGCCTGGGTTCAGTCTGGCCTGCCAGAAAATGTAGCCTGTCGTAGTACAACATCCTGGGGACATAGATGTCATCTGCTGCTCCGGATCTCTGCGAATCCAGGACTTTCTTGCGCTCCCTCAGATATGTGCTCCTCAGGCCACCAATGAAAATCTTTAAATAGGTGATGTCTGCCGTGGGGATCACCTGCTTCACAATTTCACACAATTGCTCCAGTGCTGCCTTCCTCTTTGCTTGGTTCTTGAAATGGGGGTGGGTAATCTCCCACAGACAGGGCAGCTCCCTTAGCATATCTATGAATACTGACATGAAGTCATTGTCTTTCATTAAGATATCCATGTTCACTGCAAGACACAACACAAGACAAAGCCTAATGTCAGACAAAATTCTCCTAATCTTGTTACAATATAGGCCTCAATCTAGAAGCAGTATAGGCACAAGTTTGTCTCTTACCTTCGTTCTTACGATCGGCGCGTCCAATGCTCCTTCCTCCGCTCACAGATCGTACGTAATACGCACGCGTGTTACGCTTTATACACACTGCGCATGCATGTAACTCCGCCCGCCCCTGACGTTCTTTCTAGTCTATTCCCCGCCCCTTTTCGTTCGGCGCAGTGGGTGAAGAGCACATGGCAGAGTTACAACAGGTGCGTGCTAATTCTAGCAACGAGGAGGAGGAGGAGGAGGAAAGCCCGGATCCAGGCACGTCCCGATCCAGAAGGAGACGTTTTAAGGCCACAAATATGTCGTTTGGGGAGATGTTGGAGATGGTCGACATCATGAAGAAGTCCGACTATGACGGAAAATATGGGCCTTACCCCAACCCCAACATCAGAAAGGCCAAGATCATGGCGAAAGTGGTCAGGAGTCTTGAGAGGAATTTCGGGGTACGACGATCGAAAGGTCAGCTCAGGAAGCGGTGGTCGGACCTGAAGTTGAGAGAGCCAGAGCAGTACCGAAAGATCCGGAGAGTGCTGCAAAAAAGTAAGTAGTTGTGCTGTGTTCCTATTCTTTCTGTCTTTATTCCGTTCGTTCTGCTCCATATGCTTTTATTAATTGTAACGTTTAAAAAGGTCAACTTTAATGTTCATGGGCCCATTATTCGTTCGTATCAAACATTTTTCTTTCGGCCTCTAGAACACCATTGTTTAGGCCATATGCATTTTCACACATTTTGGGGGCCTACTTGGATGCCAAATATTTGTTTGTGTAGATGGGTTTGTTACTAGAATGAAATGCAAACTAGATTCTGTGTAAGGAGAGGACACTGAGCAGCTGTTTTCACATCTGGACACTGGAGCACTAGTGTGGGACCCCAGAACACCATTTTTATTAGGGGGGCCACACAGGTGCTCCAGTGTATACTATAGGGGGGGCTACATCTGTGAAGCTTCTACCAAACAGGTAAAGTATTGCAGCTTGACAAAGGACACTAAAAAATATACATCTTGGAACTCGGCTAAAATAGACAATTGTACCCCACTTCCAAGCAATGTTTCCTATTTCTAGTTCTGCATTCAAATATCTGTGTGCTAAGTATACCATTTTTGTTTTACATAGGGGAGTAAAGACTCGGAGGACACCCCTCATCCGAGGAGATCAGAGACCCCCCCTGTGGAAGAAGGGGAAATACCAACCCAAGAAGCTGAGCAGGAGGAAGAAGAAGACGTGGTGGAGATTGGCACCACAACAGGTGAGTGTCTGTGACCACAGGCTCAGGTAAAAGAGATGGATGTTGGCAGATTTTTGAGACCTTTTTTTTTGTTCTTTATCTCTTTTTAAGTGATCGTGATCCAGAACGCTTTACATCTGAAAGTGCCCAGATACTCATCGGGGAGATCATGGGGTGTAATTTCCAATTGCAAAACATCCAGCAACAAATCAGTGATGTTATTAAAAAAAATAATAACATCATTGATGTTTTGGGGCGAATTTAAACCCCACAAAATCACCTGTTTTATCTTACGAAAATGTTTGCAATGTTTAGAAAAGCCAAATTTGGAGGATGCACACAGTGTGCCAACATGTGCTATCTGCCATCACGGGAGATCAATGGACGCGTTTTGGGGGTGCAACCCCTTCCTCAATTAAAAGTCGCATTGAGGAAGGGCTTGCTCCCCCAAAACACGTCCCTTGATCCCCCCTGATGGCAGATAGCACATGTTGACATTCGAAAATTGGTGTGCATCTTCCAAATTTGGCTTTTCCAGGGGTGATTTCCCCCCATCTGAACGCTATATCAAACACAGTTCCTAAATACTCATGTCTGATATAGCCTTCAGGTTTTACCATATGTGAACTTTGTAAGTTCAAGTTTTTTGGCTTTCTTGTTGGTTTTACACAGGCCTGTTTTATCTGAAATGGATATTTCGATTTTTGATAATGCTACTGCAAACATTGTTATACAACAAACATGTTGGTTTGTTTTAAAAACCTTTGGGAAATGCACATGTGATTGTGCAGGTATAAAAAAGTGCCTTACTCAAGAATGTGTGGATTATTGTCTCAACACTACAACACTTTTGGGGTGATGTAATTGCTGTTTTATGCAAAAATGGGGGTTATTTCCTAAGGGCAAATACACTTTGCACTACAAGTGCAGGTTCAGTGCAGTTGCAAGTGCACTTGTAGTGAAATGTGTTTTGGCATTTAGGAAGTATCAGCCAACACTGTTTTTTATAAGGTTACCCAATCACGACATTTTCTGCACTCAACACATTTCTGTCAGGGTCAGCTAAAACAAACACAAGCAGTAAATGTCCACAAAGAATTTCTTTTGGTTGTTTTTTATTTGAAAAAGGTGTCACAGATTGTCTGGCATATTGATAGCCCCCCTACCCGCAAAGAACTCCAGGTAGCGTAACCGGACATCACAGGCATTCAGGGAGGGCAAGCCAGGACGGCCACTTTCAAGCGCCATCAGTGTTGATGGATTAGGGATTCCGGCCTCAGGCCCAACTGAGCCAGCATAGTTGGCTGAATGTTTTCTTAAAAAAATATGGAGAACACAGCAGGCAAGTATTATATGGTTCAGTTTATACTCCGCCATATGGATGGGTGTCAGAAATAATCGGAACCGGCTGGCCAGGATTCCAAATGTGTTCTCCACCACTCTTCGGGCTCTGGCCAGCCGGTAATTAAAAACCCTCTGTTCTGGGGTGAGGGTCCTCATCGGGAATGGCCGCATCAGGTGGTCCCCCAGCGCAAATGCTTCATCAGCAACGAACACAAATGGGAGACCTTCAACATTGTCCTCTGGAGGTGGCAAGTCCAAGCTGCCATTCTGGAGACGCCTGTAGAACTCCGTCTGGGCGATCACTCCATCATCGGACATCCGGCCATTCTTCCCCACGTCCACATACAAGAACTCGTAATTAGCCGACACCACCGCCAACATCACTATACTATTAAACCCTTTGTAATTATAATAGTACGACCCCGAGTTGGGTGGTGGGACGATGTGGACGTGTTTCCCATCAATTGCCCCTCCGCAGTTAGGAAAGTCCCACCGCTGGGCAAAGTGGGAGGCCACAGTCTGCCATTCCTGTGGCGTTGAAGGAAACTGTTGAGGAAAAAACAATAAACATTATTATTTTTTCAAAGATACATGGCAAGCAGATTATACACAAACATTATGGGGCAACCTCCAGATAGCATTTACTAAGGGGAATTTAACAAGGCCAAAGTATAAGGTACACCTATCATATTCCCCCTCCCCCCTTCTCATGGGCCATTTCTAACATTATAGGGGGGGAACTCTTGGACAGGTAACCCTCTTCACTTCATTTAGAGATGAATGCCTAAATAATGGGTATTACTTGTAACAGACCCTCCTTAGTTACACTATTGGCAGCCCACTGGACAGGTAAGAAGTGTCATAATACAAAGATATAAATACACACTGTACACATTTAAGGACATTTGGACATTCCGCTATTACCTATCAAGATAATAATAGAATAACAAAACTTTAAACAGTACCATTGGAAAGTATACAGGCAGGCCCTTGCACTACATGCTTTGGGGAATTCATCCATAAATCTGACCAGTAAAGAGATGGGTATAGTGTGTATGGGTTTGGCAAAGTCAGCAGATAGATGATTGAGGATAGAGAATTGGGATCAGCTGACTTAGCAGTTGGGGGAGGGAGGGTTACAAAAAATTGGGGGACACCACAAAAAAACCCCTCTGGCACTCTGCCTGAATTGAAATAAAAAATCACATTTCCAAACATTTTAGGTGGTGTTTGGGGTAAAGCACTACTATAGAGCTGATAAAATACATTGTTAAGTGACTACATGAGGTGAATATAGGGCAGGAGACACCATGCTGGGGAGGTTATTGAAGGGCAAATATGTATGAAGGACCTAAAATAATAATTACATAAAAATCCAGCATGCATGAAAACAAAGGGGACATTCACAGCATATTACAATGATGGTAATTAGGGAATGAGGAAAGAAATACAATATATTATCAAACATTCAATACAATAAAATGTGATATTAAAGCATAAAAATCTTACCTTCATATACTCCTTCTGCAGGACCTGTATGATGGCAGAACAGGTCTCTGGGATAATGATACCCAGAGCCTGGGGGGAGATGCCTGTCGAGAACTTCAAGTCCTGCAGACTTCTCCCTGTGGCCAAATACCGCAAGGTAGCGACCAGCCTCTGCTCCGGAGTGATGGCTTGCCTCATGCAGGTATCCTGCCTGCTAATATAAGGGGTCAGCAAAGCCAACAAACGGTGAAACACGGAGTCCGTCATCCTGAGAAAGTTCCTGAAATCATCAGGATTATTCTCACGGAGCAAAGGCATATGAGAGAACTGGTCACGCTGAAGCAACCAATTCTTGGTCCATGAACTCCTCCCCACCCTGTTCATGGACTGGACTTGTGTCAAGGTCAGGACCCCAACACCAAGCCCCCGCACAGCACGAACTCTACGAGGAGTACGCATACGAAACATGGCTAGAAAATGGTCGGCTGCTCAGAACGAAGTAACAGAATGCACTGAAGAACAGCAAGGCCTGTGAAGAGCGACCTGAAAAACAGCAACGAGCGGGCAAGATCGCACAGAAAACTCTGATACGAACTGACTGCACGCACTGAAGAGCAGATACAAACCCACAAGCACAAACTGAACGGCAGAAAACGATCTGAAAGCCACGAGTCTGAAAAAGCGCGAATCGTCTCTCACCAAACTTTTACTAACACGAGATTAGCAAAAGGAGCCCAAAGGGTGCCGCACTTGGTTCTGAACCGGCCTTTTCTAGTCTCGTCGTACGTGGTGTACGTCACCGCGTTGTTGGCGATCGGAAATTCCGACAACTTTGTGCGACCGTGTGTATGCAAGACAAGTTTGAGCCAACATCCGTCGGAAAAAATCCTAGGATTTTGTTGTCGGAATGTCCGAACAAAGTCCGACCGTGTGTACAGGGCATAACAGGAACAGATCTAGCTAAACTGAATACAGTGTATACATATATATATATGTATATATATATATATATATATATATACATATATATAAATGAATGAATGATTTGTATAGTGCTATAAAATGCGAACTGAATCGCCTCAAGGCTCTAGATCCGTTCTATGTTGCCCAGCTTCTTAGAAGAGGTAGATCTTGAGTTTCTTTCTGAAGGCCTGATGGTTTTCTTCCATGCGAATGTGAGTAGGTAAAGCGTTCCATAGCCGTGGTCCTTGGACTGCAAATCTGCGTTCTCCTTTTGTTTTGTAGCAGTTAGAATTATGCCCCGTACACACGGTCGGATTTTCCGATGGAAAATGTCCGATCGGAGCGTGTTGTCGGAAATTCCAACCGTGTGTGGGCTCCATCGGACATTTTCCATCGGATTTTCCGACACACAAAGTTGGAGAGCAGGAGATAAAATTTTCTGACAACAAAATCCATTGTCGGAAATTCCGATCGTGTGTACACAAATCCGATGGACAAAGTGCCACGCACGCTCAGAATAAATAAAGAGATGAAAGCTATTGGCCACTGCCCCGTTTATAGTCCAGACGTACGTGTTTTACGTCACCGCGTTTTTCCGACAACTTTGTGCGACCGTGTGTAGACAAAACAAGTTTGAGCCAACATCCGTCGGAAAAAATCCTAGGATTTTGTTGTCGGAATGTCCAAACAAAGTCCGACCGTGTGTACGCCCTATTAGAAAAAACCTAGAGCTGGGAAGAAGAAGAAAAAACCTAGAGCTGGGAAGAAGAAGAAAAAACCTAGAGCTGGGAAGAAGAGAAAAAAAACCTAGAGCTGGGAAGAAGAAGAAATAACACAGAGCTGGGAAGAAGAAGAAAAAACCTAGAGCTGGGAAGAAGAAGAAAAAACCTAGAGCTGGGAAGAAGAGAAAAAAAAACCTAGAGCTGGGGAGAATTAGAAAAATCATAGAGCTGGGAAGAAGAAGAAAAAACCTAGAGCTGGGGAGGAAAAAAAAACCTAGAGCTGGCAAGAAGAAAAAACCTAGAGCTGGGTAGAATTAGAAAAAACCTAGAGCTGGGAAGAATTAGAAAAAACCTAGAGCTGGGAAGAAGAAGAAAAAACCTAGAGCTGGGGAGAAGAAGAAAAAACCTAGAGCTGGGGAGAAGAAGGACAAACCTAGAGCAGGGGAGAAGAAAAAAAAACCTAGAGCTGGGAAGAAGAAAATAAAACCTAGAGCTGGGAAGAAGGAAAAAAAACTAGAGCTGGGAAGAAGAGGAAAAAAACCTAGAGCTGGGGAGAAGAAAAAAACCTAGAGCTGGGAAGAAGAAGAAAAAACCTAGAGCTGGGGAGAAGAAAAAAACCTAGAGCTGGGAAAAAGAAGAAAAAACCTAGAGCTGAATGAATGAATGAATGATTTGTATAGCGCTACAAATACGAACTGAATCGCCTCAAGGCGCTAGATCCGTCCTATGTTGTCCAGCTTCTTAGAAGAGGTAGGTCTTGAGTTTCTTTCTGAAGGCCTGATGGTTTTCTTCCATGCGAATGTAAGTAGGTAAAGCGTTCCATAGCCGTGGTCCTTGGACTGCAAATCTGCGTTCTCCCTTTGTTTTGTAGCGGTTAGAATTAGAAAAAACCTAGAGCTGGGAAGAAGAAGAAAAAAACCTAGAGCTGGGAAGAAGAAGAAAAAACCTAGAGCTGGGAAGAAGAAGAAGAAAAAACCTAGAGCTGGGAAGAAGAAGAAAAAACCTAGAGCTGGGAAGAAGAGAAAAAAAAAACCTAGAGCTGGGAAGAAGAAGAAATAACACAGAGCTGGGAAGAAGAAGAAAAAACCTAGAGCTGGGAAGAAGAGAAAAAAAAACCTAGAGCTGGGGAGAATTAGAAAAATCCTAGAGCTGGGAAGAAGAAGAAAAAACCTAGAGCTGGGGAGAAAAAAAAACCTAGAGCTGGGAAGAAGAAAAAACCTAGAGCTGGGTAGAATTAGAAAAAACCTAGAGCTGGATAGAATTAGAAAAAACCTAGAGCTGGGAAGAAGAAAAAACCTAGAGCTGGGGAGAAGAAGAAAAAAACCTAGAGCTGGGGAGAAGAAGGACAAACCTAGAGCTGGGGAGAAGAAGAAAAACCTAGAGCTGGGGAGAAGAAAAAAAAACCTAGAGCTGGGAAGAAGAAAATAAAACCTAGAGCTGTGAAGAAGAAAAAAAAACTAGAGCTGGGAAGAAGAGGAAAAAAACCTAGAGCTGGGGAGAAGAAAAAAACCTAGAGCTGGGAAGAAGAAGAAAAAACCTAGAGCTGGGGAGGGTAAAAGAAGAAGAAACCTAGCGCTGAATGAATGAATGAATGATTTGTATAGCGCTACAAATACGAACTGAATCGCCTCAAGGCGCTAGATCCGTCCTATGTTGTCCAGCTTCTTAGAAGAGGTAGGTCTTGAGTTTCTTTCTGAAGGCCTGATGGTTTTCTTCCATGCGAATGTAAGTAGGTAAAGCGTTCCATAGCCGTGGTCCTTGGACTGCAAATCTGCGTTCTCCCTTTGTTTTGTAGCGGTTAGAATTAGAAAAAACCTAGAGCTGGGAAGAAGAAGAAAAAAACCTAGAGCTGGGAAGAAGAAGAAAAAACCTAGAGCTGGGAAGAAAAGAAAAAAAACCTAGAGCTGGGAAGAAGAAGAAATAACACAGAGCTGGGAAGAAGAAGAAAAGACCTAGAGCTGAGAAGAAGAAGAAAAAACCTAGAGCTGGGAAGAAGAGAAAAAAAACCTAGAGCTGGGGAGAATTAGAAAAAACCTAGAGCTGGGAAGAAGAAGAAAAAACCTAGAGCTGAGGAGAAAAAAAAACCCTAGAGCTGGGAAGAAGAAAAAACCTAGAGCTGGGTAGAATTAGAAAAAACCTAGAGCTGGGAAGGATTAATAAAAACCTAGAGCTGGGAAGAATTAGAAAAAACCTAGAGCTGGGAAGAATTAGAAAAAACCTAGAGCTGGGAAGAATTAGAAAAAACCTAGAGCTGGGAAGAATTAGAAAAAACCTAGAGCTGGGAAGAAGAAGAAAAAACCTAGAGCTGGGGAGAAGAAGAAAAAACCTAGAGCTGGGGAGAAGACGAAAAAACCTAGAGCTGGGGAGAAGAAAAAAAAAACCTAGAGCTGGGAAGAAGAAAATAAAACCTAGAGCTGGGAAGAAGAAAAAAAACCTAGAGCTGGGAAGAAGAGGAAAAAAAACCTAGAGCTGGGGAGAAGAAAAAAAACCTAGAGCTGGGAAGAAGAAGAAAAAACCTAGAGCTGGGGAGAAGAAAAAACCTAGAGCCGGGAAGAAGAAGAAAAAACCTAGAGCTGGGGAGAAGAAAAAACCTAAAGCTGGGAAAAAGAAGAAAAAACCTAGAGTTGAATGAATGAATGATTTGTATAGCGCTACAAATACGAACTGAATCGCCTCAAGGCGCTAGATCCGTCCTATGTTGTCCAGCTTCTTGGAAATGGTAGGTCTTGAGTTTCTTTCTGAAGGCCTATATACTGTAAGTGCAGCTAACTGACTCGCCTGCCTACTCTATCTAACTTAAATCAAATGACACTGTCTCTCTGTCTATCTATCTCTCTCTCAATGCCGGAACACACTACACAGGGCCGCCGTGCAGGCGGCCTTATATAGTGTGGGGCGTGTACTAAACCCCCTGAGCCATAATTGGCCAAAGCCACCGTGAGTTTGGCCAATTACGGCTCTTTGTACAGATGGCGCTATGATTGGCCAAGCATGCGAGTCATAGCATACTTGGCCAATCATCAGCTAGCAATGCACTGCAATGCCGCAGTGAATTATGGGCCATGACGCGCCACTCGAATTTGGTGCGAACGGCCCATATCGTTCGTAATTCGACGAACGGGCTAACATACGATGTTCGAGTCGAACATGGGTTCGACTCGAACACGAAGCTCATCCCTACCTGCAAGGTAGAAGAGGAAAGTACAACCAGGCCAAACTTAGGGAGAAGTGAATGGATCCTTAGTAATTAACTACAGTAGCTACCCCTGACAAGGAATTTGGTGAGGAACTCCCTGATTAAACCCCAGGGCGCTACAGAACGTTAAAGTGATACTAAAGATTCGATTTTTATTTTTCTAAAATAACAAACATGTCATACTTACCTCCACTGTGCAGCTCGATTTGCACAGAGTGGCCCCGAACCTGCTCTTCTGGGGTCCCTCTGCGACTCTCACGGCTCCTCCCTGCATCAGATAACTCCCTAGGAGAAGCGCTCTCCCGAGGGGATTATCTTGCGGGCGCGCTCCCGAGTCCAGCATTTGCGTCCATAGACACGAATGCCAGACTTGGCCCCGACCCCCGGTACCTGCGTCATTGGATTTGATTGACAGCAGCGGGAGCCAATGGCTGCGCTGCTATTAATCCATCCAATCAGGACCCTAGACACCGGCTTTTGCTGGTGTGCTCATCCCCGGGAGGAGATAGAGGGGGTACAGGTAAGTAAAACGGGGGCTCGGGGGCTGCAGCATTACAGGAGGTTTTTCACCTCAATGCATAGAATGCATTGAGGTGAAAAACCTTGAAGGTTTACAACCCCTTTAAGCTTTGAGCTCTACAAAACCCTCAAGTGTGAATGGAGCCCTAAAGCTTCAGACATTACCATTAGGAATTGGTCAGTTTCAGGTAAATATTTAGTGAAGTTGTCTTTAAATACTCCCCCCCCCCCCAAAATAATTCTGGCATAGTTATATACCAACCATCATATCTGCTTCTGAGTTCTTTACTGTGCAACCCTGCCTGGCCACTCCCAGTCTGTGCATTCACAAAATCCTGGTCAGGCCCTCTGGCTATTGCACACCCAGGCCACAGCCCAATCATTTTTATGGATGGTCAAAACCTTGCTGGATGGCAGAGGACACCATGTGTTTGGCCCCCTGCCATCCAGTGAAGTATGGACCATCCATAGGAATGAATTGGGCCTGTGGCACCCATGCACACTAGGTGGAGGACCTTGGTGGGTGGTATGTAGTGAGCTGGAAAGACGTGTTCTCTTGGTTCCACTTTAATCTAGGAAGATAAATATGCAATTATTTGGTTGGCAAACATAGCCTTGCATTAGGTTCATCAAGTTCAGACTTATTTAAATATATATTGATAAGATGTGAAAAGCCTTACTGAACTGTGTTCGTTTCTTTTTTTTTCCATATTTCATTCTTCGAATTGTAGTAATATTATATCTGGAAAAGACAGAGGATGATTCAGGGATGTATTATATCATGCAAAATATTCTTCTATAGCAGTTAGATTAATAAATAATAATATGGTTCATTAATTTAGAAAGGGCTGAGTAAACCTGGTAAAAATCTGAGCAAATAAAATAAGCATGCGGACAGAGTCACTTAGTCAATGCCCGGGACCAGGCGGAGACTGCGATCATGTGTTTCATGAATTGCAAGAGTAGGCCTTTGACCACCTGTAACAGAGTAGAACACTGTAATTGCAGATGTTGTGTTTCCCAGCCCTGACACTAGGGGGAGCAGACCTTAAACTTAGTTTCAACCCCAACACTTTAAAATGGTAGGCACAGCAGCTATGTCATTGTATTTGAAGCTGTGGAAGGGAAAGAATAGGGAAAGCTGGCAAACTGCATAGCAAAGGATGAGGGTCAGTTAGGGAACTGTACTGTACTTTAATTCTAATGCCCCGTACACACATTTGGACATTGATCGGACATTCCGACAACAAAATCCTAGGATTTTTTCCGACGGATGTTGGCTCAAACTTGTCTTGCATACACACGGTCACACAAAGTTGTCGGAAAATCCGATCATTCTGAACGCGGTGACGTAAAACACGTACGTCGGGACTATAAACGGGGCAGTAGCCAATAGCTTTCATCTCTTTATTTATTCTGAGCATGCGTGGCACTTTGTGTGTCGGATTTGTGTACACACGATTGGAAATTCCGACAACGGATTTTGTTGTCAGAAAATTTTATAGCAAGCTCTCAAACTTTGTGTGTCGGAAAATCCGATGGAAAATGTGTGATGGAGCCTACACACGGTCGCTATTTCCGACAACAAGGCCCTATTACACATTTTCCGTCGGAAAATCCGACCGTGTGTACAGGGCATTAATGTTAGCTCTTTGGGATCAACCCCTTTGCTGCCTGTAGCTGATTTGAAGTCAGCAGTCTCTTTTAATTGCTGTCCTGTCCATTTTTTTTTTTTGCCGAAAGACTGTTTTTAAAAAAAATGGACTTTCATTTTAGGGGTGCAGTATTTTGTGGTTTTCGTTGTTTATGCTGTAGGTATGTTGCTTCTTTTGCAATGTTGATAAGGCCTTTATTTTAGATTAGGCTGTGTTTTTTTCCAGCAAGGCATTCCCCCCCCCAAAAAAAGTGACTGGTGCTTTCCACCACTTCCCTACACTCAGGCAGTGGACTGTCCCTCAGCGTTCTCACATCCAATGCAGGGCTACTGCTTCAGCATGGTACCTGATGATGTCAGGGGACCTGTGAATGCTGGAGGAGAGAGGAGAAAGGGCTGTGAGAACCAATTTAGCAGCATGGAGGGAGCTAGAAGGAACGGAGGATGGGATAAAAAAAGTGCTTTTTTTCTGTCCCCTAGACCTAAAGGAACATTTAAAGGAGTTGTAAAGACAAAAGGTATTTTATCTTAATGTATTCTATGCATTAAGATAAAAAACCTTTTGTGTGTATCAGCCGCCCTCAGCCCCCTTAATACTTACCCTGAGCCCCATCTCTATCCAGCGATGTCCACGATTCCCTCGGCAGACTCTACTCTCCTCCTGATTGGCTGGGGCACAGCTGTGGTGCCATTGGCTCCTGGGGCTGCCAATCAAAGTCAGTTAGTCAATCAGGGGAGAGAGGGGGGTGGGACTGAACGGCAGCTGCTTGTCTGAATGGACACATGGAGCTGCAACTTGGCTCAGATGCCCCCTTAGGAAGCTGCTGGGCCGTGGGGACACTCGTCAGAGGGAGGGGCCAGAAGCACAGAAGAGGGATCTAAGAAGAGGAGGACCTGGGCTGCTCTGTGCAAATCTACTGCACAGAGGAGGCAAGTATAACATGTTTGTTATTTAAAAAAAAAAAAAGAAAAACAAGACTTTACAATGACTTTAACTCTCACAGTGCTGGGGCAGTCCCACTGAAAGGGAGCATTTTTACTTTTCCTAGAGTTCAGCTTTAAAAGATTTGTGTATTCATTAAATTGCCTCCACTTGCTGACCAGGCCTTTCCTGGAACTTCTGTTTACAAGTTTAAACTAGTATTTTGTGCTAGAAAATTACTTAGAACCCCCAAACATTATATACAGTGGGCTAAAAAGTATTTAGTCAGCCACCAGTGAGATTTTGAGTGCAAACCTCCTCCCATCAGCAAGGACATTGAAGATGAAACGTGGCTGGGTCTTTCAGCATTACAGTGATCCCAAACACATTGCCCGGGCAACGAAGGAGTGGCTTCGTAAGTAGCATTTCAAGGTCCTGGAGTGGCCTAGCCAGTCTCCAGATCTCAACCTCATAGAAAACCTTTTGAGAGAGTTGAAAGTCCGTGTTGCCCAGCGACAGCCCCAAAACATCACTGCTCTAGAGGAGATCTGCATGGAGGAATGGGCCAACATACCAGCAACAGTGTGTGATAACCTTGTGAAGACTTACAGAAAACGTTTGACCTCTGTCATTGCCAACAAAGGATATATAACAAAGTATTGAGATGAACTTTTGATATTGACAAAATACTTATTTTCCACCATAATTTGCAAATAAATTCTTTCAAAAATCAGACAATGTGATTGTCTGGATTTGTTTCCACATTTTGTCTCTCATAGTTGAGGTATACCTATGATGACAATTACAGGCCTCTCTCATCTTTTTAATGTGGGAGAACTTGCATAATTGGTGGCTGACTAAATACTTTTTTGCCCCACTGTATATTTTTTTTAACAGAGACCCTAGAGAATAAAATTGTGACCGTTGCAATATTTTATGTCACATTGTATTTGTGCAGCGGTCTTTCAAATGCAATTTTTTTTGTAAAATACACTTTTTTTTTTTTTATCCAAGAAAAAGATTTTATTGAAAACCAAGTACATACAGTCCAAGAAGTCCACAAGTACATAATACATAATAGCATAAACAGGCGTAGCGTCAGAAATAGAATCACATCTATACAATCATGTACTACAGTTCCCACTGTTAAAGATTATAAAAAGAAATGAAATTACTGCATCTGCATCTTTCAAAGTTCCAACCCTCCGTCTGTAACCAACCGGAGCTCTAGGCTCCATTCAAGTCTGATACAGGGTACCTAGTGCCTTCAGCCATTATTAAGGCGCAATAATCTATCCATGACCAGGTCCTCCGGGGCAAGCCCAGGAGTGTCTAGCTATGGTTCCCAGAGTTTTTCAAATTTCCTTGAACATCCCCTATGCTGGTATATAATCTTTTTCATTCTCAATATATTACCTAGTGCAGTAATCCATTCCTTGACTGAGGGGGGCGTTTCAGAT
Organism: Aquarana catesbeiana; assembly: GCF_042186555.1. Taxonomy (NCBI): domain Eukaryota; kingdom Metazoa; phylum Chordata; class Amphibia; order Anura; family Ranidae; genus Aquarana; species Aquarana catesbeiana. Next base: position 226,720,643 of record NC_133332.1, on the reverse strand, counting down.
TTCCAATGTACCATGATTAGCTTACGGGCCGTAAAATACACTTTAATGAATTTAAAAAAACATAACACTAAAGTTAGCCCAATTTTTTTGTATAATGTGAAAGATGAAGTTACGCTGAGTAACTAGATACCGAACATGTCATGCTTTAAAATTGCGCACCTTCGTGGAATGACAACAAACTACGGTACTTAAAAATCTCCATAGGCAATGCTTTAAAATTTTTTACAGGTTACCTGTTTAGAGTTACAAAGAAAGTCCAGTGCTAGAATTATTGCTCTAACGATCGTAGCAACACCTCACATGTGTGGTTTGAACATCGTTTACAGTTTTTGTGCACAAGAACAGAGGGATGGGGAGCTTTACATTTTTTTTATTATTATTATTAATTTTACTTTTTATTTTTACACTGTCCCTTTATTTATTTATTTATTTATTCGTAAACATCCCTTGTAATAGAAATAAGCACGACAGGTCCTCTTTATTGAGGGATCACCTGACCTCACCCGAATATATAGGCTCTCCCAGCAGGCCAAGAGATTCAACAAAATCCCTGCCCATTAGCTGAGATACCCCATATATCCATAACCGGACCTTGAGTTGTCCTTCTCAACCTAATACCTCCAAGTGCCCGGCCACCTGGTGGTAGAAGAGGAAAGTACAGCCAGGCCAAACTAAGGGAGAAGTCAATGGATCCTTAGTAATTAACTACAGTAGTTACTCCTGACAAGGAATTTGGTGAGAAGCTCCCTGATTAAACCCCAGGGTGCTACAGAACGTTAAGCTTTGAGCTCTACAAAACACTCAGGTGTGAATGGAGCCCTAAAGCTTCAGACATTACCATTAGGAATTGGTCAGTTTCAGGTAAATATTTAGTGAAGTTGTCTTTAAATATGTCCACCCCGAATAATTCTGGCATAGTTATATACCAACCATCATATCTGCTTCTGAGTTCTTTACTGTGCAACCCTGCCTGGCCACTCCCAGTCTGTGCATTCACAAAATCCTGGTCAGGCCCTCTGGCTATTGCACCCCCAGGCCACAGCCCAATCATTTTTATGGACGGTCAAAACCTTGCTGGATGGCAGAGGACACCATGTGTTTGGCCCCCTGCCATCCAGTGAAGTATGGACCATCCATAGGAATGAATGGGGCCTGTGGCACCCATGCACACTAGGTGGAGGACCTTGGTGGGTGGTATGTGGTCAGCTGGAAAGACACGTTCTCTTGGTACTACTTTAATCTAGGAAGATAAATATGCAGTTATTTGGTTGGCAAACATAGCCTTGCATTAGGTTCATCAAGTTCAGACTTATTTCAATATATATTGATAAGATGTGAAAAGCCTTACTGAACTGTGTTAGTTTCTTTTTTTTTCCATATTTCATTCTTCAAATTGTAGTAATATTATATCTGGAAAAGACAGAGGATGATTCAGGGATGTATTATATCATGCAAAATATTCCTCTATAGCAGTTAGATTAAAAAATAATAATATGGTTCATTCGTTTAGAAAGGACTAAGTAAACCTGGTAAAAATCTGAGCAAATAAAATAAGCATGCGGACAGAGTCACTTAGTCAATGCCCAGGACCAGGCGGAGACTGCGATCATGTGTTTCATGAGTTGCAAGAGTAGGCCTGTGATCACCTGTAACAGAGTAGTACACTGTAATTGCAGACGTTGTGTTTCCCATCCCTGACACTAGGGGGAGCAGACCTTAAACTTAGTTTCAACCCCCCCCAACACTTTAAAATGGTAGGCACAGCAGCTATGTCATTGTATTTGAAGCTGTGGAAGGGAAAGGATAGGGAAAGCTGGCAAACTGCATAGGAAAGGATGAGAGTCGGTTAGGGAACTGTACTGTACTTTAATTCTGACTGTTAGCTCTTTGGGATCAACCCCCTTTGCTGCCTGTAGCTGATTTGAAGTCAGCAGTCTCTTTTAATTGCTGTCCTGTCCATAGCAACTTTTTTTTTTGCTGGAAGACTGTTTAAAAAAAAAAAAAGGACTTTCATTTTAGGGGTGCAGTATTTTGTGGTTTTTCGTTTATGCTGTAGGTATGTTGCTTCTTTTGCAATGTTGATAAGGCCTTTATTTTAGATTAAGCTGTGTTTTTTTCCAACAAGGCTTTTCCCCCCCCAAAAAAGTGGCTGGTGCCTTCCACCACTTCCCTACACTCAGGCAGTGGACTGTCCCTCAGTGTTCTCATATCCAATGCAGGGCTACTGCTTCAGCATGGTACCTGATGATGTCAGGGGACCTGTGAATGCTGGAGGAGAGAGGAGAAAGGGCTGTGAGAACCAATTTAGCAGCATGGAGGGAGCTAGTAGGAACGGAGGATCGGATAAAAAAAGTGCTTTTTTCTACCCCTAGACCTAAAGGAACATTTAAAGGAGTTGTAAAGGCAAAGGGTATTTTATTTTAATGCATTCTATGCATTAAGATAAAAAAACCTTCTGTGTGTAGCAGCTGCCCTCATCCCCCTTAATACTTACCCTAAGCCCCATCTGTATACAGCAATGTCCACGATTCTCTCGGCTGACTCTCCTCCTGATTGGCTGGGGCACAGCTGTGGTGCCATTGGCTCCTGGGGCTGTCAATCATAGTCAGTTAGCCAATCAGGGGAGAGAGGGGGTGGGGCCAAACAGCAGTTGCATGTCTGAATGGACACATGGAGCTGCAGCTTGGCTCAGGTGCCCCCTTCGGAAGCTGCAGGGCTGTGGGCACACTCGTCAGAGGGAGGGGCCAGGAGCACAGAAGAGGGATCTAAGAAGAGGAGGATCTGGGCTGCTCTGTGCAAATCTACTGCACAGAGGAGGTAAGTATAACATGTTTGGCATTTAAAAAAAAAAAAAAAAAGAGACTTTACAATGACTTTAACTCTCACAGTGCTGGGGCAGTCCCACTGCAAGGGAGCATTTTTACTTTTCCCAGAGTTCAGCTTTAAAAGATTTGTGTATTCATATTGTTGCCTCCACTTGCTGACCAGACCTTTCCTGGAACTTTCTGTTTACAAGTTTAACCACTTGCCACCCGCCATATAGCTAAGTGGTTTCAATATCCTGACCGGACGTCATATGACGTCGCCAGGATATCAAGCCGGGGTCGTGCATCGCATCGATCGTTGTTGCGGTGTGTCAGTCCAATCATGGCTGATCACGATGTAAACAGGGAGAGCCGTTGATTGGCTTTTCCTCACTCGCGTCTGTCAGACAGGAGTAGAGGAGACCGATCGGTTGCTCCCCTGACAGGGGTGGTCTGTGCTGATCGACTATCAGCGCAGCCCCCCCGAGGATGCCCACACTGGACCACCAGGGATGCCACCACTAGTCACATCTGACTAAAAAATAAAAAAAATTTTTTTTTTTTGGTTTGTATTTTTTTCAAGCCTGATCTTGTGTTTTTTTTTTTTAACTCCAGAATAGTTGTGGGTGTGTTTTGTATATCAAGTTACCACAACACCATTATTATCTTGTATTATTTAATCTCAAGGAGATTGGTTGGTGTTGGTGTCTCTTGTTAATTTCACATTGTATATTTGAAATGTACCTGCCTACTGACAAACAAATTGTCCCTTTTGAAGGAAAACACACATAGGAGAGTATAATAAATCAAAACAATAATTTATTAAGGGCTCATAACCAAACAAAGAGGGAGGCAACGCTGGAGAAACAGCAGAAATTGGTGAAGCCTTTGGCCCCCAGGGCGCACATCAATTATTTTACTGCAAAATTGGTAGCCTGAGGAGTCTATATATAAGGGAGTACAATCTGGTCCAGAAGTCCAAGAGATCATGAACAGCAGCAGATGACATACATGTCCCCAGGCTGTGGTCATACAAGAGCCTGCATCTTTTGTCAGACCAGACTGAACCCAGGTCATCACTCTCTGGTCTTCCTTCCACGCTTCCTTCCACGCTGTGTCTGTGGTGGTGGATTGTGGCAGGAGGAGGAGGAGGATGGTCCTGCTCCCACAGGTTGGTATTGGGTGTGATTTCGCCCCTCACCCCCTTAGTTAAGGTTTTATGAAGAATGTCCTCACACATGAGGCGTTGGCCCTCCTGCATGTCCTTCAGTTTTGTGGCAGCCATGCAGGCAAAGGCCTCTTCACGAGTGGGGAAGGCTCTCAGGGAAGCAGAAGCCTCCTGAATCAGCCTGAGTGCTGAATCCTGCACTTTACTGCCCTTCCAGGGTCTTTTGTTTGGAAGGCGGAGGGGAGGAACCTGCGATTCTGTCAGGCTCCTACTGGGCCCTGCCTTCTCCTGGCTGCCACTTAGCCCCGCCTCCTCCTGGCTGCCACTAACCCCCGCCTCCTCCTGGCTGCCACATTCCACAGCCTCTTCCTGGCTGAGGTCTTCCTGTGTATGAAAAAGGGACATAGTTTTAGTTTTTTCTTCATCAATCACACACAATTTTTATATACACTGCGCATGCATGAAACTCCGCCTGCCCTAACGTTCTTTCTAGTCTATTCCCCGCCCCTTCTCGTTCGGCGCAGTGGGGGAAGAGCACATGGCGGAGACACAGCAGGTGCGTGCTAATTACAGCAACGAGGAGGAGGAGGAAAGCCCGGAGCCAGAAACGTCCAGATCCAAGAGACGATTTAAGGCCTCAAATATGTCCTTTGGGGAGATGTTGGAGATGGTCGACATACTGAAGAGGGCCGACTATGACCGGAAGTATGGACCTTACCCCAACCCCATTGTCAGAAAGGTCAAGATCATGGCGAAAGTAGTCAAGAGTCTGCAGAAGAATTTTGGGGTACGACGATCGAAAGATCAACTCAGGAAGCGGTGGTCGGACCTCAAATTAAGGGAGCACGAGCAGTACAGAAGGATCAGGAGAGTGCTACAAAAAAGTAAGTAGTTGTCCTGTGTTCCTATTCTTTATTTTTGGACATATGCATTTGAATACATTTTTGCTAGCCTATTTCTCTTCAAATAATTTTGGTGTCTAGATGGGTTGGTAACTAGAATGAAATGCACACTAGATTCTGTGTAAGGAGAGGACACTCAGCAGCTGTTTACACATCTGGACACTGGAGCGGTAGTGTGGGACACAAGAACACCCTTTTTATTAGGAGGCCCCACACAGGTGCTACAGTGTATACTATAGGGGTGACTCCATCTGTGAAGCTTGTATAAAACAGGTAAGTATTCAAGCTTGACAAAGGAAAAAAATATTTCTTCATCTTGCAACTCTGCCAAAACAGACAATTGTACCCCACTTCCAAGCAATGTTTTATATTCCTATTTCTGTCATAAAATATCTGTGTGCTAAGTAGGAGGACACCACTCATCCGAGGAGACCACAGACCCCCCACCTCATGAGGAAGTGGAAATCCCCCAAAGTCAACAGGAGGAGGAGGAGGAAGACGTGGTGGAAATTGTCACCACAACAGGTGAGTGTCTGCGACCACAGGCTCAGGTAAGAGATGGATACCGGCATATTTATAATACATGGTGTTTTTTTTTTTATATATTTTTACGTGATCGTGATGTTGTGGATGAAGGACATTTCACCAGTGAAAGTGCCCAGATCCTGATCGGGGAGATCATGGGGTGTAATAGGGACTTGGAAAACATCCAGAAAAACATCAGTGATGTTAAAAACAAAATGAAGAACATCATTGATGTTTTAGGGAGAGTTTAAAACCCCTCGAAATTACTAATGTAGTTTGCATTGTTTCCCCAAAAAATTGTTGCACCTTTTTTTGTGTCGAAAAGCCAAATTTTGAAGATGCATACAGTGTGTCAATATGTGCTATCTGCCATCACGGGAGATCAATGTAGGCGTTTTGTGGGTGCAACCCCTTCCTCAATAATAAAGTAGCTGAGAGGGTGGGGTTGCACTCACAAAACACGTCCCTTGATGCCCCATGATGGTAGCTAGCACATGTTGACATTCGGTAATTTGTGTGCATCTTCAAAATTTGGCTTTTCCAGGGGTGACCTCACCCCATCTGAACACAATATCAAACACAGTTTATAAATACTCATGTCTGATATTGCCTTCAATTTCTAACAAAGTTGAACTTTGTAAGTTCCAGATTTGTGTATTTCTTGTTGGTTTTAAACATGCCTGTTTTACCTTAAATGGACATTTCTACTTTTATTAATGTGACCCAAAAAATTGTTATACAACAAACATGTTGGTTTGTTTTAAAAACCTTTGATAAATGCACATGTGATTGTGCTTGTATTAAAAAGATTGTTAATCAAGAATGTGTGGATTCTTCTTTCAATGCTCCAAAAATTTTTTGGGGGTAAAATTGGTGGTTTCTGTGACAATGGGGGTTAGTTCCTAAGGGCAAATCCACTTTGCACTACAAGTGCAGTTTCAGTGCAGTCTCAAGTGCACTTGTAGTGCAAAGTGTCTTTGCCTTTAGTAAATAACACCCAACAGTGCTTTCTAATGTTACACAATCACGCCATTGTCAGGACTCCCCAAATTTATGTCAGGGTCAGCTAAAAGAAAGACAAGCAGTAAATATCAGCAAATATTTTAGTAGTTAAAATGTGTTTTTTATTTAAAAAATGTCTCAGACATTGTCTGGCATATCGATGGCCCCCCTACCCGCAAAGTATTCCATGTATCTTATACGGACCTCGCGGGCACTCAGGGGGGGCAAGCCAGGACGGCCAGCTTCAAGCGTCGTCAGGGTTGGTTCATTTACATGAATTCCGGATTCAGGCCCAACTGAGCCAGCATAGTTCACAGAATTTCTCCTTAAAAAATTGTGGAGAACACAGCAAGCCAGGATGTTATGATTGAGTTTATACTCTGCCATATGTATGGGTGTAAGAAATAGGCGGAACCGGCTGGCCATTATTCCAAACGTGTTCTCCACCACTCTTCTGGCTCAGCCGGTAATTAAGAACCCTCTGGTCCGGGGTGAGGGTCCTCATAGGGAATGGCTGCATAAGATGGTCCCCCAGCGCAAATGCTTCATCCGCAACGAAGATGAATGGGAGTCCTTCCGCGTTGTCTTCTGGAGGTGGCAAGTCCAAGCTGCCATTCTGGAGATGCCTGTAGAACTCCGTCTGGGCAATGACTCCACCATCTGACATCCGGCCATTCTTCCCCATGTCCAAATACAGGAACTCGTAAGTAGCCGACACCACCACCAACATCAAAATACTATTGAACCCCTTGTAGTTGTAATAGTATGACCCCGAGTTGGGTGGTGGGACGATGTGGACATGTTTCCCATCAATTTTCGCCTCCGCAGTTAGGAAAGTCCCACCGCTGGGCAAAGTAGGAGGCCACAGTCTGCCATTCCTGTGGGTTGGAAGGAAACTATGGAGTCAAACAAGAAAATAAAATTAATAATTTTGCACATAAACATGGAAAGCAGATTAGACACAAACATTCTTGGCCAACATCAGTGTAACATTTATTTTAGGGACTATTTAAAGACAAAGGTATAAGGTCCACCTATCAGATTCCTCCCCCCCCATCTCATGGGCCATTTTGTGAATTTTACGGGGGGGGAGATGTTTTGGACAGGTAACCCTTTCCACTTCATTTAGAGATGAATGCCTAAATAATGTGAATTACTTTGGTCAGCCCCTCTTTACTTTACACTATTGGCAGCCCACTGGACAAGTAAGAAGTGTCATAATACAAAGATATAAATACACACTGTACAAATTTGAGCACATTTTTACATTCTGCTATTACCTATTAAGATAATAATAGGATACAAAACTTTAAAGAGTACCATTTGAAAGTATTCAGGCAGGCCCTTGCACTACATGCTTTGGGGAATTCATCCATAAATCTGACCACAAAAGAGGTGGGTATAGTGTGTATGGGTTTGGCAAAGTCAGCAGATAGATGATTGAGGATAGATAGAGGATTGGTATCAGCTGAGTTAGCAGCTGGGGGAGGGAGGGTTCCAAATGATTTTGTGAACCCCAAAAAAAAGCCTCTGGCACTCTGCCTAAATTTCAAACACACATCACAATTTTTAACATTTTAGGGGGTTTTTAGGGTAAAGCACTACTATGGAGCTGACAAAATACATTGCTAAGTGACTACACGAGGTGGATATAGGGCCAGGAGAGCATGCTGGGGAGGTAAGTGAAGGCAAATATGTATGAAGAACAAAAAAAATTACATAAAAACCCAGCATGCATGAGGACAAAGGGGAAATTCACAGCATATTACAATCATGGTAATTAGGGAATGAGGAAATAAATACACTATATTATCAAACATTAAATACAATAAAATGTGATGTTAAAGGATAAAAATCTTACCTTAATATACTCCTTCTGCAGGACCTGGATGATGATCCCCAGAGCCTGGGGGGAGATGCCTGTCGAGAACTTAAGGTCCTGCAGGCTTCTCCCCGTTGCCAAGTACAGGCAGGGTGGCGACTAGCCTCTGCTCCAGAGTGATGGCTTGCCTCATGCAGGTATACTGCCTGCTGATATAGGGGGTCAGCAAAGCCAACAAACGGTGAAATATGGGGTCCATCATCCTGAGAAAGTTCCTGAAATCGTCAGGATTATTCTCACAGATCTCACGGAGCAAAGGCATGTGACAGAACTGGTCATGCTGGAGCAACCAATTCTTGATCCATGAACTCCTCCCCACCCTGTTCATAGACTGGGCTTGTGTCAAGGTAAGGACCCCAACACCAAGCCCCCGCACAGCACGAACTCTACGAGGAGTACGTATACGCAACAACATGGCTAGAAAACGGTCGGCTGCTCAGAACGAAGTAACAGAACGCACTGAAGAACAGCAAGGCCTGTGAAGATCAACCTGAAAATCAGTAACGAACGAGCAAGAACACAATGACAAGTCAATTGTACTCGCTGCACACACTGAAGACCAGATACAAACCCACAAGCACAAACTGAACAGCAGAGAACGATCTGAAAGCCACGAGTCTGAAAAAGTGTGAATCGTCTCTCACCAAACTTTTACTAACACGAGATTAGCAAAAGGAGCCCAAAGGTTGCTGCGCTTGGTTTTGAACTGTCCTTTTATAGTCGCGTCATACGTGGTGTACGTGACAGCGTTCTTGGCGATCGGAAATTCCGACAACTTTGTGTGACCATGTGTATGCAAAACAAGTTTGAGCCAACATCCGTCGGAAAAAATCCATGGATTTTGTTGTCGGAATGTCCGATCAATGTCCGATCGTGTGTACGGGGCATAAGTCTTTTCTGTGTGAGGCATCCCAGAGAAGGGGAGGCTTCAAAGAAGGCCCTGGACTGGATGGTGGGGTGCAGAGGAGGCCCTGGACTGGGGGGTGGGGTGTAGAGGAGGGCCCTGGGCTGGGGGGTGGGGTGTAGAGGAGGGTCCTGGGCTGGGGGGGTGCAGAGGAGGTCCTGGGCTGGGGAGTGCAGTGAAGGCCCTGGGGTGAGGGGGGTGCAGAGGAGGCCCTGGACTGGAGGGGGGGTTAGAGAAGGCCCTGGACTAGAGGGTTCAGTGGAGGCCCTGGATGATGGGGGGGGTGCAGACGAGGGCCTTAGGCTGGGGAGTGCGAAGGAGGCCCTAGGCTGGGGGGTGCAGAGAATTCCCTGACCTGGGGGGGCGTAGAGTAAGTAGACCCTGTACTTGGGGAATGCAGAGGAGGTCCTGGACTCGGGGGGGGGGTTCAGAGGAGGCCCTGACCGGGGGGGGGGGCATAGAGGAGACTCTGGACTTGGGGGATGCAGAGGAGGCCCTGGGCTGTGGGGGTGTAGAGGAGGCCCTGAACTTGAAAAGTGGGGTTGATAAAGGACCTAGATTCAGAGAGCCTGGACTAGGAGGGGAGTACACCAGAGGCCCTGGACTGGGGAGTGTAGAGGAGGCCCTGGACTTGAAAAGTGGGGTTGATAAAGGACCTAGATTCAGAGAGCAGGGTGCAGAGGAGGCTCTTAACTTTGATCGGACTGTAAAGGAGGCCTTGGACTAGGAGAGGAGTGCAAAGGAGACCCTGGACTAGGTGGGTGGGTGCAGAGGAGGCCATTAACTAGGAAATGGTGGTTGGTGTGGCAAAGGCCCCTGGATAGGGGGGGTACAAGGGAGATACTGGACTAGGTGAGGGATTGCCTGGAGGTCTCAGATTAGGAAAGGGGGTGTCTGGAGACCCTGGACTAGGGGAGCAGGTGTCTAGAGGCCCTGGACTATGAGAGGGGGATCATAGAGGCCCTCTGGACTAGGAAAGAGGGTGCCTGAAGGACCTTTCAGCTTCAGGAAGAAAGAGCCTGGATCTAAAGCCTGGGCTGAGGAAGAGCCTGCCTGGGCCCTGGAGGGTGAGTTCACAACATAAATGGGGAAATTTATCAATTGTCACAAGTAATGCCAAACAGGAGCAGAGAGACAGGTTGTGTGATAGATTTATTAAAGGAGAAGTACAGCCAAAGCCTGTTTGGTTGTACTTCTCCTGTTGATCACAGCAGCGCAGATTGTTTTGCACTCCTGTGACCCATTTTCAGCTGACAGCGTGCTTAAGCCCGCTATGAGGTGATGTCACAGAGTCGGTCCAGGCTGGGGAAAGATCGCAACCATATGGTTGGGATCCACTCACATGCCTGGACCAGCACCCAGCTCAGCCTCTCAGAAAGCCACTGAGAGCCTGAGCCAGCCACTCCCACCCCCTCCACAGTCCAGTGTTTCAGTGAGCAGAGGGTGGGGGGGGGGGGGCGGTGGGCAAAGCAGAGATCCAGAGACTGACAGCCACCAGCTCTCTGCTCAGTGAGCACTGAGAACTGAGTGATTAGCTGTTTGATTACTCGGTTCTCAGCCTCAGAGCCGACGGCGGACAGATGCAGCATCTACCTAGGTAAGTATGATTCATAAATAAAATTCCCATACTTCTCTTTTATTTACCCGACATCTCCTCTTTCGTGCTATTCGGTCCACATGACGACAATTAGGCCTCATTCACATAGAGCGTATGCATCCATGCCCATTGTGATGGCTGTGTACCGCGTGGGGATGCATGGCGTCCTGTTCATCCCTGTGCAGGCAGTCCAGTCAAAGTCAATTGGGACACAGAAGCTGCATGGATATAGTCAAATGTCAAAATTTGATACGCAGACAGGAAAGGAATGCATGTATCCAAATGCACAGTGTCTGCATTTGGATCTGTGCACCCACTTCTATAGATGAAGCTCTCTGGTGGATGCAGATGCAGCAAAAAGTGGTTTAGCATACAGGACCTCTCAGTGCCTGTCTGAATGAGCCCTTAGGGGAATTTATCAAAACTAGAGCAGACAGAATTTGGAACGGCTGTGCATGGCAACCAAGCAGCTCATAGCTTTCATTTTTAAAGCCGAACAAGCTGAAGATAGAAGCTAATGGTTTGCCATGCGCAGCTGTTTCAGATTCTGACTGCACCAGTTTTGATAAATTCCCCTCACTGTGTTTTACATTTTTTACTCTTGACTACTGCATTCTAAGTTCAGCACATTCTTTGTTAAAGTGGTTGTAAAGGCACAAGCTTTTTAATCTTCATGCAATCTATGCATGAAGGTAAAAAACCTGTGTGCAGCAGCCCCACCTAATTCTTACCTGAGCCCCTTCTTGATCCAGTGATGTCCACAAGAGTCTTGGCTGTCTGGGGACTTGCCCTTCTGATTGGCTTTTGGCAGCAGCGGGAGCCATTGGGTCACACTGCTGTCAATCACAGCCAGTGAGCCAATCAGAATAGGGAGGTGGCGGAGTCGAGCCATGGCTACGTGTGAAAGTGGACAGACAGAGCTGCAGCTCAGGAGCGTGCCTGCTTGGGTGCCCCCGTAGCAAGCTGCTTGCTGTGGGGGCACCCAGAAAGAGGGAGGGGCCAGGAGTGCCGGCGAGTGACCCAAGAAGGGGAGTATCCAAGCTGCTCAGTGCAAAAACCACTACACAAAGCAGGTAAGTATAACATGTCTATTATTTAGAAAAAAAAAAGAAAACAAGACTTTAATATCACTTTAAGTTTAGCTGTGTGTAGTAAAGGATATGCACTAGAACAGTTTTATTTTATTAAAATGAGTGTACTGAAGTTTGTACTGTCTGCTACATACTCACTTGTGGCACAGTCATTAAAGCATATGGACCTTTAAGCTCCTTCCACTGTTGATGCAATCTGACCACACCCACAGTGTTGGCATGGCGCCGCTATATTGCCCTATACCATGCAAAAAAATGTCCAGCCCCAGGTGCCAGATATGCTAGCTATGCCACTGGCAACAGGTCTGCACTAAAGCACCTCATTGGCTGCTAGGATGCCCGCGGTCCCGGCAGCCAACACAGTGAGACGGCCGGAGGGATTGCAGGATCTGCGCTGCACATTCAGCTGCGGGCCGAAATAAAATGGCCTGGCGGGCTAGATGTGGCCCGCGGGCCGTACCTTGTAGACCCCTGGATTAGAGCACCTGTCAGGTTTTTATTGTGGTCTGTGCTCCTGTTAGGAAGATTCACTCTCTATTTGTCCTGTTTACCATTCATCATTGAAAGTGAAAGTAAAAGAAAATCCCAAGTTTTGGGTTGTCCCCAGAAATGTAATAGAGGGGAATTCTTCCAAGAGATTCTTTTAACTACTTAAGGACTCAAGGACCAAGCCTCTTTCTGAGATTTGTTGTTTACAAGTTAAAAACATTTTTTTTTTTGCTAGAAAATTACTTAGAACTCCCAAACATTATACATTTTTTTTCTAACACCCTAGAGAATAAAATGGTGGTCGATACCACCGCAAACCTTGGAGTAGCTCAAGGCATTCAGAGTCAGTGAATCAGTGAGTCTAGAGAGAGACCGGGAGCTCAGTGTTGAAGAATTACAAGAGGCAGTTGTAGTGAGCTGAAAGGACTGTTACGTTTGAGTTAGGAACTGTTAAAGACTGTAACCATGGGAGACAGCAATCCTGCATGTGCAGATGTGGCTTCTTGCTGGGGCATTTCTCTGCACGGCTGTCCTCCTATTGAAGTCTCGGAGTCTGTCAATTGAATTTGCAACTACCTAAGGGTGTCCTGGCCCGAACCTTCTTTCTCTCAAAAATACAAAAGGACGGTCAAAAGAAATAAAACCTCTTTTACATCCAAGAAGTATCTGGCACCCAATGACTTTCAACATCTTTGCAACCACTATGCCTCACAACCCACCACATATTGAAGGATGTCACCTAGCTTTGGCCTGGAAAGTTCTCATTAGGCTGGACAAGGCTAGAGACCTTGCTACATTAACAATTCTCAAAAACAAGTATAACATGCCTGGGGTATTGCCCAATTATCGGCTGTATGCCATAACCAAATACCCAATTACCACCTTATCTTATCCCAATAATTAAGCCAGACAAACTTGTTTTGGCTTTAAAATGGCCATAGCAGCCAATTTTATTACACAAAATCAAACCATAACAAAAAAATTCAATAATAAGAAATAACTGAAGTGAAAAACTGCATAGGATTTTTGAAGGCACCCTTGACTGCTCAAATCTCTGTATCTGGAACCACCTTGCCTATTACGGCCCCCAACCGTGCCTTACGTCAGCTCTGGGACAAATTTTGGAAAATTCACCAGCCAATACAGCCAACTATTACTTCAGCCCTTATTTAGGGCAGGTACACCCATACCAGAGATGGGCCCAACCCATCTTTTTCTAAAGAAATTTACTATCCCAGCCTTCAAAAACCCTATGACCCTCTGCCAAGATGCCCGGCGTGAAACCTTACACCTGGGTGGCCCACCACACCCACAGGGCCCTTTGGATACTGTCCTGTAAGCCCCAGAACTAAAGATCAATCCCCGCCGCATTCAAATGAACCCCGTCCCCTCTCAAGAACAAACACGGTTCCTTCTCCAACTCCCTGTGACGGATCGCCAAACCTCCATTGCGGACAAACAACTTTGCTACCACTTTATTAATCTTAATCCTGGCTTTATTAACTCGCTCCACAGAGACCGCCAAACGCCAGGAGGCCCTAGCCACCATGTCCGACCATTCCACAATGGTGTCAGGGTACAGGGTATGCAATCTTAGTAAATCAAATTTAATGTCCCTGCATAACTCCCTGGAGGCCCGGAGCCCCCAAATCATTTCCCCCCACATGCAGCAGAAGCAACGCGGGGGGCCTGTCTAGCCTGGCATAATGGTGCACTTCTGGAAGAAACCTGGACCACAACATGCCCGGGACCCCAATCCACCTGATCCTGACCTGTTCTCTGGGGAAGCCTAACTGATGACCTTCGTGCCTAACCTCAGCCCTCTCAACCCCCCAGAACACATAAAAATGCCCAGGATCCACACCAAACATTCAGTACCTGTAACACAACACAAAAACATCAACAACACGAATCCCCAGCACCAAAACACCACAGCATGAACCCAACAAAACTGACACCAACAAAAACCACCAACACAAAAACAACAAGAAACAGAAAAAAGACTTAATAACCTCACTACCCATCCCTGCCTCACTCCAAGTGCCTTCCTGCAGCCCACCCTAATATTCACAACAGGTGAGGCCGCACGTACAACCTGAAACGTTGCGACTCCCAGCGACCGAGTTGACGCACCAGTTTGTCTTTCAGGCCCCTTCGGGCCGCTTCAGTGGCCGCTCCAATTCGGAACGAATGGAAGGAGTAGTTCTGTGTCGAGAAACCCGCAGCCAGGAGACACTTCTTAAAAACTGCCCCAAACTGAAACCTAGACAATGCGGACCCATTCTGATGTTTACGAAAAGGGCCGGGTTCTGCTCCCTTGTTTTCTAACCATTCCTGAACCACCCGAACAGGGCACACTGGTGAGCCCCGTACGACTCCCAAAGTAACCCACGCACCTTTACCACCTTGGTCAGTTTTGGACCTACTAATGAAAATTGACACCACCTCACCCCTCTGAACCACATCAGCCATGTCCAGCCCACCACCTCCCCGTTTTTACCTGCACACTAATTCTCCAATTCTAAACGCTCCAAAAAACGCCAATATAAAGGCCGTCGTCCTAAAAAGTGCAGCCTCATAAGCCGATGAGCAAACCTCACCCATTGTACCTGTGGGAGCACCTAGCATGCTGAAGGAGACCGGGCGGCGAGCATCTCGTGTGGTCTTTCCACATCCCCAACCCCCGACAACTGAAACCAAAAAGCTAAGCCGGCCATTTTTTGACCCAACTTGGAGGTGGAAAATCCGACTTCCACGTTCCTGCCAATGAACTCTAGCACAACACACAAACTGTCACCCTCGCTAGAACACCCTCCTACCTCCTCCTCCAGTGCAAGCCACTCCCCCCATACCTTCTCATACGCAGTCCACGTGGCAGCGCACACTGAATCCCTAATCAGACCCGTTAGCATTCGAAGGCGATGTCCCATAAGTGGTCCGGGCAAGGCCTGCCATGCTGCTCCGCTCCCGGCGCCAACACTCTGAATCTGTCCCACTGTAGGCGAGACAACGCATCAGCCACTCTAATGGTCACACCCGGCACATGTACAGCACAAACGTAACAATTCAGACCAGATTGCCCAGCAAGTCCGCCTTACGCCACGAGTCCGGCCATTTTCCCGCACTCCACTGACCCCCAAGGATTGCCCCATAACCTACCGCCCCGGCTGCATCAGTATACAGCTCTAAGTCACACGCAGAAATCATTTTGTCCATCCACAAGGACCTTCCATTAAACTGTTCCAGGAACAGCTGCCATACACGCAAGTCGTCTTTGTGTGCCTTAGACAAACGCACATAATGGTGCGAAGCCCTGACCCCCAATGTGGCTGCAGCCAAATGCCTGCAGAAAATCCTGCCCATGGGCATAATGCAGCACGCAAAATTTAGCTTGCCCAGGAATGACTGCAGTGAACGCAATCAAATCTTATTGCTGCCGAGGGCAACGGACACTACTGCCCACATGTCCTCCACCTTGTCAAGGGGGAGCCGGCATTCCATGAGCCCTGTGTCAATCACGATCCCCAGGAATTTTAGCGTGGTGACCGGCCCTTCAGTTTTTTCTAGCGCCAGAGGGACACCGGGACACTTAGGAAGGGAGCCAGCTTTTCCACCTTCACTGGAGTCCTCCCTCTTGCCAGCTTCACTGGACTTACCTTTGTTTTGCTTGAAGCATTTCGCGAGCGGATGAGATCCCCCGCAGCCGGAGCATTCATGGTGGAACCGACAGGCTCCCCCGAATCTGCAGTTTCCCTTGTTGAACTGCCAACAGAAACCTTTACGCTTTCCGACCGATGGTAACAAGGTGCCTGCACCCCCACCAGCCCCTCCTTGAAAGGGAGTGTTGGCTGCCCGCGCCTGGGTCATCAACTTCATCCACAAGCTGATATCCTTGTGGTCCCACCTAATCGATGGCCTGAGTGCCTTGCGTTGCCGAAATTGTTCATCGTAACGCAACCAGGAAACTCCCCCATACACCCTCTAGGCATCACCAATTGCATCCGCATAGCAAAACCTCGCCGAGCACTGTTCTGGAGACTTCTCGACAATCACGCTAGCAAGGATATTGAACGCTTGTAGCCAATTCCCAAACATCCTGGGAATAAGCCGGTAACGCCTCTTCTCCTCTTCCTCCTTCTTGCTCTCATCCAGCTTGACTTTATCCAGGTTGAACTTTTCCAGGGGTAAAAGGGAGAATATCTCCATGTATTCACCTTTCCAAATCCATTCTCGCACTTCCTGTTTTAAATGAGCACCCAGCGGTCCCTCGAAGCACACGTAGACTTTGCATTTTGCCGCATCTGCCAAACGCACACCCTCCGTGTCCCCCGTCGACTTCTTACCTTCGTCAGCCGCCATGACCGGAGCCTGCGATAAAGCCACCTCGGAAGCCGTAGCCACTACCGGTTGCCCCGCCCCCGCCTGAGGAGACGTTACCAGCACCCCTCCTTCTTGGCCCACATGCGAGCCCTGGCTGGCCACCGCCCCATATTGAAATACTGGAGCCAGCGCAGCCGTCCATGCTGCCGCCGGGGAAACCACCCCAGCTGTACCTGCCCCCGTGTCGCACTGAGCCAGAACCTTGCTGAATCCGACCATAAATGCCTGCAGCAAGCTGGCAACACTACTCACCCCGGCTGCCGTCCCCGGCACCACCTGAGTCACCCCTGTCATAGCGCCCTCCCTCACAGCAGTGCCCTGCATTGTAGCCTTCACAGCGCCCCCCCCCCCCAGAGATTGCTGTCCTCCCTCTGCAACAGAGCCCCCCCTCCCAGAGACTGTCCCTGGAAAGGGATCCCTGTACTGACATCAGACCCAGACAACACAACGGACGACAAAGGAGACACATAGGGAGTGTACTCACCAGGCTGCCCAGACAGCGCAGCCATCACTCCGGATCCCTGCAGCCTATCGTCAGGTCCCCTCACCGAGCCGTCAACCGCCCCCACCTCTCCATCTTCTGAAGACGTCAGCTCTCCTTCCGACCGCACAGCCCTTTCCTGCAGCCCGCGGCCTCCCGAACTCCTATCTGGCGACAGGCACCGGCCGATGCCATCACTGGAGGCCGCTGCTCCATTCTCCCGAACATTCCTCCTCCCCCTCTGCGCTCTCTGTCGTGCTGCTCTGACAGAAGCAGTGTGCTAGTCCTGCTGTGAAGTAGACACGGCACCTCTCCTCGTACCTCCACTTCTCCCACTGGCAGTCCTGGCCGTCCCAGGCATCAGGCCGACACTTGGCGATCTTCCTCTCCCACACAGAGGTGCTCTATCGGTGGGCAGAGTACCCGCAGAGACAGCCGCACGGTCCCGCACTTCTGCAGGGGGGGTAGGAGCGTGTAGATGACCCACTTTTTACCCCGGGGGCACACCTGTGAAGGGGATTCCTCCCAGCCCTGCCAGCCGATTGAGAAGGCGTTTTCTTGGCCACGGAAGTTGAAGGGTCCATGTCTGGGCTCCCAGCGCGGCGACACCCCCTCAGGGTCATTTCAGGGCTCAAACGCACAGGAGGCCGTGACCTCCTAGCACATGGAAGTGTAGGGGCAGGGGCAGCATTCACCTGCCCCGACCCCGGCAAAAGTCCAGCAATTTGATCACGCAGCCATTGTGGTCCATTAGCACAAAGTGTACCCAGCGATTCATGTCTTGCAAACAGGCAGATGAAGCCGTGGGTGCTGGTACAGTAATAAATCTTCTGTGAGATTGCGAGTGACTGCTGAAAGCTATATACAGCTGATGTTATATAACTGGTGAGCACTAATGTAGTACAGGCCTGGAGCTGAAGCGCAGCATAAGAGTAGGGCCTACATGATGGGGTTTTCCCTATAAGGCTATAGCAAGGTGGGGGTTGTTTAATAAATAGATACAGCTTATAGGAGGGATAAGAATTAGGAGGGATATGATTAACAGTACCCCATTGGAGGATAGTAGGGTGTGGCTGGGTGGTCCTAATGGGTTGCTAGGTGGGTGTTGGTCTTTCAGCATCACTTGGAACTTGGGACAGCAACTGACAAGATTCTCAGTGTCCTGCAGTGAACAGATTCTTAGGATAGAGGATCTTGAGAATATGCTGGCTACTATTTTTTTTCTCTGTTTACATTTTCCCTAACCGAAAGTGAGGAAATGCTCGTCACTTCCGGTTTCCATAGACCAGAGAGATGATCGGGAATGTTCCAGTCCCTGATCAACTCTTGTCATTGGCCCCAACCGCTGGATCAGATCCGGGGCTCTCTGGTGGGATGGAAGAGCCCAGAAAGCAGGATTACGGTATGTCTGACAGCTGCAGCCATGGCATTGGTAAACCACTTAAAAACCGCAATGTATATACACGTATTGCAGTCTTGAAGTGGTTAAAGTAATTCTAAAGGCTAAAAGAGGTTTATATTTACCTGTTCTTTGCAATGATATTGCGCAGAGTGGCACCCTGTTTAGGGGGGAGATGGGGGGAAACAAGTAGTGGGATATTTTGTACCTTAAAGTGAATGTAAACCCACACATATACCCAGTGAAGTGAACAGCCTCAGATGACACACAGAGATGAAACAAATATCCCTACATATGTTTTACATGTATATCTTCTGTCTTAATCTGTATATACTGTTTAGAAAGTGCACATCCTGTTAGAATGTTCTCTTCCTAATTCATCTGTAGAGTGGATTATTGCCATACACTGTGAGACACTGTGAGACAGCTGATTGGAGGAAAGGCACATACCCTTCCCCACACATACAGAGGTTGCTTTTGAAAAGTTTAGCTGTGCACTAATCTATTTATAGCAACCTTCCCCGACACACTTCGGGCTCCCGTCTCAGTGAATTTGTCAAAAGTTATCAGGCTGATTACAGAAGAACGGAGCAGGACAAAGCTATAGGACTTTGAAGAGAGATTAAAAAAAAACACTGCAGATACATGTGCCCAGCTCAAATATCATGAATCGTGTTTACATCCACTTAAATGCAGGTGTAGCCATGCTTTGTTAATATAAGGCATTACAGTTATTATGGTTGCACATGAGTCTGGCTCCCTCTAGTGTCCTTTTTGTGCTATTTAGACTTTTGTTTAGTTTCTTTGAAGCAGCATTACAAAGCATTGTGGGAGGTGTAGTTTAACGAGGAAGTGACTCATGTGTGAACTTAGTTTGGGAACTAAACCCACAATGGCAAGTCACAGACCTACAAGGCTGCATGCTGGGAGCAGGAATAAAAGAGACAGCGAGGCCATTTTTCGGTCTCTTGGGAAGGCCGTTCAGTACCTGCCTGCAGTGAGGTCTGTGACCAGGAGACTGCGGCCTGTACAGCGCAGAGTGGAATTGATCGGCCTCTGAGGTGTTCCAGAGTCCAGAGCCTAGTGAGTGGGTGGACCTGAGGAGCCAGGGTCTTTGAAGGTTTCCTGCATTTCAGCCATCAGTAATCCGGAGGAGCGGTGCAGTGTGACGGTGCCATCTTTGGATCAGACTGAGACATCAGGAACAGAATCCAGATGGAGCCTTACAGTTCTGAGTCTATTGTGGTGAGCAGGCACTTGCCCAGTCCAGTGAAGTGCATTGTTTGCTGAGTGAGTTGTTTGCAGACTGCTGGTAAAACTTGTAGTTCCACAGGAGTGATTCTACTTATTCACAGGCCACACACAGTGGAACTCTGGGGTTTGTTATACCCCGTTAAGTCAGTACTGCATTACACTATTAGATAAGAAGAAGTGTTACAGGTGTTCTGTTTCTTCATTTAAAACAGTTATTAGAGCATCAACTATTCTACAGTTTGCTTTCTCCCTGTTTACTGTTGGATTACAAATACTGCAGTTTAAATCACATGCTAGCTGAAGAATAACTGAATATAAGGAACTTTTATCATCTTCTGCAAGGGGTCCTACTTTATATTTTTTGGAATATTGAATTGCAACCTAGGGGGAGCCCTTGAGTACAGGATACATACTGTATATATTGCATTGTATTATTGCATGTGAGAAGTATTATGGTGCAGTTTGGTGTGTGTATTGAGGCCTTAGTGGGAAGGTGTTTAATATAGGTCTTGGTGATATAGAGCATTTGTCCCACTTTGTACCTGTCTGCATATACTCCCCTGCGGTAACTATTGAATCTGCTACTTTTAAATTTATACTGTTTGTTATCAACTGCCACTTATTGTTTACTGTATGTTTAATTGCATTGTTCCTGTGTTTAATATTTGCTCCAGTAAATTTTCTAAGTGGTTCAGTGATTTTGTGTGTGATTTTCATTGATTACATCCCATTACAGCATGGAACCCGAGGCGTCAGAGGTAAGAGAGGATCTGCAGAGTCAGCGTAGCCAGTCAATCAGCAGCTCCCATGGGGGTACCGCTACATTTGGAGGTCCCACCAAGATATCCCATCTGGGGTGGCCAAGCAGATCAGTAGAGGAGTCCAAAATTGAAGAGGTTATGGACTCAGCCATGGCCGCCCAATGGAGCCAAGAGTATGGGAGCCAATTGGAGAAAACCACAGTTTTGAGGCTACCAGGGGACCAATGGTTTGACAGAGTTTGACAGAGAGGTACGGTAGTTGATGAGGAAGGCGGTCCCAGAACAGGGGTCCTACCTCATGGACCTGAAACATGACTTGCAGGAGGACTTCACTTACACCCTTCTAGAATGGAAAGAGTACGTTCCGGCGGAAGTTCAAAAAGGGAATGGTGAGTCTAGCAGAAGGCCTAGATGGCCAGGTGATTCCAGTACAGTTGTCAGAGGAGACGGGAGAGAAATCATCGAGGACACTACCAGAGAGCCTTATTGAAAGAAACTCAACTGGGTTCCTAGATTCCTATAGTGCAGTCTTCCCCAAGGGTTACTCCAATCAAGTCACCGGAAAATGGAGCCCAAGTCCAGGAGCAGGTGCAGCAAGTTTTGTTACAAGTGATGGAAGTTCAGGCCAAGAACCAGACTGAATGGACGGGTATTCGGAAGTGTTATAAGTGCGGTGATCCAGGACACTTTAACCGGTTCAATACCGGGCATTTTCACCCCCTTCCTTCCCAGACCAATTTTTAGTTTTCAGCGCTGTCACACTTTAAACGACAATTGCGCGGTCGTGCGACGTTGCACCCAAACAAAATTGATGTCCTTTTTTCCCCACAAATAGAGCTTTCTTTTGGTGGTATTTGATCACCTCTGCGGTTTTTATTTTTTGCGCTATAAACAAAAGAAGAGCGCCAATTTTGAAAAAAATACAATATTTTTTACTTTTTGCTATAATAAATATCCCAATTTAAAAAAAAAAAAAACAAATTTTTTCCTCAGTTTCGGCCGATACGTATTCTTCTACATATTTTTGGTAAAAAAAATCGCAATAAGCGTATATTGATTTGTTTGCGTATGGCATTTTTTAAAAAAAAATATTTATTTATTTTTTTTACTAGTAATAGCGGCGATCAGCGATTTTTTTTCGCGACTGTGACATTATGGCGGACACATCGGACACTTTTGACACATTTTTGGGACCATTCACATTTATACAGCGATCAATGCTATAAAATTGCATTGATTACTGTGTAAATGTGACAGGCAGTGAAGGGGTTAACCACTAGGGGGCGGGGAGGGGTTAAATGTGTTTCCTAGGGAATGCTTCTAACTGTAGGGGGAGGGGACGTACAAGGGGAGGAGACCGATCAGTGTTCCTCTGTTCTGGGAACACAGATTGCTCTCCTCTCACCTGACAGGACATGGATCTGTGTGTTTACACACACAGATCCACGGTCCGGCCCGGCTAATGGGCAATCGCGGGTGCCCGGTGGACATCGCGGCCGCCGGGCACACGCATCGGGTCCTGAGCAACGCGGCGCGCGCGTGCGCGCACTCCCGGCGGCGCGCACGGGCCCCGTAGGCGGCCGGGAACCCGAGGCCGTCATATGACGTCCACCCAGGATGGGAGATCCCATCTGTGGACGTCATTTGACTATAGGCGGGTAGGGAAGCGGTTAAGGCACAGTGCCCACGGAAGGAAATGAATGTTGAACTACTGGAGGAATTAGTGAGGATGTTAAAGATATTATTGAAAGATCAACCGGCGGAAAACTCCAGGGGGTCTCAGTGAGGGAGCCAACTGAGAACCCCGCTGAAAAGCAGAGCTCCAGCAAACAAAAGAAGAAGGGGGCCAGAACGAGGCCACAGAAAGGGAAAGTGGTTCAATCATCTGGGCCATACCGACGGTCAAGTAACCCGGCACCGGGGTCAGGGAGCTAAGCGCAGAGGGTCAATGCTTTACCATTCCCTAGGGCCACAGTTAGGTCCTATCAGAATACTCCTAAGAAAGTTTGTCAGACTGGTACAATTCAAAGAGGTCTGGCAACACCACCCAGGACCCCAGTTACGCCCCACCAGAACACCCCTATGAGAGACTACTGGCCTAGCCCTATTGAAAATGGCTTGGCAACACCACCTAGGGTCACTGCTAGAGTCTCAGAGAATACTAAGAAGAGGAAGAATGGTAGCTCTAACCGCACTCGGGGTGCTTCTGCAGAATTCCCGGAAAAGCTAGTGGGGCCATCCCTGATTGTACTAGTACAAATTGAGGGAGTGTACACCAAAGCTTTACTGGACACAGGGGCGCAGTTCACACTGTTATATCAGGACTTTTACGACAAATACCTGAGCCACATCCGCAAACTTGAAGAGCTTAAGATCTGGGGGTCTGGAACCACCATATGTCCATATGATGGCTACATTCCTATCCAGATATCTTTTGGGCCAGCAGCTGTCGGGAAAGAAGAAGCTTTTGACACTTTGGCTGTAGTGTGCCCCAGAACACCCTTGGCTGGGCGAAATTCCATAATGGTGGGGACTAACACCGACCTAGTGAGAAGGCTGCTGTCCTCAGTGCTGAAGGAGGATGGGTCCACCACCAATAAGATTCACCCACAGTTAACGAAAGCCTGTCACCGAGTGGCAAGAGAGAAGAAGGCCCCTAAAGGAGGAGTGGGGCAGCTGTGGAAGTTGGGGACTCAGGAGAGGGTATTGCAGCCGGGGGAGGTTGCTCATGTGAAGGCCACCATTAAGCTGACTTGGGACCAGCCAGGCCCATTCGTGGTGTCGGAGACGGATGAGCGAGCTAGGGCAGCTGGATTGAAAATGGTTCCTGAGCTGGTTCCTATCTGAAATCTGCACAGAACAGGGAAGAAAGTACCCATCCAGTTGAAGAATGTGACTGATCAGCCCATTAAGTTGGGAGCCCGCATGTTGGTGGGGCAGGTGAACGCTACCACCCCTGTAATCCCTGAAGAAGTTAAGGACTTGAAGAATGGCCAACAACTACAAGAGGAGTTCCAGCGATGTGCAGAAGTCCTGTCTCCTGTTTTAGCAGAACAGGATGAAGACCCAGCTGATGAGATGGGAGAAGCTGTTTGCTAAAGACGATTTTGATATGGGATGTGCAAGAAGTGCCAAACACAGAATTCACCTTCAGGAAGAAAAACCTTTTCATGAACGGGTCAGGAGGGTACCCCTCAGTGACCTGGAGGATTTAAGAGAGCAGCTTGCGGAGTTGAAAAGGTCAGGGGTCATCCAGGAATCTCAGAGTCCTTATGCATCTCCCATTGTGGTGGTAAGGAAAAAGAATGGGTCATTGCGCATGTGTATTGACTATCGAACCCTGAATTGGCGCACCATGCCAGACCAGTACACTGCACCCCGCATTGAAGATGCTTTGCAGTGTCTTACTTGAGCTAGGTGCTTTAGTGTGCTAGACTTTAAGAGTGGATACTACCAGATTCCCATGCACTCAGAAGACCAAGAGAAGATGGCTTTCATATGCCCATTGGGATTCTACGAGTTCATTCGGATGCCTCAGGGCCTGGCGGGGGCCCCTGCCACATTTCAACGTTCAATGGAAAGAATAGTTGGAGACATGAATCTGGTAGAAGTTCTGGTGTACCTGGATGACATCATCATGTTCGGGAAGACCCTAGAAGAGCATGAGGCCTGATTGGAAAAGGTATTCTCTCGCCTTCATGAGGAAGGACTGAAGCTGTCACTAGAGAAATGTCAGTTTTGCAGAACTTCGTTACCTACTTAGGTCATGTGGTTTCTGCAGGAGGAGTTGCCACAGACCCTCGGAAGCTGGAGGCTGTCACTACCTGGCTTAGACCAAGAACTGTAACTGAGTTGAGATCGTTTTTGGGTTTCTGCTCCTATTACCGAAGATTTGTGGAAAACTTTGCCCAACTGAAAACAAGGAAGAAAGGTGGCAGCTGTTTCTTCCGGAAAAACACCATTGTACCATCCTAGTGTCATTACATGATGAACATGGTCACCTGGGAACAGACAGAACTTTTCAATTGATCAAGAGATAGGTTCTATTGGCCCAATTTAAGAGGGGAAGTAGAGAGTTATTGTTGTTCTTGTCTAACTTGTATCCAGCGGAAAACCCTGCCAGTTAGGGCAGCTCCAATGGGCCATTTGCAAAGTCAGGAGCCCTTAGATTTGGTTTGCATTGACTTTCTGTGCCTGGAACCCGATACAGGTGGAAGAAACAGTATCCTGGTTGTGACTGATCATTTCACTCGCTATGCACAGGCCTACCCTACTAAGGATCAGAAGGCTAGTACTGTAGCTAAGGTGCTTGTGGAGAAGTTTTTCGTGCACTATGGACTCCCTCTATGAATTCGTTCAGATCAAGGGAGAGACTTTGAGAGTCGTCTAGTGCATCAGTTGGGTGCTTTGTTGGGTATCAAGAAATCTCGTACCACGCCCTATCACCCTCAAGGTGACTCTCAACCAGAGCGATTCAATCAAACTCTGTTAAATTTGTTGGGAACCTTGACCCCAGACAAGAAGCAGCATTGGGGGAACCACGTTGCAGCACTAGTCCATGCTTATAATTGCAAAGAGAGTGATGCCACCGGTTACTCCCCTTACCGTCTCATGTTCGGGAGAGAAGCTAGACTCCCTGCTGACCTGGCTTTTGGCACTTCCCTGGATGATACTGCCTTAACGTCGCATAAGGGATAAGTGAATAGACTGTGAAAGAATCTGCAACAGGCCTATGACAAAGTGATGGAACATGTTGCTACTAGGGAATCCCGAAATAAGAGAAACTTTGATGCAAGAGTAAAAATTCAAGATTTACAACCAGGTGATCGAGTACTGTCACGGAACGTCCCACACTCCGCTTGAGTGCTTCCGTCATATACCACTTCCTCCCAGTATGTATACAGATATCCCAACCTCTCTGAGCACAAAACAAGGCGACACTTGCTTGTTGCTAACATGAACTGTTTTTATTTAGAATCAAAATTACAAGACTTTATATGCCGTTGGAACCTCCTCTAACAATACAACTGTAACCTAATTAACATAATTAACATGAGCTAATTAACTAAAAAATTTACCCAGACCAGATGACAGACTTGTGGGCACCGAGCTTCACACAGTAGTATAAACACAATAGCTGGAGCTAATTACAATTAACAATACAAACAACAATCTCCCCCCCCCCTCAGCCTATTCCTCAACAGTTCGTCTCCTAGCCAGTCCTGGAGGCTAATGTGATCAGCTCACTCAATTAACAGGTTGAGTTCAGAATCAACCAAACCAATAATAGTCTCTACATACATCCTGGGAGATATTGTGGACAAATATTACTGTCCCATTTTAAGTAGTCCAAGATATATTTTCTTACTCACCCTGTGCCAGGATGGCACAGGGTGACTTAGACATAAGATGTATTCTGAGTTCCACGGGCCCTCCCGTCACAAGTACTATTCCCAGTACCTGGGAAACATAAGCTGGCAGATCAGTGGAGGCCGCAGCCTTATATTGTGTGTAAACAAATTCCTGGCTTACCGGTGTATCAGATCAGACCTGAAGGGGAGACGGGACCAAGAAAGATGTGGCACTGGAATCACTTGCTACCACTATCAGATGCAGTGAGAATACCTCAAGCTCCTCAATTACCTCCTCAAAAGTCAACTCCACCTCGTACACATTCACAGAAGGAAATAACAACTAAAGCTGAAGTGGATGAAGAAGATGATGAGTTTGGGGAAGAGTATGTGTACTCTCAGTTTCCTAGCTCGGTGCCTTCATTCTCATCAAGAAGAAGAGAAATTGAGGAGGAAGATATGGTGACGGTGCCTACCTGGTTTTGGCCTGTGGAAGAAAGTTCAATAGCCAGCCCTTTGAAAAGGATAAGGGAGAGAATAAGAGAGATGGAAACTGTTAGAGCTTTGCCACCACAACCGAAAGAACCAGTCAGAGTGGGGCCTCGACAATCAAAAGACACAGGAAATGTGGTACCTCAACGTCCAAGGGAGACGCAAAAGATGGTCCGTAGGTCCCTTGGGCCAGAGTTTCAGACAATGTTACGTTTTCAAATACACTTTCAGGCAGGCAGGTAATTCAGTGATCTGCAGTGCATAAAATATATATACTGTCTCCTACATATATATATATAGATATATAGATAGATATATATATATATATATATATATATATATATATATATATATCTATATATCTATATATATAGATATATATATATATAGATATATATATACACTGCATTCTAGTCTAGCCGAGCCTATACCTGACTATAGGCCATTCCTGGTGTATGTATTCAAAGACACTTTCAGGCAGGCAGGCCAGGCAGGTGATTCAGTGATCTGCAGTGCATAAAGATAAATATACAGTCTCCTACAAATATATCTACTGCATTCTAGTCTAGCCAAGCCTATACCTGACTACAGGCCATTCCTGGTGTACGTATTCAAAGACACTTTCAGGCAGGCAGGCCAGGCAGGTGATTCAGTGATCTGCAGTGCATAAAGATATATATATACAGTCTCCTAAATATATATCCACTGCATTCTAGTCTAGCCAAGCCTATACCTGACTACAGGCCATTCCTGGTGTACGTATTCAAAGACACTTTCAGACAGGCAGGCCAGGCAGGTGATTCAGTGATCTGCAGTGCCTAAAGATATATATATATACAGTCTCCTACATATACAGTGGGGACGGAAAGTATTCAGACCCCCTTAAATTTTTCACTCTTTGTTATATTGCAGCCATTTGCTGAAATCGTTTAAATTAATTTTTTTCCTCATTAATGTACACACAGCACCCCATATTGACAGAAAAACACAGAATTGTTGACATTTTTGCAGATTTATTAACCACTTCGCGCCCGCACTATAGCCGAAAGACGGCTGCAGCGCGGACGCTACCTGCCGGGTGGCCGTCCCTGGGCGTCCAGCTGTTTACTTCCGCGATGCGCGCTCCCACGGGCGCGCATCGGGGAAGTTCTGTGCTGGCCGTGTCCCTTGGACACAGCCAGTCACAGATCGCCGTAAACGGCCAATCACAGCGGCCGTTTACAGTGCGATCGGCGGTGCCAATGAGAGATGATCTCATATGTAAACATATGAGATCATCTCTCATCGCTGGCTCTCCCTCCTCACACAGAGACAGCGTGTGAGGAGGGAGAGCGAACCTCTGCAGCGGTGAGTGTAAAAAAAAAAAAAAAAACGGAAAAAAAAGTCGTCAGTGTCATCTGTCATCCCTCCCCACTGTCATCTGTCGCCAGTGCCATCCCTCCCCACCGCCATCCCTCCCCAGTGCCATCTGTCCCCAGTGCCATCCCTCCCCAGTGCCATCCATCCCCACTGCCATCCCTCCCCAGTGCCATCCCTCCCCAGTGCCATCCCTCCCCAGTGCCATCTCTCCCCACTGCCATCTGTCCCCAGTGCCATCCCTCCCCACTGCCATCCCTCCCCAGTGCCATCCCTCCCCAGTGCCATCCGTCCCCAGTGCCATCTGTCATCAGTGCCACATATTAGTGTCATCTGTCATCAGTGCCACGTATCAGTGGCATCTGTCATCAGTGTCACGTGTCATCAGTGTCACGTATTAGTGCCATCTGTCGTGAGTGCCACGTATTAGTGCCATCTGTCATCAGTGCCACGTATTAGTGTCATCTGTCATCAGGGCCATCTGTCATCAGTGTCACGTGTCACCTGTTTTACGTATTAGTGCCATCTGTCAGTGCCACGTATTAGTGCCAAATGTCATCAGTGCCACGTATTAGTGCCATCTGTCATCAGTGTCATCAGTGCCACATATTAATGCCATCTGTCATCAGTGCCACGTCATTGTCATCAGTGCCACGTATCAGTGCCATCTGTCATCAGTGCCACATCAGTGTCATCAGTGCCACGTATCAGTGCCATCTGTCATCAGTGCCACGTCAGTGTCACGTGTCATTGTCCTGGTGCTCCAGGGCCTTCAAAAGTGTAATAGGTAGTCAACAAGTTAGATGTGTAATTTATGCTCCTTGAACACGTGATGGTACTCCCTGCATGTTGGGCCTCTGTATGTGGCCAGGCTGTGAAAAAGTCCCACACATGTGGTATCCCCATACTCAGGAGGGGTAGCAGAATGTATTTTGGGGCGTTATTTGTGGTATATACATGCCATGTGAGAGAAATAACCTATTACAATGACAATTTTGTGGGGAAAAAAAATCTTAATTTTGCAAAGAATTGTGGGAAAAAATGACAACATCAAAAAACTCACCATACATCTTACTAAATACCTTGGAATGTCTACTTTCAAAAAAGGGGTTATTTGGGGGGTATTTGTACTTTCCTGACTTGTTAGGGTAGCAAGAAATGAGATAGGCCTTCAGTACATCAGGTGTGATCATTTTTTTATGATTTGCACCACAGCTTGTAGACTCTCTAACTTTCACAAAGACCAAATAATATCCACTAATTTGGGTTATTTTTACCAAAGCTATGTAGCAGTACAAATTGTGGCCAAAATTTATGAAGAAAAATTAATAATTTGCAAAATATTATCACAGAAACTAAGAAAAATGCATTTTTTTCAAAATTTTCGGTCTTTTTTTATTTATAGCGCAAAAAATAAAAAACCCAGAGGTGATCAAATACCACCAAAAGAAAGCTCTATTTGTATGAAAAAAAGGACAACAAATTCATTTGGGTACAGTATTACATGACTGGCTGAGCTCCAGAGATGCAGTCGGGAGATGGGAGAAAGTTGTAGAAAGTCAACCATCACTGCAGCCCTCCACAAGTCGGGGCTTTATGGCAGAGTGGCCTGACGGAAGCCTCTCCTCAGTGCAAGACACATGAAAGCCTGCATGGAGTTTGCTAAAAAAACACCTGAAAGACTCCAAGAAGGTGAGAAATAAGATTCTCTGTTCTGATGAGACCAAGATAGAACTTTTTGGCCTTAATTCTAAGCGGTATGTGTGGTGAAAACCAGGCACTGCTCATCACCTGTCCAATACAGTCCCAACAGTGAAGCATGGTGGTGGCAGGTGGGGGTGTTTTTCAGCTGCAGGGACAGGACGACCGGTTGCAATGGAGGGAAAGATGAATGCGGCCAAGTACAGGGATATCCTGGACGAAAACCTTCTCCAGAGCGCTCAGGACCTCAGACTGGGCCGAAGGTTTACCTTCCAACAAGACAATGACCCTAAGCACACAGCTAAAATAATGAAGGAGTGGCTTCACAACAACTCCGTGACTGTTCTTGAATGGCCCAGCCAGAGCCCTGACTTAAACCCAATTGAGCATCTCTGGAAAGACCTAAAAATGGCTGTCCACTAACGTTTACCATCCAACCTGACAGAACTGGAAAGGAATGGCAGAGGATCCCCAAATCCAGGTGTGAAAAACTTGTTGCATCTTTCCCAAAAAGACTCATTGCTGTATTAGATCAAAAGGATGCTTCTACTAAATACTGAGCAAAGGGTCTGAATACTTAGGACCATGTGATATTTCAGTTTTTCTTTTTTTAATAAATCTGCAAAAATGTCAACAATTCTGTGTTTTTCTGTCAATATGGGGTGCTGTGTGTACATTAATGAGGAAAAAAAATGAACTTAAATGATTTTAGCAAATGGCTGCAATATAATAAAAAGTGAAAAATGTAAGGGGGTCTGAATACTTTCCATCCCCACTGTATATCCACTGCATTCTAGTCTAGCCAAGCCTATACCTGACTACAGGCCATTCCTAGTGTAATTTTTCTAGTAAACTTCAGGCTGTGTTTTGCTAATCCAATTTTACAGCATGTCTGGAAGGCCACCAAGGAAAGGCAGATACTCACAGGCCACTAGAAGAGGGCAAGCAGGCTCTGTGTCTACAGCCAACAGTGCTGGTCATGGACACGGTGCATCCTCAGCACATGGCCGTTTGGCACACTTGTCCTTTTTTTTTTCGACAGCTGGCCATGTTGAGCCACAACATGCAGAAGAGTTGGTAGAGTGGATCACAAAGCCGTCCTCATCCTCCTCGTCCTCATCCTCTGTCACCCAGGCTAAAACAAGTTTGGCTGCCAAAGCGGCCTATTCCATCGGCTCAATGGCATCAGTCGCTCCTTCCCTAGCCCCACCATCATGTCCTGAGGAGTCCCCCGAACTGTTCGACCACAGTGTCGGGGACAAGCTGCAGGAGGATACGCAGCATTTTGAAGGCTCAGATGATGGTACCCAGGTTGAGGATGAAGGCAGTAACGTGAGCCCAGAGAGAGGAGGTGGCCAAGAAGGACAAGATGCAGCTGCTGCATACTGCCAGGTTTGCTCCAGTGGTGAGGAGGGAGGGGATGATGAGGTCACTGACTCTACGTGGGTGCCTGATAGAAGAGAGGAGGAGGAGGAGGTGGAGGAGGAGGCGGCACATCTCCAGCAAGGCAGAATGCCCTCCAGGGGCCAGCTTAAGGACAGCCAGCCGACTGCATCACACCGCAGAGCTCCACATGTGCACGGCGCTGCTGACTCCGCATGTTTTTTCTGCTCCTCATGTTCTTTGGCGTGGGCCTTTTTGGAGACGTGTGCAGCAGATCGCACCATTGCTGTTTGCAACATAATTCTGAAGCGTTTCAAGCGTGGCCAAAACAGCAGCCGCTTAGGCACCACATGCTTGACCAGACATATGCCGAGCTCCCATGCAGTCCGTTGGCAACAGTACTTAAAAGACCCACACCAAAGAACAAGGTGGACCACTCCTTGCTCCTCATCAGCTGGGATCTCCAACCCCACTATACCTTCAGTCCTCCCAGAGACCTGCACTGAGAGGAATGAAGGTGTAGAATTAGGTGTCACAAGCATTTGCGGGCAATCTGCTAGCGGTACACCTAAATCCGATTGTAGCAGGCAAATTTTCCTACCCCAGTTGCTAAACCGTCAAAAGAAATTCGGTCCCAGCCATCCACATGCTCAGCGGCTAAATGCTAGTTTGGCTAAATTGCTAGCACTCCAACTGCTGCCTTTTCAGTTGGTAGACTCTGCCCCCTTTCGGGCAGGTTCAGAGGTGGTTGACGACATGCCAGCTTCAGCCAGGAATGGTGGTTTGCGACAATGGCACCAACCTCCTCTCCGCCCTCCGACAGGGACACTTGACCCATGTTCCCTGTTTGGCTCACGTCCTTAATTTGGTGGTACAGGGGTTCTTGTGCAGGTACCCAGGCTTACAGGATCTCCTGAGGCAGGCCAGGAAAGTCTGTGGGCATTTCTGCCGGTCATATAATGCCAGTGCTCGGCTTGCTGACCTTCAAAAGGAATGCAACCTGCCCAAGAACTGCCTCATCTGTGACATGCCCACCAGGTGGAACTCAACATTGGCAATGCTGCAGCGGCTACACATGCAGCAGAGGGCCATTAATGAGTACCTGTGCGAGTATGGCACCAGGACAGGGTCAGGGGAGCTTGGCTTTTTTTCGCCATGCCAGCGGCTAATGATCAAGGATGCATGCACTGTCCTGTCACCATTTGAGGAGGCCACGAGGATGGTGAGCAGTCACAGTGCATGCATTAGTGATACTGTCCCTCTTGTCTTCCTGTTGGCAAATGCTGCATGGAATAATGGACAGGGCACTTGAGGCAGAACAGAGGGAGGAAGAGGAGGACTTCCTTACCTCTCAAGGCCCCCTTTATCCAGACAGTATTCCTGCAGGCCCGCCTATCACACAGGAAGAGGAGGAGGAGAATTGTGTCAGCATGGAGGTGGCACCTGGCACTCAGCATCAGCAGCAGTCTTCAAGGGATCGTTTTCAGTCCTCAGAAACCCATGGACTTGTACGTGGCTGGGAGGAGGTGGCTGCGGATCATGCCGTCCTTAGTGACCCAGAGGACTCCGGACCGAATGCCTCAGCAAACCTACGCTGCATGGCCTCCCTGATCCTGCAAAGCCTGCGAAAGGAGCCTCGGATTCGTGGTATCAAGGAGAGGGATCAGTACTGGCTGACAACCCTTCTTGATCCATGTTACAAGGGTATGGTTGCGGAACTTATCCAGCCTTCACATGTTGCTGAGGCTTCGGTCAGTCACAGAAGGAGCGGTGGAGGAGATGGCCGTCTGACCAATGTGTTCAGACAATTTTTTTAGTCTGCAGCCCCAAGGTCTGATCGCTTCCAGCAACCATCGTCAGTGTCTGATTTACATGGTGCAGGAATACCTTGGGGCAAGATCAGACTTGGGGACCTTTCCAACTGAAAATCCACTGGGTTACTGGGTCTTGAGGATGGATCACTGCCCAGAGCTTGCACAGTATGCTGGCCTGTCCTGCATCCAGCATTCTGAATGCACATTCAGTGCTGCTGGAGGCTTTGTAACTGATCACAGAGTACACCTGTCCACAGACTCGGTTGATCGGCTCACCTTAATAAAAAATGAATCAGTCTTGGATCACCAGCTACCAAGCACCTGATGCTGATGTAACCGATTATTTTTTTTTATGAATGTGAGATCCCTTGAAGACTGCCTATGCTGATGCTGAGTGACTATCCTGTTATGCTGAGTGACTATCCTATTCCTCCTCAATGTTCATGTTGATAGCTTCTAAGAACATTTTTGGTTCTGGGCACCACCACCAGTGTCTAAAGCCCAATTTTTCTGCCCCTGTTTAACAGGGGCATGTAATTACAACTTTTGCTGTAATATTTTGCAGAAGGGCTCATTCCTGCGGTCAACTAGAGTATCTGTGAGGGGTTGTAGTGTTGTGGCATCAGCACCTGTGCCTAAAGCCCAATTTTTCTGCCCCTGTTTAACAGGGGCGTGTAATTACAATTTTTGCTCTAATATTTTGCAGCAGGGCTCGTTCCTGCGGTCAACTAGAGTATCTGTGAGGGGTTGCAGTGTTGTGGCACCAGCAGGAGTACTTAAAGCCCAATTTTTTTGCCCCTGTTTAACAGGGGCATGTAATTACAATTTTTGCTGTAATATTTTGCAGCAGGGCTCGTTCCTGCGCTCAATTAGAGTATCTGTGAGGGGTTGCAGTGTTGTGGCACCAGCACCAGTGCCTAAAACCCAATTTTTCTGCCCCTGTTTAACAGGGGTGTGGAATTACAATTTTTGCTGTAATATTTTGCAGCAGGGCTCATTCCTGCGCTCAACTAGAGTATCTGTGAGGGGCTGTAGTGTTGTGGCACCAACACCAGTGCCTAAGGCCCAATTTTTCTGCCCCTATTTAACAGAGGCATGTAATTACAATTTTTGATCTAATATTTCACAGCAGGACCCGTTTCTGCACCAACCAAGAGTAACTATGAGGGCTTACAGTGTTGTGGCAACACCACCACACCACCACCAGAGGCCCAATTTTTCTGACCCTGTTCAACAGGGGCATGTAATTACAATTCTTGATATAATATTTCAAAGCAGGGCCCGTTCCATCTCCCACCAAGAGTAACTGTGAGGGCTTACAGTGTTGTGGCAACACCACCAAAGGCCCAATTTTTCTGACCCTGTTCAACAGGGGCATGTAATTACAATTCTTGATGTAATATTTCACAGCAAGGCCTGTTCCAGCACCCACCAAGAGTAACTGTGAGGGCTTACAGTGTTTTGGTGCCACCAACACCCAAGGCCCAAATTTCTACAGAGTATATAAGGCAGGCCGTATAGTATATACAGGTGGTATCCTACTTTCAAACATCCAACTTACAAACGACTCCTACTTACAAATGGAGGGAGACAACAGGAAGTGAGAGGAAATCTACCCCTAGGAAGGGAAATTCTCTCCTGTAAGAGTTAATATGGGAAAAAGGTGTCTCTACGGATACTTTATTATCACCAATCCTTGTTTCCCTAAAAACTCCAAATTTTCAAAATCCAATTGTCATTGGGACAGAAAGTGAGGTGAAATCTTCTGAACAGGGGCACAGACAGCAAAACAAATGTTACAGGGGTGATATGTTATCCAAAAAGCTTAAAAATAGATTAGCTTAAAAAACCTACAGTCCCTGTCTTGTTTGGACCGCCTGTATACTGCTGTTCAGAGTATATAGGGCCTAGGGGCCCCACACGTTTTCTTTTTTTAATTTGGATGCAGGGTTCCCGTTAATATCCATACAAGACCCAAAGGGCCTAGTAATGGGCTGTACATCACATAATAATGATGTCATCACTACCTTTGCAAGTATATTTTTGGGTTTGCAAAGGCATTGAATGCACACAATGTGGATTTATCTCCTTTATGACTATTTAGGAATGTATTTGAATGAAAGTTTATGTGTTTTGAGTTCAGCATGCTACTAGAGACAGATAAGCAGCCCTGGACGCAAATCTAACTGCCAAATGTGTGGTTACATGTGAACAGCAGGCCAGTGACTTCCTGGCCATGACTGATTGCACACACCCATGACCCCTGCTGTATATTTACACTGATTATTTCTACACTATGACCCTAATCAGCTGAATGTGAATGAGACCTTAAGGTCCTAACTCTTCCACACTCTATTGAGTATTAAAAAGTGAAAAAAAGTTTTGTCTAGAACTGGGCTTTAAAAGCTTGATTTAGGAATTAGGTTAAAGTGGAGCTAAACTTATTTTTCCCTCAACACTCCCCATCCCTTGCTGGAGCCAACATCTTCTTCTGGGTGCCAGCCTTTGGCCGTCTTCATTGATTGCCACTCCTGCGCATGCGCAGGAGTCAGTCGTCCTGGCACACATGGACTGTGTTGGCAATGTAAGCTGAGCTGTGCATAAAGAAGAAGACAGCAAGCCCTGTCCCTTCTGCAGTAAATAGCCTGCCTGCTCACAGTTTGTGACAGTGGAACCTTTGTTCCGCTTTAAGTTTTAAGTTTTAGCATTGTGGGAATTACGAGTTAAGAGTTTACTTTAGCGCTTAAGTTCTGGGGTGGTAAAGTGTTAGGGTTAATTAACCGCTTGCCGACCGGCTCACGCCAATATACGTTAGCAGAAGGGCACATACAGGCATGTTATCGTACCTGTATGTTGCCCTTTGAGAAGTGGTTTGCGGGCGCGCCGCAAGCTCCGCGAGTGTGATGTCCGAGGGGATACCCGTGATCGTCTCACGGAGAGGAAGAACGGGAAAATGCTGATGTAAACAAGCATTTCCCCATTCTTCCTAGTGACACTGACACTGATCACAGCTCCCTGTAATTGGGAGCGGTGATCAGTGTTGTGTCATACATAGCCCAGCCCCCCCCCACCCCCCACAGTTAGAATCACTCCCTAGGACACACGTAACCCCTTCTCTGCCCCCTAGTGGTTAACCCCTTTACTGCCAGTCACATTTACACAGTAATCAATGCATTTTTAATCGCACAGATCGCTGTATAAATGTGAATTAGTGCCAAAAGTGTCCGATCTGTCCGCCATAATGTCGCAGTCACGATAAAAATCGCTGATCACCGCCATTACTGGTAAAAAAAAAAATTATTACTAAAAACTATCCCCTATTTTGTAGACGCTATAACTTTTGCGCAAACCAATCAATAAACGCTTATTGCGATTTTTTTTACCAATAATATGTAGAAGAATACGTATCGGCCTAAACTGAGGGAAAAAAAAATGTATATATTTTTTGGGGATATTTGTTATAGCAAAAAGTAAAAAATAATGCGTTTTTTTCAAAATGGTCACTTTTTTTTGTTTATAGCGAAAAAAATAAAAACCGCAGAGGTGATCAAATACCACCAAAAGAAAGCTCTATTTGTGGGGAAAAAAAGGACGTCAATTTTGATTGGTAGCCACATCGCACGATTGTGCATTTGTCAGTTAAACAACGCAGTGCTGAATCACAAAAAGTGCTCTGGTCTTTGGCCAGCCAAATGGTCCAGGGCTTAAGTGGTTAAACAGAAGCTTCAGTGTTAAGTATTCAGGAAAGGTACAGTAAACCCGCTATTAACACTTGAGCTTTTTTTTGCTCGTTTCCCTAAGCCAGACTATTTCCTCATTTCCACTGAGCGGTTCGGTTCGGTACGTTATTTTGAGTGTTTCCATTATGAAAGCGGCCCATACAACCGTTCATGGTCCTGCTTCAGATGTGGGGCCATAGAAAATGGTACGGTACTGGCGTCACACGATACATTCCACTGATTGGCAGACAGAAAAATGTCAATGCTCACGTCAAAGGAAAGCGCAAAACAAACATCACGTCGCCGTTCAGTCCAGATAATAGGAGAAGGATGCCTGCAAACAACAGCAGGGTCTGGTCGTCTCAAGAACGATCTACTTTCCTAACTATAATTGGTGATATCATTATTCAGAGTGAGCTTGATGGATCAGTGAGAAATGAAAAGGTGTATAAAGATATTTCTCAGCGGATGGCAGCTGAGGGATTTAGTGTAGGGCAAAGCTTAAGAAGCTTAAAGGCCAATATAAAAAAATTAAGGATGCCAACAGCCATAGTGGAAACAGTCGGAGTACTTGGAGGTGGTACGACGACATGGACGCCATTTACGGTCATAGGCCGGCAAACCAAGACAGGGAGGGAGGTCTGGACTCTGCAACTGCACTTCTCGAATCCATGATAGAGCCTGTTGGTAAGTGTTTTTTTTATACTTGGCATAGGATTTCGCTCTGCTAACCATTTAAAAAATATATATAACCATATGTGCATTTTCAGATACAGTTGATGGACTCTCCAATGATGCATCAAACTTTTCCGACGATGGTCCTTCAACGTCTTTCAGCAGCACCAGTACAATTTCATCTAGCCAACCACAGAGTAGCCAACCACATCCAATGCACCCCAGCACACTGGTAAGACATGACGATAATAGTGAAAGTTGTAATTTTGCACTTTCTTAAAAAAAATCTCCACTTTGCATATCACGCATATCCTAGATGAGAAGAGGGTACAGGGGTTGGGAAAATAAGCAGGAGGGGTTCAGAGGTGGAACAAAAGAGCAGGAGGGTACAGCGGTGGGGCAGATGTGCAGGGGGTACAGTGGTGGAAGAGATGAGAAGGGGGTTCAGCAGTGGGACAGAAGTGAAAGGAGGTGTATTGGTGGGGCAGATGAGCAGGGGGAACAGAGGTGGGGCAGGAGATCAGGGGGAACAGAGGTGGGGCAGGAGATCAGGGGGAACATAGGTGGGGAAGGAGAGCAGGGGGAACAGAGGTGAGACAGATGTGCACATTGGTGGGACAGATAAGCAGGGGGTTATAGCAGTGGGGCAGAGGAACAGGGGGGTATAGTCTTGTGGGGCAGATGAGAAAGAGGGTTACAGTGGTGGGACAGATGAGCAGATAAGTTCAGTGTTAGGACAGATGAGAAGATGGTTCAGTGGTGGAGCAGATGAGATATGGAGGTATAGTGGTGGGGCAGATGAGAAAGGGGAAACATTGGCGGGGCAGATGAGCAGGGGGGTTACATTGGTGGAGCAGATGAGCAGTAGTGGGGCAGATGAGCAAGGGGGGTACAGCTAATATTTATCCACCCAGTTTTTGTACCAATTGCTACCAAAAACTCTATTCTGGTCTTTTGTATATTCCAGGTGAAAGGTGACGGTTGCAGCTGGATCTGCGCACAGTCATGGAGGATATGCGGGCAGCAGAGGAAAGGCAGCTGGAAAGGATTGAGAACCTTTTTGATAGGTGGTTTCAGGCACTGCGTCAGGATGC
Organism: Aquarana catesbeiana; assembly: GCF_042186555.1. Taxonomy (NCBI): domain Eukaryota; kingdom Metazoa; phylum Chordata; class Amphibia; order Anura; family Ranidae; genus Aquarana; species Aquarana catesbeiana. Next base: position 226,682,419 of record NC_133332.1, on the reverse strand, counting down.
ACAGGAAGCTATGCGCCAGGAGGCAGAAATTGCCCAGCAGCAGATGGAGCAGTTGGCTACCTTCAACCAAGCCTTCCTCAGTGTCCTTGGTCAGCTTGTTCAAGTGCTTGGAGCCAGTCGTGATCCCAGGTCACCACCCAGACAGTAGTGCCTTTCAGGCAGCACAGGACCTGTACACTTGTTTTTGTGAAAAAATTGTTTATTAAGTTTTTGTAAAAAATGTTTCTTTGTTAATATATTTTTCAAATTTTTCAGTTTCAAGAATATATAGAAAGATTAGTTTTTTGTGGAATAAAAAACATGAGAGACTTTTTTGAGTATGTCTGATTTAACGTAACACTTTAGTAAAACTATAGTAATACTTTAGTAAAACTTAAAAAAATTCATGGTAAGAAATTAAACGTTGAGGTGACGCATCAGAGCCTGACGTATTTCACTGCACTCTTCTTTGATATCCTGTGCTGCTATTACTAGTACTGGCTCTTCTGAATATGTATTCCAATCCTGGTGGAAGTCTTCTCCATGACTTTCAGAAAGATTGTGAAGAGCACAGCAAGTAGGCACCATGGATTTGGCAAGTTTAATGTCACTGTCATTCCTCTTCATAAGACACAGCCATCTACCCTTAAGTCTTCCGAATGCATTTTCCACTACGACCCATGCCCTGGATGTTTTCTTGTTGTAGGTTTGCTGTTCTGGTGTCAGGCGGCCATTGTCAGGAAATGGTTTCAGGAGCCAATTTTGTAAAGGGTAGGCAGAGTCCCCGAGCACATAATAGCCAACGTTCACCCCACAAATGTTCTTAGTGCAAACAGGGTACAGGCCTCCCTGACCAACCCAATCCCAAAATATGGACAATTGTAGAACCCGAGCATCATGCAAACTCCCAGGCTTTCCTACATTCACACTCCAGAATAGTACTTTTCCATCCACTACTCCCTGGAGGATGATGGAATGCCAGCTTTTTCTGTTGAAGTAGTCAGTGTGGTATTCTTGTGGTGCTATTATTGGTATGTGTAAGCCATCAATAGCACCAACACACTGTGGAAGGCCCACCTGTTCTCAAAGTAGTCAGCCATGTCTTTAAGTTTTTCCCTGTCTGGAAAATAAACAATTTCAGGAGCTAGCAATGTCCAGACAGCCATACAGAAGTCCTGCACACAACGGCACACTGATGATTTACTGACACCAAAAGATGACCTATACTTCTGTATTCACTGTTGGTAGCCAGCTTCCACGGTGCAATGGCAACTTTTTTCCTTACAGGCAAACTGGCTCTGAAGTTGGTGCTTTGCTTCTCCATCGTTGGAAGTAGCTTTGCACAAAGGTATGAAAAGGTTTCCTCCGACATTCTGAAATTGTGCACCCACTGTGTGTGTGTGAATCCCAGGACGATCACATCCCACCACTCATTGCGCAGGGGAGAGCCCAAATGACTGGTCGGCGGTGCTGTTTTGACAAAAGGAGAAGCATCTAAAAAAAAAAAAACACAGATGGTAACATATCACAAAAAATACAACATATTAATACAACATATATAATATACTTTACACGGACAGATAGCATCATGTATAAAAGCGAGCAACATAATAACATAAGGAGTATTTATGTATAAGGTGTAATACTTGAAATGTGCACTTTGTGTGCAACATGTATGGTGTTCAATACATAATGTATATCCTTCACATCTTATATTAGATTTTTCCTTATTCTTTCGTATTTATATTTTAATACGAGCAGAACTACATGACAAATGGCTTACAGTTGCTTACCCTATAGCGCTGTCGTCTTTATCTTTGCCGCACAAAGGTGTACTTCTCCTCCTGGCTAAATATCCAAGCTAGTAGTTTTTTTTCCTTCTCTCAAACAGTGCGGCATGTATTTTAAGTACAAAGAACCAAAAGACAAGTAGAGAAAAGACAAGCTGCTGGATGACCTCCATTGTTGTTGTTTGTAGTGTCACGTTTCTTGTCACACTAGTGTGATGCCACGCTAGGCATTTTTTCTAAACCCTGTATGGCCCCTGGCGGTCCGACTTGCAGTGGAAACGCTCACCTGAATAGGCCGGACCATTCTAACCCTTTCAAACTGTACCGACTCGAACCGTTCCGCTCAGTGGAAACGAGCTATATGTCTCATTATACAGATACCATTCTTCTTAATTTTTCCTGTCCACGCTTATATGCTCCGTCACCCTGCATGCTACACTCAAAAAAGTACATGACCTTTTTTACTAGCATAGCCAGGTGTTTTTGGCTCCATAGAGTTCAAAAGGAATGCCTTTTACGTCTGAAAATTTCAAGGACTCTGCCCATCTCCCTTTGCCCAGTCCAGGAAACAAACTCCTGAAGCTGGATACATGTGCAAAAATACCTGTAATACGCCTGCAAAATGTCTGAAAAGAATGCTTTGAAAACTCACCAGGAATACACCAGGAATACACTCTGCTCAGGTGTGAATGTGGGCTTAAAGGTAAATTGACATTTTAGTGTAAAGGTATTTCAAAGAATTTATTAGGCCAAGCATAGCTTAAAAGAAGATTAGCAAGTGTACCTATACAACAATTAATAAGAAAAGAGCTCCCAACTGTCCCTGATTTTGAGGGACTGTCCCGGATTTGGAACAAAGTCTCTCTGTCCCTCTTTCCTCCTCACTTGTCCCTCATTTTGGTCTTATCTATATAGTTGTATATAAAATGCACTTTTTATCTTTCAAAAAGTGTTTCCCAGTGCTAAACCTTTCATCTGATTTCTAAATTGCTGCATTTGTAAATGTTAAAAAGCCAATATAAAAGAATAGTAGTGTTAAAAAAAGCACTTGTGGGTTTGACCAATATTTTTTGTAAAATTCTCCTTTAAGGGGGTGTGGCAGGGGGGTGTCCTATGCCTACATACATTTGCTAATAGGTGTACCCCGTTCCCATCTCAAAAAGTTGGGAGGTATGCACCTGCAGTATTCTGACTAACAATAATTAAAAGGAACTGAGCTGCACTTACATAGCAACACTATATAAAGACAGTCCTAAATTGCTTTATCAGTCTGTTTCATCATATTGATCAGTGAATGATGAAAAAAGAAAACTCTTAGCCAGCAAAGTTGGGGCCCTTGAAGAAAGCACATAAGGTCCCAGCAGACAACAGATTACCTTTGTGCAATGTTATTCTCCTACCAGAACTATGAGACCCAGGGCGCCCTCTTCTGGATCTCCAGACACGTGCTCTGATTCAGTTCATATCCACAGACAGGGATAGGAGTTGCTGTGATGTTTTTCTTTCAAACCTGCTGAGATAGAGTTCCTCTTTTCCTTCATTACAAGCGTTAAGAGTGCTCTATAGTTCAATCTGATCACACCAGGCATCAAAATCACACCTCACACCCTCTAAGAGAGAAGAATTCTAGTCTCTGAGAGAAGGTTCTGTAGCACCCTAATGTTTAGGCAGGGTTGCTTCTAAATTTATTGCCAAGCCATAGTTGCTGTGGCCAATTGTTAGGAGGTCAATTGATTTCACCCTAATTCTGGAATTCCTGCACTTCTCTCTTCTGTTGCTAGATGGCTGGGTATCTGGTCATATTAGATAAGACAAGGGCTTTGCAAGGACAGATTAGGAATGAATGGGTCTCAGCCAATGGGCAAGGATTTTATTGGGTCCCTTGGCCTGCTGGGAGAACCTATTTATTTGGGTGGAGTCAGGTGATCGGGTTCTGTGCCACCTGGATGTCTGTCTGGGTGGACGTGTGTTGTATTGCCCCGGGCTGCTAGGCCAGAAACCTAAGGCCTATCCCAGGGAAATCTGTCTGCTCGGCTGTCTGAGTTCCTATCCAGAAGCAGGAAAGCAGCGTAGGGATGGGACTGCGAGCTTGTAGTCCAACCAGAAGTAATTGTTTCACCAGCCGGGGAACCAGTTGTGGTCGGAGGTAGAGGGGAAGCTGTTGCCACTAAGGGACCATCCAGCTTGCTACTGGAGATCACTGTGAATAAGCTGAGGATAGTACCAGAGCAGACTTCTCGCCAGCAGGGGACGATGAAGAAGTAGGAAAACTTCAGCACGTGCTATGTCAGGGACCCAGCGGGACAGCAGAGGTGATGCTTGTGGAGTGCCAAGCCAGGGATCTAACGTGTCAGCAGGGGTAAAGCTTGAAGAGTATCTGTGAGTGCCGAGTCTGGGACCCAGCAGTGAAGCAGGGGTGATGCCTGAGGAAGATACTGAGTGCTACAGTGAAAAAACTCAGGGCATCCAGTGGCTAGTGGATCTGAAGTCTAGTTAGACAGACTGGGAGCTCGTTGAGTGAAGACCCACAGTGAATGAGTGTGAGGTAGAAAGAACTATTTGTGTTGCAGATAGTTGAATACCTTTACAGTTAGTAACAGCTACAAGATTGTTGCCATAGGAGACAGCGGTCCTACCTATACAGAAGTGGTGTCCGGCTGGAGACCTTCACCTGTATAGCTGTCTACCTATAGAAGTCTAGGAGTCTGCCAATTAACATTGCATCTACCCAAGGGTGTTGTGGCCCTAATCCTCTCTCCCACAGTTCTGTTTAAGAGACAATAAATTTCTTTGCATTCGAAAAAGTGTCTGGCGCCCACCATTTCATCTTGCATTACACCCACCATGCCTTGTAACCCACTCTACACTGAAGGATGTCAGCTGTCCCTAACTCTGGAGGTCACCATTAGGCCTCAGGAGCCCCAGGACTTTGCTACATTTGGCGCTCAATGTGGAGCAAAGGCTTTTATCCTACAGTAGTCGCCCCTAGCGACTGGTGACTCTGGATTTTATCTGGCTCTGTGGGAAAGTGGCAAGTAACATCTTTACTCTGTATAGACTGTGTTATTGTGCATTCCAACAACGTGGGGAAGAACCAGCATGTCTCATTGCTCATGGGAGAGTATCAGCCTGGTCTTTTGACACTTTACGCCAGTGCTGCAAGGGTAAAAACAGACTCCATTAAAGATTTGGCACGCTGCAAAGGAGAAGAGGTGGGCGCTGAAGTTTCCAGAAAGTATCTGCACCAAACCATTGTCAGGGGGAGGAGCCCCTGCTCTGCAGAGGAGGATAAGGAAGTGCTGCCACGTGTGTTTGGTTGTGAGTTGGAGAAGATGGCGCAGTTTGGAAGTACTGTGGCGGATTGGAAGATGTATTCTCCAGCTTTGGACTGAGCAAGCCAAAAAGCGTTCTGACTGACACCGGAGTGTGCGGTATACACCTAAGGGCAGTCACGCCCTGTACACGGCAGGAAACTATGAGGCCTTGGGACTGATCTGCGGGAAGTGTTCCAGTTTGGCCACACATCTGAGGCCTTGGATTGTCTGCGGACATTGCGGGGAACCCCTGCTCAATCCACGAATACTGCAAGTGGAGTGGGACAAGAAAGTCATCGTCCCGGCTGGGAGTGGCATCGAGAGTCCACCTGCTATCACCCGGCTAGTGAGAGAAGCTGCCCCTCTTGCTTCTGTGGCTGCTCCAGGACCCAGCGCTCCGGTCATCCCCTCAGGCCCACCTGCTCTCCTTGATGGCGGAATTACCAAGGAAAAGGGTACCGGAGTCGGTAAGCCTGCAAGGGGTGAAAGTGATGTGCCAGTGGGGGAGGTGGGCGCTGAAGTTTCCAGAAAGTATCTGCACCAAACCATTGTCAAGGGGAGGAGCCCCCGCTCTGCAGAGGAGGATAAGGTGCTGCCACGTGTGTTTGGTTGTGAGCTGGAGAAGATGGCACAGTTTGGAAGTACTGTGGCGGATTGGAAGATGTATGCTCCAGCTTTGGACTGAGCAAGCCAAAAGGCATGCCCTGTACACGGCAGGAGACTATGAGGCCTTGGGACTGTTCTGCGGGAAGTGTTCAAGTTTGGCCACGCATCTGAGGCCTTGAATTGTCTGACGTTGCGGGGAACCCCTGCTCAATCTGTGAATACTGCAAGTGGAGTGGGACAAGAAAGTTGTTGTCCCGGCTGGGAACGGCATCGAGAATCCACCTGCTATCACCCAGCTAGTGAGAGAAGCTGCCCCTCTTGCTTCTGTGGCTGCTCCAGGACCCAGCACTCCGGTCGTCCCTCGAGGCCATGGTCAGGCCCACCTGCTCTCCTTGATGGCAGAATTACCAAGGAAAAGGGTACCGGAGTCAGTAAGTGGGGGAGGTGATACCAGTGGCCATTAAAGGAGATAATGCAGTTGTGCCAATTAAAGCCAGCTCTAAGCGCAACTATCTCCCGGCTGAAGAATGCTCCACCATATCTAATTCAAGTATCCCCTCTGACGGGATCTCCAAACTGTTCTTAGACAATTTGTCTTGGACTGGAAAGTGGAGTGATAGTGAAGAGGAGCAAGTGTGTGATGTGGAGGAGGATGAGATTCCTCCTGGGCCTACTCCAAGTGTTAATATTGAACTGTCTGCTGGTGTTTCCCCAACTGTGCGTATCATGAAGTCTTTTGAGGAGGATCGTTGGAAACATTGGGTCTCTAAAGTTGTTTCCACTAAACCGATAGAGGCAACTATGCCCAATTGCAAACTTGATATTGTTGCAGGATACCTAGCTCAGCGTGCTCCGGACTCACGGGTCCTACCCGGGTATGGAGACCCTAAGACACTTCCCAGGCTGTCCAAGGTGCAATGCATCATAATTAAGAAAGTGACTGAGGAATACAGATATCTATATCCCTATATACCAGCCCATCTAGAGGAAGAGATTCAGGACAAGGAAACCCAATAGATAGATGAAGCTGTGCGAAGTTTTCTTCGGATCTCTCTGAGGGTGGACTCCCCAAAGTTGTTCCCCAAGATAGCCGAGAAGTATCTTTCAGTGCTGCACACCTGGGGCTATGGTCGCAAAATTAACTTGATAGCTTGATCATCTGCAGGACTACATTACCACGATAAACGCTACAGGAGAGACCTTGACGTTACCGGATCCCAGGTATTACTGGTAAATGATGTGGGACTGTGTTTCCCTGACACTGTGGATTACAAATGTGTGCTATGTGGAGTTAAGGCACTATGCTGAGAGACCACTCCACTTTTTGTACAAGAATTGTTGCTAGTAGGGAACACTGTTGGCTGTATTGCTGGCACTGTGCTGGACTGAATGCTGCCAGCAGATACAGGAAGTGGCCACCTGAGTCCCGCTGGCTAGTGCTGTGAAGTTGCCAGTGTGCCTCCCTCTGAAAAGTAACCTTGTGATGTGACTTTCAACCTGTTTGTTCTTCATCCAAGGAGGGCATATTTCTCAGTTCCTGGCTGTCATGCCGACAGACTGAGATTACCATTGCAAGAGGACCTGTGTTCAGAAGTGTGGTCCCTTGCACCATGGCCTGGCTCTTTGTTGCCTGATTGCAGCTGTTCCTCCTGTCCCCGGAGTTATCCCTCAGAAGAAGGGAAACTGCTCGGAAATATTGTTCTACCCCGAGTAAAAAAAAATTTGATGGACTGTGAAACATCAAGGACACTGGGTTGCTTAGCTAGTTAGGTAGAAAAGCTGTGGCAAAGGGGCAAATTCTCACCTTACCTTTGAATGATGGACTGTTCAATGTACCAGGATTGTTTCTTATGCTGGTCACCAGGTGGCCAGAGTAGTGCCAACCTGAGTGAGCCTTTATTCATATTATGTGTATATTTGATAGAACATGCTAAGGAAAGTTTCTGTAGACTAGTTGTGGAAGGGGGTAGCATCTTCGGATGAGGATGGGGCCCACTTTCATTTATATGTGAAACTATTAGATAAGCACCTGAATGACCACAACATACAGGGATATACAATGTAATACTGACATATAATCACACACATAGGTTGGACTTGATGGACTTGTGTCTTTTTTCAACCTCACCTACTATCTAATTATGTAACTATGTGTGTAGTTTAGACATATCATAGGGTGTAATTACAATGCTACGCTGTTCTTGGCTGAGGACAATAACAACTTCTTATGATTCACTTATGCATATATTGCACTGTGTTATCATAGGGATAGGATGCATTTGCATTGCTGTTTATTTTCTCTTTCAGGTGTTCCTACACCCATTGTGTCTTCCTTGGACAAGGAGAAACACTGACCCAACATGGATAACAATGCTAACTGTTCATGCCCTTTACTGCTGTATATATATTAGATAGATAGTTAGTATATAAGGCTACTGTTTACATTTTTCCCTTAAATGTTTGAGTGGTGCGTCACATGTAAAATTGCATATAATGTTTAATATTTATCTGCCCTGTGTGAACTGCCATTCGCTCATGTATATGTTATACATGTTTACTCCATGTGGTATGCCAAGTGTATTGTTTGTTATTATTATTCTTTTCCTGTTTCCCCCACCCATCCCAGTTTTTGCCTGGGCATTCGTTCTCAGGCTTGAGAGCTAAAGAAAAATGTTCTGCAAACTCCAAGACATAGTTTTTGTAGGCAGGGAGAGGATGACCAACTTTGATGTTTATGCAGGGTTACTATAAAATGTATTTGCCAAGTGATAGTTGCCTTTTTCAATTGTTAGGAGGTCAATTGATTTTGCCTTAATTCTGGAATTGCTGCACTTCTCTCTCCTGTCACTAGATGGCCGGGTATCTGGTGACATTAGATAAGACAAGGGCACTGCAAGGACAGAGTAGGAATGAATGGGTTGTCTCAGCCAATAGGTAGGGATTTTTTTGGGTCCCTTGGCCTGCTGGGAGAACCTATTTATTTGGGTGGAGTCAGGTGATCGGGGTTCTGTGCCACCTGGACGGCTATCTGGGTAGACGTGTGTCGTATTGCCCTGGGCTGCTAGGCCAGAAACCTAAGGCCTATCCCTGGAACATCTGGTTGCTAGGCTATCTGAGAGCCTATCCAGAAGTAGTGCAGGGTTGGGACTGCGGACTTGTAGTCCAACCAGAAGTAAAAGTTCCGCTGGCCAGGGAACCAGTCATGGTCGGAGGTAGAGGGGAAGCTGTCACCACAAAGTGACCATGCATCTTGCTACTGGAGACCACAGTGAGTGAGCTGAGGCCAGTACCAGAGCAGACTTCTCGCCAACTGGGGACGAAGAAGAAATGGGAAAGCATCAGCAAGTGCCAAGTCAGGGACCCAGCAGGACAGCAGAGGTGATGCTTGTGGAGTGCCAAGCCAGGGACCTAACGTGTCTGTTACATACATACATACATAGTAGGTGAGGTTGAAAAAAGACACAAGTCCATCAAGTCCAACCTATGTGTGTGATTATAGGTCAGTATTACATTGTATATCCCTGTATGTTGCGGTCGTTCCGGTGCTTATCTAATAGTTTTTTGAAACTATTGATGCCCCCCGCTGAAACCACTGTGGAAGGGAATTCCACATCCTTGCCGCTCTTACAGTAAAGCACCCTCTTTTCTTCTAATTTTATTGAGTGGCCACATGTGTTATTAACCACTTAAGGACCGCCTAACGCCGATTTACGTCGGCAAGGCGGCACGGGCAGGCAAAATCACGTACATGTACGTGATTTGCCTCTCGCGGGTGGGGGGTCCGATCGGACCCCCCCCCGGTGCCCGAAGCGGTCCCGTTCTGTTCCCCGGCGATCCGAGATGAGGGGGAGGCCATCCGTTCGTGGCCCCCCCCTCGCGATCGCCGCCGGCCAATGGGAACACTCCTTTGCTGCTGTATGCTAAACAGCAGCAAAGGAAATGATGTCATCTCCCCTCGGCTCGGTAGTTTCCGTTCCAGCGCCGAGGGGAGAAGACATCAATGTGAGTGCACAACACACACACACACAGTAGAACATGCCAGGCATACAAAACACCCGCCGTTTATTACCTAATAAAGGTTTAGCCCCCTGATCGCCCGGCGGTGATATGCGTCGCCCCAGGCAGCGTCAGATTAGCGCCAGTACCGCTAACACCCACGCACGCAGCATGCGCCTCCCTTAGTGGTATAGTATCTGATCGGATCAATATCTGATCTGATCAGATCTATACTAGCGTCCCCAGCAGTTTAGGGTTCCCAAAAACACAGTGTTAGCGGGATCAGCCCAGATACCCGCTAGCACCTGCGTTTTGCCCCTCCGCCCAGCCCACCCAAGTGCAGTATCGATCGATCACTGTCACTTACAAAACACTAAACGCATAACTGCAGCGTTCGCAGAGTCAGGCCTGATCCCTGCGATCGCTAACAGTTTTTTTGGTAGCATTTTGGTGAACTGGCAAGCAAGCACCAGGCAGCGTCAGGTTAGCGCCAGTACCGCTAACACCCACGCACGCACCGTACACCTCCCTTAGTGGTATAGTATCTGTACGGATCAATATCTGATCCGATCAGATCTATACTAGCGTCCCCAGCAGTTTAGGGTTCCCAAAAACGCAGTGTTAGCGGGATCAGCCCAGATACCTGCTAGCACCTGCGTTGTGCCCCTCCGCCCGGCCCAGCCCAGCCCACCCAAGTGCAGTATCGATCGATCACTGACACTTACAAGGCACTAAACGCATAACTGCAGCGTTCGCAGAGTCAGGCCTGATCCCTGCGATCGCTAACAGTTTTTTTGGTAGCATTTTGGTGAACTAGCAAGCACCGGCCCCAGGCAGCGTCAGGTTAGCGCCAGTACCACTAACACCCACGCACGCAGCATACGCCTCCTTTAGTGATATAGTATCTGAACGGATCAATATCTGATCCGATCAGATCAGATCTATACTAGCGTCCCCAGCAGTTTAGGGTTCCCAAAAACGCAGTGTTAGCGGGATCAACCCAGATACCTGCTAGCACCTGCGTTTTGCCCCTCCGCCCGGCCCAGTCCAGCCCACCCAAGTGCAGTATCGATCGATCACTGTCACTTACAAAACACTAAACGCATAACTGCAGCGTTCGCAGAGTCAGGCCTGATCCCTGCGATCGCTAACAGTTTTTTTGGAAGCTTTTTATTGAACTGGCAAGCACCAGCGGCCTAGTACACCCCGGTCGTAGTCAAACCAGCACTGCAGTAACACTTGGTGACGTGGCGAGTCCCATAAGTGCAGTTCAAGCTGGTGAGGTGACAAGCACAAGTAGTGTCCCGCTGCCACCAAAAAGACAAACACAGGCCCGTCGTGCCCATAGTGCCCTTCCTGCTGCATTCGCCAATCCTAATTGGGAACCCACCACTTCTGCAGCGCCCGTACTTCCCCCATTCACATCCCCCAACGAAATGCAGTCGGCTGCATGAGAGGCATTTTTATGTGCTCCCGAGTACCCCCTTGCATTGGTGAATGTTTTGAACGCTACCATACACTAGTTGAGTATTAGCGTAGGGTACAGCATTGCACAGACTAGGCACACTTTCACAGGGTCTCCCAAGATGCCATCGCATTTTGAGAGACCCGAACCTGGAACTGGTTACAGTTATAAAAGTTAGTTACAAAAAAAGTGTAAAAAAAAAAAAAATATATATAAAATAAAAAAAAATAGTTGTCGTTTTATTGTTCTCTCTCTCTATTCTCTCTCTCTATTGTTCTGCTCTTTTTTTACTGTATTCTATTCTGCAGTGTTTTATTGTTATTGTTATTGTTATTGTTATTATGTTTTATCATGTTTGTTTTTCAGGTATGTAATTATTTATACTTTATTGTTTACTGTGCTTTATTGTTAACCATTTTTTTGTCTTCAGGTACGCCATTCACAACTTTGAGTGGTTATACCAGAATGATGCCTGCAGGTTTAGGTATCATCTTGGTATCATTCTTTTCAGCCAGCGGTCGGCTTTCATGTAAAAGCAATCCTAGCGGCTAATTAGCCTCTAGACTGCCTTTACAAGCCGTGGGAGGGAATGCCCCCCCCCCCCACCGTCTTCCGTGTTTTTCTCTGGCTCTCCTGTCTCAACAGGGAACCTGAGAATGCAGCCGGTGATTCAGCCAGCTGACCATAGAGCTGATCAGAGACAAGAGTGGCTCCAAACATCTCTATGGCCTAAGAAACCGGAAGCTACGAGCATTTTATGACTTAGATTTCGCCGGATGTAAATAGCGCCATTGGGAAATTGGGGAAGCATTTTATCACACCGATCTTGGTGTGGTCAGATGCTTTGAGGGCAGAGGAGAGATCTAGGGTCTAATAGACCCCAATTTTTTCAAAAAAGAGTACCTGTCACTACCTATTGCTATCATAGGGGATATTTACATTCCCCGAGATAACAATAAAAATGATTTAAAAAAAAAAAAAATGAAAGGAACAGTTTAAAAATAAGATAAAAAAGCAAAAAAATAATAAAGAAAAAAAAAAAAAAAAAAAAAAGCACCCCTGTCGCCCCCTGCTCTTGCGCTAAGGCGAACGCAAGCGGCGGTCTGTCGTCAAACGTAAACAGCAATTGCACCATGCATGTGAGGTATCGCCGCGAAGGTCAGATCGAGGGCAGTAATTTTTGCAGTAGACCTCCTCTGTAGATCTAAAGTGGTAACCTGTAAAGGCTTTTAAAGGCTTTTAAAAATGTATTTATTTTGTTGCCACTGCACGTTTGTGCGCAATTGTAAAGCATGTCATGTTTGGTATCCATGTACTCGGTCTAAGATCATCTTTTTTATTTCATCAAACATTTGGGCAATATAGTGTGTTTTAGTGCATTAAAATTTAAAAAAGTGTGTTTTTTCCCCAAAAAATGCGTTTGAAAAATCGCTGCGCAAATACTGTGTGAAAAAAAAAAATGAAACACCCACCATTTTAATCTGTAGGGCATTTGCTTTAAAAAAATATATAATGTTTGGGGGTTCAAAGTAATTTTCTTGCAAAAAAAAAAAAAACTTTTTCATGTAAAAAATAAGTGTCAGAAAGGGCTTTGTCTTCAAGTGGTTAGAAGAGTGGGTGATGTGTGACATAAACTTCTAAATGTTGTGCATAAAATGCCAGGACAGTTCAAAACCCCCCCAAATGACCCCATTTTGGAAAGTAGACACCCCAAGCTATTTGCTGAGAGGCATGTCGAGTCCATGGAATATTTTATATTGCGACACAAGTTGCGGGAAAGAGACAAATTTTTTTTTTTTTTTTTTTGCACAAAGTTGTCACTAAATGATATATTGCTCAAACATGCCATGGGAATATGTGAAATTACACCCCAAAATACATTCTGCTGCTTCTCCTGAGTACGGGGATACCATATGTGTGAGACTTTTTGGGAGCCTAGCCGTGTACGGGACCCCGAAAACCAAGCACCGCCTTCAGGCTTTCTAAGGGGCGTGAATTTTTGATTTCACTCTTCACTGCCTATCACAGTTTCGGAGGCCATGGAATGCCCAGGTGGCACAAAACCCCCCCAAATGACCCCATTTTGGAAAGTAGACACCCCAAGCTATTTGCTGAGAGGTATAGTGAGTATTTTGCAGACCTCACTTTTTGTCACAAAGTTTTGAAATTTGAAAAAAGAAAAAAAAAAAAGTTTTTTCTTGTCTTTCTTCATTTTCAAAAACAAATGAGAGCTGCAAAATACTCACCATGCCTCTCAGCAAATAGCTTGGGGTGTCTACTTTCCAAAATGGGGTCATTTGGGGGGGTTTTGTGCCACCTGGGCATTCCATGGCCTCCGAAACGGTGTTAGGCAGTGAAGAGTAAAATCAAAAATTCACGCCCTTAAAAACGCTGAAGGCGGTGATTGGTTTTCGGGGCCCCGTACGCGGCTAGGCTCCCAAAAAGTCCCACACATGTGGTATCCCTATACTCAGGAGAAGCAGCTAAATGTATTTTGGGGTGCAATTCCACATAGGCCCATGGCCTGTGTGAGCAATATATCATTTAGTGACAACTTTGTGCAAAAAAAAAAAAAAAAAAAAAAAAAAGTGTCACTTTCCCGCAACTTGTGTCAAAATATAAAATATTCCATGGACTCAATATGCCTCTCAGCAAATAGCTTGGGGTGTCTACTTTCCAAAATGGGGTCATTTGGGGGGGGGTTGTGCCACCTGGGCATTCCATGGCCTCCGAAACTGTGATAGGCAGTGAAGAGTGAAATCAAAAAGTTACACCCTTAGAAATCCTGAAGGCGGTGATTGGTTTTCGGGGTCCCATACGCGGCTAGGCTCCCAAAAAGTCCCACACATGTGGTATCCCCGTACTCAGGAGAAGTAGCTGAATATATTTTGGGGTGCAATTCCACATAGGCCCATGGCCTGTGTGAGCAATATATCATTTAGTGACAACTTTTTGTAAATATTTTTTTTTTTTTTGTCATTATTCAATCACTTGGGACAAAAAAAATAAATATTCAATGGGTTCAACATGCCTATCAGCAATTTCCTTGGGGTGTCTACTTTCCAAAATGGGGTCATTTGGGGGGGTTTTGTACTGCCCTGCCATTTTAGCACCTCAAGAAATGACATAGGCAGTCATAAACTAAAAGCTGTGTAAATTCCAGAAAATGTACCCTAGTTTGTAGACGCTATAACTTTTGCGCAAACCAATAAATATACGCTTATTGACATTTTTTTTACCAAAGACATGTGGCCGAATACATTTTGGCCTAAATGTATGACTAAAATTGAGTTTATTGGATTTTTTTTATAACAAAAAGTAGAAAATATCATTTTTTTTCAAAATTTTCGGTCTTTTTCCGTTTATAGCGCAAAAAATAAAAACTGCAGAAGTGATCAAATACCATCAAAAGAAAGCTCTATTTGTGGGAAGAAAAGGACGCAAATTTTGTTTGGGTACAGCATTGCATAACCGCGCAATTAGCAGTTAAAGCGACGCAGTGCCAAATTGGAAAAAGACCTCTGGTCCTTAGGCAGCATAATGGTCCGGGGCTCAAGTGGTTAAACTCCCTTCCATGGAAAAGTTTTATCCCTATTGTGGGGTCACCGGGTCGGTATTTGTAAATTGAAATCATATCCCCTCTCAAGTGTCTCTTCTCCAGAGAGAATAAGTTCAGTGCTCGTAACCTTTCTTCACAACTAATATCCTCCAGACACTTTATTAGCTTTTTTGTCCTTCTTTGTACTCGCTCCATTTCCAGTATATCCTTCCTGAGGACTGGTGCCCAGAACTGCACAGCATACTCCAGGTGCGGCCGGTCCAGAGTCTTGTAGAGTGGGAGAATTATCGCTTTATCCCTGGAGTTAATCCCCTTTTTAATATATGACAATATTAGCAGTAGCTTGGCATTGCATGCAATTGCTGAGCCTATCATTTACTAGGACCTTCAGGTCCTTTTCAATCCTAGATTCCCCCCCAGAGGTTCACCCCCTAGTGAATAGATTGCATTCATAGTTTTGCCACCTAAATGCATTATTTTACATTTTTCTACATTAAACCTTATTTCCCATGTAGTTGCCCACCCCATTAATTTGTTTAGATCTTCTTGCAAGGTTTCCACATTGTGTGGAGAAGTTATTGCCCTGCTTAGCTTAGTATCGTCCGCAAATACAGAGATTGAGCTGTTTACCTCCAGGTCGTTTATGAACAAATTAAACAGGATTGGTCCCAGCACAGAACCCTGGGGGACCCCACTTCCCACCCCTGACCATTCCGAGTATTCCCCATTTACCATCACCCTCTGAACTCGCCTGTCTAGGCAGTTTTCAGTAGAGGTGAAGCTTTAAGAGTACCTGTGAGTGCCAAGCCAGGGACCCAGCAGTGAGGCGGGGGTGAGGAAGATACTGTTTGCTATAGTGAAAGAGCTCAGGGGATCCAGTGGTTAGTGGATCTGAAGTCTAATGAGAGAAACTGGGAGCTTGTTGAGTGAAGAACCACAGTAAGTGAGTGTGGGGTAAAAATAACTGTTCGTGTTGCAGAAAGTTACATACCTTTACTGTTAGTAGCAGCTACAAGATTGTTGCCTTATGCTGTGTACACATGAGCAGAATGTCTGACAGAAAAAGTCAGACGGGAGCTTTTCATCGTATATTCCGATCGTGTGTGTGCCTCATCGGACTTTTTACGTAGAAAATTCTGACGGACCTAGAAAGAGAACATGTTCTAAATTTTTCCGACAGAACCAATTCCTATTGGTAAAACCGTTCATCTGTATGCTGTTCCGACGTACCAAAAACAACGCATGCTCTGAAGCAAGTACGAGACGGAAGCTATTGGCTACTGGCTATTGAACTTCCGTTTTCTAGTTCGTCGTACGTGTTGTACGTCACTGCGTTCTGGACGGTCAGAATTTGGTGTGACCGTGTGAATGCAAGACAGCTTAAACAGAATTTTGTCGGAACTCCGTCGGAAAAACCTTCAGAGTTTATTCCGACGGGAAAACCAGTCGTGTGTACAGGGCATTAGGAGACAGCGGTCCTACCTATACAGAAGTGGTGTCCTGCTGAAGGCCTTCATCTGCATCGCTATCTACCTATAGAAGTCTCGGAGTCTTACAATTAACATTGCATCTACTTATGGGTGTCCTGGCCGTAATCCTCTCTCTCACAGTTCTGTTTAAGAGACAATAAATCTCTTCGCATTCAGAAAGTGTCTGGTGCCCACCTGTTCATCTTGCTTTTCACTCACCATGCCTTGTCACCATGCCTTGTAACCCACTCAGCCCTGAAGGATGTCAGCTGTCCTTAACTCTGGAGGTCACCATTGGGCTGCAGGGGCCCTGGGGCTTGGCTACACTAGGGTGGATTCAACTCACTGGGGAGTAGTACAACACTTGAGCTAATAACCTCCAATAACCTCCAAAACATCACTATATATATATATATATATATATATATATATATATATATATATATAGCGCTGGTAGATTTTCAATCTACTGCTTATAGGTAAATTTAGTGGGTTATCTGTTTATACATAGTCAGATTTGCCTCTGTTCCAGCTTGGCTGAGTTGCATGTAATTTCACACTGTGCCTGTAGGTGTCGTTGTCACCATGGGTCAGTGTTGGAAAGGCAACACGTTGAAGGGTATGAGTGCTCCTCTGTCCCGGAGATGACTCGGTGGAGGTGGTCCTCCGAGTTGCATTCTGGGAGAGGGTATTTATGGGACAGACGCCTTGTTTTAGGGTTCGTTTTCGTTCCACCTGCTGGCCCTCCTGGCCAACAGATATGTGCTAGGAGTACTACCTCGTGGTCCTCCGTTCGGGAGGCCCACGTCGCTGCAGTGTGTGGGTGGGCCCAGAAGCCTTTCTGGGGCCTACCACAGCGGCACAGGAATGGTCCTGGGCTGTCTGTCCTACGGGAAGAAGCTGGACAACTGAGAAGATCCCAGGGGAGGACCTGTCATGGAAGGATCATGCAGAGTGCTGGTCTGGAGAGGGGCCTGGTGACTCAGTTGGAGGACGCATCCTAAAGTAATCCTACCGCATAGTACTGCTTAAAGATTTTAGTGCTGTGTTTGCTGTTCATCGTAAACCATTACATCCTGTGGCAGAGGATCGTACGGGTTTTGTTCCAATCAAGTCTGTGGTAGAGACTTTTGTTCATGCTGCGTACTGGCTGCTAGGTTAGTGAGAGAAACCTATCCAGGCGGGCAAAGATTAAACTCTAAAAAGAGAGTACATTCATCTATAAGCTTTCAATTCTTAATACTACACTAAGAAAAGGTATTTGACCTTCCCTGCAACTCTTCTTCTACCTCTTTCCTGCTACTTCCTTCAATTTACGTTTATTAAAGCATTGTGGGGGCGTAGTCCGAGATTGTTAGCCGTCAACCTCCCGCAGCCCTGAGAAGTATTTCACCGGGAGTTTACGTTGGAATAAGTTTTTGGACTTTGTCAATTTTTGGGGAGAAGAAGGGGTTAAAGTGCAGGACTTTGAATGTGACTTTCACAGAAAGAAAATTCACCTGCAGTTAATGTTTGGTGCAAGTCAGATTAATTGCTGAATAAATATACCCCATAATGTTATTTGGTAACGCAGACATGTGACCTATTGTTTCATGTGATGCATGATTTTTTTTTTTTTATTATAGGCCAATTTTAAGTTGCAATTCTGTCTTGCACAGTTGTGCAGGCTCCTCTCTTTGATTTCACTGCACACTGTAAGCTTCTCACAATGTGCATTACAAGCTGCAGCAAATTAAATGGAGCCCACCTTATTTTCTGCCTGGAGAACATCCAGCGATACTGTCCCTGGCATACCCCATATATTGACTGGGTTTCATCTTTTTAAATAATGAAGGCTCAGCGTCACATGTGGGCATTATCACAGATTCCTGTTTTGAGGACGTTATGTACAGCCACTCCCACCAGCTATGATCTGTCTGCATTGCACAGAAAATCACAGAGACCCAGTGATGACATCACAGGGTCTGGGAAAAAAAGCCTAATGAGAATGGAAAGGTTTTTAAAAATGTTTTCATTAACATAAAGACAAGGAAGGGAAGGAAGAAACAGGAAGGCAAAATAAAAACAAATTAAACCTCAGATTTAAAGAAATATTTATTGATATCACTGTACAGAGTGGTTGTCACAAAGAATATTTAAAAACAATCCTGGTTTCCTGGCACTTTATATAATTTGTTTGGGCCAGCTTAGACCAAAAAAATCATTTGCATGCCAGAGGAGATTGCCAACACTGCTCAGGCTGGCGTATACTGTATTAGCTTGTGTTACATGTAGATGTACCAGAAACATCCCCGTTACTGACGAATATAGAGTGTTGCCTGTACTGCATCTCCGCTTTGGGTGAAGCCTTGTATTTTTATCATAGAATGCAAGGCTTCCTCTGACTGGCTGAGGTGGAGAGGCGGGTCAATGATGTCACAATCTCCACCTCGGCCAATCAAAGGAAGCCTTTTATTCACTGATCCTTAATGGCAAAGATTCCGTATGAGAGACTCTCTCTAAATCTGGCAGTAGAGGCTGGTGGCTGTGCTGTACACAACACAGGCTACTATAGTATACAGCTATGGCCTGTCCACTCTGGCATGCAAATGATTTGCTTGGTCAAAGATGGCTCAAATTATCTACAGTGCCATGAAACTTGGAATTCTCTTCTGTTCCCCTTTGTTGTCTTTGCTTTTAGCTATTTTTCTTTAATTGTTCATTCATATATACAGTACCGTATATCAAAACCTTTTTAGTTTTGGATAGAGCAGGGAATTAGTGGAACCGCTGTCTGTGTCTCATTGCTGTCTGTGTCCCCATTGGGGAGATTAACCCTGTGTCCATACTGGGGAGGATAACCCTCTCTCCTTGATCTGGTGATCATTTTAGAGTGACAGAAAGTGATAGTAAATTCAAAATATTATGTTGGTAATGAAGCAGGAGGTGGAGGAAAACGCCTCAACTGGTGACACCTGTTCCAGTTACAACTGTCTAAGGCAGTGGGTTGAATAAAAAAAATTAATCTGATTTCCACATCCACACACTCGTAATGGATGGGGAAATCATCCCTGCTGAGCTATTGTAAACTTCTCCACTGTCAGAATACATTGATCAGCCCAGCAGTCTATAGCCTGGGGAGCTATTCGAGTGGGGAAAATCTGACAGGGTGGTTGTACAGAAGTTGATTGGTAGATCGGCTTCAGTACGGCCACAGTGCCCATACACGGATCAAAATTTTGAATTTCGATCCATGTATGGTGAGCTTAAGAGAGGATTTTTACTTAGTTTGTAGAGTTTCCTGGCACTTCCTGTTGTGTCTCTAGGACTAGGAGTTAAAAGAAATCTCAATGGAACAGACATGAAAAATAAACCAAATTAACCCATTCCAATTGTATCCAAAACTAGAAAAAAAGTTATGGCTATGTATACACTTTAAGTCTGTCTCAAACAATATAGTGTGTGGGTTTACAAACAATGTGCATCTTCCACACCCAAGGTCTTGTGGACCCATTACAGCACCCAAAGTTCACATTATTTTCATTGATTAGTTGATTCTTTCATCCTAGAGATTATACCTTTACATTTATTTAAGATCTGGACATGCCATTTACTGGACCCAAAATGTACACACTTTTCTTTTCATATGTAACAGTTTACTCACTGAGATTAGTCTTTTAAATTTAGTTGAGGTGTGGACGTGCCCTTTACTGTACCCACAATATGCACAACCTTTTTTTGAATTTTGTAATTTATATACTCCGTGTGTGGCAAAATCAGATTCACAATAAAAAAATGTATCTCCTAGAGTGTTTTCCATGGCAGTTTGCATTGATCCCCGTAGCAGTCAAGGTAGTC
Source organism: Aquarana catesbeiana (assembly GCF_042186555.1). NCBI lineage: Eukaryota > Metazoa > Chordata > Amphibia > Anura > Ranidae > Aquarana > Aquarana catesbeiana. The sequence continues at coordinate 226,662,404 of NC_133332.1, read as the reverse complement.
TTTTGTAATCAGAGTTCTTGAGGAATCGTGACGCACCTCACATGAAACTGAGGAGATGTTCTTTCTGTGGTGCATTGGAAGCTCCAGGATGCTAATCAAAGAATAAGAATTGTCTTCTTCTGACAGGGAGTGGTCTGAAGTAATTATTCCTGGAGTAGACTGACCATCTAACTTCCATGTAACCTCAATGACTGGTGGATAAAAACCACTTACAGAACATGCAAGATAGAGTGGATGGGAGCTTGTTGGAGACACCAAACTGGTCATAATGGATACAGAAGGTGCCTGGACATCTTCACCTGAAAAATATGTAAAATATAAATTCAATACTAAACCAAAGCAAATAAGAATAGTTACTCACAATAAAGGTCTAACAATAGCATTCACAAATACAGTTGTGTTCAAAAGTTTGCATACCCTGGCAGAAATTATGAAATGTTGGCATTTATATTGAAAATATGACTAAAATATGACTCTTTTATTCAAGGATAGTAATCACATGAAGCCATTTATTACCACATAGTTTTTTGGCTCCTTTTAAAATCATAATGATAACAGAAATCACCCAAATGGCCTTGATCAAAAGTTTACATACCCTGAAATGTTTGACCTTGGTACTGACACAGAAGGTGGCACACACAGGTTAAAATGGCAATTAAAGGTTAAATTCTCACATTTGTGGCTTTTTAAATCACAATTAGTGTCTGTGTATAAATAGTCAATGAGTTTGTTAGCTCTCACTTGGATGCACTAAGAAGGCTAGATACTAAGCCATGGGGGGGTAGAAAAGAACAGTCAAAAGACCTGTGTAACAAAGTAATGAAACTTTATAAAGAAGGAAAAGGATATAAAAAGATACCCAAAGCCTTGAATATGTCAGTCAGTACTGTTTAACCACTTCAGCCCCGGAATGATTTGCCCCCTTCCTTACAGGCAATTTTTTGTGATATGGCACTGGGTCGCTTAACGGACAATTGCGCGGTCGCCTACTCATGCTTCGATGTCACCATCTTGTTTACATACCACAACAGAGATTTCTGTATATATATATATATATATATATATATATATATATATATATATATATATATATTTTACTGATCCATATGCAGCGAATGTTTTTGTGCCTGTGTGTACAGGCACATTGAAAACAATAGTCTCCATTTACATCAGTTAAAAAAAGGCTGGTATTCCTAAAAACGCTGCGTTTTAAGATATCAGTGTGCAATAGGCTTTAACTGAAGCTGACTGGATGAAAGCACAGGGGGTGACCACTATCCTGCATGATTGGACACACTGCGAGTGGTCTTCAAAAGAGTTTCCACACTTTTACACACTTTTTTCCACACTTTTTACTAACTTAGTTAAAAAAAGTTTGGACATTTTTTAAGAACCCTTGTATTAAATGAGGGCCACTGAGAGAGTGGATATTAGCAGAATTAACAGGAATTTATAAAACATTTATACCAATATGAGAAAACTTCCCACAACTTTATTTCCAAGGCAAAAATTGAGCTATTTACATAAACGTAGCATTCAGATAAACATTAAATATTTGACACTTGTATAACGTTGCTGTGCTGCTATTTCTCGCTTCCCCGTTCAGCTACTGGAGGCTTATCAGTTACACCCAGCAGTATCCTTTATGTTTGATAACTGAACAGAAAGCCAGCTGTGAAATAGCTTACCATTCCACCTTCTTTTTCATTATTTACAGAAATTGGTAAGTATGTATAGTATTAAAAACTAGAGGTGGGAAGGCTGGTGGGAATTAATTCAGATCCAGATTAAATTGATTTGGAGTTCATTAGCCGAACGACCCGGACTGCTTTTTTTTTATTACCATTTTTCATTTTTAAAAACTAACAGAAAAATAACAGAAAAAACAATTCTTCGGCTCCTAAATGATATGCATTCATGGCCCTTTTGCTAAGGGCACACTAGTTTGTAAGTTTAGTTCGCTGGGCTGTTATCTGCCTTTTTTAGTAGCAGGTAAAAGAGGTTCTTGTTAACACCATTTTTAGCTACTATCTATGGCTAACACATTACAACACTGTACTGTTAAAAACCCTAATACAAAAAACTGTATGGACAGATCTGAACTCTTCAAACCGGAAATGTAGGAGTAAACCAATAATAACACTTATTTTTATCTCTTATTCTTATGTGTTTTTTTTTTGTTGTTTTTTTTTAGTTGTTCTGGACAAGGGCAAAATTTTAGAATTTCATTTGCAATTCATTTGTTACCAATTACCTGTATCTGCATTTTGCTCTTGAGGCACCTTTTGGAAGCAATATTGTTCAAATATATTTTTTTGCTTGTAACATGAAGGGCTGTTTTGGGCAAACTCCCCATCCCCTACAATGATTAGTGGAGTTTGTAATGATAAGTAGAAGTAGCAACTGCACATGGTCTCATATATTTTGATAATGAGAACCAATCACAACTGGTGCAAGAATATGAATATTCAGTATTAAATCATTGTAAATGTTTTTTTTTATGAAAGATTTATTTTTGACCTGTTTTTAAAGTTTACCTTTAGGAAAAAATATTTTAAAAAAATCAACACAAGAGATGTATGCATTTACTTGCATGTAATCTGAAGTGTCCCTTGTGCTGGCGCAGAGTGTAATAGTGGAAATCCAAGTCCTCTGCCCCTCTCCTATATTTAGAAGCTTTATTTATCTGGAGCTGTGGGGGGGGGGGGGGGGGGTTATTACCAGTTAGTGCTGGCTATCAGCGCCGCCCGCCAATGCCCATCATTGCGGCTCATCAATGCTAATCATTGCCGCCCATCAATGCCACCCGTCAATGCCCATCAGTGCCGCCCATCAGTGCCGCCTATCTGTGCCCACCAGTGCCACCTATCCGTGCTGCTTATCAGTGCCCATAAGTGCGGCATATTAGTGCCTCCTCATCAGTGCCACCTAATCAGTGCCCATAAATGCCACCTCATCAGTGCAGCCTATCAGTGCCCATCAGTGCCGCCTCATCAGCGAACATCAGTGAAGGAGAAAAAGTACTTATTTACAAAATTTACTAGCAGAATCTAAGAAAAAACATATTTTTTTCAACATTTTTGGTCTTTTTTTTTTGTAAAAAATAAAAAAACCTAGCAGTGAATAAATACCACCACAAGAAAGTTCTATTTGTGTGAAGAAAATTATAAAAATTTCACATGGTTACAGTGTAGCATGACCGCGCAATTGTCATTCAAAATGTGACAGCACTGAAAGCTGAAAATTGGCCTCGGCTGGAAGGGGGTGAAAGTGCCCTGTAGGCAAGTGGTCAATACTACTTTTTAATAGGAGTTCTGTCTTTTTGCAGGTTGTCAGTAAAAAAAATGGGCCCCGTCAGTAAATGTCCCATGTTTTGTCAGTATAAATGCCACGGGAGGTTGGCAACCCTGTTACCAGTACTGGACCTGTGACAGGCACTCGAAGTCGAAAGTGATGACTATGCCTGTCCTTTTCGTCCCCTCCCCCATTCATAGAAGCCATACTATAGCTTCCATGAATGAAAAGAAATCTATGAATGGAGGATGGGCAGATGAATGAGTGGTCCGCTTCCCCAATTCGTACAGCGATTTTCATTAACCCCTTTCCTACCGGCTCCTGTACATATACAGCGCCAGGGATGGCTCTCCTGCGTGAATCGCCATATATGTACGGTGGCTCCTTTAAGAGCCATAGCAGGCGCGCATGCCTGCTGCACGGAGGGGGACCCGATGTACTTGGCAGGCGGGCGCGATCACCGCCGGCCACCTGCAATAACGGGCACGAGAGTAAGAAGGAGGATTTGTGTGTGTAAACACACAAATCACTGTTCTAACAGGGGAGGAGAAACAGATCGTCTGTTCCTACTAAGTAGGAACAACGATCCTCTAGTCACTCCCATCCCCTCACAGTTAGAAACACACCTAGAGAACACATTTAACCCCTTGATCACCCCAGTGTTAACCCCTCTCCTGCCAGTGATATTTATACAGTAATCAGTGGCTATTTTTAGCTCCGATCGTGGTATAAATCTCAATGGTCCCAAAAAAGTGTCAAAAGTGCCCGATCTGTCCGCTGCAATGTCACAGTCCTGATAAAAATCGCTGATCGCCGCCATTACTAGTAAAAAAAAGAAATAATAAAAATGCCATAAATCTATCCCCTATTTTGTAGACGCTATAACTTTTGCGCAAACCAATCAATATACGCTTATTACGATTTTTTTTTTACCAAAAATATGTAGAAGAATACATATTGGCCTACGCTGATGAAGACTTTTTTTTTTTTTTTTTTTTTTTTTTTTTTTACATTTGGGATATTTATTATAGCAAAAAGTAAAAAATATTGTGTTTTTTTTCAAAATTGTCATAATTACATAGTTACATAGGTAAGGCTGAAAAAAGATAATAGTCCATCCAGTTCAACCTGTGTGGGTGCATGTGTATCAGTGTCTATAATGTTGTGTCCTTTAAGATGTACATCTAAAAGTCTTTTAAAGATATCCATACTCCCTGCAGCCACCATCAATTGTGGGAGAGAGTTCCCTATCCTTATTGCCCTAACAGTGAAGAACCCACTACGCAGTTTAAGGTTAAACTGCTTCTTCTCCATTCTCATTGTGTGGCCTCGTGTCCTTTTACACTCCCTATGACTGAATAGTTTATTTCCTATGCTGGGATCCCCATTGAGATATTTGAAGATCGCTATCACATCTCCTCTCAAGTGTCTTTTCTCCAGCGACTATAAATTAAGTGTTTGCAGCCGTTCCTCGTAACTGAGGTCCTCCAGTCCCCTTATTCGTTTCGTTGCCCTTCTTTGGACTCTCTCCAGCTCAAGCACATCCCTTTTGGAGGACTGGTGACCAGAACTGGACTGAGAATTCCAGATGAGGCCTAACCATAGTTTTTTAAAGTGGCAGAATTATTGTTTTGTCCCTGGAGTATATCCCCTTTTTTTACGCATGCTAATATTCTGCCAGCTTTGGCAGCTACAGCTTGGCACTGCATGCTGTTGCACAACCTGTCATCTACTAGAACCCCTAGATTCTTCTCCATCCTTGACTCGCCCATCTGTAATCCACCTAATGAGTATTTTACATTTATGTTTTTTGACCCCAAGTGCATTACTTTACATTTCTCCACATTAAACCTCATTTGCCATTTGTCTGCCCACCCCTTTATTTCATTCAGGTCATTCTGCAAAATGTCCATGTTCTTCCATGTCCTGACGAGAGTTTATTACTCTGCTTAACTTCGTGTCATCCGCAAAAACTGAGACTGAACTATTCATCCCATCCTCTATATCGTTTATGAATATGTTGAATAGAATTGGTCCCAAGACAGAACCTTGGAGTACCCCACTCACCACTCCAGACCAGTCTGAGTACATGTTATTTATCATTACCCTTTGGACACGTCCCTGTAACCAGTTTTTTACCCAAGCACAAACCCTATGGTCTAAGCCTGCAGACCTTAGCTTGTAAATTAAGCGTTTATGGGGGACTGCATCAAATGCTTTTGCAAAGTCCAGATACACCAAATCCACAGCCCTCCCCATATCTAGATGGCTGCTCACTTCCCCGTAGAATGTTAGCAGATTGGTCTGGCAGGAACGTCCCCTCATAAACCCATGGTGATTACCACTAATGATATTCTTCTCCTCAGTAAAACTTTGGATGTAGTCCCTAATCACCCCCTCCAATAATTTACGCACTACTGATGTTAGGCTGACTGGCCTATAATTCCCAGGAATATGTCTCTGTCCTTTTTTGAATATTGGTACCACATTGGCTTTCCTCCAATCAGCTGGTACCAATCCTGTCATTATGCTGTCCACATAGATCTGGAACAATGGACTGGCTATAACTTGACTGAGTTCTCTGAGGACTCGCGGGTGTAAGCCACCTGGTACCGGTGATTTATTTGTTGAGCTGACTAAGTCTATCTTTGACTCTGGCCTCTGTTAGCCATGTGGGTATGTCTTGTGCCACTAACACTACAGTCATAGGTGTGCGCAGCCTATTGCATTAGAGTGTGCACCCCAAATGTATTAAAACTTGGACTGTGTTAGTAGAGCAGTGGATGGTGTCAGTAAAGCAGTGGACTTGTCAGTAGGGCAGTGGATGGTGGCAGTAGTTTTTTATTTTTACTTCCTTTATTAATTTATTATTTTTTACAGTTTTTTAGGAGCCCTGTTGGGGGGCCTTGGTGAAATATCAGCAGGGGGAATCTGCGCTGCACAGAGGTGATCAAATGCCAGCAAAAGAAAGCTCTATTTATGGGAAAAAAAAGACGTAAATTTTGTTTGACTACAACGTTGCACGTGCAATTGTCAGTTAAAACGACGCAGTGCCATATTGCAAAAAATGGCCTGGTCATTAAGGGGGTAAATCTTTCTGGGGTTGAAGTGGTTACGCAGTGCAAGCAGCATTGAAAGTTGTAAAATGCAAATGCTGGGGTAAGAATTTTAACAAATAGTTTAATGGGGAATATTTATTTTATTCTGCTTAATGTGTTCAGCTATAAAATACTGAGGATTTAAAACTGCTAGAAGGGCTGGTTTTTAATGATGAAAGGTAGAGTTTAAAAAAAAAAATACTGTTTTATATTTTGATGTAATGAATTTATTCATGCAGACTTGCATACTTACCAACTGTCCTGAATTTGCCGGGACAGTCCCGCTTTTCAGACAGTTGTCCCGCAATATCTGTGTCTTGGGCTGTGTATTGGATCTGGGCAGTGGGGGTAGCTGAAAGATCCCTGTCCCAGCACCAAGACAGCTCCTGTCACCTGTAGTCAAGCAGCCAGCTGCCATTCCATGTGGGCCCCAGCCCCTCCGGACTGCTCCAGAGACACATTTGGACAGCAGCATTGTAAGTCTGGGGTGGGTGGGGAGTGTTAGATGTACTAACAGATTTAGATACACTAAACAAATTGAACCAAATCTCCAGCTAATACTTAATAAGCAGTTACAGTTTTTCCTTTTGAGATAAAGGTTTTACATAAATGAATAAAAGCTGATTATTTTAAACACCCTTGTCAGTGGCAAATGACTTGTCTCAGCCCTTTTACTGCTACATCTGCATGACAGGTTGTTGTCTTGAAAAACAACAGACTTACTGGCAGGATCACCAGCTCAAAATAAAGGAAAGAAAAATAAGAAAACAAACAAATGCAGCCATCACATCTAAGAATTGGTAAGCTGCAATATAATAACTGCTTCTGGTTTTAATACTGCTTTAAGTGGGCATAACCATACAATTTAATAGAGCGCTAAAATATTATAATTTAGGAATGAATTTTCACATTTTTACATGCACATTATGGTTCCATTCTTGCTATGATGGATAACTGGGCTTAAAACAAAGTTTTTTTGTAAAAACAATAATGTACTCCTAAATTTTGGCATTGTATGTACAAGCACACTAAGAGACCTCTCTCTTGTAAAATATTCTAAATTGTATATACAGTAAACCCTTAGCTCTCAAATGTGTAAATGGATGTTTTTCTCATTGCTCTAATTGTCTTACTGCACTTACCAGAACACTAACCAAGTATAAATGAGCTTGCTTTTATGCTATTATAAATGTTTTCACAGAGGATTTGCACAACTTTCACCCAGGACTTTAGACTTTAGAAAATATATAAATCCCAAGTGAAGGTTGTGCAAATCTGTGAAAATAATTTTAAATAAACCTCTAACTGTAGACACACTTTCAGTGAACAGATTAGGATTGTATCAATTCTGCCTTTGGAAATTTATCAAAAATATTTGGTGCCATCTAGTGGTAAATAATGTGTAGTTTCATTAAGATCTAGCAGGATGATGGTGAATATAATCCAGTTTTGAGGGAAGAGACAGGGAAAATAGGGTGGAAAGAAGAAAGAAAAGGATATATCCTGTAATTAATGGGGTGGGCAACTACATGGCAAATGAGGTTGAATGTAGAAAAATGTAAAATAATGCATTTGGGTGGCAAAAATATAAATGCAATCTATACACTAGGGGAAGAACCTCTGGGGGAATCTAGGATGGAAAAGGACCTGGGGGTCCTAGTAGATGATAGGCTCAGCAATGGCATGCAATGCCAAGCTGCTGCTAACAAAGCAAACAGAATATTGGTATGCATTAAAAAGGGGATTAATTCCAGAGATAAAACGATAATTCTCCCACTCTACAAGACTCTGGTCCGGCTGCACCTAGAGTATGCTGTTCAGTTCTGGGCACCAGTCCTCAGGAAGGATGTACTGGAAATGGAGCGAGTACAAAGAAGGGCAACAAAGCTAATAAAGGGTCTGGAGGATATTAGTTATGAGGAAAGGTTGCGAGCACTGAACTTATTCTCTCTGGGGAAGACGCTTGAGAGGGGATATGACTTCAATATAAAAATACTGTATTGGTGACCCCACAATAGAGATAAAACTTTTTCGCAGAAGGGAGTTTAACAAGACTCGTGGCCACTTATTTAAATTAGAAGAAAAGAGGTTTAACCTTAAACTACGTAGAGGGTTCTTTACTGTAAGAGCGGCAAGGATGTGGAATTCTCTTCCACAGGCAGTGGTCTCAGCGGGGAGCATTGATAGCTTCAAGAAACTATTAGAGAAGCACCTGAATGACCACAACATACAGGGATATACAATGTAATACTCACATATAATCACACACATGTGTTGGACTTGATGGACTTGTGTCTTTTTTCAACCTCACCTACTATGTAACTATGTAACTGTATAGCAGAATGTATACAATGGAGCAGTGTGGAGTATAGAACGCATAATGCAGCATACCGAGAAGGGGCAGTGCTAGCTATAGAACGTACAGCACAGCATTCAAGATAGGGTAACTCGAATTATGGATTGTACAGCACAGAGTTCAAAGTAGTGCACTATAGAGTATTATAGTGACATGTAATGCAGGGTAGGTCAGTGTAGAATAAAGTACAACACCATACAGGGTAGTTTGGCGAGGATCATAGAATGTGAACCACTGCATATTAGAGTTGGGTGGCATGGAGTATGAAATGTACAGCTCAACAGAGTGGGAAAGTGTGTCATTTGTACTGTACAGCACAGCATACACTTTGGGATGGAGGAAATAATGCACAACCCTGTGAAAGCAAAGGGGCAGTGTGAAATAAAGATACTATAGTTCAGCATTGGAGCATATAGAATGTACAGCCTAGAGCAGTGGTTCTCAATCCTGTCCTCAAGTACCCTCAACAGGCCATGTTTGCTGGTTTTCCTTTATCTTGCACGGGTGCTTTAAATCAGTCAATGGCTTGGTATTTTGGACAGCTATTTAATCTAAGAAAAACTCCCAAAACATGGCCTGTTGGGGGTACTTGAGGACAGGGTTGAGAACCACTGGCCTAGAGTACAGAATGGGACAACATCAAGTAAAGAATGTAGAGCAAAGCTTTCAGAGTGAGGTGGCATTAAGTGGACCAAGTTCACAAAGTGGGATAATGTCAAGTAGCACGCCCACAGCATAGCCATATAGAGAAACAACAGCACAGTTAAATAAGTAGGACAATGTGGAGCAGAGAACACATAGCACACAGCTTAGGGCAAAGCAGTACATGGCCAGCAGGCGTGCAGGAAATCCTTTCAAGCTGTAAAGACTGTTTGGACAATCCAGCAAATCCTCCATGACAGTCCCCATCCAGCCTTGAAAGACACTCCCACTCTTTATAGGAGTGTCCCTGATTTGAAATAAAGTACCTCTTTCCTCCTCATTTGTCCCTCATTTTGGTCTGATCTATATAGTTGTATATAAAATGCACTACTTCTCTATCAAAAAGTGTGTAATGGTCAAATAAAAAGCACTCGTGGCTTTAAGGGGGCGTGGCAGGGTGTGTGTCCTATGCCTACATATTTTTGCTAATAGGTGTCCCCCGTTCCCAATTCAAAAAGTTGGAAGGTATGTAGTAGGGATATCTCTTCCTGTGCTTTCTGGCCACCATTTTTAGAGGAACCCAAATGAAAGACTTTGGTTCCCTCTCAGCGCTGTATGTGTCTACCTATCATGAGACATTGGGGGTTATTTACGAAAGGCAAATCCACTTTGCACTACAAGTGCAAACTACAAGTGCAAAGTGCACTTGAAATTGCACTTGGAAGTGCAGTCACTGTAGATCCGAGGGGGACATGCAAGGAAAATAAAAAGAGCATTTTAGCTTGCACATGATTGGATGATAAAATCAGCAGAGCTTCCCCTCATTTCAGATCTACCCCTCAGATCTAGAGCGACTGCACTTCCAAGTGCACTTTCAGTGCAATTTCAAGTGCATTTTGCACTTGTAGTGCAAAGTGGATTTGCCTTTCGTAAATAACCCCGATTGCCTCATACACACTACTGCCATTACTTTTTCTTGCATGTGCTTTTGTTTAAACCACTTCACTTGAATGGGCTGCCCTTAGTGCTCTATGCACGACAAACACCCCCAAAAAACTACAAAACCTTTTGTGGAGTGAAGTGTGGAGCGTGATCCACTAAATGGTTTTTAGTAAGCCCGCCTTGCAAGACCATTTGAACAGTTTATTTTCACTTACCACCATAAACGCTGAGGTGGGTCCCATCTCCCCAGATGTGAAGATAAGGACTCTTAGTCATCAAGCACCAGTACAAAGCGCTGTCATTTGTGGTGGCGTTAGCGATGTGCAGAAAGTGAGTATTGCTGTTGTTTCTGATTGGCCGGTAGTGCTCCAGGGAGGTGTCACCCCAGTGGATGGTGGTGTCATTGGCATGGTGGAGGATATAAGTGGGGGGACTCCCCGGCAGCTGTTTAAACCACTGAACGCTTAAATGCCAAATCTCCTCGCCTTCCACAAAGCAGCCCAGAATAGCCGAATTTCCTTCAGCGACTGAAACGTGTTTATATTGGTTGACTGTGAACTGGGAGGTGCCTTTAATGCAAAAATGTGTACATTTATTAGAAACAGAATGCTAATTAAGAACAACACCAAACAATAAAATACCAAGTATTACACAAAAGACTATTTCTGACTGTTTTTCTGAATACCAATGGTTTCATGTTCTCAGAGCTGTAAAGAGTCTTCTGACTCCACTCAACGTCCGCTGCTACCCCATCACTTTGCTGTACATACCCTGTGCTGAGAGGTAAGGGGACTGGGAGGGGCCCAGCAGCTCCACCCACCACAGGTTGCCTGCAAAAAACTACAGGAGGGAGCAGAGACAAGACAAGTGACCCTGCACAAAGAGTGACCAGTCTTTTTTAGAAGAACAGTTAGTTTCACACTAGATTACAGCGCAGATCTGGAAGAAATACACAAAATTCAAGACAAAATTTGCAGATCCCAGAGGTCAGCTTTAACCACTTGTCGACCAGCCACCGCAGTTTTACTGCGACAGATTGTCACTTCGCCCTGTGGCCACTAGGGGAGCACGTGCGCCCGCTGCTCGCCCCCGAAGCGATGCGAGTGCCTGGCGGTCACGATCACTGCCGGGCTCCCACGATCGTGGCTGACACACGGAGAACCGGGATCTGTGTGTGTAAACACACAGTTTCCAGTTCTTTGAGGGGAGAAGAGACAGATTGTCTATTCATACAGAGTATGAACCATGATCTGTCATCTCCCCTACACAGTCCCCTCCCCCTTCAGTTAGAATCACCTCCCAGGGAACACAGTTAACCCCTTGATCGCCCTCTAGTGTTAACCCCTTCCCTGCCAGGGACATTTTTACAGTAATCAATGCATTTTTATAGCACTGATCGCTGTATAAATGCCAATGGTCCCAAAAATGTGTCAGAATTGCTTGATGTGTCCGTCATAATGTCGCAGTCCTTCTAAAAATCGCAGATCGCTACCATTACTAGTAAAAAAAAAAATAATAATAAAAATGCCATAAAACTATCCCCTATTTTGTAGACGCTATAACTTTTGCGCAAACCAATCAATTTAAGCTTATTGAGTTTTTTTTACCAAAAATATGTAGAAGAATACACATCGGCCTAAACTGAGGAAAAAAATTGTTTTTTTTTATATATTTTTGGGGGATATTTATTATAGCAAAAAGTAAAAAATATTGCGTTTTTTTCAAAATTGTAGCTCTTTTTTTGTTTATAGCGCGAAAAATAAAAAACGCAGAGGTGATCAAATACCACCAAAAGAAAGCTCTATTTGTGGGAAAAAAAGGATGTCAATTTTGTTTGGGTGCAATGTCACACGACCGTGCAATTGTCAGTTAAAGCGACAGAGTGCCGAATCACAAAAAGTGCTCTGGTGAGGAAGGGGGTAAAATCTTCCGGGGCTGAAGCGGTTAAACCAAAAGAGGGGCATAATCTATTTTCTGCACGACTTTATTTTTAATTCTTGCATTCCCATGCAGCATACAATGCAAAGCTCCACATATTCCCTAGGACGCCAACGACAGCAGTGTTTTGTTGTCACTGACTCATAACTGACTTTTTTCCCATAGGAGAAAATCTTAGAGAGACCCTGTCACCAACTTAAAATATTGCAGATAAAACTACTGAAAAATCAAGGATTTTAATGCATACTTGCTGCATTTTTTACTTTCTATAAATAACTTTTTATTCACATGAAATCTGAACTTGCTAGAAAAGTTGACTACTCAAGGACAGTCAATTCACTAGCACAGGCTTCTCCCTCCTTGCATGTCTGTCACAGCCCTCTCCTCTTCTGGGATTGTCTAATTACTGTTTGTGTTGGCCCAGTGCTTCTGCCCCTCCCCTCATATCCCTACATCATATTATAGTTGAAATGAATTGCCTGATGACAGGGTCTCTTCAAAAAATGCAGCTCTCAGAGAGGGAGCAGGAATTTGGTTGTTACAGTCATGATAATGGCTCAGCAACAATTCACTGATAAAGACCTAGCATGGGATCAAAGCTGGCCTCCACCCAAAACAAAACAAAAAAATATGTTTTAGGTAGTGCTCCACTTTAAAACATAAAGATATTTCAAGCCTCATAAAATGGATTTGTACCATGTATTCTGCATATACATTTGGGTTCACTTACTAGAAATGGATACGATCAGCAGGAAACAAGTGACAGATGGGATCGCCATGGCTGGAGGATGTCTTGGAAATGACAGCTGTGCTCGTCAGCTCTGAATTATTCTGGTTTCCTGTAAATAACTGCCAGTTACTACAAATAAAATCAGGACTTTGCCATAACTGAATACACTATAAGTTCTGTTGATCAATGTTTTCACCCATGATTCACACAGCCCTCATTAGCCAAGATTCACCCAGCTCACATACTGTATGTTTCAGGTAAAAAATGGGTGACATTTGTGCACATTTTAGGTGAAAACATTGATAAACAGACCCCAATGTTTATATCTTCATTTTTTACAGTTGATCAACTGTTCTTATTTTCTCCATTTGGTCTGTTAAATATACCATTTAAAGTCTTTTGTTATATCTGTTTGGTAAATGCCAAAAAATACCTGTGGATCCTGCCAGAAATCCAGTGCTGTCTTGTGTACACTGTAGTTTTATCTCAAGCAGCCTTATCAGGAAGTCCCCAGGACTACAGAACACTTCCCACTATGGTATTAAAGTATTTGAGAACCATCACCTTGCAAAACAACCCATTCAGTTTAAAATAGAAATGAAAGCCATAACATTTTACAAATACAGGCGGTCCCCTACTTACAAACATCCGACTTACAGACGACTCCTACTTACAAACGGAGGGAGACAACAGGAAGTGAGATGAAATCTACCCCTAGGAAGGGAAATTCTCTCCTGTAAGAGTTAATATGGGGAAAAGGTGTCTCCACTGATGCTTTATCACCCATCCTTGTTTCCCTAACAGCCAAAAATTTTCAAAATCTAATTGTCATTGGGTCGGAAAGTGAGGTGAAATCTTCTGAACAGGGGCACAGACAGCTAAACAAACATTTTAGGGGTGTTAACCCTTCCCTATGCTATCCAAAAAGCTTAAAAATAGATTTTTTGGCTGGACCTTCACTTAAAAATTGTACCTGTTCCGACTTGCAAACAGATTCAACTTAAGAACAAACCTACAGTCCCTAACTTGTTTGTAACCCGGGGACTACCTGTAAAAAAAATCTTATAAATACCTTATTTTCCCTTTTTATTCCCTCTTTCTCAGCTGCACAAGGAGCATAAATGCTCAGAGAGGTGGGGGAGGAGAAACAACAGCACAGTGGTTTTTCCAGTGAATGATTGTGCTGGGGGGGGGGGGGTTGTCAGCACAAGTCTGATCATTAGAGGAGAGCAAACTGAGTTCTTAGCACATACAAAGAGAACAGGATACTTTTTCATAGAAGTACTGTACATGGTACAGCAGACACAAATAAGAAGTCTTAAATGTTGGGTTAACATGTTCTTAAGGAAGGGGAGGTGTTCTGTAGCCCTAACCTATTCCTGTCTCAGAAAGAGAATGCTACTCCTTCATAGACACCAAAAAGTGAGCATTGTCAGCCTACAACAGAAAGAGAAAGGGCCAGTTCACACCACATGCAAGTCCAGTGTGTTTTTTTCTGCATCATGGAACGCATGGAAAGTAGGTTATATGGTTTCAGTTCCAGAAAAAAAGTAGAACATGCTGCATTTTTCCTGAACTAGACTGTACTGGAATGCGGTAAAACATAGAAAAAATGCACTAGAATGCACTGGAATGCATCAAAAAGTACAGTGAATAAAAACAGGAAAAAAACATCTGGAATGCATTCGGAAACGCATTAAAAATGTATCAAAAACGCACCTGCAGAAACGCATCCGGAAAGGATCTGATAGATAGAAGTTGCAATTTATTTCATTTTTGTTTTAATAAAAAATGGAAATACGGGGGCTGCCATTGGATGCTTCCTTCTAAGCTTGGCTGTCTTTGGCTTTAGTACTTGCTAGGTCACTGACTAGGAACAGCCAGGGCTGGACTGGGATAAAAATTTGGCCCTGGACTTCATCCAGACCGGCCCACTTTATTTGTGCAAACAAGCACAAAAACAGTATATAAACTATACGCAATTGTGCAAAAAAACATAAGTAGCATAACATAAGGAGTCCTCACTAACCTCTTTTACTATTTCACTTATTCTCCTCTGTATTTTTCTCATCTTTCTCACATCACTGTTTGAAGTTGAGGGTGAACCAAGAAAGCCATTACTTTGACAGGCTGTCACTGAAACCAGCCCACTGAGCCATCGGCCCACCGGGAAACTCCCTGTAGTCCCAATGGCCAGTACAGGCCTGGGAACAGCCATGGTGGCTCCTCCTCTATGGGCACTCCTAATTTGGCTAAACACGAGGCAACTTTCCAGCAATTTTTATCACTTTTTATTGAACTGGACTGCAAACAAAAACCCAGGTGAGCAAATGTGGAAATGATTTTGTTCGAGCTAAAGAAGATGGGATATGGATTTCCATGCTTGAACCCAGAAAAAATCAGATCACTTTCAACGAAAATGCAGTTGTTTTTTGTTTCGAATTGATTTTAATAACCTGAATGGAAGTTGTCAATTTGTCCAGTTTGATAAACCAAATCCCAGTGGTTAATTTTATGGGTGGTAGATTGCTGGTTTTGGGCACCCAGTTTAAGGCTAGGTTCATATTACTGTGGGTCTGGAACGCATACATAATCACATGCATTCTGGACCCGTAGGCAAATGTGCTGCTCTTTAGCAGAGCTGCAGGAGTGCCATTATTTTGTAATGGCACCCCCACGCATTGGCAAAATCGACACACTTTCGCACCTGCCAATCCACCTGGTGCTGCAGCACCATGTGGCTCAGTGTGGCGCAATTAAAAAAAAAGGAGTCAGGTACTTCTTTCCCTACGTTTCTGTGGGTAGGGCAGCCCATTGAAATAAATGGGCTGCCTACATGCAGAACCTAGGTCGCAATAGTGCCAATCTAGCCTCAATCATCTGTTTATAGTCAATCAAAGTGGTAAAATTGCCCTAAAATTTTAAGGATAAACTTCTGTGGACTGGGGATGGCACATGGGATGAAATTGAGCCGGTCACCTCTGTAACATTTCAAAAATATGCCCCTTTTTAACCATCCACAACTCCTTCCATCTTTTGCTTGCCTTTCCATAATCTATCCCCTCTCTAGTCTATCATAAATGTTGCTGCCAGACTCATCCACCTCACCAACCACTATGCTACTCTTCTCTGCTAATCCCTCCATTGGCCCAGCTTGCCCTATATATAGAATTAAAAAAAACAACATACAAGGCCATCCACAACTCTTCTCCAAGCTACATCACCAACCTTATCTGCAGATATCGCCCAAATCATCCTCTCTGCTTCTCCCAAGGCCTCCTGCTCTCTAGTTCCCTTGTCTTCCCCTCCCATGCTCATATCCTGGACACCTCCAGAGTTTCTCCCATCCTCTGGAACTCCTTACCCCAATCCAATCTCCCACTCAGTCTTTCTTTAGGCCATCCCTAAAAACTCATCTGTTCAGAAAGAGAAAAAGTGCAGCTTTCTGCTAAATAAAATGGATATTCACAAAGAGCACAAATGGATGTTTTTCCCCTGCTAGGTAGCCTGATTTTTAAAATAAAAAATGTAATTAAAATTACAATTTAAAAAATTGGATTCAATTTCTTTTCCTAATATTGTGCCAAACTAAACTTTAACCCTGTAGCAGGTACGCTTTTTCTCAGAAAAATACCTGGATATTTTTTTTTTTATGGTAAAAGTTGTTTCATTCTTTGTCAATCATTTAATGGCAGCAAGGCAGGGGTTAAGCTTACACCACAAATAGTGGGGGGCATCGCCAGGACTCACCTGATAGTTGCGTCAATCGTCACCTTGCCCAGTAATAGAAACAGTCAAGGCTGTCCTTGGCAGACAAATGCCAGATTCTCATGCTGCTCTGACGGTAGGGAAGGAGGGGGGCGGGACGCACCCAGCTGCACTGAGATGACAGTTACTTGTTTTTGTTCCTTGTTTTTGTGATGGGAGATTTAGTCCCAAAAATAACAAACAAGACCAAAAACATGATGGTTGAGAGCAACCTATGCAAGCCGGGTTATTATTATCTGTGATGGCAAATCTTGTTCAACTAAAAACAAGTTTTTTTATGCTTGTTTAATTTGGATTAAAGAGCGAGTGCAGACAGTGATTAAAATGCAGACCTGGAAACAAAAGTGATATTAAAGGTGGAGTGCACTCTTTGCTTCTTATTAATTTAATAAGTCATTAAATATTTACTTGCTGACCAAGCCTTTTCTGCCACTTTTTTTTACAAGTTTAAATTAGTAAGCAAGAAAATTACTTAGAACCCCCCAAACATTATATATTTTTTTTTAGCAGAGAGCCTTGAGAATAAAATTAATTAATTAATTTTTTATGTCACATGATATTTGCGCAGAGTTTTTTCAAAACAATTTTTTGGGAAAAAAAATACACTTTTTTAAATTGTAATGCAAAAAAACACAATACATAACCCAATTCTTTGTAAAATATCAAAAAGATGATGTTATGCTAAGTAAATAAATACCTAACATGTCACACTTTAAAATTTCGCATGCTTGTGAAATGGCTACAAACTTCGATACCTAAAAATCTCCATAGGCTACGCTTTAAAAACTTTTACAGAGTTACAGAGGAGGCCTAGCGCTACAATAATTGCTCTAGCTTTAACGCTTCTGGCGATACCTCACATGTGTGGTGCGAACACTGTTTACATATATGCATGAATGACTTACATATGCATACATAGGGGGGAGCTTTACATTTTTTTTGTTTTTACACTGTCCCTTTAATTAATTTATTTTTTTATCATTTTTTATTCCTTTTACAAGGAATGTACACATCCCTAGTAATAGAAATAAGGGATGACGGGTCTCGTTTATGGAGAGATCTGGGGTCAATAGAAACCCCAAATCTCCTCTTTACCTTTAGTCTAGGTGCACACTGATGCGATGTGGGAACCAGTGCGATTACAGCGCCGATTCCCCCATCGCTCCTCTCCCGCAGGCAGTTCACACTGCCCTCTGCGAACCACTGCGGGTGTCATTACATTGTTAATGACACCCCCAGATCGTTTCACAGATCGCAGTGTGAACTGTGAACTCGCATAGGAATCGGATCGTATAGGTGAGAACACCCAAAAACAAGTCCCTGCACTTTTTTTCTGTGCGAATCTAATGCGAGCTCAGCCATACAACTGTATGGTAGAACTCGCATCTCACAGATATCGCATGTGATTGGCACCGCAGGTGCAGGTGCAAATCACATGCAATGTCTGCGATCGCACTGGTGTGAACCTGGGCTCAAAAGCAAAAGATCAAAAAAAATAATCGTGGGCTTTAATTGAATGCGGTATGGATGTAGTGCACCATGGAAGCACAGAAAAGGGTTTAATGACGAGTCTTGTTTAACCACTTGCTGACCTGCTCACAGTACTTTTCCTGCGAGCGGGCGGCACTTGGCTGGGTACCAAGTGCTGTGGAAACAGCGGTCACGTGCGGCTGCACGTTCCAGGAAGTGCGCCAGTCCCCATGTGTTCAGAGATTTACTAGTATGTCACTGAGAACATACGCACTGGCGTGCCCCCTGCAGCGCACATCGGTGCAATCTTGTGACCACTGTGATCATATCAATCAAATGATTACAATGTAAACAAAACAGTCATGAATGGCTTCCAATCATAACTGTTTTGCTTACTATTGTGATGCTGTGATTGGCCTACAGTTATCACATGGTACCTAGGCCAATCACAGCACCCTGTACCATATGATTAGTATGATTAGCTGTAGACAATCACAGATCATAATAGTAAGCAAACTGTCATGAATGAAAGCCATTCATGACAGCTAAAACTATTGCTTATAACAGTGAGCATCACTGTTGTAAGCAATAATAGCTTAAAAAAAAATCCCTGATCACCCTCCCCCCAAGAGTAGTCCAGTGTCACTTTGATTAAACTGGACTACTTTGATGACAGGATATAAAAAATAAAAAAAAATTGAATTATAAAATTATCATAACTTTTTTTTTTTTTTTTTTTTTTACATATTATCACCAGTCAGTATCCCTGATCATCGCCACACCAGTCATATGATGACGCTTTACTGCACTGGTGACAGTATGTAAAAAAAAAATTGTGAAAAATAAACACATTTTATTTAAAGTGATTGTAAATCATCATGTTGTAAAACAACCCATTCATGTTAAAATAGAAATATAAGTCAAAATATTTGTGTATAGTTATAAAAAACATTATAAGTACCCTTTTTTTACATTTTTTATAAGTGATCAGATTGCAGCTGCATAATGGCTAGTGGAGGAGAAACAGGCGCACACTAATGCCGTGTACACACGCTCGGACTTTTCAGCACCAAAAGTCCGCTGGCCTGTCCATCAGACTGAGTTACGACGGACTTTCAACGGACTTTCTAACGACAGGACTTGCCTACACACGATCACACCAAAGTCCGACGGATTCGTACGTGATGACGTACGACCGAAGTAAAATAAGGAAGTTGATAGCCAGTAGCCAATAGCTGCCCTAGCGTCGGTTTTTGTCCGTCGGACTAGCATACAGACAAGCGGATTTTTCGACCGGACTCGAGTCCGTCGTAAAGATTTGAAGCACGTTCCAAATCTAAGGTCCGTCAGATTTTCGACCGAAAAAGTCCACTGCAGGTCCGATGAAGCCCACACACGGTCGAATTGTCCACTGGACTCGGTCCGCCGGACCAGTCCGGTCAAAAAGTCCGCTTGTGTGTACACGGCATAAGGCTTACCAGTGAAAGGCTGTGTGTGTGTGTGTGTGTGTGTGTGTGTGTGTGTGTGTGTGTGTGGGGGGGGGGGAAGGAGGGGGGCAGGACAAGTCTGATCATTGGAGGAAAGCAGGCTGAGTTCCCAGCATAGCTAGAGAACTGAACATGATGTGTTCTCCTGTTTAGTGTGGTCAGTTTTTAATAGGAAAGCAGTGGGACTGGCAGGAACAAAAGGAATTTCACACAAAGGAAGCAATACAAAGAGAACAGGATGCTTTTTCATACAAGTACATGGTACAGCAGGCACATACCAGAAATATGAAATGTTGGGTTTACATACAGTATTCTTTAATTTCTGCATCTTCTAAAAAATTGTCACAGAATATTACAACTTAAGAAAACTCGCCATGCCTCTTACTAAATTCCTTGGACTGTCTGTTTTCCAAAAAGGGGGGTATATATACTGTCCTGGAATTTTAGGGCCATCAGTATATCAGGACTGATCAATTTTCAAATATATATATACCATAGTTTGCACACTCACACAGACTAAATAATATACATTGATTTAAATTATTTTTACCAAAGAAATGTAGCAGAATACATCTTGGCCTAAAGTTATAAAGAAAGATTGTTTGTTTACACAATGTTATAACAGAATCTAAGAAAAACTTGTTTTTTGTACAAATTTTCAGTATTTTTACGTTTATTGATATAGCAAAAAAATTAAAAACCCAGTGGTGATTAAATACCACTAAAAGAAAGCTCTATTTGTGTGAAAATTAAAAAATGTAATTTGCGTACAGTGTGTCAATGCTGAATAGTAGGGATGAGCCG
Source organism: Aquarana catesbeiana (assembly GCF_042186555.1). Lineage (NCBI taxonomy): Eukaryota > Metazoa > Chordata > Amphibia > Anura > Ranidae > Aquarana > Aquarana catesbeiana. The sequence goes on along the minus strand of NC_133332.1, from coordinate 226,641,875 downwards.
AACACCCCCCGGTTCGGTTCTTACCAGAACCTGCAAACGGACCGAAAGTTCGCGCAAACTTTAGAACCCCATTAAAGTCTATGGGACTCAAACGTTCGAAATCAAAAGTGCTAATTTTAAAGGCTAATATGCAAGTTATTGTCCTTTTAATAGTGTAGGGGGACCCGGGTCCTGCCCCAGGGGACATGTATCAATGCAAAAAAAGTTTTAAAAACGGCCATTTTTTCGGGAGCAGTGATTTTAATGAAGCTTAAAGTGAAAAAATAAAAGTGAAATATTCCTTTAAATATTGTACCTGGGGGGTGTCTATAGTATGCCTGTAAAGTGGCACGTGTTTCCCATGCTTAGAACAGTCCCTGCACAAAATGACATTTTTAAAGGGATAAAAGTCATTTAAAACTGCTTGCGGCTTTAATGTAATGTCGGGTCCTGGCAATATGGATGAAAATCAGTGAGACAAACGGCATGGGTACCCCCCCCCCCCCAGTCCATTACCAGGCCCTTTGGATCTTGTATGGATACTAAAGGGAACCCCGCCCCCAAATTAAAAAAAGGAAAGGTGTGGGGCCCTCAGGCCCTATATACTCTAAACAGCAGTATACAGGAGGTGCAAACAAGACAGGGATTGTAGGTTTGTTGTTAAGTAGAATCTGTTTGTAATTTTGAACTGGTACATTTTTAAAGTGTAGCTCCAGCCAAAAAAATCTATTTTTAAGCTTTTTGGAAAACATAGGGAAGGGTTATCACCTCTGTAACATTTGTTTTGCTGTATGTGCACCTCTTCAGAAGATTTCACCTCACTTTCTGTCCCAATGACAAATGTTTTTGAAAATTTGGGGTTTTTAGTGAAACAAGGATTGGTGATAAAGCATCAGCGAAGAGGAGACACGTTTTTCCCATATTAACTCTTACAGGAGAGAATTTCCCTTCCTAGGGGTAGATTTCATCTCATTTCCTGTTGTCTCCTTCCATTTGCAAGTAGGAGTAGTTTGTAAGTTGGATATATACTTTGCAGAAATTGGGGCTTTAGGTGTTGGTGTTGCCACAACACTGTAAGTCCTCACAGTTACTCTTGGTGGGCGCAGGAACGGGCCCTTCTGTGAAATATTAGATCAAGAATTGTAATTACATGCCATTGTTAAACAGTGGTAGAAAAGTTGAGCCTTTGGTGGTGGTGGTGATGGTGCTGGTGTCACAACACTGTAATGCCCCGTACACACGGTCGGATTTTCCGATGGAAAATGTCCAATCGGAGCGTGTTGTCGGAAATTCCGACCGTGTGTGGGCTCCATCGGACATTTTCCATCGGATTTTCCGACACACAAAGTTGGAGAGCAGGAGATAAAATTTTCCGACAACAAAATCCGTTGTCGGAAATTCCTATCGTGTGTACACAAATCCGACGGACAAAGTGCCACGCATGCTCAGAATAAATAAAGAGATGAAAGCTATTGGCCACTGCCCCGTTTATAGTCCCGTCGTACGTGTTTTACGTCACCGCGCTCAGAACGATCGGATTTTCTGACAACTTTGTGTGACCGTGTGTATGCAAGACAAGTTTGAGCCAACATCCGTCGGAAAAAATCCTAGGATTTTGTTGTTGGAATGTCCGAACAAAGTCCGACCGTGTGTACGGGGCATAAGTCCTCACAGTTACTCTTGGTGGGCGCTGGAACGGGCCCTGCTGTGAAATATTATATCAAGAATTGTAATTACATGCACCTGTTGAACAAGGGCAGAAAAATTGGGCCTTTGGAGGTGATGCCACAACACTGTAAGCCCTCACAATTACTCTTGGTGGGCGCAGGAATGGGCCCTGCTGTGAAATATTAGATCAAGAATTGTAATTACATGTCCCTGTTGAACAGGGGCTGAAAAATTGGCTCTTAGGCACTGGTGCCACAACACTGCAACCCCTCACAGATGGTATAGTTGGAGCGCAGGAACGAGCCCTGCTGCAAAGTATTGCATCAAAAATTGTAATTACACGCCCCTGTTAAACAGGGGCAGAAAAATTGGGTCTTGGCCACTGGTGGCAGTGCCCAGAACCAAAAAAAACAAGAAAACAAACTATCAGCATGAAAATTGAGGAGATGGAGGGATCTCACATTAAAAAAAAATCAACCGGTTACATCAGCATCAGGTGCTTGGTAGCTGGTGATCCAAGACTGACTAATTTTTATGAAGGTCAGCCGATCGACCGATTCGGTGGACAGGCACACCCTGTGTGACTGAATGTGCGTTCCAAAAGAACGCTGGATGCAGGACAGGTCAGTAGCTCAATTGCATACTGTGCAAACTCTGGCCAGTGAGCCATCCTCAAGACCCAGTAACCCAGAGGATTTTCGGTGGGAAAGGTGTCCAAGTCTGATCTTGCCCCTAGGTAATCCTGCGAATCAGACGCTGGCGATGGTTGCTGGAACCGATCAGACCTTGGGGCTGCGGACTAAAAAATTGTCTGAACGCATCAGTCAGACGGCCACCTTCTCCACCACTCCTTCTGTGACTGACCGAAGCCTCAGCAACATGTTGTCCAGGAGGACCAGGAAATTGTAACCTCCCAGGCTCTGGAAACACGTTGCATAAACCTTTCTGCAAGGCCTCCCGAAGAGGTTTCATCCTCTGCTCCCTCTGCGACGGCAAGATAAGGTCCGCAACCTTACCCTTGTAACGTGGATCAAGGAGGGTTGCAAGCCAGTAATCATCCCTCCCCTCGAATATGAGGATCCTTCCGCAGGTTTTGCAGGATCAGAGAGGCCATGCAGCGTAGGTTTGCTGAGGCATTCGGTCCGGAGTCCTCTGGGTCACTAAGGACGACATGATCCGCAGCCACCTCCTACCAGCCAAGTACAAGTCAATGAGTTTCTTCAGACTGTAAATGATCCCTGAGTGCCAGACTCCACCTCCAAGCTGACACAATCCTCCTCCTCCTCGTCCTCTTCCTGTGTGATCGGCAGGCATGCAGGAACACTGTCTGGATAAAGTGGGCCTTGAGAGGTAAGGAAGTCCTCCTCTTCCTGCCTCTGTTCTGCCTCAAGTGCCCTGTCCATTATTCCACGCAGTGTGTGCTACAACAGGTGGACAAGAGGGACAGTGTCACTGATGCATGCACTGTCACTGCTCACCATCCTCGTGGCCTCCTCAAATGGTGACAGGACAGTGCATGCATCCCTGATCATAGCCCACTGGCGTGGGAAAAAAAAACAAGCTCAGCTGACCCTGTCCTGGTGCCATAGTCGCATAGGTACTCATTGATGGCCCTCTGCTGCGTGTACAGCCGCTGCAGCATGGCCAACGTTGAGTTCCACCTGGTGGGCATGTCACAGATTAGGAGGTTCTTGGGCAGGTTAAATTCCTTTTGGAGGTCAGCCAGCCGAGCACTGGCATTATATGACCTGTGGAAATGCACACAGACTTTCCTGGCCTGCCTCAGGACATTATTATTATTATTATTATTATTATTATTATTATTATTATAATACAGGATTTAGACAGTTTACGCATCGCTTTACAACATTAGGGCAGACAGTACAAGTACAATACAATTCAATACAGGAGGAATCAGAGGGCCCTGCTCGTTAGAGCTTACAATCTAGGAGGGAGGGTCAAGTTATACAAAAGGGTAATAGCTGTGGGGGATGAGCTAATGGAGAAAATAGTGCAATTGTTAGATGGAGGCAGGATAGGCTTCTCTGAAGAGGAAAGTTTTCAGGGATCGCCTAAAGGTGGATAAATTTGGAGACAGTCTGGGGTAGGGAATTCCAGAGGATGGGCGAGGCTCGGAAGAAGTCCTGGAGGCTGATATAGGAGGAGGTGATGAGGGAGCTAGAGAGCAGGAGGTCTTGGGAGGAATGGGGATGGCGATTAGGTTGATATTTTGAGACTACGTTAGTGATGTAGCTGGGGGCAGAGTTGTGAATGGCTTTGTAACTTATTGTTAGTATTTTGAATTTAATTTGTTGGGTGAGTGGTAGCCAATGGAGGGATTGGCAGAGAGGGGTAGCAGACACTGAGCGGTTTGTAAGGTGGATGAGTCTGGCAGCAGCATTCATGATGGACTGAAGTGGGGATAGTCTATTTAAAGGTAAGCCAATGAGGAGGGAGTTGCAGTAGTCGAGGCAAGAGATAACCAGGGAGTGAATCAGGAGCTTTGTGGTTTCATTGGTTAGAAAGGGACGTAGTTTAGAGATGTTGCAGAGATTGAGGCGGCAAGGTTTGGAAAGTGATTGGATGTGGGGCTGAAAGGAGAGTTCAGAGTCCAGGATAACACCTAGCACCCTGACATGTGGGGACAGGTGGATGGTTTTGATATTGCTCTTGACAGAGAAGTCAGGGGAAGAGGCACGTGGGGGAGGAAATATTATAAGCTTGATTTTGGACAAGTTGAGTTTGAGGAAGTGGTGTAACATCCATAGAGATATGTTGGTTAGAAAGTTAGTGATGCGTGAGGAGACTGATGGAGTGAGTTGAGGGGTGGAGAGATAGATCTGTGTGTTGTCAGCATAGAAATGATATTGCAAGCCGTGAGAGGCTATCAGCTGACCCAGGGAAGAGGTGTAGATTGAAAATAAAAGAGGTCCAAGAACAGAACCTTGGAGGACCCCGACAGAGAAGGGAAGAGGAGTGGAGGAAGTAGAATTGTAAGTGACACTGAAGGTGAGTTGGGATAGGTAGGATGAGAGCCACTGAAGAGCACAGTCACAGAAACCGAGGGAGTAAAGTTTTTTGAGGAGGAGGGGGTGGTCAACCGTGTCAAAGGCAGCTAAAAGATTCAGAAGTAGGAGTACAGAATAGCGTCCGTTGGTTTTTGCAGTTAGTAGGTCATTTGTGAGTTTTAAAAGAGCAGTTTCTGTGGAGTGTTGAGGGTGAAATCCAGATTGAAGGGGATCAAGAAGGTTGTTTTTAATGAGGTGGTCACTCAGTTGGTTGTAAACCAGGCGCTCAAGTAGTTTAGAGGAAAAGGGGAGCAAAGAGATAGGGTGTAGGCTGTTAAGGTTGGTGGGGTCCAAGGACGGCTTTTTGAATAGGGGGAGTGTCAGTTGTACCTGTTGACATGGGGTCTTAGCTGGGGGAGATACCTGTAGAGTGGAGATTTCATTGCGTATTGTATCAGTCTTGTTTTTGGAGTGATTAGCGATCTCCTGGGCAGTGAGTAAGTCAGTGGGTGGAGGCGGTGGAGGACAAAGAGAGTTGAAGGTAGAGAAGAGTTTACGGGGACTGGATGAGAAGGTGTTAATAAGAGTTGTAAAATAGGTTTGCTTGGCAGTGTGGAGGAAAGAATAGTATTTTTGGAGAGCAGATTTGTATTGGTTGAAGTCTTTGAGAGACTTAGTCTTGTGCCACAGACGCTCAAGAGCGCGACTATGTTTTTTGAGAATTTTAGTGTCATCTGTTTGCCAGGGTTGTAGGGGTCGAGGCCTGATTCTGCGTGTAGTGAGGGGAGCGAGCTTGTCCAGGGTGGAGGACAGGGATTTATTGTAGATGCACGTGGCTTGGTTGGGGCAGGACAGGGGAGAGATTTTGTCATAGAGGTGGTCAGTAGCAGAATAGAGGAGAGAGGAGTTAAAGTTGCGAAAGTTTCTACGGGTGATGGTTAGGCGATTGGAGGGAAAAGTGGTGGAAAACAGGGGGAGAGAGAAACTAATAAGGTTATGGTCGGAGAGAGGAAAAGGATTGTTTGAGAAGTTGCATGGAGTGCATAGGTAGGAGAATACAAGGTCAAGGGTGTTGCCATCAGAGTGAGTAGAAGCCTGTACCCATTGCTTCAGGTCAAATGAAGAGGTTAGACTAAGAAGTTTAGAAGTAGCAGGAGTGTTTGTATTAGCAGGGATGTTGAAATCACCGAGAAGGATTGTGGGAATTTCCGAAGAGAGAAAGTAGGGTAGCCAGGCAGAGAACTCATCAAGGAAAGTCGATAATGGTCCAGGGGGCCGGTAGATCACAGCAATTCTTAGGGAAGTAGGAGAGAATATACGTATACAGTGGGCTTCGAATGAAGTGAGGGAAAAAGAGGGAGGAGAGTGAATAACCTGGAAGGTGCTCTGGGGGGATGGGAGGAATCCCATTCCACCTCCCTTGCGTCCATTAGGCCTAGGGGAGTGAGTCCAGTGAAGGCCACCCTGGGAGAGGGAAGCAGGAGAAGGGGTGTCATGTTCGTAGAGCCAGGTTTCGGTGAGACCAAGTAGATTAAAGGAATTAGTGAGAAAGAGGTCATGAACAGCAGTGAGTTTGTTGCAGACAGAGCGGGCGTTCCAGAGGGCGCAGGAGAGAGGGAGGCTGGCGTTGGGAAGAAGAGGAATGGAGACTACATTGCGTAGATTGCGACTACTGTCAGAGGGTGTAGGGTGATGGTGATGGGTGTATTGGGTACAGTTAAATAAGGGAGGCCCAGGGTTTGGGGAAATATCTTTAGGAGAAGCAGAAGAGTAAGGGAGGTAGTATGAGAATGTGATTTGTATGAGGGGACATGCTTCAGTATCCTGGGGGGGTTTGTTAGCAAGTGGGCTTAGAGTTAGAACGAGCTGATGAGTGCAGTAATAGGGGGAGGGGAGAAGTGAGGGTGATATGTACAGATTGTGGGGTGGAGCAGAGGGGTGAAGAAAAGAGAGTTTGAGGAGAGAGGCAGCAATTGTGAAAATAAGGATAGGTAAAGAGTGCATGTTTCAGAGAGGAAGGTGAGATAATTTGAAATTGGGGTCACCTGCAGTCTGTTGTAGTTTGCTTTGTGCAAATCGCGGAAGTGCAAGAGCAGAAGTGCCACTTATTTAAAGAACCCCACTTCTTTGGAAGAACCCCTGTATGTGCAGTCCCCTGTATGTGTTTACATCCTGTAAGCCCGGGTACCTGCCCAAGAACCGCTGCACCACCAAGTTAAGGACGTGAGCCAAACAGGGCACATGGGTCAGTTGTCGATGTCGGAGGGCAGAGAGGAGGTTGGTGCCATTGTCGCAAACCACCATTCCTGGCTTAAGCTGGCGTGGCGTCAACCACTTGTGAACCTGCCCCTGCAGAGCTGACAGAATCTCTGCCCCAGTGTGGCTCTTGTCCCCCAAGCACACCAGCTCAAGCACCGCATGGCATCTTTTTGCCTGCGTGCTTGCATAGCCCCTTGAACGCCTACGGAGCACCGCTGGTTCCGAGGGCAAATCAGCACAGGAAGAGGCCATGGAGGAAGAAGAAGAGGAGGAGGTGGAGGAGAGAGGTGTGGCACAATTACCACTAGTAGAATTTTGGAGGCGTGGTGGCGGAACAACCTCCAACACTACTGCACCCTGTCCTGCATCTTTCCCAGCTGCCAGAAGAGTCACCCAGTGCGCGGTGAAAGATAGGTAACGTCCCTGTCCATGCCTGCTGGACCATGAGTCAGCGGTAATATGCACCTTACCGCTGACCGCCCTGTGCAGCGAGGCCAAGACATTGCCTTCCACATGCCGGTAGAGAGCCGAAGGGGGCAGAGTCTACCAACTGAAAAGGCAGCAGTTGAAGTGCTAGCAATTTAGCCAAGCTAGCATTCAACTGCTGGGCATGTGGATGGCTGGGAGCGAACTTCTTTCGGCGGTGCAGCAGCTGGGGCAGGGGAATTTGCCTGGTACAATCTGACGTTGGTGTGCCGATAGCAGATTGCCCGCAAGTATTTGGCTGTGACACACCTAATTCTGCACCTTCATTCCTCTCAGTGCAGGTTTCAGAGAGGACTGAAGGTATAGTGGGGTTGGAGATCCCAGCTGATGAGGAGCAAGGAGAGGTCCGCTTTGTTCTTTGGTGTGGGTCTTTTAGGTACGCTTGCCAACGAACTGCATGGCAGGTCGACATATGTCTGGTCAAGCATGTAGTGCCCAAGCGGGTGATGTTTTGGCCACGCAAGATACTCTTGAGACATATGTTGCAAATAGCAGCGGTGGGATCTGATGCACTCATCTCAAAAAAGGCCCACACCAAAGAACTTTTGGAATAACGCACAAAGACAGCAGCGCCCTGCACATGCGGAGCTCTGCGGTGTGATGCAGTCAGTGTGCTGCCCTTAAGCTGGCCCTTGGAGAGCATCCTGCCTCGTTGGAGATGTGCCTCCTCCTCCTCCTCTCTCCTATCAGGCACCCATGTGGAGTCAGTGACCTCATCATCCCCTCCCTCCTCATCACTGGAGCAAAGCTGGCAGTATGCTGCAGCTGGGGGAACATGACTGCCAGATTGCTGTCCTTCTTGGGCACCCCCTCTCTCTGGGCTCACGTTACTGCCTTCCATTAGCTGGGTACCATCATCGGAGCCTTCAAAATGCTGGGCATCCTCCTGGAGCATGTACCCAACACTGTGGTCAAACAGTTCAGGGGACTCCTCAGGAGGACATGGTGGGGCTAGGGAAGGAGTGACTGATGCCACTGAGCCGAGGGAAGAGGCAGCGTTGGCAGCTGCTTTGCCAGACAAAGTACCCTGAGCCTGGGTGAAAGAGGATGAGGAGGATGAGGACAGCTTAGTCATCCACTCTACCAAGTCTTCGGCATGTTGCAGCTCAACACGGCCAGCTGCCGAAAAAAAGGACAAGCGTGTCCCACGGCCACGTGCTGATGAGGATGCACTGTCTCCACGACGAGCACTGTTGCCTCTAGACACAGAGCCTGCTTGCCCTCTTTTATTGGTTAGTGACTGTCTGCCTCTCCTTGTTGGCCTTCCAGACATACTAATGGCCTGCAGTGAGATGTAGCTGCACAAAGCTGGGGTGTATATATATATACTGATACTGCAGCTAGCAGAATCAACTGCCTGCCTGTAGTATTATTAGTATGAGAACACCAGCAATTGTCTTCAGGTGGCTTTAGGTGCACACTGTGCAGAGGACACAGTACACTAACTGTAAATACTGCAGCTGCCTGCTTGTGGTACTAATAGGATTAGAAGAACACCACCAGTTTTCTTCAGGTAGCTTTAGGTGCACACTGTGAAGAAGACACAGTACACTAACTGTAAATACTGTAGCTGCCTGCCTGTGGTACTAATAGGATCAGAAGAACACCAGCAACTTTCTTCAGGTAGCTTTAGGTGCACACTGTGCAGAGAACACAGTACACTAACTGTAAATACTGCAGCTGCCTGCCTGTGGTATTAATAGGATCAGAACAACAGCAATTGTCTTCAGGTAGCTTTAGGTGCACACTGTGCAGAGGATGCAGAACACTAACTGTAAATACTGCAGCTGCCTGCCTGTGGTACTAATAGGATCAGAAGAACACCACCAATTTTCTTCAGGTAGTTGTAGGTGCACACTGTGCAGAGGACACAATACACTAACTGTAAATACTGTAGCTGCCTGCCTGTGGTATTAATAGGATCAGAACAACAGCAATTGTCTTCAGGTAGCTTTAGGTGCACACTGTACAGAGGACGCAGTACACTAACTGTAAATACTGCAGCTGCCTGCCTGTGGTACTAATAGGATCAGAAGAACACCAGCAATTTTCTTCATGTAGCTTTAGGTGCACACTGTGCAGAGGACGCACTACACTAACTGTAAATACTGCAGCTGCCTGCCCGTGGTGTTATTGGATCAGAACAACAGCAATTGTCTTCAGGTAGCTTTAGGTGCACACTGTGCAGAGGACGCACTACAATAACTGTAAATACTGTAGCTGCCTGCCTGTGGTACTAATAGGATCAGAAGAACACCAGCAATTTTCTTCAGGTAGCTGTAAATACTGTAAAAACACCTGCCTGCCTGTCAGTAGGAAGAGAATAACAGGAATGGATCTAGCTAAACTGAATACAGTGTATATATAAATATATATACAACACCTAGGATGCACAATTCACTGGTAGTGCAGCTAACTGACTCGCCTAACTTAAATCAAATGACACTGCCTCTCTGTCTATCTCTCCACCGCCACAACACACTACACAAGGCCGGCACGCAGGCGGCCTTATATAGTGTGGGGCGTGTACCAAACCCCCTGAGCCATATTTGGCCAAAGCCACCCTGGCTTTGGCCAACTACGGCTCTCTGTACAGACGGCGCTGTAATTGGCCAGGCATGCGGGTCATAGTGCATGCATGGCCAGTCATCAGCCAGCAATGCACTGCGGTGCCGCAGTGAATTATGGGCCATGACACGCCACTCAAATTTGGCGCGAACGGCCCATAATGTTCGCAATTCAACGAATGGTCGAACATGCGATGTTCGAGTTGAACGTGGGTTTGACTCGAACTCAAAGCTCATCAAATGTGGCAGCCAGCTTGGTAAATTGCCACATCCTGGGAATGCCATTTCCCCAATTTTGGTAGACAGACGATTGAGTGGGGAAATTTTGAAGACTTAGGAGCCCACAGGAAGTGAACAAAGATCCTATTTAGTGCTTTCAAGTAGGATGAAGGGATGTGTACTGTAAGGGTCTGTAGTAGGTATTCAAGGCATAACATTCATTATTAAGATATTACATCTCCAGAACCAAGAAAAAGTGCCTAATTGCCGGGCTGAAAGGTCTTGTTTGAACTTTCGAACAAGAGGAGAAAAATTGGTACGCACATGCCACGTTTTTTGGGGAGGTTGATGTCCAAGTACCTGATATGTGAGTCTGCCCAATTAAAGGGGAAGGCAGATTTAGGAGTTGACACCATGACATCTGGAATTATAACATTCAAGGCCTCCGATTTCTTGTAGTTAATGTGAAAATGCAACAAGCCACTGAAGAGTTCAATTTCTGCCATAAGGTTTGGGAGAGAAACTGAGGGGTTGGTAATGAAAAAAAGCAGGTCGTCCGCATACGCTGGGAGGTACAACAGAGGCACAACCCTTCTTTTGATTGGCTCCATGCTGAGATTCTCTCCTGGTTACCACAATGCAGTGAGACATGCTTCCAGAAGGTAGCCAAGGTCCTGTGCACCTCTTCACTCTCCTCCCTGCCGGAGGAGTACCGTGATTTTAGCGATGTCTTTGACACAGGTCAAGCCGGTAGTTTGCTCGTCTCCTGCTGGAGCTGGTTTCTTCTTTGAGCGGTGAACTGAGACCTTGTATTGATTATAGGGGTCTCAATTGTTTCATGATTAAGAATGCCTATCCGATTCCGTTGATTACAGAGTTATTTGACCGCCTCAAGGGAGCAACGGTTTTCACAAAGCTTGATTTGGGAGGGGCATACAATCTCGTGAGGATTAAGGAGGGCGACGAGTGGAAAACTGCGTTTATTACCAGAACAGGCCATTATGAGTACCTCGTAATGCCTTTTGGCCTTTGTAACGCCCCGGCAGTTTTCCAGGAATTTATTAACAATGTCCTCCAAGATTTGTTGCAGTTATGTGTGGTGGTTTATCTTGATGATATCCTCAAATTTTCCGAGTCCCTGGAGAGCCACCACATAGATGTCTGTCGTGTGCTTCAGAAACTAAGAGAGAACAATCTCTATTGTAAACTGAAGAAGTGCGAGTTCCATCATGAACAGGTTAAATTCCTGGGCTATGTCATTTCCACTGCTGTTTTTTTGATGGACCCAGAGAAACTTTCGTCAGTCTTACAGTGGCCCCGACCCGTGGGTTTACGTCCTCTGTAGCGTTTCCTGGGCTTTGCCAACTATTATCGAAAGTTTATTCATAACTTCTCATCTCTGGTCAAGCCCCTGACTGATATGACCAGAAAGGACGGTAACCCACAGAGTTGGTCTCCGGAGTCCATTAAGGCCTTTGAGAGTCTCAAGGCTGCCTTTGTTTCTGCTCCTGTGTTGGCACATCCTGATCCTACCTTACCTTTTATCCTTGAGGTTGATGCTTCTGAGACTGGTGTTGACGCCCTTCTGTCTCAACGTCCTACCTCTGAGAGCTCTGTGCATCCTTGTGGCTACTCCAAGAAATTGTCACCTGCGGAGTGCAATTACGAGATTGGTGACAGAGAGCTGTTGGCTTTTTAGCCCTGAAAGAATGGAGACATCTCCTTGAAGGTACCACTGTGCCGGTTCTCATTCTTACGGACCATAAAAATCTCACATTCTTGTCTGAGGCTAAACGCCCCTGTCCCAGAAGGGCGCGATGGGCTCTTTTCTTGTCAAGTTTAAATTACATTGTCTCATTCTTACCCGGTACTAAGAGTGTAAGGGCTGACACCTTGTCACGACAATTTTCCTCCAATTCCAAGTTGGAGTCGGTTCCGGTTCCTGTGATTCCTCCTGATCGTATTCTGGCTACGGTTCACACCAGTCTCACTTCTCCTTTGGGTGACAAAATTCTTGCTGCTCAGGTCCATGCTCCTCCTGAGAAACCTTGTGACCGCTGCTTTGTCCCAGAGACTCTCCGTACTGCCGTGCTCCAGACTTACCATTCTCCTAAGGCTGCTGGCCACTCTGGGAAGAATCAACTCATTTGGGCCATTTCCCAACAATTCTGGTGGCCTAGTCTACGTGCTGATGTAACTTCCTTCGTAGCTGCCTATTCCGTGTGTGCTCAGAGTAAGACTCCATGACACCTTCCGGTGGGCCTCCTACAACCCATACCCAATGGAGAGAGGCCCTGGACCCACCTGTCTATGGATTTTATTGTGGAGTTACCCAACTCCCAAGGCAACACTGTTATCCTTATAGTGGTTGGCCAGTTCTCAAAGATGTGTCATTATATGCCACTTAATAAGTTGCCCACTTCTAAGGAACAGGCTTCCATTTTTGCTCGGGAGATCTTTAGCTTACATGGGCTACCCAAGGTGATTGTCGTGGACAGGAGTAGTCAGTTTGTGTCCCGGTTCTGATGAGCCTTTTGTGCACAGTTGGGCTTTCTCCCCTGCGTATCACTCGCAGTCTAATGGAGCCGCAGAACGAGCCAATCAGTCCTTGGAGCAATTCCTACGTTGCTATATTTTTGACCATCATAACAACTGGTCAGACCTATTACCGTGGGCAGAGTTTGCTCACAACAGTGCCTTGAATGCTGCTTCCTAAATATCCCCATTTATGGTGAATTATGGTTTCCAACCTTCCATGTAGCTGGACTCATTTGTTCCGCAGAGTATTCCTGCGTTAGAGGAGGATCTCCGTGGTCTTCGTCCCACTTGGGCCAGGAGGCTTTGCATCATGCTAATGATAGGTACAGACTCCATGCTGACCGCAGACGCCTGCCTGCGCCTTCCTACCAGGTTGGGGACAGGGTCTGGCTGTCATCTGGCAACCTCCGACTTTGTGTTCCCTCACTGAAGTTCGCACCTCAGTTTATTGAGCCATTCCGTATTCTTCGCAGGATTAACCCAGTGGCTTACGCATTAGACCTTCCTTCTATTATGTGTATTTTGAATGTATTTCATGTCTCCTTATTAAAAACTTTGGTCTGCAACCGCTTTACCACCTCGGTGCCACGTCCTCACCCAGTACAGTTTGAGAACCATGAGGAGTATGAAGTACAGTCCATTGTTGACTCCCGTAGGTTCCGTGGGTGCATACAGTACCTGGTGCATTGGAAAGGGTACGGTCCGGAGGAACGCTTTTGGGTCTCATCCTCGGACGTACATGCCCCTGTCCTGCTCCGTGATTTCCATGGACGTTTTCCCCTCAAGCCTGGTGGACCTCCGAGGGGGAGGGGTCATTGAGGAGGGGGTACTGTCAGGGCTGGGCTCAACCCTTCCTTCTCTGAGCTGGCTGCTCAGCTGTCGGCTAATTGCCAGCTCCTATCTGTCTCCACAGTTACCCAGCTGTTGAAGATCTGCTCGTCAGTCCTGCTTACTAGTAGAAGTAAACGCATCCATAAAACAGTTTCATTTCCGGCACGTGCCGGAAATGTAACACTCCCATTGGTTGTGCTCTCAACCAAACTGTCAAACCATCCAATGGCTGGTGTCATAACTGATCACATGTGCAGCATCATGACAGTTGTAGATTAAACAGAGGCAAAGATGGCAGCTTCCTTGTCTGAAAACTATAGGGGGGTTTACTTACACTTTAAGCTGTCCTGTCCAGAGGAGCTCTGCCTTCGCCTTGGTCACATCACAAGAAACTATCTCCTGCGTTCCTGTTTAAAGACTGGATTTGCTGACATCCCTTCTGGTTACAGATCCTGCTTGCTGTTCCACTACTTTGATTCCTGACTTCTGGCTTGGCTGATGATCCGTTTCGGTTACTGAACTTTGGCTATGTTTTGACTACTTTTGTTCTTTTTACTTTTATTATTAAACAAATGTGATTTATCTGTACTTCTGTCTCGCTCTGATTTCATGGTTTCTGACAGAATATCCGACCACAGTGTATCCAGTTGTTTGGTCTGAAGTTTTTTTTTACTTTGTGATCCTAGCTTTATTAGGGTTCCTCTAATGTACACTTTATGAGCCTCCCAGGGGATCATAGGGTAACAGTTGGGGGAATCATTCGTAGTGAAAAAGGTGCATAGGTCCTGTAAGACTTCTGCCTGCACTTGCAAGTCTTGCAGGAAAGCTTCATTACGCCTCCAGTTCCAGAGCCCTCTCAGTGTGGTGGTCAAATCCATCTTAATCAAGATGGGAGCATAGTCCGTGATGATTCCTTTGGACTCATGCCTGACCCAAGGGAGGGAGGCATGATAAATTAGGAAGAAATCAATACTCAAATATGAGTTATGAGGCCGGGAGTAAAATGTGTAGTTTTTTTGTTCCGGATGAAACATACGCCATACATCAACCATCTGAAAATTGGGAAGGCCTTTTGAAATATGAAGGCCGTGCAAAATATGGGAGGTACCCCATGAGGTATCCATGATATTAACGCAAAGTTGATAACCCCTTCCATGATGATAGTGCACTCCGAAAATTACTGCAGTTTGTCCATAGTGTAATTCATTTGGTCTGGAGAGCTGATTGAGCCTTTTAGGAATAGAGCCTGGACTTTTTTGTCCCACCAGGTATCATGATGTTGCTATTGAGTTGTGTATAAGAATAATGGGGAGCTGCTATGGATGAGTGATTTTATAATTTGAGGATTCTATCAGCCCTAAAGCGTGTTTCCTGTAGAAAGCATTTCTGGGACTTTAAATGCTTAAGGTCTGTTAGGGTTTTGGAGCATTTTTAGGACATGTTGACACCCTTTACATTCAGGAAAACCAATTTGACTGCAGGGGGAGATTGGGTTGGCATAGCTAAATGAGGGCCTAGTCTGAGTGGAGAGGAAAGATGAGGGTGGAATGGTAGAGATGAAGTCAGGTAGAGAGAGCTGCAGCCCCCAGTGGAGCCCCCAGCGAGGAAGAAAAGAAAAAAAAACAAGTTGAGAAAGGAGAAGGGGTATGGATCCCTTGGTTAAGAAAAGGTGTAGAGGTAACCTTTGCTAAGCAACCTGGAACAGCTAACAATCTTTAACGGTAAACGGTAGCCAGTATAAACAGTTCAAACACATGTCTGGTCACTGGATGGTCTAAATTTAACGCCCAAAGTTACATCAAATAGGACCATTTTCTGATATATGCTGTAAATGGACAGAGAGAAGCCCGCTGAGCCCTAGAAGACCAACCTAGAAGACCTTGAAAAGAGGTGTATATTTTCCCTACAGACATATCCACCATTTCTGGTGGCAAAGAACCACCTAGGGTGGCAGCACAATGCCCCCCCCCCCCCCCCCGAAAAGGCAAAGCAGGTCCAGAAGTATCAATTGTGATACAAATTTAGATTAAAAATAAAGTGCAGCGCTAAATATATATGCAAATGAGTACACAATAAAAGTGACAGTGCAGAAATGCAATAAGGCCAATGACTGTCAGATTCCACAGGTCCTCATCTTCTCATCTTCACCGCCTGATAGCCAGTTCAATACTGCAGGCCTGGATGGGTGAGCAAGGAGTCAGGTAGGGATGCATAAAGGTGAAGCCAGCGGTCCCCAGAGAAGAGCAGAGTCCTGTAACCTGCCATGTGTATCCGCCATTGCTGGTTTGGAGTCGATGGTCTGAAGATGAGCAGAGCTGGCAAAGAAACATTTGATTTTAGCTCTAACGGAGGGCTTCTGTGTGTCTTTAGCCTTTTTTTAGCTGAAGGGAAGTGTAAGAATCAGGGAGCTCAAGCTACAGAGGTCTTCACTCAGCCATGTCCAAACCATGCAACCCCCCCCCCCCCAAGCAATTTTATTTTAAATATATCTGAAATATTTTGTATCTTTTGTATTAATAAAGCACACTTTTTAACTTTGCTTGGTTTCGTTAACATATTCCTGAGTGCTGTACTTTAAAGTCCTGCAAAAAAAAAAAAAAAAAAACGTAAAAACAATGTCTAGATGGGAATTGGTTAAAATAAGCATAACTCGAGTGGTGGATTGATCATTTAAGTGTGGCTAGGACAGCATGATATCTAAATTCAGCCCTGTAGATAATGTTATACTATGCACACATAATGCTGTTTTTTAAACATTAACACATGCTGATAAATGTATGTACATTAAACTCTTCTTGATAAAACATTAGCCTAGGTTCAAACATATGAGACCTGCAGGCAAAACTAGCTGCTCTTTTGCAGATGTGCAGGGGTGCTATTAATTCTTAATAGCACCCCCAGGCATCAGAAAACACAGTTAGTGGCAATGATAGAAAGAAAAAAGATTTTCTTATTCGAGTTAGTAATAGGAGGGTTATGATCAAAGAATTTGTTTCATGCAACTCTGAGGGGGTATTCTATATATTACAATGTCTTTGTGGTCTCAGGTATGTGGGAAGGACCACCAGGAGATTGGCCACCTGACCCAGAGAGCATATTTACAACATCAAAAGAGGATATTAAGGTCATAATGTTTCCAAGCACTTTTGCCTTTACCACAACAGAGACCCCTGCAGGGCTTGAAATTTTGGGGGATAGAAAAAAATAATAGACATTGGGGAGGAGAGAATTATAAGAAAAGGGAAACCTTGTGGATATATAGCCTAGTGGATATATGAGGTCAACACTAGGGATGAGCTTCGTGTTCAAGTCGAACCCATGTTCGACTGGAACATCGTCTGTTCGCCTGTTCGCTGAATTGCGAACGTTATGGGCCGTTCGCGCCAAATTCGTGTGGCGCGTCATGGCCCATAATTCACTGCGGCATCGCAGTGCATTGCTGGCTGATGATTGGCCAAGCATGCACTATGAAACGCATGCTTGGCAATCACAGCGCCGTCTGTAGAGAGAGCTGTAATTGGCCAAAGCCAGGGTGGCTTTGGCCAATTATGGCTCAGGGGGTTTAGTACATGCCCCCCACACTATATAAGGCCGCCTGCACGGCGGCCCTGTGTAGTGTGTTCTGGCGTTGAGAGACAGAGACAGAGCGACAGTGTCATTTGATTTAAGTCAGATAGATTAGACAGGACAGTCAGTCAGTTAGCTGCACTTACAGTGTATTGTATATATGTATGCACCCCAGGTGTTGTATATACAGTGGGGACGGAAAGTATTCAGACCCCCTTAAATTTTTCACTCTTTGTTATATTGCAGCCATTTGCTAAAATCATTTAAGTTAATTTTTTTCCTCATTAATGTACACACAGCACCCCATATTGACAGAAAAACACAGAATTGTTGACATTTTTGCAGATTTATTAAAAAAGAAAAACTGAAATATCACATGGTCCTAAGTATTCAGACCCCTTGTTCGGTATTTAGTAGAAGCACCCTTTTGATCTAATACAGCCATGAGTCTTTTTGGGAAAGATGCAACAAGTTTTTCACACCTGGATTTGGGGATCCTCTGCCATTCCTCCTTGCAGATCCTCTCCAGTTCTGTCAGGTTGGATGGTAAACGTTGGTGGACAGCCATTTTTAAGTCTTTCCAGAGATGCTCAATTGGGTTTAAGTCAGGGCTCTGGCTGGGCCATTCAAGAACAGTCACAGAGTTGTTGTGAAGCCACTCCTTTGTTATTTTAGCTGTGTGCTTAGGGTCATTGTCTTGTTGGAAGGTAAACCTTCGGTGCAGTCTGAGGTCCTGAGCACTCTGGAGAAGGTTTTCGTCCAGGATATCCCTGTACTTGGCCGTATTCATCTTTCCCTCGATTGCAACCAGTCGTCCTGTCCCTGCAGCTGAAAAACACCCCCACAGCATGATGCTGCCACCACCATGCTTCACTGTTGGGACTGTATTGGACAGGTGATGAGCAGTGCCTGGTTTTCTCCACACATACCGCTTAGAATTAAGGCCAAAAAGTTCTATCTTGGTCTCATCAGAACAGAGAATCTTATTTCTCGCCATCTTGGAGTCCTTCAGGTGTTTTTTAGCAAACTCCATGCAGACTTTCATGTGCCTTGCACTGAGGAGAGGCTTCCGTCGGGCCACTCTGCCATAAAGCTGGTGGGAAGGCTGCAGTGATGGTTGACTTTCTACAACTTTCTCCCATCTCCCGACTGCATCTCTGGAGCTCATCCACAGTGATCTTTGGGTTCTTCTTTACCTCTCTGACCAAGGCTCTTCTTCTAGAGTTTGGCCGGAGGGCCAGCTCTAGGAAGGGTTCTGGTCATCCCAAACGTCTTTCATTTAAGGATTATGGAGGCCACTGTGCTCTTAGGAACCTTAAGTGCAGCAGAATTTTTTTGTAACCTTGGCCAGATTTGTGCCTTGCCACAATTCTGTCTCTGAGCACTTCAGGCAGTTCCTTTGACCTCATGATTCTCATTTGCTCTGACATGCACTGTGAGCTGTAAGGTCTTATATAGACAGGTGTGTGGCTTTCCTAATCAAGTCCAATCAGTATAATCAAACACAGCTGGGCTCAAATGAAGGTGTAGAACCATCTCAAGGATGATCAGAAGAAATGGACAGCACCTGAGTTAAATATATGAGTATCACAGCAAAGGGTCTGAATACTTAGGACCATGTGATATTTTAGTTTTTCTTTTTTAATAAATCTGCAAAAATGTGAACAATTCTCTGTTTTTCTGTCAATATGCAGTGCTGTGTGTACATTAATGAGGAAAAAATGAAGTTAAATGATTTTAGCAAATGGCTGCAATATAACAAAGAGTGAAAAATTTAAGGGGGTCTGAATACTTTCTGTCCCCACTGTATATATATACACTGTATTCAGTTTAGCTAGATCCGTTCCTGTTATTATCTTCCTACTGACAGGCAGGCTTGTGTTGTTACAGTATTTACAGCTACCTGAAGAAAATTGCTGGTGTTCTTCTGATCCTATTAGTACCACAGTCAGGCAGCTAGACTATTTACAGTTAGTGTAGTGCATCCTCCTCACAGTGTTCAGCTAAAGCTACAAGTTAGTTTAGTGTGACCTCTGCACAGTGTTCAAGTAGAGCTACAAGTTAGTGTAGTGCGACCTCTGCACAGTGTTCAGCTAAAGCTACAAGTTTGTGCAGTGCGTTCTCTGAACAGTGTTCAGCTAAAGCTACAAGTTGGTGTAGTGCACAGTGTTCAGCTAAAGCTACAAGTTAGTGTAGTGCGTCCTCCTCACAGTGTTCAGCTAAAGCTACAAGTTAGTGTAGTGCGTCCTCCTCACAGTGTTCAGCTAAAGCTAAAAGTTAGTGTAGTCCGACCTCTGCACAGTGTTTAGCTAAAGCTACAAGTTAGTGTAGTGCGTCCTCCTCACAGTGTTCAGCTAAAGCTACAAGTTAGTGTAGTGCGACCTCTGCACAGTGTTAAGCTAAAGCTACAAGTTAGTGTAGTGCGTCCTCTGAATAGTGTTCAGCTAAAGCTACAAGTTAGTGCAGTGCACAGTGTTCAGCTAAAGCTACAAGTTAGTGTAGTGCATCCTCCTCACAGTGTTCAGCTAAAG
This sequence comes from Aquarana catesbeiana, assembly GCF_042186555.1. Lineage (NCBI taxonomy): Eukaryota > Metazoa > Chordata > Amphibia > Anura > Ranidae > Aquarana > Aquarana catesbeiana. Next base: position 226,622,222 of record NC_133332.1, on the reverse strand, counting down.
CTACAAGTTAGTGTAGTGCGTCCTCCTCACAGTGTTCAGCTAAAGCTACAAGTTAGTGTAGTGCGACCTCTGCACAGTGTTCAGCTAAAGCTACCTGTAGAAGGTTGGTGGTGTTTTCCTGATCCTATCACTACCGCAGGCAGCTACATTATTTACACATTAGTGTAGTGCGACCTCTGCACAGTGTTCAGCTAAAGCTACCCGTAGAATGTTGGTTGTGTTTTCCTGATCCTATCACTTTTAACGTTAGTGTAGTGCGTCCTCTGCACAGTGTTCAGCTAAAGCTATCTGTAGAAGGTTGGTGGTGTTTTCCTGATCCTATCACTACCGCAGGCAGCTACATTATATACACGTTAGTGTAGTGCGACCTCTGCACAGTGTTCAGCTAAAGCTACCTGTAGAAGATTGGTGGTGTTTTCCTGATCCCATCACTACCGCAGGCAGCTACATTATTTTAACGTTGGTGTAGTGCGTCCTCTGCACAGTGTTCAGCTAAAGCTACAAGTTAGTGTAGTGCATCCTCCTCATAGTGTTCAGCTAAAGCTATAAGTTAGTGTACTGCGACCTCTGCACAGTGTTCAGCTAAAGCTACAAGTTAGTGTAGTGCGTCCTCTGAACAATGTTCAGCTAAAGCTACAAGTTAGTGTAGTGCACAGTGTTTAGCTAAAGCTACAAGTTAGTGTAGTGCATCCTCCTCACAGTGTTCAGCTAAAGCTACAAGTTAGTGTAGTGCGTCCTCCTCACAGTGTTCAGCTAAAGCTACAAGTTAGTGTAGTGCGACCTCTGTACAGTGTTTAACTAAAGCTACAAATTAGTGTAGTGCGTCCTCTGAACAGTGTTCAGCTAAAGCTACAAGTTAGTGTAGTGCGACCTCTGCACAGTGTTCAGCTAAAGCTACCTGTAGAAGGTTGGTGGTGTTGTCCTGATCCTATCACTACCGCAGGCAGCTACATTATTTACACATTACGGTAGTGCGACCTCTGCACAGTGTTCAGCTAAAGCTACCTGTAGAAGGTTGGTGGTGTTTTCCTGATCCTATCACTAGCGCAGGCCGCTACATTATTTACACGTTAGTGTAGTGCGTCCTCTGCACAGTGTTCAGCTAAAGCTACCTGTAGAAGGTTGGTGGTGTTTTCCTGATCCTATCACTACCGCAGGCAGCTACATTATTTACACGTTAGTGTAGTGCAACCTCTGCACAGTGTTCAGCTAAAGCTATCTGTAGAAGGTTGGGGTGTTTTCCTGATCCTATCACTACCGCAGGCAGCCACATTATTTACATGTTAGTGTAGTGCGACCTCTGCATAGTGTTCAGCTAAAGCTACCTGTAGAAGGTTGGTGGTGTTTTCCTGATCCTATCACTACCGCAGGCAGCTACATTATTTACACGTTAGTGTAGTGCAACCTCTGCACAGTGTTCAGCTAAAGCTACCTGTGGAAGGTTGGTGGTGTTTTCCTGATCCTATCACTACCGCAGGCAGCTACATTGTTTTAACGTTAGTGTAGTGCGTCCTCTGCACAGTGTTCAGCTAAAGCTACAAGTTAGTGTAGTGCGTCCTCCTCACAGTGTTCAGCTAAAGCTACAAGTTAGTGTACTGCGACCTCTGCACAGTGTTCAGCTAAAGCTACAAGTTAGTGTAGTGCATCCTCTGAACAATGTTCAGCTAAAGCTACAAGTTAGTGTAGTGCACAGTGTTCAGCAAAAGCTACAAGTTAGTGTAGTGCGTCCTCTGAACAGTGTTCAGCTAAAGCTACAAGTTAGTGTAGTGCGTCCTCCTCACAGTGTTCAGCTAAAGCTACAAGTTAGTGTAGTGCGACCTCTGCACAGTGTTCAGCTAAAGCCACAAATTAGTGTAGTGCGTCCTCTGAACAGTGTTCAGCTAAAGCTACAAGTTAGTGTAGTGCGACCTCTGCACAGTGTTCAGCTAAAGCTACCTGTAGAAGATCGGTGGTGTTTTCCTGATCCTATCACTACCGCAGGCAGCTACATTATTTACACATTAGTGTACTGCGACCTCTGCACAGTGTTCAGCTAAAACTACCTGTAGAAGGTTGGTGGTGTTTTCCTGATCCTATCACTAACGCAGGCCGCTACATTATTTACACGTTAGTGTAGTGCGTCCTCTGCACAGTGTTCAGCTAAAGCTACCTGCAGAAGGTTGGTGGTGTTTTCCTGATCCTATCACTACCGCAGGCAGCTACATTATTTACACGTTAGTGTAGTGCGACCTCTGCACAGTGTTCAGCTAAAGCTATCTGTAGAAGGTTGGTGGTGTTTTCCTGATCCTATCACTACCGCAGGCAGCTACATTATTTACACGTTAGTGTAGTGCAACCTCGGCATAGTGTTCAGCTAAAGCTACCTGTAGAAGGTTGGTGGTGTTTTCCTGATCCTATCACTACCGCAACCAGCTACATTATTTACACGTTAGTGTAGTGCGACCTCTGCACAGTGTTCTGCTAAAGCTACCTGTAGAAGGTTGGTGGTGTTTTCCTGATCCTATCACTACCGCAGGCAGCTACATTATTTTAACGTTAGTATAGTGCGTCCTCTGCACAGTGTTCAGCTAAAGCTACAAGTTAGTGTAGTGCGTCCTCCTCACAGTGTTCAGCTAAAGCTACAAGTTAGTGTACTGCGACCTCTGCACAGTGTTCAGCTAAAGCTACAAGTTAGTGTAGTGCGTCCTCTGAACAATGTTCAGCTAAAGCTACAAGTTAGTGTAGTGCACAGTGTTCAGCTAAAGCTACAAGTTAGTGTAGTGCGTCCTCTCAGTAGTGTTCAGCTAAAGCTACAAGTTAGTGTAGTGCGTCCTCCTCACAGTGTTCAGCTAAAGCTACAAGTTAGTGTAGTGTGACCTCTGCACAGTGTTCAGCTAAAGCTACAAATTAGTGTAGTGCGTCCTCTGAACAGTGTTTAGCTAAGGCTACAAGTTAGTGTAGTGCGACCTCTGCACAGTGTTCAGCTAAAGCTACCTGTAGAAGGTTGGTGGTGTTTTCCTGATCCTATCAGTACCGCAGACAGCTACATTATTTTAACGTTAGTGTAGTGCGACCTCTGCATAGTATTCAGCTAAAGCTACCTGTAGAAGGTTGGTGGTGTTTTCCTGATCCTATCACTACCGCAGGCAGCTACATTATTTACACATTAGTGTAGTGCGTCCTCTGCACAGTGTTCAGCTAAAGCTACCTGTAGAAGGTTGGTGGTGTTTTCCTGATCCTATCACTACCGCAGGCAGCTACATTATTTTAATGTTATTGTAGTGCGACCTCTGCATAGTGTTCAGCTAAAGCTACCTGTAGAAGGTTGGTGGTGTTTTCCTGATCCTATCACTACCGCACGCAGCTACATTATTTACACATTAGTGTAGTGCATCCTCTGCACAGTGTTCAGCTAAAGCTATCTGTAGAAGGTTGGTGGTGTGTCTGATCCTATCACTACCGCAGGCAGCTACATTATTCTAACGTTAGTGTAGTGCATCCTCTGCACAGTGTTCAGCTAAAGCTATCTGTAGAAGGTTGGTGGTGTTTTCCTGATCGTAACACTACCGCAGGCAGCTACATTATTTACACGTTAGTCTAGTGCGACCTAGTTAGTTAGTGTAGTGCATCCTCTGAACAATGTTCAGCTAAAGCTACAAGTTAGTGTAGTGCACAGTGTTCAGCAAAAGCTACAAGTTAGTGTAGTGCGTCCTCTGAACAGTGTTCAGCTAAAGCTACAAGTTAGTGTAGTGAGTCCTCCTCACAGTGTTCAGCTAAAGCTACAAGTTAGTGTGGTGCGACCTCTGCACAGTGTTCAGCTAAAGCCACAAATTAGTGTAGTGCGTCCTCTGAACAGTGTTCAGCTAAAGCTACAAGTTAGTGTAGTGCGACCTCTGCACAGTGTTCAGCTAAAGCTACCTGTAGGAGGTTGGTGGTGTTTTCCTGATCCTATCACTACCGCAGGCCGCTACATTATTTACACGTTAGTGTAGTGCGTCCTCTGCACAGTGTTCAGCTAAAGCTACCTGTAGAAGGTTGGTGGTGTTTTCCTGATCCTATCACTACCGCAGGCAGCTACATTATTTACACGTTAGTGTAGTGCGACCTCTGCACAATGTTCAGCTAAAGCTATCTGTAGAAGGTTGGTGGTGTTTTCCTGATCCTATCACTACCGCAGGCAGCTACATTATTTACACGTTAGTGTAGTGCAACCTCGGCATAGTGTTCAGCTAAAGCTACCTGTAGAAGGTTGGTGGTGTTTTCCTGATCCTATCACTACCGCAACCAGCTACATTATTTACACGTTAGTGTAGTGCGACCTCTGCACAGTGTTCTGCTAAAGCTACCTGTAGAAGGTTGGTGGTGTTTTCCTGATCCTATCACTACCGCAGGCGGCTACATTATTTTAACGTTAGTGTAGTGCGTCCTCTGCACAGTGTTCAGCTAAAGCTACAAGTTAGTGTAGTGCGTCCTCCTCACAGTGTTCAGCTAAAGCTACAAGTTAGTGTACTGCGACCTCTGCACAGTGTTCAGCTAAAGCTACAAGTTAGTGTAGTGCGTCCTCTGAACAATGTTCAGCTAAAGCTACAAGTTAGTGTAGTGCACAGTGTTCAGCTAAAGCTACAAGTTAGTGTAGTGCGTCCTCTCAGTAGTGTTCAGCTAAAGCTACAAGTTAGTGTAGTGCGTCCTCCTCACAGTGTTCAGCTAAAGCTACAAGTTAGTGTAGTGTGACCTCTGCACAGTGTTCAGCTAAAGCTACAAATTAGTGTAGTGCGTCCTCTGAACAGTGTTTAGCTAAGGCTACAAGTTAGTGTAGTGCGACCTCTGCACAGTGTTCAGCTAAAGCTACCTGTAGAAGGCTGGTGGTGTTTTCCTGACCCTATCACTACCACAGGCAGCTATATTATTTACATGTTAGTGTAGTGCGTCCTCTGCACAGTGTTCAGCTAAAGCTACCTGTAGAAGGTTGGTGGTGTTTTCCTGATCCTATCAGTACCGCAGGCAGCTACATTATTTTAACGTTAGTGTAGTGCGACCTCTGCATAGTATTCAGCTAAAGCTACCTGTAGAAGGTTGGTGGTGTTTTCCTGATCCTATCACTACCGCAGGCCGCTACATTATTTACACGTTAGTGTAGTGCGTCCTCTGCACAGTGTTCAGCTAAAGCTACCTGTAGAAGGTTGGTGGTGTTTTCCTGATCCTATCACTACCGCAGGCAGCTACATTATTTACACGTTAGTGTAGTGCGACCTCTGCACAATGTTCAGCTAAAGCTATCTGTAGAAGGTTGGTGGTGTTTTCCTGATCCTATCACTACCGCAGGCAGCTACATTATTTACACGTTAGTGTAGTGCAACCTCGGCATAGTGTTCAGCTAAAGCTACCTGTAGAAGGTTGGTGGTGTTTTCCTGATCCTATCACTACCGCAACCAGCTACATTATTTACACGTTAGTGTAGTGCGACCTCTGCACAGTGTTCTGCTAAAGCTACCTGTAGAAGGTTGGTGGTGTTTTCCTGATCCTATCACTACCGCAGGCGGCTACATTATTTTAACGTTAGTGTAGTGCGTCCTCTGCACAGTGTTCAGCTAAAGCTACAAGTTAGTGTAGTGCGTCCTCCTCACAGTGTTCAGCTAAAGCTACAAGTTAGTGTACTGCGACCTCTGCACAGTGTTCAGCTAAAGCTACAAGTTAGTGTAGTGCGTCCTCTGAACAATGTTCAGCTAAAGCTACAAGTTAGTGTAGTGCACAGTGTTCAGCTAAAGCTACAAGTTAGTGTAGTGCGTCCTCTCAGTAGTGTTCAGCTAAAGCTACAAGTTAGTGTAGTGCGTCCTCCTCACAGTGTTCAGCTAAAGCTACAAGTTAGTGTAGTGTGACCTCTGCACAGTGTTCAGCTAAAGCTACAAATTAGTGTAGTGCGTCCTCTGAACAGTGTTTAGCTAAGGCTACAAGTTAGTGTAGTGCGACCTCTGCACAGTGTTCAGCTAAAGCTACCTGTAGAAGGCTGGTGGTGTTTTCCTGACCCTATCACTACCACAGGCAGCTATATTATTTACATGTTAGTGTAGTGCGTCCTCTGCACAGTGTTCAGCTAAAGCTACCTGTAGAAGGTTGGTGGTGTTTTCCTGATCCTATCAGTACCGCAGGCAGCTACATTATTTTAACGTTAGTGTAGTGCGACCTCTGCATAGTATTCAGCTAAAGCTACCTGTAGAAGGTTGGTGGTGTTTTCCTGATCCTATCACTACTGCAGGCAGCTACATTATTTACACATTAGTGTAGTGCGTCCTCTGCACAGTGTTCAGCTAAAGCTACCTGTAGAAGGTTGGTGGTGTTTTCCTGATCCTATCACTACCGCAGGCAGCTACATTATTTTAACGTTAGTGTAGTGCGACCTCTGCATAGTATTCAGCTAAAGCTACCTGTAGAAGGTTGGTGGTGTTTTCCTGATCCTATCACTACCGCAGGCAGCTACATTATTTACACATTAGTGTAGTGCGACCTCTGCATAGTGTTCAGCTAAAGCTACCTGTAGAAGGTTGGTGGTGTTTTCCTGATCCTATCACTACCGCAGGCAGCTACATTATTTACACATTAGTGTAGTGCGACCGCTGCACAGTGTTCAGGTAAAGCTACCTGTAGAAGGTTGGTGGTGTTTTCCTGACCCTATCACTACCGCAGGCAGCTACATTATTTACACGTTAGTGTAGTGCGTCCTCTGCACAGTGTTCAGCTAAAGCTACCTGTAGAAGGTTAGTGGTGTTTTCCTGATCCCATCACTACCGCAGGCAGCTACATTATTTTAACGTTAGTGTAGTGTGACCTCTGCATAGTGTTCAGCTAAAGCTACCTGTAGAAGGTTGGTAGTGTTTTCCTGATCCTATCACTACCGCACGCAGCTACATTATTTACACGTTAGTGTAGTGCATCCTCTGTACAGTGTTCAGCTAAAGCTATCTGTAGAAGGTTGGTGGTGTGTCTGATCCTATCACTACCGCAGGCAGCTGCATTATTCTAACATTAGTGTAGTGCATCCTCTGCACAGTGTTCAGCTAAAGCTATCTGTAGAAGGTTGGTGGTTTTTTCCTGATCGTAACACTACCGCAGGCAGCTACATTATTTACACGTTAGTCTAGTGCGACCTCTGCACAGTGTCCATCTAAAGCTACCTGTAGAAGGTTGGTGGTGTTTTCCTGATCCTATCACTACCGCAGGCAGCTACATAATTTTAACGTTAGTGTACTGCGACCTCAGCACAGTGTCCAGCTAAAGCTACCTGTAGAAGGTTGGTGGTGTTTTCCTGATCCTATCACTACCGCAGGCAGCTACATTATTTTAACGTTAGTGTATTGCGTCCTCTGCACAGTGTTCAGCTAAAGATATCTGTAGAAGGTTGGTGGTGTTTTCCTGATCCTATCACTTCTGCAGGCAGCTACATTATTTTAACGTTAGTGTAGTGTGTTCTCTGCACAGTGTTCAGCTAAAGCTATCTGTAGAAGGTTGGTGGTGTTTTCCTAATCGTAACACTACCGCATGCAGCTACATTACTTACACGTTAGTCTAGTGCGACCTCTGCACAGTGTTCAGCTAAAGCTACCTGTAGAAGGTTGGTGGTGTTTTGCTGATCCTATCACTACCACAGGCAGCTACATTATTTGCACATTAGTGTAGTGCGACCTCTGCACAGTGTTCAGCTAAAGCTACCTGTAGAAGGTTGGTGGTGTTTTCCTGATCCTATCACTACCGCAGGCAGCTACATTATTTTAACATTAGTGTAGTGCAGGGGTCTCAAACTGGCGGCCCTCCAGCTGTTGCAAAACTACAAGTCCCATCATGCATCTGCCTGCGGGAGTCATGCTTGGAACTGTCAGCCTTGCAATGCCTCATGGGACTTGTAGTTTCACAACAGCTGGAGGGCCGCCAGTTCGAGACCCCTGGTGTAGTGCGTCCTCTGCACAGTGTTCAGCTAAAGCTATCGGTAGAAGGTTGGTGGTGTTTTCCTGATCATAACACTACCGCAGGCAGCTACATTATTTACACGTTAGTCTAGTTCGACTTCTGCACAGTGTTCAGCTAAAGCTACCTGTAGAAGGTTGGTGGTGTTTTCCTGATCCTATCACTACCGCAGGCAGCTACATTATTTACACGTTAGTGTAGTGCGACCTCTGCACAGTGTTCAGCTAAAGCTACCTGTAGAAGGTTGGTGGTGTTTTCCTGATCCTATCACTACCGCAGGCAGCTACATTATTTACACGTTAGTGTAGTGCGACCTCTGCACAGTGTTCTGCTAAAGCTACCTGTAGAAGGTTGGTGGTGTTTTCCTGATCCTATCACTACCGCAGGCGGCTACATTATTTTAACGTTAGTGTAGTGCGTCCTCTGCACAGTGTTCAGCTAAAGCTACAAGTTAGTGTAGTGCGTCCTCCTCACAGTGTTCAGCTAAAGCTACAAGTTAGTGTACTGCGACCTCTGCACAGTGTTCAGCTAAAGCTACAAGTTAGTGTAGTGCGTCCTCTGAACAATGTTCAGCTAAAGCTACAAGTTAGTGTAGTGCACAGTGTTCAGCTAAAGCTACAAGTTAGTGTAGTGCGTCCTCTCAGTAGTGTTCAGCTAAAGCTACAAGTTAGTGTAGTGCGTCCTCCTCACAGTGTTCAGCTAAAGCTACAAGTTAGTGTAGAGTGACCTCTGCACAGTGTTCAGCTAAAGCTACAAATTAGTGTAGTGCGTCCTCTGAACAGTGTTCAGCTAAGGCTACAAGTTAGTGTAGTGCGACCTCTGCACAGTGTTCAGTTAAAGCTACCTGTAGAAGGCTGGTGGTGTTTTCCTGACCCTATCACTACCACAGGTAGCTACATTATTTACATGTTAGTGTAGTGCGTCCTCTGCACAGTGTTCAGCTAAAGCTACCTGTAGAAGGTTGGTGGTGTTTTCCTGATCCTATCAGTACCGCAGGCAGCTACATTATTTTAACGTTAGTGTAGTGCGACCTCTGCATAGTATTCAGCTAAAGCTACCTGTAGAAGGTTGGTGGTGTTTTCCTGATCCTATCACTACCGCAGGCAGCTACATTATTTTCACATTAGTGTAGTGCGACCTCTGCACAGTGTTCAGCTAAAGCTACCTGTAGAAGGTTGGTGGTGTTTTCCTGACCCTATCACTACCGCAGGCAGCTACATTATTTACACATTAGTGTAGTGCGTCCTCTGCACAGCGTTCAGCTAAAGCTACCTGTAGAAGGTTGGTGGTGTTTTCCTGATCCTATCACTACCGCAGGCAGCTACATTATTTTAATGTTAGTGTAGTGCGACCTCTGCATAGTGTTCAGCTAAAGCTACCTGTAGAAGGTTGGTGGTGTTTTCCTGATCCTATCACTACCGCACGCAGCTACATTATTTACACGTTAGTGTAGTGCATCCTCTGCACAGTGTTCAGCTAAAGCTATCTGTAGAAGGTTGGTGGTGTGTCTGATCCTATCACTACCACAGGCAGCTACATTATTCTAACGTTAGTGTAGTGCATCCTCTGCACAGTGTTCAGCTAAAGCTATCTGTAGAAGGTTGGTGGTGTTTTCCTGATCGTAACACTACCACAGGCAGCTACATTATTTACACGTTAGTCTAGTGCGACCTCTGCACAGTGTTCATCTAAAGCTACCTGTAGAAGGTTGGTGGTGTTTTCCTGATCCTATCACTACCGCAGGCAGCTACATTATTTTAACGTTAGTGTAGTGCGGCCTCAGCACAGTGTCCAGCTAAAGCTACCTGTAGAAGGTTGGTGGTGTTTTCCTGATCCTATCACTACCGCAGGCAGCTACATTATTTTAACGTTAGTGTATTGTGTCCTCTGCACAGTGTTCAGCTAAAGCTATCTGTAGAAGGTTGGTGGTGTTTTCCTGATCCTATCACTTCTGCAGGCAGCTACATTATTTTAACGTTAGTGTAGTGCGTTCTCTACACAGTGTTCAGCTAAAGCTATCTGTAGAAGGTTGGTGGTGTTTTCCTAATCGTAACACTACCGCATGCAGCTACATTACTTACACGTTAGTCTAGTGCGACCTCTGCACAGTGTTCAGCTAAAGCTACCTGTAGAAGGTTGGTGGTGTTTTGCTGATCCTATCACTACCACAGGCGGCTACATTATTTGCACATTAGTGTAGTGCGACCTCTGCACAGTGTTCAGCTAAAGCTACCTGTAGAAGTTTGGTGGTGTTTTCCTGATCCTATCACTACCGCAGGCAGCTACATTATTTTAACATTAGTGTAGTGCGTCCTCTGCACAGTGTTCAGCTAAAGCTATTGGTAGAAGGTTGGTGGTGTTTTCCTGATCATAACACTACCGCAGGCAGCTACATTATTTACACGTTAGTCTAGTGCGACCTCTGCACAGTGTTCAGCTAAAGCTACCTGTAGAAGGTTAGTAGTGTTTTCCTGATCCTATCACTACCGCAGGCAGCTACATTATTTACACGTTAGTGTAGTGCGACCTCTGCACAGTGTTCAGCTAAAGCTACCTGTAGAAGGTTGGTGGTGTTTTCCTGATCCTATCACTACCGCAGGCAGCTACATTATTTTAACGTTGGTGTAGTGCGCCCTCTGCACAGTGTTCAGCTAAAGCTACAAGTTAGTGTACTGCGACCTCTGCACAGTGTTCAGCTAAAGCTACAATTTAGTGTAGTGCGTCCTCTGAACAATGTTCAGCTAAAGCTACAAGTTAGTGTAGTGCACAGTGTTCAGCGAAAGCTACAAGTTAGTGTAGTGCGTCCTCTCAGCAGTGTTCAGCTAAAGCTACAAGTTAGTATAGTGCGTCCTCCTCACAGTGTTCAGCTAAAGCTACAAGTTAGTGTAGTGTGACCTCTGCACAGTGTTCAGCTAAAGCTACAAATTAGTGTAGTGCGTCCTCTGAACAGTGTTCAGCTAAAGCTACAAGTTAGTGTAGTGCGACCTCTGCACAGTGTTCAGCTAAAGCTACCTGTAGAAGGTTGGTGGTGTTTTCCTGACCCTATCACTACCACAGGCAGCTACATTATTTACACGTTAGTGTAGTGCGTCCTCTGCACAGTGTTCAGCTAAAGCTACCTGTAGAAGGTTGGTGGTGTTTTCCTGATCCTATCAGTACCGCAGGCAGCTACATTATTTTAACGTTAGTGTAGTGCGACCTTTGCATAGTGTTCAGCTAAAGCTACCTGTAGAAGGTTGGTGGTGTTTTCCTGATCCTATCACTACCGCAGGCAGCTACATTATTTACACATTAGTGTAGTGCGACCGCTGCACAGTGTTCAGGTAAAGCTACCTGTAGAAGGTTGGTGGTGTTTTCCTGACCCTATCACTACCGCAGGCAGCTACATTATTTACACGTTAGTGTAGTGCGTCCTCTGCACAGTGTTCAGCTAAAGTTACCTGTAGAAGTTTGGTGGTGTTTTCCTGATCCCATCACTACCGCAGGCAGCTACATTATTTTAACGTTAGTGTAGTGTGACCTCTGCATAGTGTTCAGCTAAAGCTACCTGTAGAAGGTTGGTAGTGTTTTCCTGATCCTATCACTACCGCACGCAGCTACATTATTTACACGTTAGTGTAGTGCATCCTCTGCACAGTGTTCAGCTAAAGCTATCTGTAGAAGGTTGGTGGTGTGTCTGATCCTATCACTACCGCAGGCAGCTGCATTATTCTAACATTAGTGTAGTGCATCCTCTGCACAGTGTTCAGCTAAAGCTATCTGTAGAAGGTTGGTGGTTTTTTCCTGATCGTAACACTACCGCAGGCAGCTACATTATTTACACGTTAGTCTAGTGCGACCTTTGCACAGTGTCCATCTAAAGCTACCTGTAGAAGGTTGGTGGTGTTTTCCTGATCCTATCACTACCGCAGGCAGCTACATTATTTTAACGTTAGTGTACTGCGACCTCAGCACAGTGTCCAGCTAAAGCTACCTGTAGAAGGTTGGTGGTGTTTTCCTGATCCTATCACTACCGCAGGCAGCTACATTATTTTAACGTTAGTGTATTGCGTCCTCTGCACAGTGTTCAGCTAAAGTTATCTGTAGAAGGTTGGTGGTGTTTTCCTGATCCTATCACTTCTGCAGGCAGCTACATTATTTTAACGTTAGTGTAGTGTGTTCTCTGCACAGTGTTCAGCTAAAGCTATCTGTAGAAGGTTGGTGGTGTTTTCCTAATCGTAACACTACCGCATGCAGCTACATTACTTACACGTTAGTCTAGTGCGACCTCTGCACAGTGTTCAGCTAAAGCTACCTGTAGAAGGTTGGTGGTGTTTTGCTGATCCTATCACTACCACAGGCAGCTACATTATTTGCACATTAGTGTAGTGCGACCTCTGCACAGTGTTCAGCTAAAGCTACCTGTAGAAGGTTGGTGGTGTTTTCCTGATCCTATCACTACCGCAGGCAGCTACATTATTTTAACATTAGTGTAGTGCGTCCTCTGCACAGTGTTCAGCTAAAGCTATCGGTAGAAGGTTGGTGGTGTTTTCCTGATCATAACACTACCGCAGGCAGCTACATTATTTACACGTTAGTCTAGTTCGACTTCTGCACAGTGTTCAGCTAAAGCTACCTGTAGAAGGTTGGTGGTGTTTTCCTGATCCTATCACTACCGCAGGCAGCTACATTATTTACACGTTAGTGTAGTGCGACCTCTGCACAGTGTTCAGCTAAAGCTACCTGTAGAAGGTTGGTGGTGTTTTCCTGATCCTATCACTACCGCAGGCAGCTACATTATTTACACGTTAGTGTAGTGCGACCTCTGCACAGTGTTCAGCTAAAGCTACCTGTAGAAGGTTGGTGGTGTTTTCCTGATCCTATCACTACCGCAGGCAGCTACATTATTTTAACGTTGGTGTAGTGCGCCTTCTGCACAATGTTCAGCTGCAGTATCAGTATATATATGTATATGTATATATATATATATATATATATATATATATATATATATATATATATCCCAGCTTAGTGCAGCTACATCTCACTGCAGGCGATTAGTATGTCTGGAAGGCCAACAAGGAGAGGCAGACAGTCACAAGCCAATAAAAGAGGGCAAGCAGGCTCTGTGTCTAGAGGCAACAGTGCTGGTCGTGGACACGGTGCATCCTCATCAGCACGTGGCCGTGGGACATGATTGGCCTTTTTTTCGGCAGCTGGCCGTATTGAGCCGCAACATGCGGAAGACTTGGTCGAGTGGATGACCAAGCCGTCCTCATCCTCCTCATCCTCTCTCACCCATGCTCAGGGTACTTTGTCTGGCAAAACAGCTGCCAACGCTGCCTCTTCCCTCGGCTCAATGGCATCAGTGACTCCTTCCCTAGCCCCACCATGTTCCCCTGAGGAGTCCCTCGAATTGTTTGACCACAGTGTTGGGTACATGCTCCAGGAGGATGCCCAGCGTTTAGAAGGCTCTGATGATGATACTGAGCTAGATGAAGGCAGTAACGTGAGCATGGACAGAGGGGGTGCCCAAGAAGGACAGCAATCTGGCAGTCATGCTCCCCCTGCTGCAGCATACTGCCAGGTTTGTTCCAGTGATGAGGAGGGAGGGGATGATGAGGTCACTGACTCAACGTGGGTGCCTGATAGGAAAGAGGAGGAGGAGGAGGAGGCACATCACCAACAAGGCAGGATGCCCTCCAGGGGCCAGCCTAAGGGCAGCACACTGACTGCATCACACCTCAAAGCTCCGCATGTGCAGGGCGCTGCTGTCTCTGCGAGTTATTCCAAAAGTTCTTTGGTGTGGGCCTTTTTTGAGACGAGTGCATCAGATCGCACCGCTGCTATTTGCAACATATGTCTCAAGCATATCTCGCGTGGCCAAAACATCTCCCGCTTGGGCACCACATGCTTGACCAGACATATGTTGACCTGCCATGCAGTTTGTTGGCAAGCGTATCTAAAAGACCCACACCAAAAAACAAAGAGGACCTCTCCCTGCTCCTCATCAGCTGAGATCTCCAACCCCACTATACCTTCAGTCCTCTCTGAGACCTGCACTGAGAGGAATGAAGGTGTAGAATTAGGTGTGTCACAGCCAAGTACTTTTGGGCAATCTGCTTTCGGTACACCAACATCAGATTGTACCAGGCAAATTTCCCTGCCCCAGCTGCTGCACCGCCGAAAGAAGTTTGCTCCCAGCCATTCACATGCCCAGCAGTTGAATGCTAGCTTGGCAAAATTGCTAGCACTTCAACTGCTGCCTTTTCAGTTGGTAGACTCTGCCCCCTTCCGTGAGTTTGTGGAATGTGCGGTTCCTCAGTGGCAGGTACCCAAACACCACTTTTTCTCACAGAAGGCGATTCCGGCTCTCTACCGGCATGTGGAAGGCAATGTCTTGGCCTCGTTGGACAGGGCGGTTAGCGGTAAGGTGCATATTACCGCTGACTCATGGTCCAGCAGGCATGGACAGGGACATTACCTAAGTTTCACCGCGCATTGGGTGACTCTGCTGGCAGCTGGGAAGGATGCAGGACAAGGTGCAGTAGTGTTGGAGGTTGTTCCGCCACCACGCCTCCAAAATGCCACTACTAATGATTGTGACACACCTCTCTCCTCCACCACCTCCTCTTCTTCTTCCTCCATGGCCTCTTCCTGTGCTTTGTCCTCGGAACCAGCAGTGCCCCGTAGCCGTTCAAGGGGCTACGCAAGTATGCAGGCCAAAAGATTCCATGCTGTGCTTGAGCTGGTGTGCTTGGTGGACAGGAGCCACACTGGGGCAGAGGTTCTGTCAGCTCTGCAGAGGCAGGTTCAGAAGTGGTTGACGCCACGCCAACTTAAGGCAGGAATGGTGGTCTGCGACAATGGCACCAACCTCCTCTCTGTCCTCTGACAGGGACAAATGACCCATGTGCCCTGTTTGGCTCACGTCCTTAACTTGGTGGTGCAGCGGTTCTTGGGCAGGTACCCGGGCTTACAGGATGTCCTGAGGCAGGCCAGGAAAGTCTGTGTGCATTTCTGCCGGTCATATAATGCCAGTGCTCGGTTGGCAGACCTCCAAAAGGAGTTTAACCTGCCCAAGAACCGCCTAATCTGTGACACGCCCACCAGGTGGAACTCAACATTGGCCATGCTGCAGCGGCTGCACATGCAGCAGAGGGCCATCAATGAGTACCTGTGCGACTATGGCACCAGGACAGGGTCAGGGGAGCTTGTTTTTTTTTCCCTATGCCAGTGGGCCATGATCAGGGATGCATGCACTGTCCTGTCACCATTTGAGGAGGCCACGAGGATGGTGAGCAGTGACAGTGCATGCATCAGTGACACTGTCCCCCTTGTCCACCTGTTGGAGCACACGCTGCGTGGAATAATGGACAGGGCACTTGAGGCAGAACAGAGGCAGGAAGAGGAGGACTTCCTTAGCTCTCAAGGCCCCCTTTATCCAGACAGTGTTCCTGCGTGCCCACCGATCACACAGGAAGAAGACGAGGAGGAGGAGGATTGTGTCAGTATGGAGGTGGAGCCTGGCACTCAGCATCAGCAGCAGTCTTTAAGGGATCAGTCCCAAGAAACACATGGACTTGTACGTGACTGGGAGGAGGTGGCTGCGGACCATGTCGTCCTTAGTGACCCAGAGGACTCCGGACCGAATGCCTCAGCAAACCTACACTGCATGGCCTCCCTGATCCTGCAAAGCCTGCGTAAGGATCCTCGTATTCGTGGTATCAAGGAGAAGGACCAATACTGGCTGGCAACCCTCCTTGATCCACGTTACAAGGGTAAGGTTGCGGACCTTATCTTGCCATCGCAGGGGATGAAACATCTTCGACAGGCCTTGCAGAAAGGTCTGTGCAACGCATTCCCAGAGACTGGGAGGTTACAAACTCCTGTTTCTGGACAACGTGTTGCTGAGGCTTCAGTCAGTCAAAGAAGGAGTGGTGGAGAAGGTGGCCGTCTGACCGATGCGTTCAGACAATTTTTTGGTCCGCAGCCCCAAGGTATGATCGGTTCCAGCAACCATCGCCAGAGTCTGTTTTACATGGTGCAGGAATACCTAGGGGCAAGATCTGACTTGGACACCTTTCCCACCGAAAATCCTCTGGGTTACTGGGTCTTGAGGATGGATCACTGGCCAGAGCTTGCACTGTATGTAATTGAGCTACTGGCCTGTCCTGCATCCAGCGTTCTTTCGGACGCACATTCAGTGCTGCTGGAGGCTTTGTAACCGATCACAGGGTGCATCTGTCCACTGACTTGGTCAATCGACTGACCTTCATAAAAATGAATCAGTCTTGGATCACCACCAGCTACCAAGCACCTGATGCTGATGTAACCGAATAATTATTTTTGAAATCTCAGATCCCTTCAAAGACTGCCTATGCTGATGCTGAGTGACTATCCTGAGTAATTATCCTCTTCCTCCTCAAAGATCACGCTGATAGCTTATAAGAACATTTTTGGTTCTGGGCGCCACCACCAGTGCCTAAGGCCCAATTTTTCAGCCCCTATTTAACAGGGGCATGTAATTACAATTTTTGATGCAATACTTTGCTGCAGGGCTCGTTTCTGCATTCCAACTAGAGTATCTGTGAGGGGTTGCAGTGTTGTGGCACCAGCACCAGTGCCTAAGGCCCAATTTTTCAGCCCCTGTTTAACAGGGGTGTGTAATTACAATTTTTGATGCAATACTTTGCAGCAGGGCTCGTTCCTGCGTTCCAACTAGAGTATCTGTGAGGGGTTGCAGTGTTGTGGCACCAGCACTAGTGCCTAAGGCCTAATTGTTCAGCCCCTGTTTAACAGGGGCGTGTAATTACAATTTTTGATGCAATAGTTTGCAGCAGGGCTCGTTTCTGCGTTCCAACTAGAGTATCTGTGAGGGGTTGCAGTGTTGTGGCACCAGCACCAGTGCCTAAGGCCCAATTTTTCAGCCCCTGTTCAACAGGGGCATGTAATTACAATTCTTGATCTAATATTTCACAGCAGGGCCCGTTTCTGCACCCACCAAGAGCGAGTGAGGACTTACAGTGTTGTGGCACCAGCACCACCACCACCAAAGGCCCAATTTTTCTGCCCCTATTCAACAGGGGCATGTAATTACAATTCTTGATCTAATATTTCACAGCAGGGCCCTGTGAGGGCTTACAGTGTTGTGGCCACAACAACACCTAAGGCCCAAATTTCTGCTGAGTATATAGGGCAGGCCCCTACTTTCAAACATCCAACTTACAAACGACTCCTACTTGCAAACGGAAGGAGACAACAGGAAGTGAGATAAAATCTACCCCTAGGAAGGGAAATTCTCTCCTGTAAGAGTTAATATGGGAAAAACGTTTCTCCTTTCCACTGTTGCTTTATCACCAATCCTTGTTTCACAAAAAACCCCAAATTTTCAAAAAACATTTGTCATTGGGACAAAAAGTGAGGTGAAATCTTCTGAAGAGGAGCACAGACAGCAAAACAAATGTCACAGGGGTGATAACCCTTCCCTATGTTTTCCAAAAAGCTTAAAATAGATTTTTTGGCTGGAGCTAAACACGTGAAAAATGTACCAGTTCAAAATTACAAACAGATTCTACTTAACAACCTTGTTTGTACCGCCTGTATACTGCTGTTCAGAGTATATAGGGCCTGTTGGCCCCACGCCATTTTTTACTTTAGGTGCGGGGTTCCCCTTAATATCCATACAAGACCCAAAGGGCCTGGTAATGGACTGGGGGGTACCCATGCTGTTTGTCTCACTGATTTTCATCCATATTGCCAGGACCCGACATTACATTAAAGCCACAAGCAGTTTTAAATGACTCTTTTTCCTTTAAAAATTACATTTTGTGCAGGGACTGTTCTAAGCACGGGAAACATGTGCCACTTTACAGGCATACTATAGACACCCCCCAGGTACGATATTTAAAGGAATATTTCACTTTTTTTTTTTTATAACTTTAAGCATCATTAAAATCACTGCTCCCGAAAAAACGGCCGCTTTTAAAAATTTTTTTTTGCATTGATACATGTCCCCTGGGGCAGGACCCGGGTCCCCAAACCCTTTTTTAGGACAATACCATGCAAATTAGCCTTTAAAATGAGCACTTTTGATTTCAAACTAGGGAGTCCCATAGACGTCAATGGGGTTCTAACGTTTGTGCGAATTTTCGGTCCGTTCGCAGGTTCTGGTGCGAACCAGGGGGTGTTCGGCTCATCCCTAATGGGCACTGAACAGGTTGCATTGTTGGTCAATTTAATGGCTGCAGATGGGCACTGATCGGGGTGCATGGATGGGCAATTTAGTGGCTGCAGATAGGCAGTGAGCAGGGTGCATTGATGAGCTGTAATTTTGCTTCAAAGTTTTTTATTCAAAATGTAAGTTTTTTTCCTAAAACTTTCCTCCTAAAATTGGGATGTGTGTTATACGCCTGTGCGTGTTATACACCGGTAAATATGATAATTCATAATAGTTCATCTATTTGTTTTTATGTTTATTATTAACTCATTTTAATCATGTTCATATTCATGGAAATGAAGATAGGACAGAGATTCACCAGGAAAGGCTACAACAATTTATTTATTAAAAATAAGATAGTAGAAGTGACAGGAATGAATCGGGATGAACTGATCAAAGATAAGAGTAAACAAGAACAATCTATGACAGTAGCACCTTCAATCCTGGATTTCAACGCACAATATAAGAAAATAGAAACAATTATCAAACGACACTGGCACATCCTTCTGGCAGACAAACAACTACAAGACACTCTACCCACTAACCCTAAGTTTATATATAAGAAAGCACCTACCATTCGCGACAAAGTAGTCAAGAACATAATAGATCCACCTAGAGGAATTTTACCTTTTTTTACCGGAAAAGGTTTCTATCCTTGCAAGAGATGTTTTGCATGCTTGAGAACTAGACGTCCGAACGAAAAGAAATGTAATTTTATATCCACAAGCACGGGAGACACATATGATATTAAAAAGTTCATCTTTTGCGAGATTGTTTTATTGCGTTTTTGTGATGTCAGTCCGTCATGTCAGCACCCTTAGTATGTATCTCAGCTTTTGATACTCTGCTGACAGTTCTCCCTTCTCTTAGATTAATGCCGCGCCCATCCCATGTAGGATCTGGATATTGGCCATGCCCCTTCTGGTATCAAACAGGCTGTGATTGGCGGCTGGATTATGTAGTGATAGACCACCTAGAAAATGGAGGCGCCCATGAACTCCCGGAAAATGGCCACTAATACTATTACTATATAGAGCTACGGGAAAATGGCCACCCATTGAACTTAATAGGAGATACTATTTAAGGACAACTATGATGCCTCCCTTTATCCCTTGATGAAGTCACGTAACCGTGACATCACGCGTAGGGACAGGATAGGCATCCAAGACTGATATATGCAAACGAGCTCGCCGCTCATAGGAGATAAGTTTTCTGTGTGTTTTTTTCTTGTAGGTGAAGTGAGTACCCTCACCATTGTTTTAATAAAAACCAACCTCTGATTGTAATACTACACTATTTCATAGTTGCCAACATTGCAAAAAAAATATGTGGGACACTTTTTTGGCTGTAGGCGGAGCTGTACAATAATTAGGGGGCGGGGCATTCATTTGTAGGCATGGCCTAGTAAAAAATACAAGTGTGGCTTCTGCACGCCGCGGCGAAAAATGGGCGTGGCTTACGTGGGCGTGGCTCAAGAGGGTGTGGTTAGAGTCTGAGATGAATGACGGATGGAGAGAGAAAGGGGGAGAGAGAAAGGGGGAGAGGGAAAGGGGGAGAGGGAAAGGGGGAGAGGGGAATGACGGGACAGCAGCCCCAGATCCTACACAATAAAAATATGTGTATTCTAGAAAGTTTAACAATCAGCAGATAAAGATACTCCAAACACCTGGTGCTAACGCTTCAATCATCCCGGCACCATGGTTGTTATGGTGTCAGGATGATTGAACCGCATTATTTCTATTATTACATTGTAATATAAAATTAAATCATTCAACTCACCATAATGCCAAATCAGTGGGATCCCTGAGCGTGTCACTAGCCACGTCGCCTGCCACCAGCAGAGTCTGTCCCTGCATCAGGTGCCCCCGGCAGAGTCTGTCCTTGCATCAGGTTCCACCGGCAGAGTCTGTCCTCGCATCAGGTGCCCCCAGCAGACTCAGTATAGACCCCCTCAGTGCAGACCCCCCTCCATCAGTGCAGACCCCCTCAGTGCAGACCCCCTCCATCAGTGCAGATCCCCTCCATCAGTGCAGACCCCCTACATCAGTGCAGACCCCCCTCTATTAGTGCAGACCCCCCATTAGTGCAGACCCCCCTCAGTGCAGCCCCCCTCTATTAGTGCAGACCCCCCTCAGTGCAGCCCCCCCTCTATTAGTGCAGCCCCCCTCAGTGCAGCCCCCCCTCTATTAGTGCAGACCCCCCTCAGTGCAGCCCCCCTCTATTAGTGCAGACCCCCCCTCAGTGCAGCCCCCCTTTAGTGCAGCCCCCCCACAGTGCAGCCCCCCATCTATTAGTGCAGACCCCCCCTCAGTGCAGCCCCCCTCTATTAGTGCAGACCCCCCTTAGTGCAGCCCCCCCTCTATTAGTGCAGCCCCCCCTCAGTGCAGCCCCCCTCTATTAGTGCAGACCCCCCTCAGTGCAGCCCCCCCTCTATTAGTGCAGACCCCCGCTCAGTGCAGCCCCACTCTATTAGTGCAGACCTCCCTCAGTGCAGCCGCCCCTATTAGTGCAGACCCCCCCTCAATTAGTGCAGCCCCCCTCAGTGCAGCCCCCCTCTATTAGTGCAGACCCCCCTCAATTAATGCATACCCCCCTCAATGCAGCCCCCCCTCAGTGCAGACCCTCCCCTAGTCCAGGAGCGGTCGGTGTTCTGCCGAGAAAGTTCCCCTCAGCAAGTAAGGACCCCCTGTACTGCGCAGGCACAGCGTTTGCGCAGTGCGAGCCGGCAGAAATAGCCGAGCTGGGAAACTTTTCGGCAAGACATGGCGGCGCCGTGTCTTCAGTGGAGAGGGGAGGGGCCGTGCAGCTAAAGAAGCCGATTCATTGGCTGCACGGATCGAGCCCCCTTCCTCTCTCCACTGACTGAACACTAGGGGGAAGATCGAGAGGCGGCGCCGGCCGCCATTTTGCTGGAGCCAGCTGTTCCAAAAATGAAAAAAACAACATTCCCGATTTTCCTTATGGAAAATCCCGATTCGGGACAGCCTCCAATCGGGACGAGGGTCCCAAAATCGGGATTGTCCCGGTAAAATCGGGACTGTTGGCAACTATGCTATTTGGCCCCTTCTTTTCTTTAATCCCCCTCCTGCTCCACTGAGAGACAAAGACCCACTAACAGCTCCATCCAGCCAGAAATCTAAGTGAGAGGCAGTTAGGAGTACAAGGGAGAAGCAGCCATTATTTCAAGAATATTTTATTTATTTATTTGTATACATCTTATTTTATTAATTAACGTGCTACGTGCCCGTGAAGACCATCAGATCTGCAACAGGGACAATGCTGTCATTATTGCTTCAAGGGCCCTTATACCATTGCCATTAAGTCTGACCTCTCATTAGGTTTTAAGGTTTATAGGATAGGCGAGGTTTTCCCTTATTAGAAGTGTTCAGTACAACCATTTAACCTTGTTTATCCTTTCAGGTGCAAGCAGTACTCCACTGTACATTTGTGTATAATAGACTGTTTACCTGCAAATATCTTGACTTGTGTTATTGGGAGAAATTCCTTTGCTGAGTTGGCGCTGTTCCTCAAAACTCAGCAGATCTATCACCTCCTTTCTGTGACAATATCTTCTTTGAACTGTCCTAGTAAACATTATCAGAATATAAACGCACCGAGTTGTTTGACTTATTGCTTTGAAGTGGTGCAAAGATGTCTGAACCCAGAGTGTCAGGTGAGTCGGAATGTTCATCAGGTCATGGCAGTGCAGATGAGCAGGTAAATCCAAGCAGCCTCTTAGGGGGTTGTGCTATATACTGTATACAATGAATATATATATATATATATATATAAACAAGAGAGAGGTTCCCCCAAGATGGGGTTTTTAGGCAGCGTAATGATAAAAGGAATCAGATTCAGTATCAAAAGTATAACAAATTTATTAAAGTGTACCATAAAAGTTAAAACAATGAACTCCAGTAGGGGGCACTTGAGGTAAAATTACATTACATGTTATGTAGGCTGAGCATATATTGGCAGACATATATTCACAACAACACTCGGTAGCATGAATATTTGAACCTGACGCGTTTCAACCCCTGTACTTGGGGTCTTCTTCAGAGGATTGGTCTGCTGAGAAATATACATAGATGAAATTGAAACATGTAAATAAATTACATTAGTATAATAGTAGTTACATTCACCATGTAAAATATGGATACAATAGTAATAATTATTTACCCAATAATATATGTTCAGCAGAGAGAGGAACGGGGCCTCCCATATGGAGATCCCTTGGAACGACTATCCTCCCGTCCCCCCCAGAGGAAGGACACCGGGCACCCCTACCGCCACTGCGGTTCAAGGCCGGGGTAGTGAAAGCAGCGACGTGGCTTGCGAGAGGTCACACTCTTGGGTACCACCCACCAGACTAACAAAACAACCAGGGAGCACAGAGGGTTACACCTGTGAGGGTAATCAAAAAATTCCTCATAATAAACTCAGTCATTTACATGGTACTGATTATATGTCCAAGAAGGGACAGGAAGAAAGAAATTATATATATATATGGTATTTTCTAGAGGCAGTATAAGGTATAAGCAGCACCTCAGTGTATGCTCAGTGTGATGACGATCCGTGCGAAAGTGTAAAAATATATAAGAAAACCAGAGTGGGGTGAAAGGATGAAAAGTAAGTAAAGGCTGGTGAGGACTGAGTATAGGAATGTGGTGAAAGGAGGTGAATTCACCGAAAATGCTGGGAGAAAAGATGTGGAAAGGGAAAAGGGGAAAAGGGAGAAGGTGGGAGGGGAAGGGGGGAAGGGAAGGGGAGGGGGAGGGGGGGTAGTGGGTGGGGGTAGGAAAGGGAAGAAAAGAAGATGCACAAAAAATTAAAAATGAAGTAATTACCTCAAGGGGTACTAAAGGACACGTGTTTAGGCACTGTGTTGCCCCATATACAAGACTGGTGCCTGTTAACCAAACCCGGGATTGGTCATAGGGTATAGCGGGCTCGGTGGATTGGTATCCCACACTGAGTCCACCAGTCTGAAAAATAGGTAAACATCAAAGTATAAATTATAGAGAACAAATGGTGGCCAAGCCATTGTGCGGCAAGGCCACTATGAATGAACGGGGGTCAATGCAGAATCAAATAATGTTCGCATGAACCCCCATTGTGTAGGACAAGAAGTAGTGCCTAGACAAGGACCAGATACGGAGTAGTGGAAGTGATACTTAGTGAAAAATGAAAAGTGCCTGCTGTTCACCAGGGAGGAAGGACGACTGAAAGTGTGCTGCGAGTATACCTCTTATATACTGCCTGCTGGGGGTGTGTACTCACTTATAATCAATCCAGGTGTATGTGCCATCCCTGATTGCTCTGCGGTGGGCGGCGTGACCGCCATACGGGCAGTCAAGCGTGGCTTCCCCAGCGTTCCGGAAGAGCGAGGCTCCGACTCAGCGTCACTCTCGTCGAAATCTCGCGATGCCAATGACGTCACGTCGCACGCGCGGGGCCCCGCGCATGCGCAGCGGCGAACGGCATCCGAGAGTGTTCCGGAATGCCGCCGGCAAGGAGGAAGTAATCCCCAATGCAGCGCCCGGTGGCCAACCGGGCATCCAATGGGGAAACATGGGGGGGAGGAGCCACCTATAGGGCCCGGCTCATTCCCCCCCCCACCTTGCCGGGAAGTCAGATCGCGGGTCACCCCCGATCCCGAGATGGGGGCGGAGACAGCACCGCAGGACTCCCTCAATCAGGAGGGGAGGGGGGGGCAGCTCCAAGGGGAAAGGAGTATACAAAAAACGATTGAAAAATGTACATAACATATATCTGTTGATTCATAGCAATGTCATTCATACTAACATTGGCATGTATATCTATACATAAGGAGCATCAGTACAGGAGGAAAACTTCCAATGCATATGTTGGCATCTACATAGCATCCCGATAGGGGAATAACAAGTAATAATGAATAAGTGGGGTATATGAATTGATAACACATACTAGTATAGTAGAGTATCCAATTATTAAGAGAGATAACCAGGGAATGGAAAGCATAAGAAAAAAGAAGCAACAAAATAAAATAAAATAGTTAGTTTCCAATGAAACCACATATAGCTCACAAAATTTGTAACAATAAGCCCTGCCCTCTTGTTCTCTTGAAACAAGAGGGTCAAATCGCGTAGGGCTTTTAACTCCTTTATGCTGAAGGTGTCCCCTTGGGTCGCATCCGTATCAATGTCATTTTTTGCATGAAGACTCTTCAAAAGTAGCCGACGTGCAAATAATTGCAAATCAGTTACAACTTCGAATAAATCGAAGTTCCCTTGTGGACAAAAGGTAAGCCCACGTGACAATACATTAGCTTCAGCTGGGGATAAAGGGTGTGATGATAAGTTGATCACACTGAGGGATTCTGTTGGATCCGCATAACAGATTCAGTCCAGATTCCCCACTCCCCTGTTTGATTGGGACGGAGAGAGTCCCCATGTTTGGTTTAAAGGGGTCTGTGATCCAAATTTTGGACATCCTGATGGTGAATTTACAGGCATTTTATTTCCTACTGGGTTAGATGGAATTATAGTTTCATTGGTGGCCGAATTTGATGTATCAGATTTGGGTATTGTGGGCCTCGCCTCGTTAGTATGGAGTTCCGAAACAGTCTCCGAAGCGGTCTCTATAGTCCGCTTCTTTCTGTCTTGTTCTGGAGAACCCTTATTGTTACGACTTCTTTTAAATTTGCCCCGCTCTATATATATATATATATTATATTGATAGTAATATAGCAACAGAATGTATTCAATTAGCGCATTGTTTTTCATATATATTCATAGCGCAGCACTTGATATATAATATGTTTCACACTGGATTACTGCACACATATGGAAGAAATACACAAAGCACACTAAAATTCAAGTAAGAATGCACATAAATGCCGCTTGTATTTAGACAATATTGGCCTATCCTAGAGGTTAGTCTGCTGTAAACCATTTTAGGCTGAAAATTTACTTTTAAAATGGGCATAGCTCTACAAGAGCCATATCATTAACCTAATGTCATACATTAATTAAACATAAAGAGCCCATTCACACTTGTGAATTGGGCCGTTTTCAATTAGCTATGGGAAACCCAGCAGGGGTTCCCTGCAATTAACTGCAGACAGGAAGCCCCAATGACAGCAATAGGAGGCTGACGGGAAATGCTGTCCTGGGTGTAAGGAATGAGGTAGATGGCTGAAGGGCAGTGTAATGAAGCAGGGGGTACGATAGTGGGTAGGAGGGAGGTGCTTCAGGAGGGTGAGGTGGGTTGTGGGTGCTCTGCATGAGGAGGGGGGGAATGAGGTGTGTGTAAGGTGCTTGATTGGGGAGGGGGGTTAGGTGGGTAGGAAAGAGGTGAAATGTGGGGGGAGCTGGGTTTTGAGGTGGGTGGGAGTTGCTGTAACCTGGCAGTCAGGTGGGTGACAGGGAGGCTTAGTAACCAGGAAGGGTTGTTTAGGTTTACTACCTTTAGTAAATCTAAACAACCTCAGTGTTACGCTGAATACAGAAGACCTTTGTGAAAGTCACAAAATTGAGTACTAGATTGATATCCTTATTTTGGGAGGAGCTGAGTGGCGAGGGCTTTTTCTATTTTTTTATATCCCCTTTACACCCCATCCAAAACAAAATTTAAAGCTTTTGTTTTAAAACATTACAACACATTTGATATGTATTTCAACCCGCAGAGTACATATGGAAACAGAAGGGACCTCCGGAGGTCTATCAAAATGTTACAAATACCTAAAGCTAGCCATACATGGATCAAAATTCGACTCCTTCAGCAGGAACTGGCTGGATTTTGATCCACGTATGGCCGTTCCTGTTTATAAGAAGTCTATCAATCGACTTTTCATAAACTAACTTGTTGGTACATTTTTGCTTAATCAGTGCTGCAGCCAAGAGGCTGGCTGAATGAAAAAAAAAAAAAAACCTGCATCATGTATGGCCTATATAGTCTTCTGACCCAAGGCCAAGATTACATAACCAGAAATTCCAATCAGTCTCCACAATGTGCTTATATAATGCTGGTTAATGGTTAATTATGTCTGATGATTATATCTGTATAAACAAGCCCACAGACATATATAGCTTGGCTGTGCCAGTCAATGTTGCTCCTGTTCAGACTACAAACACAAGTCCAGAAACCATCAGAATGAAGACTGTCTTCTGTCTCCTCTTCCTCGCTCTCTTCGCTGCCAGTGAGGCCAAAGTGTTCACAAAATGTGAGCTGGCCAAAGTCCTGAAAGCCGGTGGTTTGGATGGATACTATGGCTACAGCCTGGCTAACTGTACGTATGGACCAGCTACCATTCATCTTCACCATCCTTGACCTTCCATATGAATAGTTTATGGCTTTCCCCCTTTGACTGCAGTCATTAGATTTACAGCAAATTTGAAATTCACTCAGAGGCTTCATTATTGTATGCATGTAGTTTAGGAATGGTTCTATTATTGTCAGGATTGGAGCATGCAGCTCCAGCTGACAAAAAACAAGGCACTCATTCACACTGTATGGATCTTATATTTTAGTTACTTGCAAGCCTTCTCCTACCTTTTTATCATATGGTGTGCCCCAGTGGCGGTGCATCCATAAGGGCGCACGGGCGCCGCCCCCTCTCTCCAGCCAACCCTCTATCGCCAATAGATGCAAGCCACCCCCTATTCAGGCGCCCGCCACCTTTTCGGGCACCAGGCGCCTGAATTACAGCGGCAAGGTATTTTTTTGAAGCACCTGATTAGAGCCATAGGCTCTAATAGGGGTCAAAAAAGGTAAACAGCGAGAATCATGCTTGGCGCTCGCAGTTCAGTCAGCTGTGTTAGAAAAGCGAATGAATATTCGCTTTCCTAACACTGAACCGCCTCTCCGCCAATCAGGTGCTCGGGTCTGTTACTCGTCACCTGACTGGCTGAAACAACTGGCACTGTGATTGGATGCCTATCAGGCATCTAATTATAGGAGAGGATGGGGGGAGCAACTGGGAAGACATCGAGGACATGGAGGAAACCGCTCGCCTCCATCACCCACTGCCCCACCGAGACAGGGTAAGTGCCGGGCAGAGTGGGAGCATTTGATGGCACAGTGGGAGCATTTGATGGCACAGTGGCAGTGTTTGATGGGCACAGTGGTGGCATTTGATGGGCACAGTGGCGGCATTTGATGGCACAGTGGCTACGTTTGATGGCACAGTGACTGCGTTTGATGGGCACGGTGGCAGCAATTGATGGGCGCAGCGGCTGCGTTTGATGGTACAGTGAGGCTGCAATTGTTTGTTTGCACCCCCCCCCCCCCCTTCCAAAGATTTTGAGCATCAGCCGCCACTGGTGTGCCTGCTCTATCTTCCTGGAAGACCTACAATTAAAGAGAACCAGCTACAGATGAATTTGAATACTCATCCACAAATAATTTTTAAGGTCTCATGCACACCGCTTCTATCGGTGTCCTGTTTTCTGCCTGTAAACACCCCTCAATGTTAGCCTAGGTGGTCATGCACACATAGGCATTGCCAGCGCATTCAGAAGCACCATTGTTTTGGCAGGAAAAAAAAATTTTGCAAAAATGCAGCTTTCATTTTTTGATTCCGCTTTTCTCCTGGCATTTAGAAGTGCTGAGCAAACACCCAGTGTGCCTGAGGCCTAAAGAGAGGTTACGTGGCCACTTGCTATTATCCAGCTACCTAGTGCTAACAAATCATAGAAACCTTTTGTTACCTTTTGTTAAGATGAGTATAATCAGTTACGAGGTTCTGATTTTGACACGGTTACTGTATAGCCTCTGAGGAGTTTGCAGACAGTGTGTCAGGCAGTGTCAGACCAGGGCACCTAGGGCCCACCAAAGGTAGCCCATCACATCAATGTATGGCAATCGTTAGTGGATGTGGCTTGCTGTTGTTAAGTGTGGTTAAAGCAGAGTTCCACCTAAAAGTTGAACTTCCACTTATCTGCTTCCTCCTCCCCTCCGGCGCCACATTTTCAGGGGGGAGAGCGGAACGTGTACCTATTTTTGACAGGTACCCTTCCCCACTTCTGGGAGACTGCGCTGCGGCACTGTTCCTCGGGAGTTCAGCCCCCCTCCTCTGCCGCCGGGCCAGTTAGAAAGTGCAGCGTGCTTCGCGCATGCATAGTAGGGAACCGGCTGTCAAGCCGAAAGGCTTTACTGGCGGTTTCCCTTACCAGGAATGTCCACGTGAGCACTCAGGAGTCGATCCGAAAATCGCCTGGGGTGCCGACATCACAGGCTCCCTAGACAGGTAATTGTCCATATATTAAAAGTCAGCAGCTACAGTATTTGTAGCTGCTGACTTTAATTTTTTTTTTTTTCCCCAGGCGGAACTCCTCTTTAAATATGCATGCTTTAACAGCGGCGGCCTTTTCCTAATTAGCATAAAAAAGTAGGACCAGCTTAAAGAATATTTTGTTGTGCAAAAAATGTAAAATCATATATTCATTTCCACATTGTATTTCAGTTATTTCTAGCCTACTGCTATTAATCTGAATTTCCAAGTTTGAAGACTTAATTCAAACTTGAAGACCTAATTAAAAAAAATCACACACATTAACTTCTTGTGAATTGGGCTGTTTTCAATTAGCTATGGGAAACCCAGCAGGGGTACCCTGCAATTAACTGCAGACAAGAAGCCCCAATGACAGCAATAGGAGGCTGACGGCTCCCAAAGCTATTTGCAGCCATTCACATGTAATCACACATTACCTGTGAATGATGAGACCTGGATACAGACTATCTGTGCCTAGGGTTGGTCATCCGCAGGTAATCACGAAATGAGCGATTACATGCAATCTGCAGTGTAATGAAGCAGGGGGTACGGTAGTGGGTAGGAGGGAGGTGCTTCAAGAAGGTGAGGTGGGTTGTGGGTGCACTGCATGAGGAGGGGGGAATGAGGTGTGTGTAAGGTGCTTGATTGAGGAGGGGGGTTAGGTGGGTAGGAAAGAGGTGAAATGTGGGGGGAGCTGGGTTTTGAGGTGGGTGGGAGTTGTTGTAACCTGGCAGTTAGGTGGGTGACAGGAAGGCTTAGTAACCAGGAAGGGATGCAGGAAGGTTCTGTGACTGGAGGAAAGAAGGTGAGGTGGTATGAAGGTAGAGTTGCCACCTCATCCCTTTAAACACGAACACATAATAATTACACAGGTTCTGTGGGTGATTAAGGTGGTAATTAAACTTACTTGGTGCCTTACCTGCATTCAGTTAACCTCAGAACCTGTGTAATTCATACGTGTTCGGGTTTAAAGGGATGAAGTGGCAACCCCCAAATGAAGAGACATGGGTTAAGGTGAGGTACAGTCACCAGGGGCATTTATAACTCACCTGGGTCCCTCAATGCTGCTGGCCAGTCTAGAAAGTTTCTAAACTCAGGACCCTATGTCCCAGCTTGGTGCCTGCAATGATACCACTCTCTGCACATTGACTGTGCTGTTGAAGTGAAGAATAGGAGTTCTTGTCTTTTTGGACAAGCGAGCATGCACAAGTGCCACGAGAGCAAGTGGCTTGCTATAGGAGCACTCTGTGGGGGAGGGCGGACCCAAGAAGAGGAGGATCAAGGCTGCTCTGTGCAAAACCATTGCACAGAGCAGATGAGAATGACATTTGTTATTTTTTTAAAATAAAAAACAAACCTTTACAATCACCTTAAGTTTTGAGAAGAATTAAATATTTATGTAAGTTTCTCTTTCTCCATGTTAGCTTTTTCCTAACTTTCTGTACCTGTGATACTAGGACACTACAGTGGCATGCCAAGTGGGGGCGGGGGGGACGGGCCGCCCCAGGTGCCACACACTAGGGAGGTGTCCCCCCGTCAGCGACTGAAGCTGTGACAGCGCCGCAGGGCGGGTTTAGGCAGCAGCACGGTGACAGGCAGGTAAGAGCAGGGAGAGGCAGTGAGTGATGTTGCAAGGGGAGGGGTGGGGTGACACCACTCCACCAACCATCCCCTTCTCTCGTGGCCACGGGCTGTCTGAGCAGTCCCGGATGTCACACAGGCACAGCCAAGCAGTGTGTAATGTAAAGGGGTCCAGAGGTGCAGGGTGCTGTGTAAAGTAAAGGGGTCCAGAGGTGCAGGGTACTGTGTAATGGAAAGGTGTGCCGGGTGCTGTGTAATGTAAAGAAGTCCAGAGGTGCAGGGTGCTGTGTAATGTAAAGGGGTGCAGGGGGCTGTGTAATGTAAAGGGGTCCAGAGATGCAGGGTGCTGTGTAATGTAAAGGGGTCCAGAGATGCAGATTGCTGTGTAATGTAAAGGGGTCCAGTGATGCAGGGTGCTGTGTAATGTAAAGGGGTCCAGTGATGCAGGGTGCTGTGTAATGTAAAGGGGTCCAGAGGTGCAGGGTGCTGTGTAATGTAAAGGGGTGCAGGGAGCTGTGTAATGTAAAGGGGTCCAGAGGTGTAGGGTATTGTGTAATGTAAAAGGGTGTAGGGGGCTGTGTAATGTAAAGGGGTCCAGAGGTGCAGGGTGCTGTTTAATGTAAAGGGGTGCAGGGGGCTGTGTAATGTAAAGGGGTCCAGAGGTGCAGCTGTGGAGAGGGTGAGTAGTGACAAAGAGATATTGGGGTATGTAGGGGGCACAGTAGGGTGTTTTTACATTTTAACGTGGGGGGGTGCCAGATATAGGATCTGCCCCGGGTGCCAAATGCTCTAGGTACACCCCTGGGACAATACATGGCGAGTTCAGGGGTCACCAGGAAAGGTACAGACAGCGAATAAAAACATTTTTAGATGTTCTAATCCACCCTCGCTGAGAAAAAAAGTGTGTTTTTGTCCTTGAAAAGGCATTTTTTGCTTGGATGAGGTGCAGAGGTGGGGTGGTGATGTCACAATCTCTGACTCATCCAATGAGAGAATGATTTGCAGGCACTGAGAAAATGCAAAACAATCTCTGAATGGTGCCTGTACTGAGCAGATGACCTCCTGTATTCAGTAAACAGCAGGGAAACAGCTCAGCACAGGACTCGGAAGCTAATGGAGATCACTGTGGAAGCAGTGCCTACTACAGCTTTCAGCGGGATTGGCTAGGTATTGCATATGCATGGTTACAATCGTCCAAGCTGGACCAATGAAACTATGAAAAAATATCCATACCGGGAATTTAGCTTTAATGATTTCACCAGGCCAGTATGCTCTGGTATTTTTTTGTTTTATTCAGTGTTGAAGATTTTCCTAGTTTTAACCAGGAGCAGTCGGTTGTAGTGAATAATGTGGGACTCATTAGGGGAATAGGGTTGATTTACTAAAGGTAAATAGCATGTGCACTACAGTTGCTCTAGATCTGAAGGGAGCATGCAAGAAAAATAAAAAAACTTTATTTTTGCTTGCACATGATTGGGTGATAGAGATCAGCAGAGCTTCCCCTCATTTCAGAGCTTTCCCTCAGATCTAAAGAAATTTGCAGTGCACTTCTAGTGCACAGTATTTTTGCCTTTAGTAAATCAACCTCAGTGTTACGCTGAATACAGAAGACCTTTGTGAAAGTCATAAAATTGAGTACTAGATTGATGTCCTTATTTTGGGAGGAGCTGAGTGGCGAGGGCTTTTTCTATTTTTTTTTTTATATCCCCTTTACACCCCATCCAAAACAAAAGTAAAAGCTTTTGTTTTAAAACATTACAACTTATTTGATATGTATTTCAACCCGCAGAGTACATGAGGAAACAGAAGGGACCTTCTGAGGTCTATCAAAATGTTACAAATACCTAAGACCCCATTCACACAGGGGCAACACGACTTGCAGGTCGCCTCAGCGAGGCGACCTGCAAACGACTGCCCGGGCGACTTGCAAAACGACTTCTGTATAGAAGTCTATGCAAGTCGCCCCAAGTCGCCCCCGAAGTCGTACAGGAACCTTTTTCTAAGTCGGAGCGACTTGTGTCGCTCCCCTTAGAACGGTTCCATAGCACAGAACGGGAGGCGACTTGTCAGGTCGCCTGACAAGTCGTCCCTGTGTGAATGGGCTCTAAGGCTAGCCATACATGGATCAAAATTGGACTCCTTCAGCAGGAACTGGCTGGATTTTGATCCACGTATGGCCGTTCCCGTTTATGAGAAGTCTATCAATCGACTTTTCATAAACTAGCTTGTTGGTGCATTTTTGATGAGTGCTGCAGTCAAGAGGCTAGCGGAATGAAAAAAAAACTGCATCATGTAGCTTACAATACCAACAATTCCAGTCAGTCTCCGCAATGTGTTTATATAATGCTCGTTAATGGTTAATTATATCTGATGATCATATCTGTATAAACAAGCCCGCAGACATATATAGCTTGGCTGTGCCAGTCAATGTTGCTCCTGTTCAGACTACAAACACAAGTCCAGAAACCATCAGAATGAAGACTGTCTTCTGTCTCCTCTTCCTCACTCTCTTCGCTGCCAGTGAGGCCAAAATATTCAGTAATTGTGATCTGGCCAAAGTCTTGAAAGTCAATGGTTTGGCTGGATACCATGGCTACAGCCTGGCTAACTGTAAGTATGGACCAGCTACCAGCTTTATCTTCACCATCCTCGACCTTCCATATGAATAGTTTTGGCTTTCCCCCCTTTGACTGCAGTCATTAGATTTACAGCAAATTTGAAATTCACTCAGGGGCTTCATTATTGTATGCATGTCGTTTAGGAATGGTTCTATTATTGTCAGGGTTGGAGCATGCAGCTCCAGGCGGCTCCAGCTGAAAAAAAACCAAGGCACTCATTCACACTGTAGGGATTTTTTTCAGTGGGAACGTGGGGGAACGCAGTTCCGGCACCTCCTGCACTGAATGTATGTAATGGCAAAGGGTGTTGGGGTGTGCTGGGGGCTGGGAGATCTATTGTTGATGAGAGGAATCTACTGTTGAGGGAAGGGTATATTGTTGTTGGCTGCTGGAGGGTCTATTGATGCTGGCTGCTGGGGGATCTATCGTTGCTGGGGGCCAATTGTTGCTGGGAGGGATCTACTGATGAGAGAGGGGTTTACTGTTGCTGGCTGCTGGAGGGTCTATTGATGTTGGCTGCTGGGAGATCTGCTGTTGCTGACAGGGGTCTATTGTTGCTGGGGTGGATCTGTTGTTACTAGGGTGGATCTTTTGTTACTGGAGGGTCACTTTGTTGCGGGGGGTTTATTGTTGAAAGGGAGGATCTATTGTTGAAAGAAGAGTTTATATCTTAATGCATTGCTTATTAATAAAATCTATACAAATTACTTAGTACCACAAAATGATACTTGGTTATGTATTCTCTAAAAAGGGCTGTACAGGAAGGTGGGTAGAGGATGGAACCAAGGGACTGTTCTCAGAGGTGGATAGGGGGCAAAGACAGGGGTGGCTTGAAAAAGGGAGTTCCTGAACATATTCTCTGAGAAAAAAAGCCCTGCAAGCCTTCTCCTACCTTTTCATCATATGGCAGTGCATCCATAAGGGCGCACGAGCGCTGCCCCCTCTCTCCAGCCACCCCTCTATCACCAATAGACAGATTCATGCCACCCCCTATTCAGGCGCCCGCCACCTTTTTGGGCGCCGGGTGCCTGAATTACAGGGGCGGGGTATTTTTTTGAAGCACCTGATTAGAGCCAAAGGCTCTAACAAACGTCAACAAAGGTAAACAGCGAGCATCATGCTTGGCACTCGCAGTTCACTTAGCTGTGTTAGAAAAGCAAATGAATATTCGCTTTCCTAACACTGAACCACCTCTCCCCCAATCAGGTGCTCGGGGCTGTTACCCGTCACCTGACTGGCTAAAACGACTGGCGCTGTGATTGGATGCCTATCAGGCATGCAATCATAGGAGAGGACGGGAGGAGTGGACTGAGAAGACATCGAGGATATGGAGTAAACCGCTCGCCTCCATCACCCGCTGCCCCACCGAGACAGGGTAAGTACCGGGCAGAGTGGGAGCATTTGATGGGCACAGTGGGAGCATTTGATGGGCACAGTGGCAGCGTTTGATGGGCACAGTGGTGGCATTTGATGGGCACAGTGGTGGCATTTGATGGCACAGTGGCTACGTTTGATGGGCACAGTGGCGGCAATTGTTAGGCACAGTGGCTGCGTTTGATGGTACAGTGAGGCTGCAATTGATATTTTTTTTTCAGTTTGTTTGCACCCCCCCCAAAAAATTTTGAGCACCAGCTGCCACTGGTGTGCCTACTCTGTCTTCCAGGAAGACCTTCAATTAAAGAAAACCATCTACAGATGAATCTGAATATATAGCCACAAATATTCTTAGGGCTTCATGCACATGGCTTCTATCGGTGTCCTGTTTTTTTCTGCCTGTAAACACCCCTCAATGTTAGCCTAGGTGGTCAATGCCAGCGCATTCAGAAGCACCATCGTTTTGGCAGAAAAAAAACAGGAGCATAAATGCATTTGCAAGAATGCAGCTTTAGAAGTGTTTTTTTGATTCCGCTTTTCTCCTGGCATTTAGAACTGCTGGGGAAACACCCAGTGTGCCTGAGGCCTAAAGAGAGGTTACGTGGCCACTGCTGCTTTGACAACTTGCTTTATCCAGCTACCAAGCTTGCATAACGCTAACAAATCATAGAAACCTTTTGTTAAGATGAGTATAATCAGTTATGAGGTTCTGATTTTGACACGGTTACTGTATAGCCTCTGAGGAGTTTGCAGACAGTGTGTCAGGCAGTGTCAGACCAGGGCACCTAGGGCCCACCAAAGGTAGCCCATCACATCAATGTATGGTAGTCGTTAGTGGATGTGGCTGGTGTTAGTAAGTGTGGTTAAAGTGGAGTTCCACCTAAAAGTTGAACTTCCACTTATCTGCTTCCTCCTACCCTTCGATGTCACATTTGGCACCTTTCAGGGGGGAGGGGGGTACGGGTACCTGTTTTTGACAGGTACCCTTCCTCACTCATGGGAGACAGCGCTGTGGCACCGTCCCTCGGGGGTTCGGCCCCCCTCCTCTGCCGCCGAGCCAGTTAGAAAGTGCAGCGCTGCTGGTTTCCCTTACCAGGAATGGCCACGGCAGCACCCAGTAGTCGATCCGAAAATCACCTGGGGTGCTGATATCACAGGCTCCCTGGACAGGTAAGTGTCCATATATTAAAAGTTAGTAGCTACAGTACTTGTAGCTGCTGACTTTAATTTTTTTTTTTCCCCAGGCGGAACTCCTCTTATAATATGCATGCTTTAACAGTGGCGGCCTTTTCCTAATTAGCATAAAAAAAGTAGAACCAGCTTATAGAATATTTTGTTGTGCAAAAAATTTAAAATCATATATTCATTTCCACATTGTATTTCAGTTATTTCTCGCCTACTGCTATTATTCTGAAGAATTTCCAAGTTTGAAGACTTCATTAAAAATCACACACATTAACTTCTTCGAATTCTGTGACACATATTCACATATACTGTATATTCATATTCATATATACTGTATATGCCCTGTGAGAAGGCGCTGCTGTGTTACACATTTCACAGAGCTTGCCTTCTGACAGGAGGAGTTTCAGGAGGCGGAGTCAGTACAGGAATCACTGCTTGCAGGCAGCAAAGTACCATGGGATATGTAGTCCTTGCAAATGCAATGTAAGCAGCAGAGGGGAAGCTGCAAGGTAGGATGTTGTGGAAAGTGATGGCAAGCAGATGGGCAACTCTCATAACATTAGAGGTGAAGTTACAGGTTTGTGAGATATTCTACTGCTACAGTGGACATAATTTAAGCTGCTGTGTTTTTTCTTTTTTTCTCCTAGGGATGTGCATGGCTTACTACGAGAGCCGCTACACCACCAATGCCTCGTATGACAATGGCTGGAGCACCGACTATGGAATCTTCCAGATCAACAGCTACTGGTGGTGCAATGACGGCAAGACTTCTGGAGCCGTAGGTGGTTGTAGTATC
This sequence comes from Aquarana catesbeiana, assembly GCF_042186555.1. Taxonomy (NCBI): domain Eukaryota; kingdom Metazoa; phylum Chordata; class Amphibia; order Anura; family Ranidae; genus Aquarana; species Aquarana catesbeiana. The sequence continues at coordinate 226,586,283 of NC_133332.1, read as the reverse complement.
AGCTGCAATAGTGAGTAACTCCTTGAGAAATTTTGCATAACCTTTTGCCAAGGTAAAAAAACTGACTTTATATACAGTACATTATGAGAAAGCGAGCCTACTAATATTTACAGCAATGTACCATATGTAAAAGCACATTGTATCTGTTACAAACAAAACGGTTTATTGGTAGAGACGGTGTGAGGGGAGGAATAACCCAGTCTTACAAGGGTTGCCTAGAGTCCTGCAACCCTAGCCAGATTTGTGCATACTGTAGTACATAAAGTACTGCTTCCCTCCTGCCCTTCTTCTCCCATAAGGAGGAACTCTAAGATAAATCAATAAAACCTACATCTTTCAGTTACTTTAGTGCTTTCCATGACCAAAAAGAGAGGGAGCATCCTGCCTAAACTATTTATATGCTAGCCTATTACCCAGGGTGCCCACTGCTGGCAGGGGCAGGGCTGGCATCAAATCTAAGTGCCACCTGCCCATGCTGGCATCCTACCTATGGAGACCTATAGTAGGCATCTACACTGCCCATCAATCCAAGTGGTCTTGGGTCTAACCCATTCTACCCGCTCTGGTGTTATCTACTAGCCAGAAGAGGGAACTACATTAGACACATTCATGCTCTTATCCTACAGCATATTTGTTCCTTTAGTTCTCCCAAAACTGTTACTTGTATTGTCTGGGTTTTGGTCAGGGCCTTTGACTTCTTGGAACCTTGTCAGGTTCCCTCTGCTGACCAGCTATCTAATAACAAGCCTAGGCAGTGTCAGGTCACCTTGAGGCTAGGTGACAGATGCATTCTGTAGGAGTCAGAAGTGCACTGCTAGGTAGTGGACCCTAGAACTGACTGCTGCGGATTGAACCCTGGGAGGTTCAGGAAGCAGGTCTACTGGATCACTGACACAGATCCCACTGGGAGCTAGAGCATAGATTCCCCAGGGCACGGAGTCTAAGAGCCAGCAGGTGTTCACCAGAGCCTTTAGTGGTAAGGATGGACTGCGCTGCAGTCTGGCTCCAAGTCGTAGCCCCCATGGTCTCACAGCTCACGCTCACGGTAGACTACAGGAGAAGAGGAAGGAGGCAGCAGGCTGGAACAACAAGGAAAGTAAGGGACAAGCCAAGGTCGGGGCCACAAGTAGACAAGGACAACAGAGTTCACGCCAAGGTTCAGGGTCACAGGCAAACAGGGATGGTCGGGGACACGCCAAAGGTCAGGGTCACGAGCAGACAGGAATAATTAAGAACAGGCCAAAGTCGGTAACTGGAATCAGACGTAGGAAACACAGCAAGTACACATGAAAGCTAACACACAATGGTTGATCAGCACTGCTGGCTTGCAGTGCACAGGTTAATATAGGGTTCCCTGATAGGGCCTGGGGTGGGGCCATGCTTAGAGGAGAGGTTACAAAAGCAGTCAGGTGAGGGTCAGCTGGTCTCTAGAGATGAACACATGGAGACAGGTAAGCTGACCGACAAACTATTGCATAACCATGACAGGCAGCCAATAGGATAGTGGAGTGTACCTAAGTTAAAGCCCCTATTGAAAGTACAGCCTGGACTACACAGAACAATTTGGAAAGCCAAAGACACAGGACCCATGCAATACCTGCATTTTGGCCATGATGTTCTATCCCTGTACTTCTGTGGGATTTCTAGACATAAATTCAGCTGTGTGCTAAAACTGTCTCTATTTTTTACATGACCAATGCAAATAATCTCCTACAATCTTTATGTAGCGGTACCCCCCCGTAGGGGCTGCTAAATGTAGTAGTTCGTCTGTCACACACTTTTCACTCGCTCAGAGTCAGGAAAGCAGTCCTTGCAATTGTTTTTATGTTTTATTGAGGGGAATTAAACTTGGATAGGGATGGGGAACTTATAAGATGTCCAGGTGAATAAAGTCAAAGTTGAGACTACTACCGTATATACATCACAGTATGAACGCTCCTCTTCTCCTCCTGCACATCACTTCCTTTCAGATCATCACTCCTCTCTCCTCCTGTACATTGCTTCCTTTCTCTTTCCAGACTAGCTAGCACTGTAGGCCCGACACTGGGTCAGCCAGGTCTAAAGCAGATGCCCTTTACAGGCAGGGACGGCAGGCCCCTATGGTGTATCAAAATTATAGAACAGTCCCAGTGCTAGCTGTCCCTGTGGCTACTGCTCCCAGTACTACCTCTTCAGGCACTGCCAGCCCTCCTGGCTGCAGCTGCACCTTTACACTGCCACCACCATCCTCCAGACTGGTTCTGCACCCATCCCAGACTGCTGCACACCATCTCCATCTTCCACCTGATAAACTCCTCCCAGCTCAGCTGACCCTGGGTATTTAAGGAGGCCTGCCCCCTGCCAATCCAGATTGGGGATTGGTCAGTGCTCCTTAGAACACCCCATGTGGTTCCACCTCACCCTCCCACCTCTCTTTCCAGAAAGTACCAGAAGATTCTGGAAAGAAGTAGGAGGTCCTGGTGACACCACCTGTGAGTCACCCAGCACTACTCTGAGCCACTCCCAACCCAGATCACAAAAACACACCCAGGCCTGGCTGCCAGCCAAACCTGGAAATTTACCTACTCTGAAAAAACCTACACTATTCTTCTAGCACACTAGAGGGTGCTACATTTACATTGAATGTTATTGCAAAAAAAAATCCACAGTTTTCAGCTAGGTAGTAGAAACCTAACCAAAACCTGCTAACATTTTAGATTTTGTAGCAAATGTCTGTGGAAAGTAAATATCACTACCAATGTGCTTCTGCAAGGCAGGTCTATCTCCAATCTATGGGAATGCAAGCAGTGGGATATGTACAGTAATGACAAAACTGTACAGCAATGACTAAACTGAGTGTATACCTAGCATTCTTTACTATTCCTGTACTATTTTTTTTGGAATTACTCTTTAACTAATTTTATAACACATTTTCATTATATTCTTTTCAAGGTTTGATGAATGATGACATTACTGATGACATTACCTGCGCCAAAAGAGTTGTTCGTGACCCCAATGGCATGGGAGCCTGGTACGTACCTTGTTAAATAACTTTTTACTGATGATAATAAGCAATTTCATAGACGTATTCACCTAATATATATACATATTTCTTGTGGATTTTGTTTGGGGTGTATTTAATAGGTGGTGTGATTTTTTTTCTTTGCTTGCATGTAAACTGTAAAATTTAGTAATTTGTATTCTGATGTAATATGCTCCACTAATTTAGGATTGTCTACATAGGTTTAATGATGCGTCCTGTGTTCTTATGCATACATTGTACACCTTCCAGACTGCTATGTCTATAAGCCTTAAAAGCCCTATAGTTTTAGGGATATTTAATCCTGCCCTTCTAGCAATCACCCTGTTTTCAAAGTCTGCCTGGTCATGTTTGAAACTTTATCCCAGTCATTGGTGTACCAACAAGTCAAATGTAAAAATGGAGTTTCTGTTAGATACTGTATGTGCAGATAGGAAAATTTGTTTTGTTTCCTTTTGGATAGATTCGTTATGTTACTAATTTCATTTCGTTGATTCGTTTCGGAATTTGTTTAGTTTAGTTTCATTACATTTAGTTTAATAATTTTCTAACAAATTCCACATTTTCAGAGCGATTCGAGTTCTGTGTGAAGAATAGCTGGTTGTTAAGGAGCGGGACGGGAAGCCGGCTGCCACATCCTTAACGACCGATGACTCATCAGCTGTCAGCGGGCTTCCCCGCTGACAGATGTATGTAAACAAAAGAATGCCATACCAGGCCCTTATCCGAGCATGCAGCAAGGCAGGCCAAGAAAGAAAGGGGAGGATGAGCGAGTTCATATTTCGACCAATGCAAATTCGAATTTCTCTGAAAATTTTTAATTAGTTAGAAAACGAATAAACAAAACTAATTTCAAGGAAATTCGTTACTATTCTTCAGAGATTCAGATACATCCGAATCTCCAAATAACCAAAAATTTGTCAGAATTTACATTTGGACTGGAACTATTTGCACATGTTTAGTTCCTGTCTTGTGTGTCTGTTTATGTAGATTCCTATATGTATGGGTGAACCTACATCATGGGCAGAGCTACTTTGTTTGCAACCACTAAGTGCATAACTTTTAGTCTGTGGTTGTATGGTCCCAGAAAAATCATGTACACAGTGTTATCTTTGAGAACTGTAGATGATATGGTCATGTGCCCTCAGTCAGCTAAGTTGGGGAAAAAAGTGATAGAGCTACAAGAATTTAAACTAAAATTTTTGGATGTACATTTTCTGTAATTGAGAAGTGATCGCAAACAATGTGTTCAGTTTTAATCTATAAATAAAAGCTTCTACAAAAATTACATAATTAATGTACATGTAAAATATGAAGTTAAAAATTGGATAGTCTTCTGTTTATGAAATTGCATTTCAAAGAAATATATTTTAGAGAAATCAAAATGCTGTCCATAGTTTTTATTGTGTCACAATTATGGCTGAAAAAACAATTATCAGAGCAGTATATCAAATTCTGATTTGTGTAGCAGTATCAAAAAATAATTATACATTATCTTATTTATTAATCTTCAAAGGGTGGCCTGGAACAATTACTGTAAGAACAAGGATGTGAGCAGCTTCATCAGCGGATGTGCTTTGTGAGGAGATGATGTAGAAACCATTTAAGTTCCTTCGTCTTCCACTCCCAGTGCCAGAAGCACATCAGATGACTCTTGAATGTGTGTTTACAATGACTGGATGGAATAAATTCTGTTCAAAATAATTCATGCATTGTCTATTTTCTGTTTGGAGTGTATAATGATGTGATCAGCCCCATGACTAGGTCAGGAACTATAGTGGGCTTATATTTCTTCTGCCTGTACCAGCCCCTGCTCCATTAAGGCCAGCACGTTATAGTCCCTGGCCAGATGGCACCAGGACTGAGCGGCTGAGACTAGGAAGATTACCTGTAGCTCCAAGGGTGGTAAAGTAGTAGACAGCAGCTGGTAGCGGATTTCGGAAACAGTCCAAAGTCAGGGCAGGTAGCAAGCAAGCATAGCTCAAAAGCAGTTCTGAGATCAAGGCAGGTTGTATACATGCATAATCCAGGGTCAAGGCAGGTAGTGAGCAAGCATAGTCCAATAAGCAATTCAAGGTCAAGTTCAGCTGGCAATCCAAAGAGTAATCTGGATACAAGGCAAAGGTTGGCAACAAGGGAATCCAAGATAGTCATAGCAGATCTGGGTCAGGCATGTAAACAAACAGGGAGCCAGGAAGATGACATTATCACAAGCACAGAGGCACAGGCTGATGAATTTAAACAAGGCCCTTCCTGTACTGAGGACCAATTCAGCTAGAGGATGTGTGGCCAGACTTGACTCAACAAAGGCAAAGCATTTCTGGGTGTCTGAACTGAGGGACAGACTAGCTTGGGTTCAGAAGGCCGGAACCATATCAATGGAAAAAAAAAGTAAGACATGGGAAAAGAGCCGTAAACAGTTATTTTATGCAAACTTGGTCCAGGGTAAGGCAGAGGACCAATGCTCTTGAAAAAAACAAAAAACAAATTGGGTATAAGTCTTTAAGGACGGGTTGGAGCACTCAGTCTGCCAATTAGTCTGGGGGGGGGGGGGTCATGGGGCGATTTGTAGATGAGAACAGCAGACTGGGGCTAATAAGAAAGCAGAATGCATGCCAAAACTTGGATACAAATTGCATGTCGCTGTCCAATACAATGTTCTGGGGCTCACCATACAGCATGAGTATCTCCTGAGCATAAAGTAGTAGTAATGTAAGGGGGTCCAGAGATGCAGGGTGCTGTGTAATGTAAAGGGGTCCAGAGGTGCAGGGTACTGTGCAATGTAAAGGGGTCCAGTGATGCAGGGTGCTGTGTAATGTAAAGGGGTCCAGAGGTGCAGGGGGCTGTGTAATGTAAAGGGATCCAGAGGTGCAGGGGGATGTTTAATGTAAAGGGGTCCAGAGTTGCATGGTGCTGTGTAATGTAAAGGGGTGCAGGGAGCTGTGTAATGTAAAGGGGTCCAGAGGTGCAGGGTGCTGTGTAATGTAAAGGGGTGCAGGGGGCTGTGTAATGTAAAGGGGTCCAGAGGTGCAGTGTGCTGTTTAATGTAAAGGGGTGCAGGGGGCTGTGTAATGTAAAGGGGTCCAGAGATGCAGGGCGCTGTGTAATGTAAAGGGGTCTAGAGGTGCAGCTGTGGAGAGGGGGTACACAGTAAAGAGATATTGGGGTATGTAGGGGGCACAGTGGGGTGTTTTTACATTTTAACGTGGGGGGGGTGCCAGATATAGGATCTGCCCGGGTGCCAAATGCTCTAGGTACACCCCTGGGACAATACATGGCGAGTTCAGGGATCACCAGGAAAGGTACAGACAGCGAATAAAAACATTTTTAGATGTTCTAACCCACCCTCGCTGAGAAAAAAAAAGTGTGTTTTTGTCCTTGAAAAGGCATTTTTTGCTTGGATGAGGTGCAGAGGTGGGGTGGTGATGTCACAATCTCTGACTCATCCAATGAGAGAATGATTTGCAGGCACTGAGAAAATGCAAAACAATCTCTGAATGGTGCCTGTACTGAGCAGATGACCTCCTGTATTCAGTAAACAGCAGGGAAACAGCTCAGCACAGGACTCGGAAGCTAATGGAGATCACTGTGGAAGCAGTGCCTACTACAGCTTTCAGCGGGATTGGCTAGATATTGCATATGCATGGTTACAATCGTCCAAGCTGGACCAATGAAACTATGAAAAAATATCCATACCGGGAATTTAGCTTTAATGATTTCACCAGGCCAGTGTGCTCTGGTATTTTTTTGTTTTATTCAGTGTTGAAGATTTTCCTAGTTTTAACCAGGAGCAGTCAGTTGGGTGATAGAAATCAGCAGAGCTTCCCCTCATTTCAGAGCTTTCCCTCAGATCTAAAGCAATTTGCAGTGCACTTCTAGTGCACAGTATTTTTGCCTTTAGTAAATCAACCTCAGTGTTACGCTGAATACAGAAGACCTTTGCGAATGTCATAAAATTGAGTACTAGATTGATGTCCTTATTTTGGGAGGAGCTGAATGGCGAGGGCTTTTTCTATTTTTTTTTATATCCCCTTTACACCCCATCCAAAACAAAAGTAAAAGCTTTTGTTTTAAAACATTACACCATATTTGATATGTATTTCAACCCGCAGAGTACATAAGGAAACAGAAGGGACCTCCGGAGGTCTATCAAAATGTTACAAATACCTAAAGCTAGCCATACATGGATCAAAATTCGACTCCTTCAGCAGGAACTGGCTGGATTTTGATCCACGTATGGCCGTTCCCGTTTAGGAGAAGTCTATCAATTGACTTTTCATAAACTAGCTTGTTGGTGCATTTTTGGTGAGTGCTGCAGCCAAGAGGCTAGCGGAATGAAAAAAAAAAACTGCATCATGTAGCTTACAAAACCAACAATTCCAGTCAGTCTCCGCAATGTGTTTATATAATGCTCATTAATGGTTAATTATGTCTGATGATTATATCTGTATAAACAAGCCCGCAGACATATATAGCTTGGCTGTGCCAGTCAATGTTGCTCCTGTTCAGACTACAAACACAAGTCCAGAAACCATCAGAATGAAGACTGTCTTCTGTCTCCTCTTCCTCGCTCTTTTCACTGCCAGTGAGGCCAAAATATTCAGTAGATGTGAGCTGACCAAGGTCCTGAAAGTCAAAGGTTTGGATGGATACCATGGCTACAGCCTGGCTTACTGTACGTATAGACCAGCTACCAGCTTTATCTTCACCATCCTTGACCTTCCATATGAATAGTTTTGGCTTTCCCCCTTTGACTGCAGTCATTAGATTTACAGCAAATTTGAAATTCACTCAGAGGCTTCATTATTGTATGCATGTAGTTTAGGAATGGTTCTATTATTGTCAGGGTTAGAGCATGCAGCTCCAGGCGGCTCCAGCTGAAAAAAAAATAAGGCACTCATTCACACTGTATGGATCTTATATTCTAGTTACTTGCAAGCAGGGCTTTTTTTCAGTGGGAACGTGGGGGAACGCAGTTCCGGCACCTCCTGCACTGAATGTATGTAATGGCAAAGGGTGTTGGGGTGTGCTGGGGGCTAGGAGATCTATTGTTGATGGGAGGAATCTACTGTTGAGGGAAGGGTATATTGTTGTTGGCTGCTGGAGGGTCTATTGATGCTGGCTGCTGGGGGATCTATCGTTGCTGGGGGCCAATTGTTGCTGGGAGGGATCTACTGATGAGAGAGGGGTTTATTGTTGCTGGCTGCTGGAGGGTCTATTGATGCTGGCTGCTGGGAGATCTGCTGTTGCTGACAGGGGTCTATTGTTGCTGGGGTGGATCTGTTGTTACTAGGGTGGATCTTTTGTTACTGGAGGGTCATTTTGTTGCGGGGGGGACTATTGTTGAAAGGGAGAATCTATTGTTGAAAGAAGGGTGTATATATTAATGCATTGCTTATTAATAAAATCTATACAAATTATTTAGTACCACAAAATGATACTTGGTTATGTATTCTCTAAAAAGGGCCGTACAGGAAGGTGGGTAGAGGATGGAACCAAGGGACTGTGCTCAGAGGTGGATAGGGGGCAAAGACAGGGGTGGCTTGAAAAGGGGAGTTCCTAAACATATTCTCTGAGAAACTTACCTACCTTTTTATCAAATGGTGTGCTTCAGTGATGGTGCATCCATAAGGGCGCACGGGCGCTGCCCACTCTCTCCAGCCACCCCTCTATTACCAATAGACAGATTCATGCCACCCCCTATTCAGGTGCCTGAATTACAGGGGCGGGGTATATTTTTGAAGTACCTGATTAGAGCCATAGGCGTCAAAAAAGGTAAACAGCAAGCATCATGCTTGGTGCTCGCATTTCACTCAGCTGTGTTAGAAAAGCGAATGAATATTCGCTTTCCTAACACTGAACCGCCTCTCCGCCAATCAGGTGCTCGGGTCTGTTACCCGTCACCTGACTGGCTGAAACGACTGGCGCTGTGATTGGTTGCCTATCAGGCATCCAATTATAGGAGAGGACTGGAGGAGCGGACTGAGAAGACATCGAGGACACGACTCGCCTCCATCACCCCGCTGCCTCACCGAGACAGGGTAAGTGCAGAGTGGGAGCATTTGATGCCATAGTGGCAGCATTTGATGGCACAGTGGTAGCATTTGATGGCACAGTAGCAGCGTTTGATGGGCACAGTGGCGGCATTTGATGGGCACAGTGGCAGCATTTGATGGGCACAGTGGCGGCAATTATTAGGCACAGTGGCTGCATTTGATGGTACAGTGAGGCTGCAATTTATGTTTTTTTTTTCAGTTTGTTTGCACCCCCCAAAAAATTGGTGGGCCTACTCTGTCTTCCTGGAAGACCTACAATTAAAGAGAACCAGCTACAGATGAATCTGAATACTCAGCCACAAATTATTCTTAAGGCCTCATGCACACCGCTTCTATCCGTGTCCTGTTTTTTTTCTGCCTGTAAACACCCCTCAATGTTAGCCTAGGTGGTCAATGCCAGCACATTCAGAAGCACCATCGTTTTGGCAGAAGAAAAACCCTGAGGAGCATAAATGCATTTGCAAAAATGCAGCTTTAGAAGTGTTTTTGATTCCGCTTTTCTCCTGGCGTTTAGAAGTGCTGGACAAACACCCAGTGTGCCTGAGGCCTAAAGAGAGGTTACGTGGCCACTGCTGCTTTGACAACTTGCTTTATCCAGCTACAAAGCTTGCATAACGCTAACAAATCATAGAAACCTTTTGTTAAGATGAGTATAATCAGTTATGAGGTTCTGATTTTGACACGGTTACTGTATAGCCTCTGAGGAGCTTGCAGACAATGTGTCAGGCAGTGTCAGACCAGGGCACCTAGGGCCCACCAAAGGTAGCCCATCAAATCAATGTATGGCAGTCGTTAGTGGATGTGGCTTGCTGTTAGTAAATGTGGTTAAAGTGGAGTTCGAGTTCCACCTAAAAGTTGAAATTCCACTTATCTGCTTCCTCCTACCCTCCGGTGCCACATTTGGCACCTTTTAGGGGGGAGAGGGGAACAGGCACCTGTTTATGACAGGTATCCTTCCTCACTCATGGAAGACAGCGCTGCGGCACGGTTCGGCCCCCCTCCTCTGCCGCCGGGCCAGTTAGAAAGTGCAGCGCTGCTGGTTTCCTTTACCAGGAACGGCCACGGCAGCACCCAGTAGTTGATCTGAAAATCGCCTGGGGTGCCGATATCACAGGCTCCCTGGACAGGTAAGTGTCCATATATTAAAAGTCAGTAGCTACAGTATTTGTAGCTGCTGACTTTAATTTTTTTTTTCCCCAGGCGGAACTCCTTCTTAAATATGCATGCTTTAACAGTGGCGGCCTTTTCCTAATTAGCATAAAAAAGTAGGATCAGCTTATAGAATATTTTGTTGTGCAAAAAAATATAAAATCATATATTCATTCCCACATTGTATTTCAGTTATTTCTAGCCTACTGCTATTAATCTGAAGAATTTCCAAGTTTGAAGACTTAATTAAAAAAAAAATCACACACATTAACTTCTTCGAATTCTGTGACACATATTCACATATATACTGTATATGCCTGTGAGAAGGTGCTGCTGTGTTACACATTTCACAGAGCCTGCCTTCTGACGGGAGGAGTTTCAGGAGGCAGAGTCAGTACAGGAATCACTGCTTGCAGGCAGCAAAGTACCATGGGATATGTAATCCTTGCAAATGCACTGTAAGCAGCAGAGGGGAAGCTGCAAGGTAGGATGTTGTGGAAAGTGATGGCCAGCAGACGGGCAACTCTCACAACATTAGAAGAGATTTTTCATGTAAGCTTATACTGGAGTGTCAAAAAATAACGTAATACATACTGCATCTGACTACTTACACAAAGGTGAAGTTTCAGGTTTGTGAGATATTCTACTGCTACAGTGGACATAATTTAAGCTGTTGTGTTTTTCTTTTTTTCTCCTAGGGATGTGCATGGCTTACTACGAGAGCCGCTACACCACCAATGCCATATACGACAATGGCTGGAGCACCGACTATGGAATCTTCCAAATCAACAGCTACCGGTGGTGCAATGACGGCAAGACTTCTGGAGCCGTAGGCGGTTGTAGTATCAGCTGCAATAGTGAGTAACTCCTTGAGAAATTCTGCATAACCTTTTGCCAAGGTAAAAAAACTGACTTTATATACAGTACATTATGAGAAAGCGATCCTACTAATATTTACAGCAATGTACCATATGTAAAGCACATTGTATCTGTTACAAATAAAACAGTTGATTGGTGGAGGGTGTGAGGGGAGGAATAACCCAGTCTTACAAGGGTTGCCTAGAGTCCTGCAACCTTATCCAGATTTGTGCATACTGTAGTACATAAAGTCCTGCTTCCCTCCTGCCCTTTTTCTCCCATAAGGAGGAACTGTAAGATAAATCAATAAAACCTACATCTTTCTGTAACTTAAGTGCTTCCCATGACCAAAAAAGAGAGGGAGCTTCCTGACTAAACTATTTATATGCTAGCCTATTACCCAGGGTGCCCACTGCTGGCAGGGGCAGGGCTGGCATCAAATCTAAGTGCCACCTGCCCATGCTGGCATCCCACCTATGGAGACCTATAGTAGACATCTACACTGCCCATCAATCCAAGTGGTCTTGGGCCTAACCCATTCCACCCGCTCTGGTGTTATCTAGTAGCCAGTAGGGGGAACTACATTCATGCTCTTATCCTACAGCATATTTGTTCCTTTAACTGTTACTTTTATTGTATGGGTTTTGGTCAGGGCCTTTGACTTCTTGGAACCTTGCCAGGTTCCCTCTGCTGACCAACTATCTAATAACAAGCCTAGGCAGCCAAAAGGATAGTGTAGTGTACCTAAGTTAAAGCCCCTATTGAAAAAACAGCCTGGACTACACAGAACAATTTGGAAAGCCAAAGACACAGGACCCACGCAATCCCTGCATTTTAGCCATGATGTTCTATCCCTGTTCTTCTGTGGGATTTCTAGACATAAATTCAGCTGTGTGCTAAAAATGTCTCTATTTTTTATATGACCAATGCAAATAATCTCCTACAATCTTTATGTAGCGGTACCGTGTGCCCCCCCAACCCCCCCCCCCCCCCCCCCCCCGTAGGGGCTGCTAAATGTAGTAGTCCGTCTCTCACACACTTTTCACTCGCTCAGAGTCAGGAAAGCAGTCCTTGCAATTGTTTCTATGTTTTATTGAGGGGAATTAAACTTGGATAGGGATGGGGAACTTATAAGATGCCCAGGTGACTAAAGTCATAGTTGGGACTACTATATACATCACAGTATGAACACTCCTCTTCTCCTCCTGCACATCACTTCCTTTCAGATCATCACTCCTCTCTCCTCCTGTACATTGCTTCCTTTCTCTTTCCAGACTAGCTAGCACTATAGGCCTGACACTGGGTCAGCCAGGTCTAAAGCAGTTGCCCTTTACAGGCAGGGACTGCAGGCCCCTATGGTGTAGCAAAATTGTAGAACAGTCCCAGTGCTAGCTGTCCCTGTGGCTACTGCTCCCAGTACCACCTCTTCAGGCACTGCCAGCCCTCCTGGCTGCAGCTGCACCTTTACACTGCCCGTGCCACCACCATCCTCCAGACTGGTTCTGCACCCATCCCAGACTGCTGCACAATCTCCATCTTCCACCTGATCAACTCCTCCCCAGCTGAGCTGACCCTGGGTATTTAAGGAGGCCTGCCCCCTGCCAATCCAGATTGAGGATTGGTCAGTGCTTCTTAGAACACCCCATGTGGTTCCACCTCACCCCCCACCTCTCTTTCCAGAAAGTACCAGAAGATTCTGGAAATAAGTAGGAGGTCCTGGTGACACCACCTGTGAGTCACCCAGCACTACTCCCAACCCAGATCACAAAAAACACACCTAGGCTTGGCTGCCAGCCAAGCCTGGAAATCTACCTACTCTGAAAAAAACTACACTATTCTTCTAGCACACTAGAGGGTGCTACATTTACATTGACTGTTAATGCAAAAAAAAAAATCCACAGTTTTCATCTAGGCAGTAGAAACCTAACCAAAACCTGCTAACATTTTAGACTTTGTTGGATGTAGCAAATGTCTGTGGAAGGTAAATATCACTATCAAGGTGCTTCTGCAAGGCAGGTATATCTCCAATCTATGGGAATGCAAGCAGTGGGATATGTACAGTAATGACAAAACTGTACAGTAATGACTAAACTGAGTGTATACCTAGCCTTCCTTACTATTCCTGTACTATTTTTTTTTTAATTACTCTTTAACTAATTTTATAACACATTTTCATTATATTCTTTTCAAGGTTTGATGAATGATGACATTACTGATGACATTACCTGTGCCAAGAGAGTTGTTTGTGACCCCAATGGCATGGGAGCCTGGTACGTACCTTGTTAAATAACCTTTTACTGATGATAATATGCAATGTCATAGACGTATTCACCTAATATACAATGGGGACGGAAAGTATTCAGACCCCCTTCAATTTTTCACTCTTTGTTATATTGCAGCCATTAGCTAAAAGCATTTAAGTTCATTTTTTATCTCATTAATGTACACACAGCACCCTATATTGACATTAAAACACAGAATTGTTGACATTTTTGCAGATTTATTAAAAAAGAAAAACTGAAATATCACATGGTCCTAAGTATTCAGACCCTTTGCTGTGACATTCATATATTTAACTCAGTTGCTGTCCATTTCTTCTGATCATCCTTGAGATGGTTCTACACCTTCATCTGAGTCCAGCTGTGTTTGATTATACTGATTGGACTTGATTAGGAAAGCCACACGCCTGTCTATATAAGACCTTACAGAAGACGTTTGGGATGACCAGAACCCTTCCTAGAGCTGGCCGTCCGGCCAAACTGAGCTATCGGGGGAGAAGAGCCTTGGTGAGAGAGGTAAAGAAGAACCCAAAGATCACTGTGGCTGAGCTCCAGAGATGCAGTCGGGAGATGGGAGAAAGTTGTAGAAAGTCAACCATCACTGCAGCCCTCCATCAGTTGGGGCTTTATGGCAAAGTGGCCCGACAGAAGCCTCTCCTCAGTGCAAGACACATGAAAAGCCGCATAGAGTTTGCTATGAAACACCTAAAGGACTCCAAGATGGTGAGAAATAAGATTCTCTGGTCTGATGAGACCAGGATAGAACTTTTTGGCCTTGATTCTAAGCGGTATGTGTGGAGAAAACCAGGCACTGCTCATCACCTGTCCAATACAGTCCCAACAGTGAAGCATGGTGGTGGCAGCATCATGCTGTGGGGGTGTTTTTCAGCTGCAGGGACAGGACGACTGGTTGCAATCGAGGGAAAGATGAATGCGGCCAAGTACAGGGATATCCTGGACGAAAACCTTACTCCAGTGTGCTCAGGACCTCAGACTGGGCCGAAGGTTTACCTTCCAACAAGACAATGACCCTAAGCACACAGCTAAAATAACGAAAGAGTGGCTTCACAACAACTCTGTGACTATTCTTGAATGGCCCAGCCAGAGCCCTGACCTAAACCCAATTGAGAATCTCTGGAGAGACCTAAAAATGGCTGTCCACCAAAGTTTACCATCCAACCTGACAGAACTGGAGAGGATCTGCAAGGAGGAATGGCAGAGGATCCCCAAATCCAGGTGTGAAAAACGTGTTGCATCTTTCCCAAAAAGACTCATGGCTGTATTAGATCAAAAGGGTGCCTCAACTAAATACTGAGCAAAGGGTCTGAATACTTAGGACCATGTGATATTTCCGTTTTTCTTTTTTAATAAATCTGCAAAAAGGTCAACAAGTCTGTGTTTTTCTGTCAATATGGAGTGCTGTGTGTACATTAATAAGGAAAAAAAACTGAACTTAAATGATTTTAGCAAATGGCTGCAATATAACAAAGAGTGAAAAATATAAGGGGGTCTGAATTCTTTCAGTCCCCACTGTATATACATATTTTCTTGTGGATTTTGTTGGGGGTGTATTTAATAGATGGTGTGATTTTCTTTTTCTTTGCTTGCATGTAAACTGTACAATTTAGTAAGCAGCTCATGCCTTTTGTATTCTGATGTAATATGCTCCACTAATTTAGGATTGTCTACATAGGTTTAATGATGCATCCTGTGTTCTTATCCATACATTGTACACCTTCCAGATTGCTATGTCTATAAGCCTTAAAAGCCCTATAGTTTTAGAAATGTTTAATCCTGCCCTTCTGTTTTCAAAGTCTGCCTGGTCATGTTTGAAGCTTTATCCCAATCATTGGTGTACCAACAAGTCAAATGTAAAAATGGAGTTCCTGTTAGATACTGTATGTGCAGATAGGAAAAATGTGTTTTGTTTCCTTTCGGATAGATTTGTTATGTTACTAGTTTCGTTTCAGAATTCGTTTAGTTTAGTTTCATTACATTTAGTTTAATCATTTTCTAACAAATTCCACATTTTCAGAGCGATTCGAGTTCTGTGTGAAGAATAGCTGGTTGTTAAGTAGCGGGCCGGGAAGCCAGCTGACGCATCCTTAACGACCGATGACTCATCAGCTGTCAGCGGGCTTCCCTGCTGACAGATGACTGTAAATAAAAGAATGCCATACCAGGCCCTTATCCGAGCATGCAGCCAGGCAGGCCAAGAAAGAAGGGGGGGGGGGACGAGCGAATTCATATTTCGACCGATGCAAATTCGAATTTCTCCGAAAATGTTTAATTAGTTAGAAAGCGAATAAACAAAACGAATTTCAGTGAAATTCGTTACTATTCTATTCAGAGATTCAGATACATCCGAATCTCCAAATAACCAAAAATTTGTCAGAATTTACATTTGGACTGAAACTATTTGCACATGTTTAATTCCTGTCTTGTGTGTCTGTTTATGTGGATTCCTATATGTATGGGTGAACCTATATCATGGGCAGAGCTACTTTGTTTGCAGCCACTAAGTGCATAACTTTTAGTCTGTGGTTGTATGGTCCCAGAAAAATCATGTACACAGTGTTATCTTTGAGAACTGTAGATGATATGGTCATGTGCCCTCAGTCAGCTAAGTTGGGAAAAAACTGATAGAGATACAAGAATTTAACCTAAAAAGTGACCGCAAACAACGTGTTCAGTTTTAATTTATAAATAAAAGCTTCTACAAAAATTACATAATTAATGTACATGTAAAATGTGAAGTTAAAAATTGGATAGTCTTCTGTTTAAGAAATTGCATTTCAAAGAAATATATTTTAGAGAAATCAAAATGTTGTCCATAGTTTTTATTGTGTCACAATTATGGCTGAAAAAACAATTATCAGAGCAGTATATCAAATTCTGATTTGTGTAGCAGTATCACAAAATAATTTTACATTATCTTATTTATTAATCTTCAAAGGGTGGCCTGGAACAATTACTGTAAGAACAAGGATGTGAGCTGCTTCATCGGCGGATGTGCTTTGTGAGGAGATGATGTAGAAACCATTCAAGTTCCTTCGTCTTCCACTCCCAGTGCCAGAAGCACATCAGATGACTCTTGAATGTGTGTTTACAATGACTGGATGGAATAAATTCTGTTCAAAATAATTCATGCATTGTCTATTTTCTGTTTGGAGTGTATAATGATGTGATCAGCCCCATGACTAGGTCAGGAACTATAGTGGGCTTATATTTTTTCTGCCTGTACCAGCCCCTGCTCCATTAAGGCCAGCATGTTATAGTTTCTGGCCAGATGGCACCAGGACTGAGCGGCTGAGACTAGGAAGATTACCTCTAGCTCCAAGGGTGGTAAAGCAGTAGACAGGAGCTGGTAGCGGAATCCGGGAACAGTCCAAAGTCAGGGCAGGTAGCAAGCAAGCATAGTTCAAAAACAGTTCTGAGATCAGGGCAGGTTGTATACACGCATAATCCAGGGTCAAGGCAGGTAGTGAGCAAGCATAGTCCAATAAGCAATTCAAGGTCAAGTTCAGCTGGCGATCCAAAGAGTAATCTGGGTACAAGGCAAAGGTTGGCAACAAGGGAATCCAAGATAGTCATAGCAGATCTGGGTCAGGCATGTAAACAGACAGGGAGCCAGGAAGATGACATTATCACAAGCACAGAGGCACAGGCTGATGATTTTTAAATAAGGAGCTTCCTGTGCTGAGGACCAATTCAGCTAGAGGATGTGTGGCCAGACTTGACTCGACAAAGGCAAAGCATTTCTGGGTGTCTGAACTGGGGGACAGACTAGCTTGGGTTCAGAATGTCGGAACCATATCAATGGAAAAAAAAAGTAAGACATGGGAAAAGAGCCGTAAACAGTTATTTTATGCAAACTTGGTCCAGGGTAAGGCAGAGGACCAATGCCCTTGAAAAAAACAAATTGGGTAAAAGTTTTTAAGGACGGGTTGGAGCACTCAGTCTGCCAATTAGTCTGGGGGGGATTTGTAGAACAGCAGACTGGTGCTAATAAGAAAGCAGATTAAGGCTCAAAACCATAGGAGAGGGCATCTGCTTTGGAATTCTTAGAGCTAGGGCAGCAGGTAATAGATACTAACATAAAGGAAACCTCCTATAAAAATGTGTGAATCCCATAGATCACTGGATTGTTTTCAATTCCTTTAAATGGGTCCAGGAGGTGATTGTTCTTTAGCATGGTCCATGACCAATCCGAAAACAGGATCAGGATATCTTCTAGACATAATGGCATGACTAGGTACTTGCAATGCCCTTCACGAGTGTTGAAGGTCATCTTTCACTAATCACAATTGTTTGGGACTTGAACCGGACCGCTGGATTGTCCCATCTGGGATCCCGGAAGACACAAATTGAAACCCACACCAGATGAGATCAAAGACATGCTCAGTTTAATACTTTGTTTTATACAATATGAAAGTAGGATTGATTACAATACATTTTAGGGTTTGATTACAGAGAAATAGAATAACAATTCTAGAAAAGATGTTTACCTCCATAGGACGTGCAATCTCACGATATTTTCGATTAGAAAGGTACAAGTCAAAGTGTTCCCATAACAATTCAACCTTACTGATCTACGGTGGGGACGGAAAAGTATTCAGACTCCCTTAAATTTTTCACTCTTTGTTATATTGCAGCCATTTGCTAAAATCATTTAAGTTCCTTTTTTATTCCTCATTAATGTACACGCAGCACCCCATATTGACAGAAAAACACAGAATTGTTGACATTTTTGCAGATTTATTAAAAAAGAAAAACTGAAATATCACATGGTCCTAAGTATTCAGACCCTTTGCTGTGACACTCATATATTTAACTCAGGTGCTGTCCATTTCTTCTGATCATCCTTGAGATGGTTCTACACCTTCATTTGTGTCCAGCTGTGTTTGATTATACTGATTGGACTTGATTAGGAAAGCCACACACCTGTCTATATAAGACAGTTCATAGTGCATGTCAGAGCAAATGAGAATCGTGAGGTCAAAGGAACTGCCTGAAGAGCTCAGAGACAGAATTGTGGCAAGGCACAGATCTGGCCAAGGTTACAAAAAATTTTTGCTGCACTTAAGGTTCCTAAGAGCACAGTGGCCTCCATAAACCTTAAATGGAAGACGTTTGGGATGACCAGAACCCTTTCTAGAGCTGGCCATCTGGCCAAACTGAGCTATCGGGGGAGAAGAGCCTTGGTGAGAGAGGTAAAGAAGAACCCAAAGATCACTGTGGCTGAGCTCCAGAGATGTAGTCGGGAGATGGGAGAAAGTTGTAGAAAGTCAACCATCACTGCAGCCCTCCACCAGTTGGGGCTTTATGGCAGAGTGGCCCGACGGAAGCCTCTCCTCAGTGCAAGACACATGAAAGCCTGCATGGAGTTTGCTAAAAAACACCTGAAGGACTCCAAGATGGTGAGAAATAAGATTCTCTGGTCTGATGAGACCAAGATAGAACTTTTTGGCCTTAATTTTAAGCGGTATGTGTGGAGAAAACCAGGCACTGCTCATCACCTGTCCAATACAGTCCCAACAGTGAAGCATGGTGGTGGCAGCATCATGCTGTGGGGGTGTTTTTCAGCTGCAGGGACAGGACAACAGGTTGCAATCAAGGGAAAGATGAATGCGGCCAAGTACAGGAATATTCCGGACGAAAACCTTCTCCAGAGTGCTCAGGACCTCAGACTGGGCCGAAGGTTTACCTTCCAAGACAATGACCCTAAGCACACAGCTAAAATAACGAAGGAGTGGCTTCATAACAACTCCGCGACTGTTCTTGAATGGCCCAGCCAGAGGCCTGACTTAAACCCAATTGAGCATCTCTGGAGAGACCTAAAAATGGCTGTCCACCAATGTTTACCATCCAACCTGACAGAACTGGAGAGGATCTGCAAGGAGGAATGGCAAAGGATCCCCAAATCCAGGTGTGAAAAACTTGTTGCATCTTTCCCAAAAAGACTCATGGCTGTATTAGATCAAAAGGGTGCTTCTACTAAATACTGAGCAAAGGGTTTGAATTCTTAGGACCATGTGATATTTCAGTTTTTCTTTTTTTAAAAATCTGCAAAAAGGTCATCAATTCTGTGTTTTTCTGTCAATATGGGGTGCTGTGTGTACATTAATGAGGAAAAAAATGAACTTAAATGATTTTAGCAAATGGCTGCAATATAACAAAGAGTGAAAAATTTAAGGTGGTCCGAATACTTTCCGCCCCTACTGTATATATATATATATATATATATATATATATATATATATATATATATATACATATACATATTACTCTTCGCTATCTAGTTGGAGCTCGTTAATTGTAATCCGTTTGGTGGCAGATGAAAAAATAGATTCCAAGTAGTGTAGGCCTAAGGCTTCTGAGTACAGTGTTCCAGCAATGCAGTAAAGGGTTCTTGGGTAAAGATGTGTGCACACTGTGTTCAGTAATGGTGGTAGTGGATAGGTAAAGATTGAGCAAGTTTCTCTCTCACCAACGACCAAAATTGTTTCGCCATCTTCTGGACAGGAACATGGATGGCGACACTCCAGCAACGGCTCCTTTGTCTCGCTCTTCCTTAGCGACTTTCCCCACACGTCCGCACTGATGGGTAGGCACTGTAAATGGTTCTAGTGACAGAATGTCCATTAGTGGGTGACAGGCTCTAGCCTCTCAGGCCTTGGGGTGGAAGTAATGTTCCGCGTGGTAGGCCGCGACCTCTCTCTGTCACACAGAGAGGTCTGTCTTATGTCAGGCCCAGGAGCAAGCTCCTTTTTATTATCCCTCCCAGCAACTAACAGCGACGTATGCGTACCAACGTGACCACGCCTACGAGGCAGCGGCTTGCGTTCCACAGCCGATCTGCCGAAAACCGGAAGTAAACGAACAGAAACTAACAGCGACGTATGCGTACCAACGTGACCACGCCTAGGTGGTCACGCTGGTACGCATACGTCGCTGTTAGTTTCTGTTCGTTTACTTCCGGTTTTCGGCAGATCGGCTGTGGAACGCAAGCCGCTGCCTCGTTACTGTTACAGCCATCGGCCTTATACTAGCCGGCGGAACAGGTTCATCTGTTAGTCACTGTTTTTAACTATTTTTTGTAAGTGGACTGAACAAATAAAAGTCAATTTGGATTTACACTATGAGGCTCCTCTCTTCTCCATACATACGGAAATGATCTGGTGGACTTTTTTGGAGGACCATTAACAGCCCAACCAGGAAGAAGATCACGGAAACACAGAGGGTGATACCGATCGATTTCCTGCTGGTGGATTTACTTTCACTTGCCCATTACCCCTGCAGGGGTTGGGCTTTCCGGTGAGTGGGGACACAATTGGGGGTTCCAGAGAAGGAGATTATACAACGATCACAATTATTTACACGGGATTCTTTTGGAAGCAAAGTCACTTTTCACAGTCTTTTCCTTTTTATTTTTACATATATAGAACTTTAAATCTGCTCGGACACTTATATCATTTGGATGTGGATTTTGAAAATTCTGTTACATTACTACACTTTATCATACTATTGTTCATATCTGTACATATTTTGGATATATAATTTTTTTGGGTATTTTTTATGCTTTTTCCTTTGCGATTTTGCAGACTAGCACTAATACTACGCACATATTTATATATTATTTTTGCTGCACGTATTTCTTCTAGGATTATCCACACCGCATTTGCACTTGATTTTTTAATCATATGTTTTATTATGTGTTGTTTTACACCTGTGACACATACACCTGATATGTTGTTTGTTTATGATTTTTTCACAGTAGTTTTTATATACTACCACCACTTTGTAGGATATTAGTATCCTATTACATACATCTTTGAACAGCGCCACATTCCCCACTAGAGATTTCTTTATTTTTTGGATTCCACCTCGGTGGCTTTTTCCATTTTTTTGGGGGGGCTGCAGTTCTCCTTTAAAACATTGTCCTAAGCGCGGGAAATTTTGAGTTTGTGAAAGGACAATAAGAATTAAACATCTTGGAACTCTGACAAAATAGACAATTGTACCCCACTTCCAAGCAATGTTTCATATTCCTATTTCTGCATCAAATATCTGTGTGCTAAGTATACCTATTTTTTTTTACATAGGGGAGAAAAGACTCGGAGGACATCCCTCATCCGAGGAGACCACAGACCCCCCACCTCTGGAATAAGGGGAAATCCACCCAAGCCAAGCAGAGCAGGAGGAGGAAAACGTGGTGGAAATTGTCACCACAACAGGTGAGTGTCTGTGACCACAGGCTCAGGTAAGAGATGGATGTCGGCATATTTATAATACATGGTGTGTTTTTGTTTCTATCTTTTTAGGTGATGTTGTGGATCCAGGGCATTTCACCTCGGAAAGTGCACAGATCCTGATCGGGGAGATCATGGAGTACAATAGGGACTTGGAAAACATCCTGAAAAACATCAATGATGTTCAAAAAAAATGAAGAATATCATTGATGTTTTAGGGAGAGTTTAAAACCCCTCCAAATCCCTTGGGTTTTTTGTGTGCTAAAAATTTTTACCATTTTTTGACATATTTGCGAAAAGCCAAATTTTGAAGATGCACACAGTGTGTCAACATGTGCTATCTGCCATCACGGGAGATCAATGGACGCGTTTTGGGGGTGCAACCCCTTCCTCAATAATAAAGTAGCTGTGAGGAAGGGGTTGCACCCCAAAAACACGTCCCTTGGTCCCCCATGATGGCAGCTAGCACATGTTGACATTCGGCAATTTGTGTGCATCTTCAAAATTGGGCTTTTCGTGGGGTGACTTCACTCCATCTGAACGCAATATCAAACACAGTTTGTAAATACTCATGTCTGATATTGCCTTCAAGTTCTACCAAATGTGAACTTTGTAAGTTCAAGATTTGTGTCTTTCTGTTGGTTTTAAACATGCCTGTTTTATCTTAAATGGACATTTCTATTTTTTCTAATGTGACCGCAAAAATTATTATACAACAAACATGTTGGTTTATTTTAAAAACCTTTTCTAAATGCACATGTGATTGTGCTGGTATTAAAAAGATTATTAATCAAGAATGTGTGGATTATTGTCTCAACGCTCCAACACTTTTGTGGTGCTCTAATTGGTGTTTTCTGTGATAATGGGTATTATTTCCTAAGGGCAAATCCACTTTGCACTACAAGTGCAGTTTCAAGTGCAATTGTAGTGCAAAGTGTCTTTGCCTTTAGTAAATAACACCCAACAGTGCTTTGTAAGGTTACACAATCACGCCATTTTCAGGACTCACCACATTTCTGTCAGGGTCAGCTAAAAGAAACACAAGCAGTAAATGTCACCAAAGATTTGAGTAGTTATTTTTTTTTTATTATTTGAAAAAGGTTTCAGACATTGTCTGGCATATTGATAGCCCCCCTACCCGCAAAGTATTCAAGGTATCTTAGCCGGACATCACGGGCACTCAGGGGGGGCAAGCCAGGACGGCCACTTTCAAGCGCCGTCAGGGTTGTTTCATTTAGAATTCCGGCCTCAGGCCCAACTGAGCCAGCATAGTTGGCAGAATGTTGTCGTAAAAAGTTGTGTAGAGCACAGCACGCCAGGACAATATGATCAGTTTATACTCCGCCATGTGTATGGGTGTAAGAAATAGGCGGAACCGGCTGGCCATGATTCTAAACGTGTTCTCCACCACTCTTCTGGCTCTGGTCAGCCAGTAATTAAAAACCCTCTGGTCTGGGGTGAGGGTCCTCATCGGGAATGGCCGCATAACATGGTCCCCCAGCGCAAACGCTTCATCTGCAAGGAAGACGAATGGGAGTCCTTCCACATTGTCTTATGGAGGTGGCAAGTCCAAGCTGCCATTCTGGAGACGCCTGTAGAACTCCGTCTGGACGACGACTCCACCATCGGACATCCGGCCATTCTTCCCCACGTCCACATACAGGAACTCGTAAGTAGCCGACACCACCACCAACATCACAATACTATTGAACCCCTTGTAATTATAATAGTATGACCCTGAGTTGGGTGGTGGGACGATGTGGACGTGTTTCCCATCAATTGCCCCTCCGCAGTTAGAAAAGTCCCACCGCTGGGCAAAGTGGGAGGCCACAGTCTGCCATTCCTGTGGCGTGGAATGAAACTGTGGAGTCAAACAACAACAAAAATTAGTCATTTTGCACATAAACAGGGA
Source organism: Aquarana catesbeiana (assembly GCF_042186555.1). NCBI lineage: Eukaryota > Metazoa > Chordata > Amphibia > Anura > Ranidae > Aquarana > Aquarana catesbeiana. The sequence continues at coordinate 226,562,758 of NC_133332.1, read as the reverse complement.
AAGCAGATTAGACACAAACATTCTTGGCCAACATCAAGATAACATTTATTTGATGGAGTTTTTAAAGACCAAAGTATAAGGTACACCTATCAGATCCCCCCCCCCCCTCATGGGCCATTTTTAACATTTTAGGGGGGGGGAGGAGCTCTTGGACAGGTAACCCTCTCCACTTCATTGAGAGATGAATGCCTAAATAATGGGTATTACTTTGGCCAGCCCCTCCTTAGTTACACTATTGGCAGCCCACTGGACAGGTAAGAAGTGTCATAATACAAAGAGATAAATACACATATAAATACACATTGTACACATTTGAGTACATTTGGAAATTCTACTATTACCTATCAAGATAATAATTGTATACAAAATCTTTAAACAGTATCATTTGAAAGTATACAGGCAGGCAGGGCCGATCCTAGGGTCACAGACGCCTGGGTGCAGAAATATTTCTGGCGCCCCCACATGGGCGTGGTCATCTTACAAACTCCTCCCCTTTACACATGTTTCTATGGCAACAATTCAAACACAGAGATGCTCCCCTAAGAAGTCTTCTAGGATCCTCCCATGATCTTCTAACAATAAAAAAAATACAGTAAGAGCGTACACTAATGAGTCTCTCTAATTCACACAGAGAGGGCTTCTGTTAGAAAGAGCCCCCAGACATAGTACAGGAACAGGTCAGAGACTGCAGACATGATACAGGTGATGGTCAGAGACTGCAGACATAGTACAGCAGAAGGTCAGAGACTGTAGATAGAATACAGGAGACAGTCAGAGAGTGCAGACATATTACAGGAGATGGTCAGAACTGCAGACATATTTCCGGAGATGGTCAGAGAGTGCAGACATATTACAGAAGGCGGTCAGAGACTGCACACATATTACAGGAGATGGTCAGAGAGTGCAGACATAGCACAGGAGATGGTCAGAGACTGCAGACATAGTACAGGAGATGGTCAGAGAGTGAAGACATATTACAGGAGGCGGTCAGAGAGTGCAGATATAATACAGGAGATGGTCAAAAGACTGCAGACATACTACAGGAGATAATGGCCGATCGGCCCTCTCACCTGACCCAGCAACAACGGTTCCTCTGATCAGGAGTCAGCTCACTCTGAATTGCCCGTGGCGACTCCGCTGGGTAGAGCCCAGATCTGCATTCTGGCAATGACTCCATTCCTTTCTCCACAGGGCAGCGGGGTTCTCTCTCTTATGGTGTTCCCTCAGCACTGTCCTCTCCCTCTGGAGTCCTGGGTGTACTTCCCTGAATGCTTTCCCGGGCTCCTGGCTCTCTCTCTCTCCCATTCAGCTGAGCATGCTGTGTGGGCTGCAGTTTCCGTGTTACAGGGGGGCTGCCAGTCCTCGGGACTACATGTCCCACAATCCTCTTCTCTGATTATATTTTTATTCTATTTCTTCCCTGGCCGATATGAAGGCGGGGGAAGAAACATAGTGGGGAAGCTGTGCTGGCAAGCGCTGCTCACTAGTACAGCAGCGCGAGGAGAGGGAGAGGGAGGGGAGGGAGAGGGAGGGGGGGAAAGAAGAGCCCACGGCTGCAGTGACGTCACTAGGGTTGGTGTCACCCAGTGCGGTAAAACATGTTGTCACCCCCCTCTCCACCAACTATAGTCGCCTGTAAGTACAGACTCCCTCCATTAAGTATATACCCCCTCCGTCAGTGCAGACGCCCCACTAAGTATAAACCCCTCCCTCAGTACAGACCCCCCTTCATTAATACAGACCCCCAGGACAAACCACCCCCCCTCCATTAGTACAGACTCCCCACACAAACCACCCCCCCTCCATTAGTACAGATCCCCCACACAAACCACCCCCCTCCATTAGTACAGACTCCCCCCACGAACCACCCCCCTCCATTAGTACAGACTCCCCACACAAACCACGCCCCTCCTTTAGTACAGACTGCCCCCACGAACCACCCCCCTCCATTAGTACAGACCCCCCCATAAACCACCCCCCCATTAGTACAGACCCCCCTCAGGACAAACTACCCCCCCTCTATTAGTACAGACCCCCCATAAACCACCCCCCATTAGTACAGACCTCCCTCAGGACAAACTACCCCCCCTCCATTAGTACAGACCCCCCCCCACAAACCACCCCCCTCCATAAGTACAGACCCCCCACACAAACCACCCCCCTCCATAAGTACAGACCCCCCGCACAAACCACCCCCCTCCATTAGTACAGACCCCCACACAAACCACCCCCTCCATTAGTACAGACCCCCCACACAAACCACCCACCTCCATTAGTACAGACCCCCCACACAAACCACCCCCTCCATAAGTACAGACCCCCCACACAAACCACCCCCCTCCATAAGTACAGACCCCCCACACAAACCACCCTCCTCCATTAGTACAGACCCCCCACACAAACCACCCCCCTCCATTAGTACAGACCCCCCACACAAACCACCCCCCTCCATTAGTACAGACCCCCCACAAACCACCCCCCTCCATTAGTACAGACCCCCCCCACAAACAACCCCCCCTCCATTAGTACAGATCCCCCCTCCATTAGTACAGACCCCCCCTCAGGACAAACCTCCCCCCTCCATTAGTACAGACCCCCCGATAAACTAACCCCCCCATTAGTACAGACCCCCCTTCAGGACAAACTACCCCCCTCCATTAGTACAGACCCCCCTCCATTAGTACAGAACCCCCCTCCATTATTACAGATTCCCCGAGTCCCCCCCACAGACCCCCCCCTCAGGACAAACCCCACCCGGGTGGCAGCTGGAGAGGAGAGGACAGTGTACAGCCGCGCCACCCGGGTGGAGAAGATCGTGACCGAGAGGAGAAAAACAAATGACAGGTACTGTACGCCGCGCGGCACGGACCGCCCCGCCCCCCAACGACGTCACTGCGTGGGTCTCTCTCCGAACAGAGACAGCCGCTCCGATCTCCTCTGACAGGAGGATGGAGGGGGGGCGGACTTGGGCAGGAAACACAGCGGCGGCGGAGAGAGCGGCCTGTGGACACCAACAAGGAGAGGAGGAGGAGGGAGGGGAGCACTCTGGCGCTTGAGCGCCCCACCTCTGTGGCGCCTGGGTGAACTGCACCCCATGCACCCGCCTAGGATCGGCCCTGCAGGCAGGCCCTTGCACTACATGCTTTGGGGAATTCATCCATACATCTGACCACAGAGATGGGTATAATGTGTATGGGTTTGGCAAAGTCAGCAGATAGATGATTGAGGATAGATAGAGAATTGGTATCAGCTGACTTAGCAGTTGGGGGGAGGGAGGGTTCCAAAAGATTTGGGGACCCCCAAAAAAAAGCCTCTGGCACTCTGCCTGAATTTAAAGCACAAATCACATTTTAAAACATTTTAGGGGGTGTTTGGGGTAAAGCACTACTATGGAGCTTGTTAAGTGAATACACAAGGTGAATATAGGGCCAGGAGACCATGCTGGGGAGGTAAGTGAAGGCAAATATGTATGAAGGAGAAAAAAAATAATTACATAAAAATCCAGCATGCATGAGGACAAAGGGGACATTCTCAGCATATTCCAATCATGGTAATTTGGGAATGAGGAAAGTAATACAATATATTATCAAACATTAAATACAATAAAATGTGATATTAAAGGATAAATCTTACCTTAATATACTCCTTCTGCAGGACCTGGATGATGGTAGAACAGGTCTCCGGGATAATGATCCCCAGAGCCTGGGGGGAGATGCCTGTTGAGAACTTCAAGTCCTGCAGGCTTCTCCCCGTCGCCAAGTACCGCAGGGTGGCGACGAGCCTCTGCTCCGGAGTGATGGCTTGCCTCATGCAAGTATCCTGCCTACTGATATAGGGGGTCAGCAAAGCCAACAAACGGTGAAATACGGGGTCCATCATCCGGAGAAGGTTCCTGAAATCATCAGAATTATTTTCACGGATCTCACGGAGCAAAGGCATATGACAGAACTGGTCACGCTGAAGCAACCAATTCTTGGTCCATGAACTCCTCCCCACACTGTTCATGGACTGGACTTGTGTCAAGGTCAGGACCCCAACACCAAGCCCCCGCACAGCACGAACTCTACGAGGAGTACGTACACGCAACATGGCTAGAAAACGGTCGGCTGCTCAAAACGAAGTAACAGAACGCACTGAAGAACAGCAAGGCCTGTGAAGAGCGACCTGAAAAACAGTAATGAACGAACAAGAACACAATGACAAGAGTCACGTGTAACTCGCTGCACGCACTGAAGAGCAGATACAAACCCACAAGCACAAACTGAACAGCAGAAAACGATCTGAAAACCACGAGTCTGAAAAAGCGCGAATCGTCTCTCACCAAACTTTTACTAACACGAGATTAGCAAAAGGAGCCCAAAGGGTGCCGCGCTTGGTTCTGAACTGGCCTTTTCTAGTCTCGTCGTACATGGTGTACGTCACCGCGTTCTTGGCGATCGGAAATTCCGTCAACTTTGTGCGACCGTGTGTACGCAAAACAGGTTTGAGCCAACATCCATCGGAAAAAATCCATGGATTTTGTTGTCGGAATGTCCGATCTATGTCCGATCGTGTGTACGGGGCATATCACTGATTACATTTGGCATAGGGATAGGGAGAGTAAATAATTTGCACATACTGATTCCATAATCTTTAGGAACAAATACCTTATAATGTCCCATACAATAAAAACTAGACATATCTCTAAAAATCTTGGTGTGACACAGTGTGTACCGAGGAAAAAATGATACCCAATGATCTGCAGAAGTTTGGGGAGACAGTAGCCAGGATCTTCTGTGTCTTCTTTCGGCTTGTCTGTTGTCTAACTTCTGGGTCTTGTATCACTTGCTTCACCCCACCTTTGTTGCTCTCTTTACTCTGGTCACTTGGATCCACTGGGGACACTGTTCCGTCAGGACTGCTGTTCTGTTCACTGTTGTCTGAGGTCCAAAGGGGAATCCAGATCCCTTGACTTTATTCAGTTGCTTTCTCACGACCACATCTCTGGTTGGAAAGGGTGTGTTGATTCCCGTGAAGAGACAGATACGTCACCATAGATGCCATTCAAGGTCTGAATCAATTTCCTACAATACCCTTCTTGAATCAATTTCAAATTATGGAAACAGGTGGGCCTTTTGCCCAGGGTGTTGGAAATGGTCTCCCCATAATCACTTCAAATGGTGATAGCTTAGTTGTTTCATTCAGCAGGTGTCATTCTTGTTTCCCGCTAGTACTGCTGGCAGCACAATTTCCCATTTGGCAAATGTGCCTCCAGTAACCATCCTAATCTTGTCCCCAATTGTTCCTAGTCATCCTTTCCACCATACCAACACTTTGTGGGTGGCAAGGAATGTGGAACTCCTATTCAATCTGTCATTGCCTTACAAGTTCCTGACATACCTTAGAAATGAAATCTGGCCCATTGTCTGAATTGATCTGTAATGGACCGTCCCATCTTGGTATGATTTCTCTTACTAATATCTTTACCATTATTTTAGCATCTTCCCTATTACAGGTGAAGACTTCTGATCACTTAAAAAACACATCTACAATTACTAAAAAATATTTCAATCTACAAATGTGTGAAAGGAGTTAATAAAAAAAGTGGGGCACTACTTTGAGCATGCTTACCTTCCCCTCTTTGGCAATGGCCCCTTCCGGAGTCATTTCCAAACATTATGAAGACCAATACAAAAGATCTTCCTTTGTTGCAAAAGTCTGCAGTGTCTACTTTTATGCTAAATACCTGGTGTATTTTATTATGTACCTATTTGCCAATGCTTATTTATGGGCTGCTCGAGACCAGGGTGCCCTTGTCCTACCTTATGCTTATTCTATGGCCAGGTTAATGTTTCTCACGTGGAATGTACGTGGTCTACGCGATAAACTGAAATGCACTGCTGCTTTGTCCTTTCTAAAGACACAACATGCAGGCATTATAGTTCTGCTAGAGACCCACGTGGAGGGGTCCATGTAGCAGGCGCTGAGGCAGGCCTGGATTGGATGGGCATTTCATGCCACCCATGCATCCTTCTCCAGGGGTGTCTCTGTGCTCGTTGCCAAATCAGTGCCCTTTGAACTTCGGAGAGTGGTGTCAGACCCCCAGGGCAGATATATTTTCTTACTCGCCAAGTTAGCGGGTGATTTGCTACTAATATTAGCATGGTATGTTCCACTGCCTTATAATTCCACTATCCTCAGCGAGGGCTTTTCATTTATGGCCAGGTATCCATCTATACCAGCTATCTGGCTGGGAGACTTCAATATGATTGAGAATCCATGTCTATACCGAATGTCCTTGGGGCTGCAGTCTCCCATGCTGGACCGTGACACCAGGTTCAATCGCCTGCTGACTAGTTTTAACTTGGTGGATACCTGGCTATACTTGCACCCCACCCATCAGGCCTATTCCTGCTTCTCTGGCTCAAACTCATTTATGTCTCGTATAGACTTTATATGGCTGTCCCATGCTTTAATCCCTATGTTGCGGGCTGCGGGATGTGGCCCCCGAATGCTATCAGACTACTACTCGTATTAGATAGAACTATCCTCATATACTGCCCCACTGTCCTTGAATTGGAGATTGAATCCATTCTGGCTAACTATTCTTCCTGATAGTGACAGGTTGGCATGGGAGTGGACAATTTTCTTCAATAACAACGTAGATACGGCCTTTCCTTTAGTGATCTGGGAAACCTTTAAGAAACACATTAGACTATTGCTTACTGAATCCATCTCTAGGTTCAAACGAAATTCTAAAGCTGATTATGTTCATGCCGATGTCTGAGGACCAATACGTCTCCTCGCCGTCACCTGACTTCTTGGCACAATTGAAACTGTAGACCAGGGTAGTGGACTAACTGTATCAGGAACGGGCTAAACATAGGTTGTTTTTTAGCAAACAAAAGATCTTTGAGCAGGGCGAGCACCCGGGTAAATTACTGGCCTATCTAGCGCATCTGGACTCCAGACCACCAGTGGTAATTACCTTACACTCAGACACGGCAGGGGACATTACAGACCATGCGGTCTACACATCTAAATTGCATTATCCTGTGGGGATCTCTTGAACCTTCTTGAGACACTGGATCTCCCCAAATGAACTGCTGAACAGGTGGATATGTTGGAGGCCCCGATCTCAGAGGATGACATTACCCTTGCAATAGCTCAGTTTGCAAAGGCTAAAGCTCCTGGCTCTGATGGCCTGCCCATTAAATTCCAAGTCCATTTTTCTGATGTCCTGGTCCCTAGACTTGTGGCCCTTTATCAAGCTATATTCAAAGCCACAACCCTTCCTGAATCTATGAGGGAAGCGATCATAGTCCTTATCCCTAAACCGGGTAAGGACCCCCATCGCTCAGAATCTTACAGGCCTATTTCCTACTACAAGCAGACAACAACATTAAGGCCAAAATCCTGGCTCTACACTTAAACAATGTTATTTTTTCATTGATACATTCAGATCAAACTGGCTTCATGCCAGCAAAAAACACGGCATTCAATACCAGATGTCTGTTCATGAACCTTCAGGCCTCCCATGACCGAATCGGCTCTAGAGTAGTAGTTTCCCTTGATGCGGCCAAGGCATTTGACTCGGTTGAATGGCAGTGCCCTCGCAGCTTTGGATTCGTCCCCAACTTCGTCAAATGGCTCACCATACTCTATGATACACCACAGGCTACGGTGGTAGCAAATGGTTTGACGTATGATGCTACGCTTTCCCGATTTCAAGAGGGCCGCGGCAGGGGTGCCCCATTTCACCCCTCCTATATGCACTGGATGTAGAACCCTTAGCGGACGCCCTTAGAGAACACCCTGATGTTAGAGGGTTAACATCTATATCTGTGGTGAAAAAGGTGGGGCTATATGCAGACGACATGTTCCTTTACCTGGCTGACTCTGGCCCTTCCCTTTCAACTGCGTTACAGATCATAGACAATTTCGGTAGATTCTCAGGCCTTAAAATAAATTGGGACAAGTCCCAGATTCTCCCCATGGATACGTTTTCCCCATCTGAAGACCAGGCTAACATGCTCTTACTTAGAGTTAGCACTTTTAAACACTTAGCGGTTCAGGTTTCTAGGGATGTAGCTGATTATGTCTCACTAAATGTACAGCCTCTTCTCTGGCTGATTAAAGCTAAAACACAGATGTGCGCCAAATTGCCGTTGGGAGTTATGGGTCGGTTGGGACTAGTTAAAATAATACTTTTACCTAAAATTCGGTATGTACTATGGCACTCCCCGGTCTACCTTCCACTTAGATACTTTAAAACTATGGACACTTTGCTACAATCTTTCATTTGGGGGCCCAGTAGACATAAACTATCCTGGAAGGCTCTTCAGATTCCAACTTCCCTAGGGGGCCTTGCAGTTCCGGACTTTGGATCATATTACCTACTGGCACAGCTCTTGCCTTGCCTTGGCATGTCACTCAGTGGACTCACGACTTCCACGTCCATTTTGCGATCTGCTGCCTGGCCTGTATGGCTCATTGGAGCTCCCAAAATGCTCTAGCCTTTTATTTCAGCACAAGCGGATCTGGGATCTGGCAATGTCCAAGATGGGAACAACTGGGCACTATATTAATTGTCATGACCTTGCAGTAATACATTCATGACCTGTCTGTTTCTTACCTGGTCTGTGTATCAGCCTTGAGGCTTGTACTCTCACACCTGCATGCTTAATTAATCTTCCCTCTGTGTGGCTCCACCCTAGCCTCAACAGGAACCACTATTTAACACCATATTCTCCAAGCCTGCCTTGCCGTGCAATATTGTGCGTTTGGCTTCCTGTTTGCCGTGTGCTCTAAGTTTGTCTCTGTCTCTGTCTCTGTTACCGATCTTGGCTTGTTCCCGGCTATTCCTGTCTGCTTGTGACCCTGACCTTTGGCGCGTTCTCGACTATCCCTGTTTGCCTGTGACCCTGACTTTTGGAGTGTTCTCTGTTATCCTTGTCTGCTAGTTGCCCCGACATTATTATTCCTTGCTGTCCTGGGCTGCTGTTTCCTCTCCATCCTCCTGTAGCCTACCGTGTGCGTGAGCTGGGAGACCCTGGGGGCCGCGACCTGGAGCCAATTGCAGCCCAGTCCATCCTCACCACTAGAGGCTCATTGAACACCAACTGGCTCTTAGACTCCGCGCCCTGGGGAATCTATGCTCTAACTCACTGTGGGATCCCTGTTGGTGCTCCAGGGGACCTGCCTTCCTGAACCACCCGGAGTTCCATCTGCAGCAGTCAGCCTTAGGGTCCACTATCATAGCGGTGCACTCCTGACCCCAACGGGGTGCATCTGTCACCTGGATACAGGTGACCTGACAGTTTGCACGGCCATGGACCCGTCTGATGTGCCGCTACCTGCTGATGATCAGCTGCAGGGCATAGTCCACAGACTCGAGACCCAGGAATCTAATCAGACCCAGGTGATGCGATTCCTTCAGGATTTGGCTTCCCGCTTTGAACAACTTCAAGCCTCCTTAGGCTTCCCGGTTCCACAACCGCAATCGGCTGCCGTATCAGCTCCGCTTACAGTCGCAGCCGCTAACCCTTTGCACTTACCACCTCCGTCCCGTTACTTTGGGGATGCCAAGGCCTGCAGAGGGTTCCTTAGCCAGTGTACCATTCATTTCGAACTCCAACCCTAAAACTTCAAGTCTGATCTGGCAAAGGTAGCCTATATTATTTCTCTCCTGTCCGGCGAGGCTTTAGCTTGGGCTGCCCCTATGTGGGAGAGGAAAGACCCAGTGGTTTCCAGCCTCTCTAATTTTCTGAAACTCTTCCGGAAAATCTTTGAGGAACCAGGTCGTGTCTCTTCAGCGGCCAGCGCCCTCTTACGTCTCCGCCAAGAGTCTGCTTCTATGGGACAGTATGCTCTTCGTTTCCGCATACTGACGGCTGAGCTGAGCTGGAACAATGAGGCCTTAGTCGCAACCTTTCTGCATGGCCTTTCTGATAGAGTGAAGGACGAACTAGCAGGAAGAACCATCCCCACTGATCTGGACGAAGTTATCTCCCTGTGTAACCAGATAGATATTCGTTTTCAGGAAAGGACCCTAGAAAAGCGACGCCAGCACTCCTTGGTCCTTAGTCAGCCCGAGCTCCCCTCTCTTCGTCCTGTGGAGCATCTCCTGCCAACTAAGGAACCCATGCAGCTGGGCCAGACCAGGCCATCCCCCGAGGAACCTGCTAGGCGCAGAACTCTGGGCCTGTGTCTCTGCTGTGGGGGCAAAGGTCATTTTCGTGACACATGCTCATTTCGTCCAGGAAAAGCTCGGGTAATACATCTGGAAGGTGGAGTGTTGGACCCAGAAAAGTCATCTTCTCGTCTCCTTCTTTCGGTGTTTCTTCATGTTGGCGTTTCCTCCCACTCGGCCTTGGCTTATCTGGATTTGGGAGCCGCTGGCAACTTTATGGACTGGAGAACTGCATCTTCCATGAACCTTACCCTTTTACCCCTCACCACTCCATTGGTGGTCTCGGCGATTGATGGCACTGTTCTTCCAGGGGGGCCTATCCGCTTCCAGACCCCTCCTGTTAAGATGTCGGTAGGGATACTCCACCAGGAGTGGATATCCTTTCTTATCCTTCCTAAGGTCTCAACCCCTATCGTATTGGGGCTTCCTTGGTTGCAGCTCCACTCTCCACACATTGACTGGACTTCTGGGCAGATCCTGGCTTGGGGTCCCTCCCGTTTCTCTTCCTGCCTACTCAAGGTTGCCCCTAAGGGGAGACTTCCCGTGGCTACCACCTCAGTATCCTCTGCCCTTCCCGCTGCATATAGCGATTTCCGGGATGTGTTCTGTAAAAAGTCAGCTGAGGTGCTTCCTCTTTACAGGTCCTTTGACTGTGCCATTGACCTTGTTCCCCGAGCAGCTCTACCCAGGGGTCGTGTCTACCCTCTGTCCATCCCAGAGACCCAGGCCATGTCTGAGTATGTTGCAGAAAATCTAGAAAAAGGATTCATCCGGAAATCCTCATCGCCTGCAGGAGCAGGGTTCTTTTTTGTTGCCAAAAAGGATGGTACCCTAAGACCCTGCATTGACTACCGAGGCCTAAACGCAGTAACGATCAAAAATCAATACCCTCTACCCCTAATATCGGAACTATTTGACAGGTTGAAAGGTGCCTCCATTTTTACCAAGTTGGATCTCAGGGGTGCATACAATTTGATCCGAATACGGAAAGGGGATGAATGGAAAACTGCATTTAACACTAGAGATGGGCATTACAAGTACTTGGTCATGCCCTTTGGTTTGTGTAACACCCCAGCGGTGTTCCAAAACTTTATTAACGAAATCTTCAGGGATCTGCTTTACCAATTTGTTGTCATCTACCTGGATGACATTCTCATCTTTTCAGATAGTCTGTCGGTTCACAGAGACCATGTCCGGATTGTACTTCAGCGCCTTAGAGAAAATAATCTGCATGCCAAGCTGGAGAAATGTTCTTTTGAATGTTCTGAAGTCCTGTTTCTGGGATGCTTCGTCTCTAACTTCGGTCTTCGTATGGATCCTGGGAAGGTCTCGGCTATTACCAACTGGCCTCTTCCTGCCGGCCTCAAGGCCACGCAGCGCTTTCTTGGGTTCACTAATTATTACAGGCAGTTCATTAGGACTTACTCCTCTATTGCTGCGCCAATTATCTCCTTGACCAAGAAGGGTGCTAATGCCAAGGAGTGGTCCCCCAAAGCTGTCTCTGCCTTTCATGATTTGAAACAGGCCTTCATTTCTGGACCTTTGTTGAGGCGACCTGACCCGAGGGATCCCTTTTTTATTAAAGTGGACGCTTCCTCAACTGGGGTGGGAGCTGTGCTTCTTCAATCCTTTGGGAAAAAACATCTACCATGTGCGTTTTTCTCCAGAAAATTTTCTCAGGCGGAGAAGAATTACGCTATTGGTGATCAGGAACTTCTTGCGATTAAATTGGCGTTGGAGGAGTGGCGTCATCTCTTGGAGGGTTCCCCACATTCCATAACAATTTTCACTGACCATAAAAATCTGCAGTACTTACAGAATGCCAAACGATTGAATCCCAGACAAGCCAGGTGGAGTCTCTTCTTTTCCTGTTTTAACTTCACCATTACATTCAAACCTGGTTCCTGCAACAGTCGGGCTGATGCACTCTCTAGATCTTTTGGCATTCAGGATGAGGAGCCTACCATTGAACCTGAGCCGATTATCCCTACTTCATGCATCCTTGCCCATTCAACCACCCTGAAGTAAAAAATTCCTCCTGGCAGGACCTTCGTCCCCACTGAGCTAAGAGCTAAGATTCTTCGTTGGGGACATGACTCCAAGATGGCAGGTCATGCTGGGTTTCTTCGATCCTTCCTCCTCATCAGTCGCCACTACTGGTGGCCTACTCTCCGTTCGGATGTCAAAGACTATGCTAAGGCTTGTCATGTCTGTGCCCAGTCTAAGTCCTCCACGCAGGCTCCTGCTGGTCTTCTCATGCCCTTGCCCATTCCCAAGGAGCCCTGGTCTCACATAGCCATGGACTTCATCACCGATCTTCCACCTTCTGAGAAGAATACGGTCATTTGGGTGGTAATTGATCGATTCTCCAAGATGGCCCATTTTGTTCCTCTTCCTGGTCTCCCTTCTGCTCCTGCCTTGGTTCCCATTTTCGTACGAGAGATTTTCCGTCTTCATGGTGTCCCTTCCCATGTAATTTCAGACAGGGGTGTTCAGTTTACTTCTCACTTTTGGAGAGCCTTTTGCAAAATCCTGAACATTACCTTGGATTTTACCTCTTCTTACCATCCCCAATCCAATGGCCAGACTGAAAGGGTTAATCAGGAGTTGGAGGTCTTTCTCCGTATCTTGGTCTCGGCCCATCACGGTGATTGGGTCTCATTACTTCCGTGGGCAGAGTTCTCCCACAACAATCATGTCAACGTCAGTTCTCAGAAGACACCCTTTGTCACTGTTTATGGAAGATATCCTCAGCTCCCTCTTCCTATGACCTGTTCTTCTGACATCCCAGCTTTGGCTACTGTTCAGGAATCATTCAATTCCTTGTGAGCTGACGTTAAGCTGCCAACAAGTTCAAAAGTTTTGCTGACCGTCGCAGGCGTAAGCCGCCTTCTCTACAGCCAGGAGACAAAGTCTGGCTTTCTACCAGGAACATCAGACTCCGGGTTCCTTCTCTCAAGTTTGACCCGAGATTCATTGGTCCTTACAATATAATTTCTAAGCTGAATCCTGTTTGTTTTAAACTCCAGATCCCTAAAAGCCTCAGGATCTCAAACTCCTTTCATGTATCCCTTCTGAAACCTTTAGTTTTCAATAAGTTCTCTCGACCTCTCCCTACCTTGGCTCCAGTCTCTGAAGATGATCAGGAGTACGAGGTTAGTCAAATTTTGGATTCTCGCTTCTATAAAGGTGTCCTTCAATATCTCGTGGATTGGAAAGGCTTCGGTCCTGAGGAGAGATCTTGGGTTTCTGCATCTGTCTTCGCACCTCGTCTTCTGAGGAAGTTCCATTTGAAGTTCCCCTCCAAGCCTGGTCCAAAGCGGGGGAGGGGGAGGCCTCATAAGAGGGGGGGTACTGTCATGACCTTGCAGTAATACATTCATGACCTGTCTGTCTCTTACCTGGTCTGTGTATCAGCCTTGAGGCTTGTACTCTCACACCTGCATGCTTAAGTAATCTTCCCTCTGTGTGGCTCCACCCTAGCCTCAACAGGAACCACTATTTAACACTGTATTCTCCAAGCCTGCCTTGCCGTGCAATATTGTTTGTTTGGCTTCCTGTTTGCCGTGTGCTCTAAGTTTGTCTCTGTCTCTGTTACCGATCTTGGCGTGTTCACGACTATTCCTGTCTGCTTGTGACCCTGACCTTTGGCGCGCTCTCGACTATCCCTGTTTGCCTGACTTTTGGAGTGTTCTCTGTTATCCTTGTCTGCTAGTCGCCCCGACATTTGGCTACCTCCTTACTATTCCTTGCTGTCCTGGGCTGCTGTTTCCTCTCCATCCTCCTGTAGCCTACCGTGAGCGTGAGCTGGGAGACCCTGGGGGCCGCGACCTGGAGCCAGTTGTAGCCCAGTCCATCCTCACCACTAGAGGCTCTGGTGAACACCAACTGGCTCTTAGACTCCGCGCCCTGGGGAATCTATGCTCTAACTCACTGTGGGATCTGTGTTGGTGCTCCAGGGGACCTGCCTTCCTGAACCACCCCAAGTTCCATCTGCAGCAGTCAGCCTTAGGGTCCACTATCATAGCGGTGCGCTCCTGACCCCAATGGGGTGCATCTGTCACCTGGATACAGGTGACCTGACATTAATACTCCCTTGTGGTACAACAAACTTCTCCCAGAACTTCTTCAGATACCCAATCCTACTGTATGGATATCTAAGGGAGTTTACTTACTGTCCCAGATTTTCATAAATGGTAGAGATGAGCGGTTCGTTTAGTACGAATCGAAAATTCTTACTAATTTCAGAAAATTCGTACATTCGGAAGCATCCGAAATATAAATTTCTATGCTTCCTAATTGTATACGAAATACGAAATTTCGTTGATGAATTTCGGATCCAAATTCCGTTACAACGGAAATGTGGTTTGTTGAGGTTTTCTTCTGCTGCTTAGTGACGGTTGGGAAAATTACCTTTTTTAATATGGGAGTGGGAGACTGGTACTGGTAGTCGATGGGAGATTCAGAATCGGACAAAATAAGAATGTTTGTTAATATCATTTTATCATTGTCATAATAATTACGATTATTTGTTATGATGAAGTTAAAAACCCAGGAAGTCAAGTCAGCACAGCACAGGGATGGTGGGAGCCCCTCATGATGAGCACAGCAGGGGTACAGCCCCAGGAGGAAGTCAGCACAGCACAGGGATGGTGGGAGCCCCTCATAATGAGCACAGCACAGGGATGGTGGGAGCCCCTCATAATGAGCACAGCAGGGGTTCAGCCCCAGGAGGAAGTCAGCACAGCACAGGATAGTGGGAGCCCCTCATAATGAGCACAGCAGGGGTACAAACCCAGGAAGTTAGCACAGCACAGAGATGGTGGGAGCCCCTCATAATGAGCACAGCAGGGGTACAAACCCAGGAAGTCAGCACAGCACAAGGATAGTGGGAGCCCCTCATAATGAGCACAGCAGGGGTACAGCCTCAGGAGGAAGTCAGCACAGCACAGGGATGGTGGGAGCCCCTCATAATGAGCACAGCACAGGGATGGTGGGAGCCCCTCATAATGAGCATAATGAGTCAACAACTGCCATATTGAGAAAGGTATTTGTTGCCTTTTAAATTCATCACAACGAACGTTCGTAATTGTTACGAAAAGTTAACAAACCTAACGAAAATTCGTATTTCGTACGAATCCAGATTGAATTTCGGACACGAATTACGAAATACGAATTAACGGCTAATACTAAACAGAACGGAACGGAACAAAACTAATTTATTGACGGCGCACATGTCTAATAAATGGAGCACTTAAAACCTTTGATCAATTAAAGGCAGAATTTAACCTCCCCAACTATATGTTCTTCCATTTTCTCCAGGTACGCCATGCCCTCCATACCCAGTTCACCGGCTCCTACCTCAACCTACCATCCCTGGATGCACTTGACACAATTTGTAGTAATGAACCACGTCAACTTATATCTTTTTTTTACAAAATGCTCATTACTCCAGCTCTCACTAAACTTGCCTACACTGTTAAGACTAAATGGGTTAATGATGTTGGGGAGTTGGATGATGAGGACTGGGACGAGGAGACCTGCACTCTAGTATCCCCCAAAATGTCGGATAGGCTTATGCAAGTCTACATAACACACAGGGCATACTTGACTCCGCACCAATTAGCCAAATTCTGTCCTTCGCATAGTTCCATGTGCCCCAGATGTTTGATATCAGCTGGCACCAATGGCCATCTCCTCTGGCACTGCCCCCCGTATTCGAGGATACCGGTCACAGATTGTCCAATTTCTACATGATCAGATGGGCTCACCAGTGTCCCTTGATCCTAAGCAATGCCTGTTGGATATCTTTCCTGACACTGATATAGATAAATACACTCTTAGATTCCTGCATGAAACCTTGTTTGTAGCTAGAAAGATTATAGCTCGAAATTGGATCCAGGCTGCGGTTCCTACAGTGGCTGCATGGATTGCTGAAATTAATAATACCCTATCATACAAAAAGATTATTTACATCAATAGAGGGTGTCCGGGAAAATATAATAAAATCTGGGACAGATGGCTCCAGTCCTCATCAACCTGTGTCTCCTGAATAGCTGATTGTAACTGGCCTTGTGTGGCTCGTGTGAATTAAATACATCATATGGTCTATACTGTAAATGAAAAACAATCATCACCAGTATTGTTCCTTTTTGTTGGTTTATTTTTTTATGTATGCATATATTTGTTTCTCTTTATTGGGTTATGTCTCTTTGATATGACTTGAAATGCCTGAGTACCATGTATACTATTGCATAAAAACGCTATAAAGTTTGTTTCCAAATAAAAAAAAATAAAAAAGAGAAGTCTCCAGTGTCCGTAACATATACTCTTGTCTTGTGATAGATTGGGAGGGGACAGAGCAACCATGTCCACTGTTCTAAAGACATCTACAAAAACATCAAGCACATTAGAAATGCGTTGACATTAGATCAGACTTCAGTGAGGTCATAGAATGCATAAATTCTATACAGTCATGTTATTCCACCACCTCATCTTCCCCTCCCTTCAAACCAAACATGGTATTCAGAATAGGAGCCGGCATGCCTTGTAACGGAACTGAAACTACTTTGGAAAACAAAGACTACAGGTGACAGCTTACTCCCGTGGTCTTATGCTAGGTTGGCTGCCTTGGTTTTACAGTTGTCCCCTTGTGTACAAATGGTTTACAATACACAAAGAGTCCCAACCCCGGTGCAATAACCATTGCAGTTTTTTTTAACCTTGTACAAACATATATTTTCTTATCATTCCAAGTCACCAGGTCCGGGGGTTCTGTCTAAGTGCTTTGTCTGAGTATATTGTCAAAAATGGGATGTTAGGTATCTATTGGTGGCAGTAACCAATTGTACCTGAAGAGGACGGCATGTCTTTTGTTTAGTGGGCGTGCCACTCCCACGACAGCTGTAACCCTTGCAGAACTTAATTTGCGTTCCCTGAGGGTGAGTGTGAACCCCAAATACTCAACCTGTGGGAGACAGAGCTGGACCTTGGACTGGGAGACCTTTTGACCCTCTCTACACAGACAATTAAACAAAACCAACAGTGTCTAACTGAGAAGCCATCGGGGAAGGACTGCACAATAGTAAGTTGTTGACATACTGAAGGAGGACAGAACCATTTTCAGCCGACCATGAGCGTAGAGTCTCACAGAGCGTTATTGAGTGGATTACAGGTGAGTAAACATATTCGTACAGCAAACAGCCCAGGTAAACTGGGTCTTTTTCAAAAAAGGATGAACCATAAGCAGTTGTGTCTCCTCATCAACAAGGACTGAAAAACATTACTTAAATCAATGACAGGAAATCTCTGGCACTGTGGGGTATAGAGACAATCAGCAATGATACATCTGGGACAATTGGGGCTATCAGTACTACAAAATTACTACTTGCTCTCAAATCTGTACAAATCTGTAACCACCATCTGCTTTGGGCACAGGACTGATGGGAGCATTACATGGAGATATCATTCTTTTATTATCCCTTGCCGCAGGAAAGACTGTACCCAAAGATCTGATGTCTTCAATCCCAAAGGGGGTACTGTTTATAAAAAATTGGAGCTGTGCCTTTCCAATGAGAAAGGTCTTAAAACAAATCCCAAAATAATTGACATAACTATTTTAGTTAACATTTCTATCTGACTCTCATTTCTCTGCTGTATTTCTAGGTGTGCTTCAGCCGGGTTGGAGGAATTTCCTCCACCGGCTTGGGCACCACCATCTATCCGTTCTTCCTGGTCCTGGACCTGGCCCGGTGGTGGTGGGACCACCATGGGTGCCAATGGCAGGACATCCCATTGCTCTTGAGGGGCTGAGGCAGTAGAGTACAGATGTCTTGCAACTAAAACATCCGAGTCAGTTCCACCCAAACTAGGACAGATCTGACTATTTACAGGAGGATATACCCATGCCATAGAACAGAAGGAGTTAGTACGAGGAAAGGGCAATGCTGTCCTCTTAGACTCTGGGCTGGGCTGTGTCTTCTTTCTCTTTCCCTTGTTATTATCCTCTGGTGGAGGCATTGCCTTCCACCAAGGAGCAACATTCAACCAATTTAAACCTCCTCCTCCTGTCATATATCTCATATCCCACTGTGAGAAACCATAAAATCAGACTGAGACAGAAGTACAGTTAATAATAAAAGTAAATAGAACAAACGCAGTCAAAATATAGCCAGAGTTCAGGAACCGGAAGGGATAGTCACACAAGCCAAACGTCAGGGAGCCGGAGATGAGGGTAGTAAAACATCAAGCAGGATCTGGAGCCAGAAGGGATGTCAGCCAAGCAAGTCTTTTAACAGGAATGCAGGATAATGTTGACTAAGGCGAAGGCAGAGATCCTCTGGGCTGGACAGCTTAAGTAGGCAGGGCGGACGAGCAGGATATCATCAACAGCTGAGTAACTGTGGAGAGATAGGAGCTGGCAATTAGCCGACAGCTGAGAGGCCAGCTCAGAGAAGGGAAGGGCTGAACATAGCCTTGACAGTACCCCCTCCTCAACGAATGCTCCCCCTCGGAGGACCACCAGGCTTGAGGGGAAAACGTCTATGAAAATCATGGAGGAGGACAAGGGCATGTACGTCCTAGGATGAGACCCACGAGTGTTCCTCCGGACCATACTCTTTCCAATGCACCAGGTACTGTATGCACCCACAGAACCTACGGGAGTCAACAATGGACTGTACTTCATACTCCTCATGGTTCTCAAGCTGTACAGGGTGAGGACATGGCACCGAGGTGGTAAAGCGGTTGCAGACCAAAGGTTTTAATAAGGAGACATGAAATATATTCGAAATACGCATATTAGAAGGAAGGTCTAATGCGTAAGCCACTGGGTTAATCCTGCCTAAAATACAGAAAGGCCCAATAAACCGAGGTGCGAACTTCAGTGAGGGAACACGAAGTCAGAGGTTGCGAGATGACAGCCAGACCCTGTCCCCAACCTGAAGGCGCAGGCAGGGGTCTGCGGTCAGCATGGAGTCTGAACCTATCATTAGCATGTCGCAAGTCCTCCTGGACTGTGCCCAAGTGGAACGAAGACCACAGAGATGCTCCTCTAAGGCAGGAATACTCTGCGGAACAAACGAGTCAGGCAGCATGGAAGGTTGGAAACCATAATTCACCATAAACGGGGACAATTGGGAAGCAGAATTCAAGGCACTGTTGTGAGCAAACTCTGTCCACGGTAATAGGTCTGACTAGTTTTTATTATGGTCAGAAATATAGCACTGTAGGAATTGTTCCAAGAACTGATTGGCCCCATTAGACTGCGGGTGATATGCAGAGGAGATAGCAAGCTGAACTCCCAACTGTGCACAAAAGGCTCACCAGAATCGGGACACAAACTGACTACCCCTGTCCGAGACAATCACCTTGGGTAGCCCATGTAAGCGAAAGATCTCCCGAGCAAAAATGGAAGCCAGTTCCTTGGATGTGGGCAACTTCTTTAGTGGAATACAATGACACATCTTAGAGAACCAGTCAACCACCATAAGGGTAACTGTGTTGCCCTGGGAGTTGGGTAACTCCACAATGAAATCCGTAGACAGGTGGGACCAGGGCCTCTCTCCATTGGGTATGGGTTGTAGGAGGCCCACTGGAAGGTGATGTGGAGTCTTACTCTGAGCACAAAAGAGTTGATTCTTCCCAGGGTGGCCAGCAGCCTTAGGAAAATTGTAAGTCTGGAGCATGGCAGTACAGAGACTCTCTGGGACAAAGCAGCGGTCACAAGGTTTCTCAGGAGGAGCATGGACCTGAGCAGCAAGAATTTTGTCACCCAAAGGAGAAGTGAGACTGGTGCGAACCGTAGCCAGAATACGATCAGGAGGAATCACAGGAACCGGAACCGACTTCAACTTGGAAGTGGAGGAAAATCGTTGTGACAAGGCGTCAGCCCTTACATTCTTAGTACCGGGTAAGAATAAGACAATGTAATTGAAAATTGACAAGAAAAGAGCCCATCGCGCCCTTCTGGGAGAGAGGCGTTTAGCCTCAGACAAGAATGTGAGATTCTTTTGGTCAGTAAGAATGAGAACTGGCTAAATTGATTGCCAACAGCTCTTTGTCACCAATCTCGTAATTGCACTTCGCAGGTGACAATTTCTTGGTAAAGTAGCCACAAGGATGCAAGGCACTTTCAGAGATAGGACGTTGAGACAGAAGGACGTCAACACCAGGGATGTCAGCCAAGCAAGTCTTTTTTAACAGGAATGCAGGAGAGTGTCTCTGTGATGTTGACTAAGGTGAAGGCAGAGATCCTCTGGGCTGGACGGCTTAAGTAGGCAGGACTGACGAGCAGGATATCATAAACAGCTGAGTAACTGTGGAGAGATAGGAGCTGGCATTTAGCCGACAGCTGAGTGGCCAGCTCAGAGAAGGAAAAGGCTGAGCCCAGCCCTGACACACACCGAGGATCGTTTCTGAAAGATGAAAAAGCAGCCTCGTCACCAAGACACAGACCCTTTATCATATTCATATGAAACTCACTATTTGACCCTTCCAGGGGGAAAAGGATCATGAATCCCCATAGCCCGCGTCCAGCCCGCCAACTTTGAAACCCATGGGTCCACATAATAACCTGTTGATGACACTCTGCTCACACAATCCCTCCTTTTCTCCATAAACTGAAGGAGCATTTTTACCACTTTGAAAAGCCCATTTCCAATGAAGCCTTAATCACTCTATAAGGATGCAGAGAAGCCACCATACCAAATGACTTCTTTTCTTGCTATCCCTATGTGCGTGTGTGCTATTTTTATATAATCTTTATTTTTGGATATAGTTTCTTGACATAACATTCAAAGAAAGACAAATAAAAACAAATAAGTGCCAAACAAGACACAAGAAAGTATACATTATAGTAAGAAACTGCATAGCCATTTGCTCATGTGTCTTCATAGCATGCAAAAAGGGACATGCCCTATTGGCCATATATCATAAAGGTACCAAGAGACAGAGGTGATACTATAAAGGTGTGCAAACATATGAGTCATATCATCATGGGTTTGTCTCTAATCCTACAAAGTGAGGAAGCAGTAAGCATGGGCGCATCCTACTTAGTCTAATAGATGGTTATAGCCAGTCGGCATGCAGAATCTGCAAATGTGAATCCTGACACCAAGAGTAATAAAGAAAAATAAAACAGAAAAAAAAAAACTAAAACGAAAAGAAGAAAAATGCACTCGTGACACATCCAGTAATATTCCTGTAAGTCGCCTCGTCAGAGGTCAATTCAAATCTAAGTAGAGTCTGCAACTTATGCTAAGAGCTGTTCTTCTCCTGTCGGGGTGGGATCTCTCAGTTCTTCATCAGTGTTTGCCTTTTCAACATAATGCTTCCAAACCGCCCATACCATTTATCATATCTATCCTTACACTTCGCCATCCACTCCTCTGCAGCCATAATTTCATTCACCAAGCGGATCCAATCCGATCGGCTTGGGATTGCACTACTTTTCCAATGAGTGGGAATCAATCTTCTGGCTGCGTTCAGAAGGTGAGGTAGTACTGATTTTCAATAAAGGCCGAGAGGAATAAATGGGACGTGCAAGAGAAAGCCCAAGGGAGAGTCCGGCAAGTCAATATCCAAAATGAGTTTTATCTGAGATCTGATATCCTGCCAGTAAGGTTGCAGTTTGGGGCAATCCCACCAAATATGCATGAAGGAACCCCTTTGACCACATTCCCGCCAACAAGTGACTGAAGAGGTCGGAAATATTTTTGCTAGTTTTGTGGGTACTCTATACCATCTTGTTAGTATCTTAAACCCATTCTCCTGCATTTTTGTGTCTACTGAGCTGGTATGCATAAGACGGTATAGAAAATCTAATTGCATGTCAGAGAACTCGTGGTTTAGGTCTCTTTCCCACTCCTTAATGTAATTCAGTTTCCCCAAAGGTATCCACCTTAACAGTAGATCGTAGAGGACTAATATAGAGTGAGGTATTGAATTAGCGGCCATGCACAGCCTCTCAAAAGGGGTGGACGAGGTAGGGGAGCGTATGGCTTGAGGAAAACCATATGCAAAATGCTGAAACTGCCCATATCTCCAGCCATCCATTGGGAAACTGCTATATTGGGATCTAAGAGAGTCCAGTGAAAGTAATCCCTGGTCCTGGAAGAACCGGCCGCACCTCACCTCCCCATCTGCCGTCCACGTGCGAAAGAAAGACGGGTGTTCCCCCGGAGCAAACCAAGGGAAGCCACTCAGGGGGGTCAGTGGAGAAAAAGGGGGTGCCAGCTGTCCTGAATCATTCAGGGTGTCCCACATCTTCAGTACATGGACTGTCAGGGGGGAAACGTAAGAGGACAAGCCTCTATGAACCTGGGGCAACCAAGGGGCATGTGATAAATTGCGGCCTGCTAAAAATTTTTCTAGTGAAACCCAAACACTAGTGGTCACTCCGTGGTGCCAGTCCAAGATCCTCTGTAGGGAAATCCCCTCATAATACCTGCGAAGATCTGGGACTCCCAGGCCTCCCCACCGTTTTGGTCTCTGCAAGGTGCGAAGCGCCAACCTGGAACCCCGCCCCTTCCAGATGTATTTTATAAACACACTATTGAGGCTCGAGAAGAAAGACCTGAGTAAAGAAATAGGCACCATCTGTAAGTAGAACAAAATACGCGGGAGTACATTCATCTTTAACACACTGACTCGGCCCATCCATGAAAAGGTTTCCTTGTCCCAACCATGCAGATCTGATTTTATAGTGGATAATAGTTGAGTGTAATTATTATCATACAGCTGGGAGCAATGTGGGGTGAGATAAACTCCAAGGTATTTTAAACGATTACTACACCACTGAAAGGAAAAGGAAGATTGCAACCGTGTACGCAAATTTGGGGGAACATTCAGGGGTAAGAGCTCTGATTTAGAATAGTTTATTTTAAAGTTGGCAATAGAGCCAAAGGTCTGTAATTCTTCCATTATATTGGGGAGGGAAATCAACGGGTCAGCTACGTAAAACAAAACATCGTCTGCGTAAGCTGATAGTTTATGTTCCTGGGATCCAACTTCTAAGCCCTTAATATTAGGATTAGTTTTTATCCTATTGAGCAATGGCTCCAAGGTAAGGGGAAAGATGAGAGGGGATAACGGACACCCCTGTCTGGTCCCGTTCCCAATAGAGAAGGAGTCCGAAAGCATACCATTCACTTTGACTCATGCTTCTGGGTGGCTATACAATGCTAATATCCATGACAGCATTTTGGATCCCAAACCCAACTTAGTCAAAACCGCTCGAAGATATATCCAATCCACCCTGTCAAATGCCTTCTCCGCATTAGTGGAGAGCAGGAGACGGGTGGATGGTCAGCCCGCATCTGTGCCCAGTGGATCAGCTGAATTGCCCTATTGGAATTATCTCTCGCTTCCCTGCCGGTTATAAACCCCGTTTGGTCTGGATGAATGACGGATGGCATAATAGGTTGTAAGCGATTCGCTAAGACCTTTGGCAGGATTTTTATGTCCGTATTTAGGAGCGAGATAGGTCTATAGCTACTGGGGACCGTGTGATCTTTCCCATCTTTGGGAAGGACCGTAATATGCGCTAATAGGCCCTCTTTAGGCATACCCGTACCCGAGGCTAACGCATTAAAATAAGTACACATGGGGCCAGACAGCTGAGGAAGGAAAGTGCGGTAATACGAATTTGTGTATCCGTCAGGGCCAGGGCTTTTCCCTTTCGGTAGATCTTTGACTACAGTTTCCAATTCTGTCTGAGTGATAGGGACTTCCATATTCTTGCTGGTTTGAGCAGTGAGTTGGGGAGCCTGAGCCTCTATCAAGTAATCCATAATATGAGCTAGTTTCTGGTCAGCAGTCAAATTGGGAGGTGTGTCGGGAAGCTGGTATAGCTGAGCATAATATTCTTTAAACGCAGCCGCTATCTTCGATGAGTGGATCACAGGTTGTCCACTTCCAGACTGAAGTTTATGTACGTGGTTAGAGGTCTGTTGTCATTTTAGAGCTCTGGCTAACAACCGCCCACATTTATTTCCATATTAAAACTTGTGGGAGACATAGCGAAGCCGGGCACGAATCCGAGTGTCTAAAAGGGTGGCTAATTCTAAGCGAAGGGACTGGAGTTCTGATGTCATTTCTGCCGTGACATTGCGCTTATGTGTGAGTTCAGCCATGTGAATCTTTCCCAGAAGGGATTGAAGGTCTCCCTCCCTTGCTTTCTTCAATCTCGCACCCTGGGAGATAAATTCCCCCCTAATCACCGCCTTGTGCCCCTCCCAAATAGAAGACCACCCCACATCCGCCGTAGAGTTTTCGGCAAAGTAGCGGGAAATAGTATCTGACACACTTTTAGAGGCCACAGTATCATCTAGAATGTTCTCATTCAGACGCCAGGTCCCTGATCTGGCCTCGGGGGATAATGGATTTATAGATACAGACACTGGAGCATGGTCCGACAGGGTAATCAAACCCATCAACACCCATGCCAGCGTCTCTAGGGAAAATTGGTCCATCATCACCATGTCAATGCGGGTGTATACAGCGTGAGTCGCCGAGTAGTAGCTGAAATCTTTTTCTGAGGGATGAAGCAATCTCCAGCAATTGACAAGGTGATGTGACTGTAAAACCTTCCTAAAATGTTTAAGAAAGGCAAATGAGTGTGTGGAACGCCCTACAGACGTGTCTAGCTTAGGATCAGGGCTGACATTGAAATCGCCCCCCACAATCAATTGTCCCTCCCTAAAATGGGAGAGGAACTCTAGAAGAGAGTCCAAGAAGGTCAGTTGGTAGATATTTGGTGCATACACGGTTGCAAACGTAAATTTACGGCCTAGGATAGTGCCCTTAATAAAGACATATCTGCCATTTGTGTCAATCAGCTGGTCTTCCAGGATAAATGGACACTGTTTATGTATAGCTATTGCCACACCACTCGATTTAGCTGGAGGGGAATTACTAAAAAACCATTGGGGGTACAGGTGAGTGGGAAGGCGGGGGACCGAGTCAGTGCGAAAGTGTGTCTCCTGCAATAGAAGGATTTGTGCCCTCATGCGTTTGGTCTCGAGCCACAACTTACTGCGTTTATTAGGCGAACACAGCCCTCGGACATTGTACGATACCACTTTCAGAGATGCCATAGGGTGGTGATGTCAAGGAAGGGTCTCCAACCCCAGACAGGAGGAACAGCAAAATTGCAGACATTTGATTTATGGCTCCATGAGTGCTGAGAAAACAAAAGGTAAGCATAAGAACGCAGAAAACAAAAATACAAAAGGAACAACCAACAAGGAGGAAGCCTTAAGGGCCCTCCAAACAAACCAACCGTCGCCGGTCGGGGACCTCCATCCGGTCAACCGACCAAAAAAAAGGATGAAAGTCAGTGAGCAACGAGGGATCCCAAATAGGGGAATGAACTCCTAAGGGTAAGCCTACGTGGGGGAAAATGGCGCAACACCAAGCATGAGTCCGTCCAGAGCCGTCACTCACAGCCAACAAGAAGGGCTTGGCAGCAGCTACAATGTGCCAGCCCGGTGCGCTGTAACCGCAGCAGCTACAATAAAAGTCGCTATATTTCACGAAGTAATAAACAGGGGGGAAAGAGCAACCTGTAAACAAGAACAAAGGTTAGGGACTCACAAGAATCCTTTAGGATCTCCGTGGAAGAGATGGATGAAGGGGTGAATGTGGGTCATCCCGGTGAGACTCTTCTCCTGCAGATCTGTGTCTATTCCGACCTCTGCGACGAGAAGTACGCCAGGGTTGAGGGCGTGCAGGGAGCGGTATCTCCGGAGCGGATCTCCAATCTGGGATGTCAATAGTAGGTAAGTCCAACTGTTGCAGGAACCATGGCAATTGTTCTCTGGAGCGTAGAACCACTTGTCTGCCATCTTTAGTTACCGACAGTTGAAACAGAAATCCCCATCTTTAAATCAGCTTTGCATCTTGCAGGGCCTCCAATAACGGCTTAAGTGCCCGGCGTTGCATCAGGGTGCGCCTTGAGAGATCTGGAAATAGGGATATTTTCGCTCCATCAAAGTCCACGTGGCGGACACCTCTGACGTGAAGCATTATGCTTTCCTTCAGGGAATACTTGTGCAATTTGCAAATAATGTCTCGTGGTTTATCTGGATCCTCTGAGGGCGGACGAAGGGCCCTGTGAGCCCTGTCTATCTCAATGTAATCAGGTGCAGCGTGGCTTAGGATCTGTTTAAAAAGACCCTGCAGGGATGGGACAATGTCTTTAGTACCAGTAGCTTCAGGCATGCCTCTGATGCAAACGTTAACTCTGCGACTCCTATTCTCAAAGTCATCCATTTGGTCAATTAAGGAGTTAATCCTGCGTTCCTGTGTCTTACAGCGTTCATGGAGAGTTTGTAGAGCAGGAGTAACAACTTCCCATTGAGCTTCCAGATCCTCCACTCTACCTCCAATGTGAGCTGTGTCAGTCTGCAGGGCCTCAATATCCTGCCTACAGGCCTTCTCCACCCTGTTAACAAACAGTTCCAAGTCTGTCTTTGTAGGTAGGGCTAGAATGTGAGCCCGCAAGTCTAAGTCCCCTAATGCATCCACCAGAGCTGCAGGAGGGACAGAGCTAGCAGAGCTGGCAGGAGAGGCAGGCAGAGGGAGAGAAGGAGAAGGTGGCTTTGGTGAGGGGATAGGAGAGGCGTCGCGAGCGGCCTGATGTTTACCGGTCGGCCCCATCTTGGATGTCCCCGGAGCGTTGCGGCAGGGCTCTGTAAAATACAGATCCAGGGAGCCCGATTGGTTCCGGTGGTTCCGCTGCGGCTGCGGAGATGTCCGCCGTCTGGATGGCATGATTTGGGATCAAAATCCTCCCAGGAAAGCTGCTGCAGGTGCGGTTTAGGCTGTGAGCTGAACGCAGCTCTCTCTCCACACGTCCTCACACGTGCATGCCGCGGCCACGCCCCGCGTGTGTGCTATTTTAGACCCGCTTCTCTCTGGGATCGGCTGTCAAGCCTCCTGTTACAGAGAGATCTGACAATCCGGTCAACCACAAGAGTGCAGTGTCAGAGCACACATTCACATATAAATATCATACATATACACAAATCTTAAAGCAGCATATAATACAAGCAATCTTCAGCAGTGGGAGCTATCCAGCCATGAGCCGAACGCGGCTTGGTGCCTCCGCCAAGTAAATCTGCTTGATTCAACAAATCTAAATGCAGAGCACCTGGTTTGTATTTAAACAAATCTCTGATCTGTGCTAATACAGCCAAACAGATCCTGATCCGAGCAAAATGAATCCTGCCCCTAGAACCAACCAATTTCTTTCCGTTTATTGCAAACTGATCAGAGCTGAGGTAATAGAATGAGCCAAAAAATATGGTACAATTCACTTAGATAATCTTGCATTCTGACGCTGCCACCAGGCCTGTTGAGGACTTAAACCCGACCACTGGATTACCCCCACTGAGATCCCGGGAGACACAAATTGACACCCACACCAGATGATATCAAAAACATGCTCAGTTTTATACAATATGAAAGTGGGATGGATTACAATACATTTTAGGGTTTGATTACAGAGAAATAGAATAACAATTTTAGAAAAGATGTTTACCTCTATATGACGTGCAATCTCACAATATTTTTGATTAGAAAGGTACAAGTCAAAGTGTTCCCATAACAATTCAACCTTACTGATCTATTTAGCCTAAACATTTCATAGCAAGTAAAAACATTCCAAGTCAAACTCAAATAATAGGAATATGATGGAAATTTACAGAATAGAGACAGCCTAGAAACATCATTAACCCTTCAACAATCTCGACTGGGTATCAGGTATCCCCAAAAATCCAATTAGAGTGTACTCATGCCTCCTGAATCGGAAATAAGTGTTAGTGAGTATTCGTTCAGTGTGGTGATCTTATTGAGGCCACGCTAATCACAGTAATCTATGCATGTCATATATTTTGTTTCTACAAAAAGAAACCTACCCTTGCAGGTAAAGTGAATGGACAAATGCAACCCCTTTTGAGGTAGGATTTCATGGCCAGAGTCTCTGGTTCTGACAAAATGAAGACCTGTACTCTGGGAGGAGAGGTTTCTGGTAAGCAGTCAAGAGAACAGTCAACAGGGCGAAGGAAAGGAAGTTACAAGGCGATCCTTTCACAAAAACATAATTGAAATTCACATACCAAGACAGACGTGGAGAAGTGGAAAGAAGTGGCCATGATCCTAGGATGACAATTTTTCAAGCATGAATGTGACCAAGAGGAGATGTCACTTGAGGAGCAGTTGATATGTGGGTTTTGCAGTTTGAATGAGGGGTAGCCTAAAATAAGTGGAGATGTAGGGGGTGCTATCAAGTAGAAGCTGATGGTTTCCCAATGTAGTGCCTCAATGGTTAAAGTCAGAGGGGAAGAACTATGAGTGACTAGGCTTGAGGACAGAGGGGAATCATCAACAGAGTCATCAACAGTAATAAAAGAAAAAGGGACTCTGCAGGGTGGCAAGAGGAATCTGAAGGCACTCTGAAAGACTTATTTTCATAAAGCTACTGACAGGACCTGTCTATGAAGTCCAGCAAATGATGAGTCAGGGAATCCAGTGTAAGCTGAGCAGGAACAAAGTTTTTTTCTGGTTTGGGCCTGATACTGGGTTGTCTAAGGGAGCAGGCCTGTGGCTCCCTAGACTTTTGGTGTTTCTGGCTTGTTGGGGCATCTAATGGTGAAGTGGCTCTGCCCTCCATAATAGAGACAGAGTTCCTGTGCCTTCCTCTTAGCTTTCTTTGGCATAGACAACTATGTACCTGCTATATCTGCATCAGAGCAAAGGGTTCTGACAGGGCAAATGAAAGGGTGCTGTGAGAACACAGGAGATTGGGACACTACTTTCTCAGGGTGCACCTCCTGCAAATGTCTGTCTACCCTAATAGCAACTCTGACTCTTGAGAGCCATGTCATTCCACCTAGAGTCAGTGGACCAGTAAGTCCAAGCTTTACTAATCCGCTGCACACCTACCTTGCTGAAGAAGTTTAATAGAGGATTCAGCTCTGCGGGTGCGGTAAGGATTATCATAAAGAAGACCCAAGGCTTTGAAAAACTCATCCACTGAGCTTAGGGCAGGGCTATCCACAGAAAAACTGAAGGCCCAGGACTGGGGTCTCCCTGTAACAGGCAGATGATTATCTGTACCCCTTAAGATATATAGCAGAGCATGACCTGAGCTGGAAGTACAACTTACAGCTGTGAACAAAATTAGAGAACACATGGTGCAGAGAAGTGGTCTGGAAGGTTAAATTTAGGCTCTGGGTCAGGTGGAACAGATGGGGGAACTGCAACCTGCTCTGTGGTAGATGTAGAGATAACCCTGCACTTTTGGTATCTTTCTTCTGTATTGAAAAGGCAGTTCACAAGCTTTTGTTAGTAAAGTTACACTTTAACTTTGTGAACTGAGGCTTTAATCTCCCTTAGAGCAGAGAGCCGGATTAATATGATTTGAACTTTTCTTTTCCGACTTAGAAAAGTAGTAAATGAAATAAGCACAGTGAATGGCTGAGATATGCAGTAGAAGTAAGATTTGAATCTACAATCTTGTGAGATCAGGGGCTTCAATACGCATTAATGAAAAATAAAGTATTACAGAAGAAGCTTTACCCCCGCAGTAGCTGCTTGGGAGATTGGATTCTCTATTCTTCGGCCCTGACACAGAGAACAACCTCAGCCCTGCTGACACACCAGGTTAACCAAATGGATACTGCACTGCTACTGGGAGCACACATTTAGATACCCTGCACACAACTAAGCTGCAGTATCGAAAAAGCAAACATCAGACTAGTTAGTGGTAAATGAACCCAATATTTTGTCACAGGTTGCAGTAAATAGCAGTATGCACATAAATGAGTATAATATCAAAACATATGCGGCGCTCTTTAAGCCCACACTCTTTGAAACGGAATAAACAACAAATAAAAAATTAAAATTAAAATAAAATAGCCACAAGAAACTAAAAGGGCTAATAAGAAGTGCAATGCGACTCCACTGGAACGCATAAATGAGGCGACTGATCATATAACCCCGTAACTCACATATATAAATAAAAATAGTGAGAATACCATAAAGGAAAATTCATGAATATTAAATGTGTATAAATCAATAAATAGAAATCAAACATAAAATGAAATGAATAATCAAATAGTGAAGTGCTATACACTAAAATAAAACAATGTGAATAATAAATGAAAATAGATAGTTAAATCTGAAAATGCGATCCACGGAAATAAAACAATAAATAAGTGCAAATTTCATACGGCTGCCAATTAAAATATAAATCATAAAATGCAATAATAATAAATATGTGCAAATTTCATTGATGATGACAATTCCTAAACGGTGATGTGCAATTCATTCCATAAGTCCATAAAGGTGCAAAAAAATTCCAAAAAATTCCATAGCAATCCGTGTACCAAAAATATATGTCAAAATTGTCCCACTAAATGTAAAAAAAAAGGAATGTCTTCCAGGAATTCATGCAATAAAGTTCTGGATGGCCGTAAAGGCAGATCTTCTAATCATGCATGAAAGTGCAAGTGCAGTGAGCATTAAGTAAAACACAGTGAGCAAAGTGGATAAGTGCTTCCAAAACAGGCTCCGGGGTGCGACACCAGTTTCCCCCAGCCTCTCACCTGAAGCAACGGCCCCAATGGGCCAAGTCAAGCGTGGGCTGTCAAGCGGTGTAGGTCTCCCCAGGCACGGCGGCTTCCGATGATAAGCGCAGCTACTGTTCAGCCAGCGATCACACTCCCCCGTTTGGTAGGTAGACAGCTCAGCAGTAGGAGAGAGATAAGGACTCCATAGTGCAGTAATTTCAAATTTTAATTGATAAAAGTAAATAATAACTTACATAGAGGTTCAGATAATACAGCTAGGAAACAAGCGCTGCCAAAGGGTCCCTTTGAGAAAGTCACTTGTGTTGTGACGCAACGCGTCAGGGAGGAGCCAGGTGTCGATGCTGTCGGGTACGGCCGAACCCGGCAGCGCTTGTTTCCTAGCTGTTTTATCTGAACCTCTATGTAAGTTATTATTTACTTTTATCAATTAAAATTTTAAATTACTGCACTATGGAGTCCTTATCTCTCTCCTACTGCTGAGCTGTCTACCTACCAAATGGGGGAGTGTGATCGCTGGCTGAACAGTAGCTGCGCTTATCATCGGAAGCTGCCGTGCCTGGGGAGACCTACACCGCTTGACAGCCCACGCTTGACTTGGCCCATTGGGGCCGTTGCTTCAGGTAAGAGGCTGGGGGAAACTGGTGTCGCACCCCGCAGCCTGTTTTGGAAGCACTTATCCACTTTGCTCACTGTGTTTTACTTAATGCTCACTGCACTTGCACTTTCATGCATGATTAGAAGATCTGCCTTTACGGCCATCCAGAACTTTATTGCATGAATTCCTGGAACACATTCCTTCTTTTTTACATTTAGTGGGACAATTTTCACATATATTTTTGGTACACAGATTGCTATGGAATTTTTTGGAATTTTTTTGCACCTTTATGGACTTTAATGAATTGCACATCACCGTTTAGGAATTGTCATCATCAATGAAATTTGCACATATTTATTATTATTGCATTTTATGATTTATATTTTAATTGGCAGCCGTATGAAATTTGCACTTATTTATTGTTTTATTTCAGTGGATCGCATTTTCAGATTTAACTATCTTCATTTATTATTCACATTGTTTTATTTTAGTGTATAGCACTTCACTATTTGATTATTCATTTCATTTTATGTTTGGTTTCTATTTATTGATTTATACACATTTAATATTCATGAATTTTCCTTTATGGTATTCTCACTATTTTTATTTATATATGTGAGTTACGGGGTTATATGATCAGTCGCATCATTTATGCGTTCCAGTGGAGCCGCATTGCACTTCTTATTAGCCCTTTTAGTTTCTTGTGGCTATTTTATTTTAATTTTAATTTTTTATTTGTTGTTTATTCCGTTTCAAAGCGTGTGGGCTTAAAGAGCGCTGCATATGTTTTGATATTTTACTTGTTTGGTTCTGTTCATGTGAGGACATTGTTTTATGCTGGCAGCTCTTGGTTAGCCTACCCCTTCTTTTTCAGTTGATTGACTGTTATTGGTTTGCGCATTAGCCTATTTTTATATTTCACATAAATGAGTATGTAAAGGATTAGGTCAATCAAAGTT
Source organism: Aquarana catesbeiana (assembly GCF_042186555.1). NCBI lineage: Eukaryota > Metazoa > Chordata > Amphibia > Anura > Ranidae > Aquarana > Aquarana catesbeiana. The sequence goes on along the minus strand of NC_133332.1, from coordinate 226,530,439 downwards.
CACTAGGTTGTAGCGGCACAGAACTGAGTTCTATGCAGCTAAATTAGAGTAAACCTGGTAATACACAAAATTAGCAATAAATAATGGCATTAGAAAACAGTAACAGCAATGATCAGTACTGCAATTACTCCATTGTAAAGAGTAGGCTATAAGCACTTTAGAATGCACGCTATATGAATGGCAGCTATGAAATTTAAAGTTCCCTAAAGAGGTACCTCTTTCTATAAAAAATAGGCAAGGCTCTTGTGAAGCAGCTATGGGAGTGAGCAGTCTTTAGCCCTAGTTCTTCAGCTAGCGTTGGGGCCCAGCCTTTACAGTGGTGCAAATTAGTACAGTCCCAGTAAAGTCTACTGCTAGTTAGATGGCTAGTCCTTATGTGCTCAGTCTTGACTACTATCAACAAGTTAATGGCAGCAGTGTTCTCTAACCAGTCCCAAAGATACAGCAAGAGGGGTCTCACTGTTCAGGTGTCAGTTCACTTCTGGATCTGCCTGGAGTGACTCAAGTCCTCAGCACACAGCCGATGTACACGCAGGAGTAGCAATGTACACACCTCGGTCTCCTCACAGCAAAGAAACATTTCCTTGGTGTTCAGCCTGAGAAAGTACAACTCTCTCCCCTTATACCCTGCTTGCATTGGGAATTAAAGTCCAATGGTCCATAGACTACCATAGTAAAGTTTCTTTCTGATCTTCACCTTCTATGATTCAGTGCTGCCAACCAGCAAGTCTCCTGAGCTCCCTCAGTTTCTTAGCTTCCCTGGTGGATGGAGAAGAAGTAGCATTAACTCATTCAGTTTAAGGCCATTGGGAGCACAGAGAGTACTGCAGCACAGTGTCCTAAATCAGTCTCTGTCTCTAGCCAAGTACCTAGCTACACACATGACAAAATAAGTTAGAAAAAAATATTTAAGCTAATAGACGACCTGTGTGAGAGGGGCATTGAAAAAGTCACAAACATGTTCCCATCCTCGGGAAGAGTTGCAGAATGTATTTTGGGGTATAACTAACTATACCTATGCTGTGCATGAAAAATATCTTATTAAATTGACAACTTTGTGTAAAAAAATAAAAATAAATACATTTCCATTTTCTTTCTGCATTTTTGCAACTAGTGTAAATAATGGAGATTTCAAAATACTCACCATGCCTCTTAAAAACACCCTGGGGTGTTTACTCCCCAAAATGTGGTTGTGGGTATTTCTATTGTCCTAGTGCTACAGAGCCCCCAAAAATGTGATAGGTATAGAGGAAATTAAATACGTAATTTATGTCCCTAGAAAGCCTAAAGGTGCTGCTTGGATTTTGGGCCTCATTGTGTGGCTAGGCTGTGGAAAAATCTCACTCATGTTATCACGAACCAGGTGCTGGAGGCCAATGGAGAGAGGGCTTCCTTTGCAGGTAAGTTTGAGACTCCCCTGAAGGTGAGACAGGAGGAGTCGGCACAAAGTAGCACAGGTCACCTGTGGAGTTGCTTGCAGAAAACTGCTGTTGTGATGAGTCTGCAGGCAGGTGGCACCTGTGAGGTGTGACAGGTCTGTAAAGTCACTGAGATAATAGAGTAGTCAACACAAGCCAAGATCAAAACCAAAATCAAAATAGTTAGAAGCTTGATGTCAGAAACCACAAAATCAGGCCGAGACAGAAGTATAGTTAAATCACACTTGTTTAATAATAAAAGTAAAAAGAACAAGCATAGTCAAAACATAGCCAAAGTTCAGTAACCGGAATGGATAGTCAGCCAAGCCAGAAGTAGGAGATCAATGTAGTGGAACAGCAAGCAGGATCTGGAGCCAGAAGGGATGTTAGCAAAGCAAGTCTTGAACAGGATCGCAGGAGATAGATTTTGTGATGTTGACCAAGGCGAAGGCAGAGATCCACTGGGCTGAATGGCTTAAGTAGGCAGGACTGACGAGCAGGATATCATTAACAGCTGAGTAACTGTGGAGAGATAATAGCTGGCAATTAGCCGACAGCTGAGCGGCCAGCTCTGAGAAGGAAGGGCTAAGCCCAGCCCTGACAGTACCCCCTCCTCAATGACCCCTCCCCCTCAGAGGACCACCAGGCTTGAGGGTACAAGTCTATGGGAATCACGGAGGAGAACAGGGGCATGTACGTCCGAGGATGAGACCCAAGAGCGTTCCTCCAGACCGTACCCCTTCCAATGCACCAGGTACTGTATGCGCCCATGGAACCTACGGGAGTCAACAATAGACCGTACTTCATACTCCTCATGGTTCTCAACCTGTACAGGGTGAGGACGTGGCACCAAGGTGGTAATGTGGTTGCAGACCAAAGGTTTTAATAAGGAGACATGGAATACATTCAAAATATGCATATCAGAGGGAAGGTCTAATGCATAATCCACTGGATTAATCCTGCAAAGAATACGGAAAGGCCCAATAAACAGAGGTGTGAACTTCAGTGAGGCAGGCGTCTGCAGTCAGCATGGAGTCTGTACCTATCATTAGCATGTCGCAAAGCCTCCTGGATTTGTGCCCAAGTGGAACGAAAACCACAGAGATGCTCCTCTAAAGCAGGAATACTCTGCGGAACAAATGAGTCAGGCAACATGGTAGGTTGGAAACCATAGTTCGCCATAAACGTGGACAATCGGGAAGCAGAATTCAAGGCACTATTGTGAGCAAACTCTGCCCACGGTAATAGGTCTGACCAGTAGGAACGTAGGAATTGTTCCAAGGACTGATTGGCTCATTCTGCGGCCCCATTAGACTGCAGGTGATACGCAGATGAAAAGGCAAGCTGAACTCCCAACTGTGCACAAAAGGCTCGCCAGAACCAGTACACAAACTGACTACCCCTGTCCAAGACAATCACCTTGGGTAGCTCATGTAAGCAAAAGATCACCCAAGCCAAAATGGAAGCCAGTTCCTTAGAAGTGGGCAACTTCTTAAGTGGAATACAATGAGACATTTTTGAGAACCGGTCAACCACCATAAGGACAACTGTGTTGCCCTGGGAGTCGGGTAACTCCACAATGAAATCCATAGACAGGCGGGTCCAGGGCCTCTCTCCATTGGGTATGGGTTGTAGGAGGCCCACTGGAAGATGTCATGGAGTCTTACACGGAACAGGCAGCTACGAAGGCGGTTACATCAGCACATAGACTAGGCCACCAGAATTGTTGGGAAATGGCCCAAAAGAGCTGATTCTTCCCAGGGTGGCCAGCAGCCTTGGGAGAATGGTAAGTCTGGAGCCGTACAAAAAGAACAGAAGGGCGCACCGACCTTCTGCATTACCAAAGATAAAATTTATTCATAAAATATAACAAGAAATATACTCACAAACGAGCTTTAAAACAATGCTTATCAGTACTCCGGCAATTGCGAGTAGTATCTCTAGATGCCTACAACCTGGACCAGATATTTGGAGGAATCAGATGGCATCGTAAGCGGCTTACACGTTACGAGGGCAAACTCTCTTCCTCAGAGCCATAGCGATGGTAGTTTGACCTCCTCTAGCGTCCCCTTAATGTCTTAATGTCCCCACAATCACATGTATGGGTAAAAGCCCACCAGAGCCTGCCACACCTAAACAAGTAAGCTCCGCCCACCATATCCATCTATCACATGATACATATAATGCGCTGCTGTCGCCATCCAATCACCAACCACTCTCACTGCACGGAGCCATCCGCCATGCCACCGCCTCCCCCACACAGGGCACAACATCACAACATAGCATGGCGTGCACAGAACCTCCATCCCACACGACAAGCCATCCGCTGTGTCCCCATACCGTACCAGAATTTTATTACCATATTTTTGATTATATACAGAGAGAGCACACTCACCACACTCAACATGTTGCAGGCAGTGCAACCTCCCTTCTGATGGTAATACTGGCTGTATCATAAGGAAGACTAGGGGACACTTGGAGGAGACATAAAGAGCTGGAGGGGGGGCCAAAATGGGTCGACTCCACTCCAACAGCAGTATAATTGGGTGTGGGTCAGACTGTGTTGCCACTCCTCCATGTTTCACGCACCCCCAGCCGCAACCAGGAAGTGCGGGTGGATTTGCGTTCCACCCGTCACTTCTGGTCAGGGCCAGTGTCACTTCTGCCCTCTGGGAGACAGGAAGCTCCCAAGGGACAAAATAAGCAGGGCAACCAGGAAGTGCGGGTGGATTTGCATTCCACCCGTCAATTCCGGTCACGGCCGACGTCACTTCCACCTTCCGGGAGGTCGAAGACTCCAGAATAGTATCATATCCTGCAGGGTGGTTCTAGGGGGGCGGACTCGGGCAATCTAGCACTCGAGGCCCTTCCCCCTCTAGTGGTGAACCACCCATAGTACGAGCACACTAGCAAGCCTACTAGCAGCTCCCATACTGTTAACCAAGGGCTGTGGGCAGACATGTATGTAGGCGAAGGAATGCCTCCAGATACCTGGATTAATTAAATTGAAATTAATTGGATTAAATATAGATTAAATTGTATAATTAATAAATAAATTGATTAATGAATGAATAAATAAATGACAGTGGATGTGAGAGCTCATGGCGAGAGTGTACCCACACATGTGTAACGGACCTCAAGATGTAGGTGCATGTACACATATGTACACACTAACGGGGGACTAGATGCATAGTTGCCAACATTGCAATGCACTTTTTGCATGTAGGTGGGGCCTGCTATAATTAGGGGGTGTGGCATTCGTTTGTAGGCGGGGCATACTGTAACAGAAAAATTTGGCACACAAAGTGCGCCGCAATGAAAAATGGGCGTGGCTTGAGCGAAATAGTGGCCGTGTCTTAAATGGGCGTGGCTCGGAAGGGGTGTGGTATGAGATGAATGAGGGATGGAGGGAGCAAGAAAGAAAGAAAGAGGGAGAGAAAGAAAAAGAAAGAGAGAAAGAAAAAGAGACTAAGAAAGAGGGATGGAGTGACAGCAGGCCCAGATCCTACACAACAATAGAAATATGTGTATTCTAGAAAGTTTAACAAATCAGCAGATAAAGATACTCCAAACACCTGGTGTTGGCGCTTCAATCATCCCGGCACCATGGTTGTTATGGTGTCAGGATGATTGAAGTGCATTATTTCTATAATTACATTGTAATATAGAATGAAATTATTTAACTCACCAACAATGCAGAATCAGTGGGAACCCTGAGCGTGTCACCTGCCACATCGCCTGCCACCAGATGTCATCAGGTGTCCCCAGCGGAGTCCTGCCTTACATCAGGCATTTCCAGCTGACTCCTCCCTTACATCAGGCATTGCCAGCAGAGTCCTCCCTTACATCAGGCATTGCAGCGGAGTCCCCCCTTACATCAGGCATTGCAGCGGAGTCCCCCTTACATCAGACATTGCAGCGGAGTCCCCCTTACATCAGACATTGCAGCAGAGTCCCCCCTTACATCAGACATTGCAGCGGAGTCCCCCTTACATCAGACATTGCAGCAGAGTCCCCCTTACATCAGACATTGCAGCGGAGTCCCCCTTACATCAGACATTGCAGCGGGGCCCCCCGTACATCAGACATTGCAGCGGAGTCCCCCCGTACATCAGACATTGCAGCGGAGTCCCCCTTACATCAGGCATTGCAGCGGAGTCTCCCTGAGCCGCCCACCCCAGCCCCTCCCCACATCAGGTCACAGCGTCATAGTAATTTGGCCTCCGGGAAAATGGCGGCCGGTGGAGACATTGTCTCCGTCGGCCACAGATCTCTAGCGGCGGGCGGCGGCGGGCTGTGGCGGGCTACGGCGGCGGGGGAAAAAAAAATCGGTAAAATTCGAATTTCCCGGGACATGGCTAAATCCGAGAAAGGGGGCTAAATCCCGGGAATGTCCCGGGAAATTCGTGACAGTTGGCAAGTATGTAGATGTGATGTGTAGAATCATATACCTCACCTAATACCATGCAGAAGTCCACATACTATAGGTGCGACTTAGTAAAAAAATTATATATACATAAAAAACATATAAAACATAAAATTCAGTGGGGACGGAGAGTATTCAGACCCCCTTAAATTTTTCACTCTTTTTTATATTGCAGCCATTTGCTAAAATCATTTAAGTTCATTTTTTTTCCTCATTAATGTACACACAGCACCCCATATTGACAGAAAAACACAGAATTGTTGACATTTTTGCAGATTTATTAAAAAAGAAAAACTGAAATATCACATGGTCCTAAGTATTCAGACCCTTTGCTGTGACACTCATATATTTAACTCAGGTGCTGCCCATTTCTTCTGATCATCATTGAGATGGTTCTACACCTTCATTTGAGCCCAGCTGTGTTTGATTATACTGATTGGACTTGATTAGGAAAGCCACACGCCTGTCTATATAACACCTTACAGCTCACAGTGCATGTCAGTGCATATGAGAATCATGAGGTCAAAGGAACTGCCTAAAGAGCTCAGAGACAGAATTGTGGCAAGGCACAGATCTGGCCAAGGTTACCAAAAAATTTCTGCTGCGCTTAAGGTTTCTAAGAGCACAGTGGCCTCCATAATCCTTAAATGGAAGACGTTTGGGACAACCAAAACCCTTCCTAGAGCTGGCCGTCCGGCCAAACTGAGCTATCAGGGACAAGAGCCTTGGTGAGAGAGGTAAAGAAGAACCCAAAGATCACTGTGGCTGAGCTCCAGAGATGCAGTCGGGAGATGGGAGAAAGTTGTAGAAAGTCAACCATCACTGCAGCCCTCCACCAGTCTGGGCTTTATGGCAGAGTGGCCCGACGGAAGCCTCTCCTCAGTGCAAGACACATGAAAGCCCGCATGGAATTTGCTAAAAAACACCTGAAGGACTCCAAGATGGTGAGAAATAAGATTCTCTGGTCTAATGAGACCACGATAGAACTTTTTGGTCTTAATTCTAAGCGGTATGTGTGGAGAAAACCAGGCACTGCTCATCACCTGTCCAGTACAGTCCCAGAAGTGAAGCATGGTGGTGGCAGCATCATGCTGTGGGGGTGTTTTTCAGCTGCAGGGACAGGACGACTGGTTGCAATCGAGGGAAAGATGAATGTGGCCAAGTACAGGGATATCCTGGACGAAAACCTTCTCCAGAGTGCTCAAGACCTCAGACTGGGCCAAAGGTTTACCTTCCAACAAGACAATGACCCTAAGCACACAGCTAAAATAACAAAGGAGTGGCTTCACAACAACTCTGTGACTATTCTTGAATGGCCCAGCCAGAGCCATGACTTAAACCCAATTGAGAATCTCTGGAAAGACCTAAAAATGGCTGTCCACCAACGTTTACCATCCAACCTGACAGAACTGGAGAGGATCTGCAAGGAGGAATGGCAGAGGATCCCCAAATCCAGGTGTGAAAAACTTGTTGCATCTTTCCCAAAAAGACTCATGGCTGTATTAGATCAAAAGGGGGCTTCTACTAAATACTGAGCAAAGGGTCTGAATACTTAGGACCATGTGATATTTCAGTTTTCCTTTTTTAATAAATCTGCAAAAATGTCAACAATTCTGTGTTTTTCTGTCAGTATGGGGTACTGTGTGTACATTAATAAGGAAAAAAAAACTGAACTTAAATGATTTTAGCAAATGGCTGCAATATAACAAAGAGTGAAAAAATTAAGGGGGTCTGAATACTTTCTGTCCTCACTGTGTATATATATAGAGAGAGAGAGAGAGAGGCAATGAAATGTGGATATTAAAAATCGGTTAATAAATTTATCAAATAAACCACTTACTCTGCCATAATCTAAAAGGATGTATTTGTATAAGGAACGCTAACTAAAAATATTTATATATATATCTATATGAAAATAGACATATATATACACATGCATACATACACATGCATATATATACATATATACATCTCTCTCTCTCCCTCCTACCTACAACCCCAACAAATCTGATAAAATAAGGCTACCTTACCTAGATGATGGATGTCTACATACGTGTGGCATAAAGGATAAAGGATACACAAGGTATGGCCTAGCACATAATTGATGGAAATTGCTACAACAATAGTTATATATATATATATATATATATATATATATATATATATATATATATATTTATGGTTGGAGCCCTATGTCCGATATGGACATAGATAACACTTATAGTAAAGATGAGACTTACCATTGGCAATAGACCTAAAAGTGTGGACTTACCATATGAAATGGACCTGAAAGTGTGCCTTGGTCTAATGGCCGGTATGCCAAAATAAGGGGGCATACCCTGGTTTAAGAAATGATTTTTCTGTAAAGAGAAATGAATGAAATGAATAGTTGAGAAATGTTGTGAAATGGGGATGGGAGGGTGGGTATCACGCACAGGAAACCGACAAGCACCACAGGTGAGCGGGCTGCTTAAATACCCCCCCGGGCTCCTCCCATAAATTCAGGCCACCATACTGGCCTTCCTACTTATGGTTGGAGCCCTATGTCCGATATGGACATAGATAACACTTATAGTAAAGATGAGACTTACCATTGGCAATAGACCTAAAAGTGTGGACTTACCATATGAAATGGACCTGAAAGTGTGCCTTGGTCTAATGGCCGGTATGCCAAAATAAGGGGGCAAAAACATTCAAGTAGGGTTATAATATTTATTGGTTTTCAGTTATTTATTGAGCCAATTTGGAGAATGCCTGTGCCATCTCTATTTGCGGATTGGGGGTATACCGGGCGAAGCAGGCTGATTTCCATCTGCCTAGTCTTTTGATGATGTGGTCTGGAACCCCGTGGCGGGATGCTGCGGAGGCTGCTCCGATGCGAAAGGAGTGTCCGGAATACTGACTAGGGTCAAGGTGAAGATTGCGGAGAAGTATCCTTATGTGTTTCACTAACTGAGAGGCGCTTAAGGGTTTAACTGGGAATGGTAGAAAGGGACTGGTGTCTGGTTGCTCAGGCAGGAGTGACCGGAGTCGGTTGAGTACCGCGACTGGACACCAGCTGTTGTTGGTTTTGTAGAGGTGAATGTTCACTCCTGAGCCCGTTTGCTGGGTTTTAGAGACCTCGAGGTGCAGGATGAAATGGTCTTGGTATGGAGGCAAGTGCCGTCTGCATAGTACTTGGTCTGTGGGTTTGTTAGAGGTGAATTCGCCAGGTCGCAAGAACCCATAGTAAGCTAAATATATGGCTGCTTGTAAGACCGTGCTGGGGAGCAGACCGAATGGCGAAGTAGCCAGAATAGTTGACATGTCCCTAAAGATAGGCCCCGTAATGGGTAAGCGCTTGGTGCTGATGACTGGTTGTTGTTTCTGAATGCCCCTTAGGATGGCTCGTATAGCGTGTGATGAGAACAGTGAAGATTTCGTGGGGTCTTCAAGCGTCAAGAAATGTTGGATGCCGGCTAGATATAGCCGAATGGTATTGTAGGATAAAGCCAGCTGCGTGTGACAGTGCGCAGTGAAGGCCAGTACCTGTTTGACATCTGTTGGTCCTTTACGGCAGGATGTGAGAAACTTATTGAACGCCTTCCAAGCTATCTGGTAGGCTTTGAGTGTGTTGTGCGAGAGTGAATGATTGATGAGTTGCGTTGCTCCGTGTAAATGTTGAACTAGTCCAGGGTCAGTTGTGACCAGACAGGGATAGGGGCCGACATTGGTTCGGCTTCGGGAACCTGTTCAAAAAAGGAGGTATAATTAAAACGTGACAGTGCGTCAGCAGCTAAGTTGTATCTGCCGGGAATAAATGCACAGTGTATATTAAACTGACTCTGTAAAGACAGTTGTACCAATCTGCGCAGGAAGGACATGACTGCTAGGGACTTGGACCTGCCTCTGTTGATGATGTCTGCTGTGGCCTGGTTGTCGGTGGTGAAGACTACGGTTTGTCCTGTCCAGTGGTGGCCCCAGAGCTGTGCAGCTGCCACTATGGGATAAAGTTCAAAGAGGGCAGATGTTTGAGTAAAACCGGGTATCAACAATATCTGTTGAGGCCAGGGTCCTGAAAACCAATGGTGGCCAAAAATTGCCGCGAAACCTGTGGAGGCTGCAGCGTCTGTCACTACCTGGGGTGACAGGGGCGAAACCATGGGTATAAATAGGGATATGCCATTCCAGGCGGACAAGAATTCCTCCCACATAGATAGGTCCGCTATAGCTGCGGAGTCTAGATTTAAGATCTGATCGGGGTCTTGAGTTTCTGACAGGTGCGGCCTTGTGGAATAATTCGCATGGCGAAATTAAGCATTCCCAGGAGAGATTGCAACTGCTTTTTGGTACAGCCCTTGGTGTGTGTGAATTCGTGAAGGACCGCCCTAATGCGTGTTAGTTTGTCGAGGGGGAGACTGGCTTGCATAGCGCAGGTATCCAAGCTGACCCCGAGAAAGGTGATGATGTGTGCTGGGCCGTCGACTTTGTGCTCGGCGATGGGAACATTGAGGTTTCCAAATATCACTCTGAGTTTGTCGAGGTCTCCTGGTGGCTTGCTGGGAGGTTCTATTAGTAGGAAGTCATCCAGGTAATGGATGACTTCTTGGCATTGACCCTTGTGTAACAGTATCCAAACCAGGGACTGAGCGAACGTGTCGAAGAGCCACAGACTACTCTTCGAACCGAAGGTCAGTTTTGTGGCAAAATAATATGCCTCCTTCCACTTGATGCCATGCCAGCACCAAAGGGATGGGTGGATGGGCAGGAGCTTGAAGGCATCCAAGATGTCGGCTTTGGAGAGCCAGGCACCTGTACCTGCTTTGATGATTGCTTGTATTGCCATGTCGACGGAGGAATATTTTAGGGAAAACTCTTCGGAGGGGATCAGGGAATTGAGACTGGGGATGTGGGAAGAATGAGGCGCAGACAGGTCGTACACCAAACGCAATTTATTCGTGAACTTGCCCTTGACAAGCCCAATAGGGCTGACTCTCCAGGTGCTGAAAGGGGGGCAAGTGAAAGGGCCTATAACATACTCTCGATCTACCTCTGCTTGTAAGAGCTGATCTATGGCTTGTTCGTCAATGGCTGCTGAACGAAGATTGGCACATTCGTGAGTACTGTGGGGTAGTGAAATGAGGCCGGTGTGAAAGCCTGCTGTGAAGCCTTGGATAAGGTAGGTGGCCAGGGAAGGGGTGGGATGTGAGGTGAGGTACAGTCCTAACCATAAGAGGTTGATCCGGCTTAGTCATGCCCTCTTGTGTTGTTTGACTTCACACAAATTCCTTGGGTGTGCTCTTTGGCATAAGGTGCAGATGTGGAGTAGGCGGCACTGGCTGAAGTTGCAGGACCCGTAGTTGTAGTTATTACAGATGGCTGCCCCTCCCACGGTTCGGACTGGACGTCCGAATTTGTCCACCTGAGGCGTCGGTTCAGGGGGCGACTGACCCTGAATTGTACCCGAGGTAGAGGGAAACTCGAAGGGCCGTCTGATCGCCGCATTGGCGCACCAGCTGGCAGTGTGGGTGGAGGACTGACAAATCGCACACAGAGGTGAGCGTAAGCTGGCAAAGTGGCGGCAGAAGAGCTCTGTGTCCATGAGACTCCAATTTGTTGTAGTCTGGAACTGTGTGAGTCTGGCGGCGGCCTTAGCGGAAAAGGAACGGTGGTAATCATAAAACGCAAATCCTCCATACTTGTAGCCCAAGTCTACCACCGTATGGAGATACAAGTCCAGCTCTTCCCGTCTGCTGGGGGTGGCTGAGCATAAGACGTCTCTGAGCATGCCAAAGGCCAGGGTAAATTCTGGGACCGATAACTTGCGGTTCAATCTGGGGTCTTTGGCTTTAAGGACCACCGATATGTCACCCCAGGAGTAGGCCTTATTTTCTGCCAGATCGTGCACGGAAATAAGGAGAGAGGCCAGGTTGATGTCCCTGCCGTCCAAAATGTCCTTCCTGATACTGGTTGGGACCAAATGGGAGGGGTAAACAATGGGGCTCCAGCCTGAGGTACCTGCAGGAAGGGGTGTCAAGGTTTGAGTTGCGATTGGGTCAGGGACAGCCGTGGCCGGTCGAGCCTCCAGGAGTGCCACCCTGGTTTGGACGTCTGTAACCGAGGTAGACAAGGATGACACCATCGTGTGTAATTGTGAGATAGCTGATGATATTGACTGGAGGGATGCCTGTTGGGTACTGGGTCCTGCTGCTGGTGGGGGGAAGAGGAGTTTGAAGAGCTCGCCTTTCCTCGCTGTGGCGGGGAAGGAGACACCTCTGCGTCTGAGCTCTGCCGTCAGTTTGGGGATAGTCCATCCCCTGAGGGACTGCACGCTGCCGCTCTCTGAGACCGGGGAAGGTGACAGGGGGGCCGTGAAGTCTTCGCTGCCGGCCTGAGACATAGTTGATCTGGTGAGAATCTCCTGTCTTGAGCTCTTATTTTCCAGTTGACTGTAACCTATTGGGGGTGACATGAATTTCAAGTTTTTCTTTGATCCCCTGTTTGCCTTGATTATGAAATGAGTGAACTCCATGACAGAGGCCCGGCCCGGTCGTGTCGTGACTGATCCGACCGTGAACCGGGCTCTGGAGCATGTACTGAAATGAGGCAACTGAAAAACATTGGTGCACACCGGGACGAATCGGTGCCTGTTTGATGCATCTGGATTCGAATCGGAGCGCAGTATGAAATGAAATGAGAGAAATGTTTACCTTGACCGAGGCTCGAATTGGTTGTGCCGTATTTTGCGACTGGCAACGAACCGAGCTCTGGTATAGGTATGGATACGGCCGAAACAAGTGAGGCATTCCGTGACGAATCGGTGCATCTCAGATGCGACTGGTTTCGAAACGGTGATGCGCTGTGGGAGTGAAATGGTAGTAATGGCATGACAGAGATGCGGATCAGTCGCCCGATATCTGCGACTAGCTATGATCCGGACTCTGGAGCATGTTTCAGAAATGAGGCCGAGCCCTGGGGCACGCCGTAACGAATCGGTGCATGGAGGATGCGACTGGATTCGAAGCGGAGCGCGGTAAGTGCAGGTGTAACATATCGTTTGCCATGACGGAGGCGCGAATCGGTCGTGCTGTTGTAGCGACTGACTACGACTCGGACTCCGGAGCATGTACTGAAATGTGGCCAATCCTGGGGCACGCCGAGATGAATCGGTGCATTCCCATGCGACTGAATTCATGTCGGAACGTGATACGTGGTAATGAAATGATAACCATGACAGAGGTACGAATGACTGATAATAACGTGACTCTGGGGCATGTACTGAAATGAGGCCGTGACTACTGGGGCACACCGGAGCGAATCGGTGCATCTTTTAGGTGCGACTGGATTCGAATCGGAGCGCGGTAGGTGACTGAAATGAGAAATGATTGAAATGATTTGAAATGTTAGAAATGAGTTTAGAAATGTTTCAGAAATGAGAAATGATTGGTATCGAACTGACGTGGTTCGAAAAGATTTATGCATTTACGAATCGCTATGGCTGTCTGCTGACACATGTTTAACAATTAAGACCTGTCTGAAATGAAGCGACGCTTGCGTCGCTATGGTTTCCTCAGATAACGCGAAATGGTAACATGACGACAGTGCGAGTAATACACATGCGGTTACGTTCGTGAAATTTGCAAGTGATTCGTAATTTTGATACCACGGTTTAGTGACATGACATAACGTACGAAAAAACAAAAATCCGAGGGGACCCTACCTGCGACAGCCCAGCCAGACGCGTGGTACGAACGAATCGGTAAACGCGGACTTCAAAAACTCTCGGGCACGGAGATCACGAAATGCGGGAGCCAAGTATTTGCGAACGCTGAAATCGGAATAGTCGGCCTAGTGACGTATATCGCGCACAGGAAACCGACAAGCACCACAGGTGAGCGGGCTGCTTAAATACCCCCCGGGCTCCTCCCATAAATTCAGGCCACCATACTGGCCTTCCTACATATATATATATATATATATATATATATATACACACACACACACACACACACACATTTTATATCAATATTAGTAGTATAAAAAAATCAGACAAATGTCACTAGACTTTCAGAGTTATTCCTGGCCATGCACATAGAGGCCAGAGGTAATATGGCCATGTAGCAATAGAAAAGCGATACCCCCTGGTGAACCCATATTTGGCCCACCCATATATGGTGGGCCATATTTCAATCCCCAGAAGGCCAAAGAGAGGGGTAAATAAGATGGAATTGGTTCAAAGGGTACAAGGTTTATAAGATTTATACCAACAAAAGGGTCATTATGAGAGTGTCGGGACTGAGGTGGACTAACCAGATTACCAGCGGGAATTATACTACATTATGTAATTTGATTCCCTCATTGAGGCCTTGAGGGCCAGGGAACCTAGAGTGAATATCCAGAAGGCCTCTCTTGTACATATTTGGTCTTTCTTGCCACTATCCAGGTCCTTTGTTATGGCCTCTATCCCAAAGACTCTTAGGCCATTTACAGAACTGTCATGGGCCTCTTTGAAGTGTCTTGGTACAGAGCAGTTCTCTTTTTCAGTCGTAATGTTACTCCTGTCCTCTCCCATTCTTGTCCTCATAGGTCGTGAAGTGCGACCAACATATAGAAGCCCACAAGGACAAAGGAGACCATATATCACAAACAAAGTTCCACAGTTGATGAACTGTTTGACCCTGTGACTCTTCCAATCGGCTCCAATCACCTCCTTTTTCTGATGGCACATGTGTGCACAATTATCACCAGGGCTTTTTTTCTGCAGGAACGTGAGGGAACGAAGTTCCGGCACCTTCAGCACTGACTGTATGTAATGGTAAGGGGTGCTGGGGTGTGCTGCAGGGTCTCTTGATGCTGGCTGCTGAGGGATCTATTCTAACTGGAGGGGATCTATTTTTGCAGGGGGGGTCTATTCTTACTGGTGGGGGACCTATTGTTGCTGGGGGGTGGGTCTTACATCGCTGAGGGGTCAGTTATGGCTGGGAGAGATCTACTGTTGAGGGAGGGGACTATTGTTGCTGGCTGCTGGAGAATCTATTGATGCTGGCTGTGAGGAGCTCTGTTGTTGCTGCCGAGGGATTTTGTTTCGGGTGGCCCATTGTTAATGTTGGGATTTATTGTTGCTAGAGGGGGATTTATTGTTATTGGCTACAGGGGATCTATTTTACTGCTTTTCTTGTTATCATTAACAAATTTCATACAAATTACTTATCACCACAAAATGATACTTGGTTCTGTATTCTCTAAAAGGGCAGTAATGGGAGGTAGGTAGAGGGTGCTCGGAGGTGGGTCGAGGTGGAGAAAAGGGGTGACTCAGAAAGGGGGAGTTCCTGCACCTATTCTCTGAGAAAAAAAGCCCTTATTACCACAATTGCTGACCCCACACTTGTAGCTACTCTTGTGATCAAACACGGAAGTCCAGGGTTTGTTCAAGCCATTGTTCTTGGTTTTCTTTACCCTACTTGGGGCGATGATACTTCTCAGGTCTTTCGGCCTCCTAAAGACCAGGTTCAGGTGTGGAGGCAGGCTCGTTTTCAAGATTGGATCAGATTTTAGTATTTTCCAATTTTTTCTGAATATCTTTTGTATGATAGGGACTTTATCATTATACCTTGTGCAGAATCTCACATGTGGTCCTTCATCATTGGCACCCTGTTTCGCCATTTTTCTACCCTGTTTCGCCATTTTTCTACTTCAATAGAGGTATTGCCATATTCTTCTAGGTACTTCTGAAAGGCCTCATCGATATGCTTGTCATTGTACCCTTTTTCTCTGAATTTATTTCTAAGAACTAGTCCCTGTTCCTCATAATCCTGCTTGAAAGTGCACGTCCGTCTAAGTCTGCAGAATTGCCTGAAGGGGACATTCCTTATCCACCTCGGATGGTGGTGGCTGTGGGCATGGGGATAGGAGTTCCCCGCATTCGGTTTAAAGTGCATCCTTGAGTAAATTACTCCATTAACATCCGCCTGCAGTTCTAGATCAAGAAATACCAGAGATTTTCAAATGGGTTCTCTGAGCAATGCAATAGAAAGCCATCCAATTCTTCATTAGTGCTATTCCAAATTATAGGGATATCGTCAATATACCGCGCGTAGAGAACAAGGTTGCCCCCATACGGATTATTGGCCCAGATGTATTTGAGCTCCCAATACCCCATAAAGAGGTTAGCATAGCTAGGGGCAAACTTTGCTTCCATAGCCATACCTCTGACTTGCCTGTAGTGACTACCCATAAATGAAAAATAATTGTGGGTTAGCGTGAACTCTATAGACTCGTACAGAAATTGTGCTTGTGCTGGATTGAACACATGAGCCTCTGCCATGTAGTATTCCACTGCTCTAAGGACAAATTCATGTTGGATCAATGTATGAAGTGATGCTACATCTAATGATAGCCATCTGTAGCCTTTTCCCCATGTGTATGATTTTAGAATTTCGAAGGCATTGCCAGAATCTCTGATATACGAGGGCAAATTGGTTACCAAATCCTGAAGCAAGTGATTAATATAGCTGCCTAAGTTTCTGGTTAGGCTATCAATACCTAGAGCACGGCAGTACGGAGTACGGTCACAAGGTTTCTCAGGAGGAGTATGGACCTGAGCAGCAAGAATTTTGTCACCCGAAGGAAAAGTGAGACTGGTGCGAACCGTAGGCGTAGGAAAATTGTCGTGACAAAGCGTCAGCCCTTACATTCTTAGTACCAGATAAGAATGAGACAATGTAATTAAAACTCGACAAGAATAGAGCCCTCGCGCCCTTCTGGGAGAGAGGTGTTTAGCCTCAGACAAGAATGTGAGATTCTTATGGTCAGTAAGAATGAGAACCAGCACAGTGGTACCTTCGAGGAGATGTCTCCATTCTTTCAGGGCTAAAATGATCGCCAACAGCTCTCTGTCACCAATCTCGTAATTGCACTCCACAGGTGACAATTTCTTGGAAAAGTAGCCACAAGGATGCATAGCTTTTTTATATACCCAACATCTAAATTGTTCTCCTGCAGTTAAACACACCAATTTTCGTCCCCTGTCTAATTTTTATCCCACACAATCTAAAGGCCCATGCCTTGAAACATTTTACCGCATGGTATACTCTGAATTATTGATGATGTGCCAACAGCAACATAACCCCTATAAAAATCACAATTTAACATACCCAGAAAGATTAGCCCTCAATTTATTGAAAACCAATGAGAATGTTATCATCAAATCAGCAGATAAGGGCGGTAGCATTGTGTTGCAAAACCGGGTAGACTACATCAAAGAGGCCATTAGACTACTCGGAGACTCACAAACCTATACAAAATTGCAAGAGGACCCCCTACCTAGTTTCACTATTGATGCTACAATTTTAGTTAACCAAGCCACCAAAGATAATGTAATTACCAAAAACGAAGCTTCATTCTTGGTTAAAAAATATCATCAAACTCCGTATTTCTATCATTTACCAAAAGTACATAAAAGCACTACCAACCCCCCTGGCAGACCCATAGTTGCCTCTATGAACAGTATCACTAGTGGTTTTTCCCAGTATGTAGACCTTTTCTACAACCTTTTGTTTCCAATTTACAATCCCATATCAAAGATGGAATACACCTGCTTGAATTATTAGGTCCATATCAATGGGAGCCCAACTACATCTGGCTCTCACTGGATGTCCAATCATTATACACATCCATCCCCCATAATGTCGGCATGCAGGCCATACAACACTTTCTGTCAGAAGACCCATCTATTCATCCCAACCAAGCTAAATTCATTCTAGATGCCACATTCTTCTGCCTGACTCACAATTATTTCATATTTGAAGACCATTACTACCTTCAAACCCATGGCACTGCCATGGGCACCAATTTTGCACCTTCATATGCCAACTTAACTATGGGTCTTTGGGAAACGCGATACATATGGGCGAATAACCCTTTCATGGCCAAAATTATATTTTACGGTCGTTATATTGATGACATCATTATTATCTGGGACGGTAATACCGATGATATTGAATCTTTTGTTTCCCATTGTAATGATAACAACATGGGCCTATCCTTTACATCTGTTCACGATAAAACACATCTAGCATTCTTAGACCTTGATCTATTTCATGATACTGGTCGCATCCATGCAAAAAATTATTGCAAACCCACTGCTGGGAATTCCTACCTGCACTACAATAGTTGCCATCACCCTCGTTGGTTAAAAAATATTCCAAAAAGTCAATTCTGCCGTCTCAGACATAATTGCACCATGCAGTCAGACTATCAGACACAAAGCATAAATCTCAAACAAAAATTTATTGAAAAAGGCTACCCTCCTTCACTCATCGAACAAGCCTACACCACATACGTCAATCCTGATACTCATACCCATAAAATGAATTCATCAAAGGACATTCGGTTCACGACTCAATTTCATAACAAATACAAAAATATGGAACACATAGTTCATAAACATTGGCCAATACTACTGCAGGATCCCCATCTCAAAGACAGTATACCAAATAAACCTAAATTTTCATATAGGAAAGCACCTAACATTAAGGGAAAGATTGCCCCAAGCAAACTCAAAAAGAAAACAAATACGTCATCTTCACTCCAACTCTTTTTTATGATTGGGATGTATCAATGCCGCAAACCCCTTTGCCTTACATGCAGTTTTGTACAACATGGTCAAAAAACATTCACGATTAAAAATAAAACATACAAAATTTCAGAATTCTACACCTGTTCTACAGACCATGTAGTATACTGCCTGACCTGCCCCTGCGGCCTCCACTATGTAGGTCGAACTATACGCCCCCTACGCCAGCATTTTGGAGAGCACCGCCGATTCATCGAGGCCGGTAAAGACCATCATAGCGTCCCACGACATTTCACCCAACATCACCCTAAATCTACCGTAGGCCTAAAAGTATGGATCATCGAATCCATACCAGCCACTCTCCCTGCGGCAGAGAGATTTAAACGTCTCTGCCAACGGGAGACTTATTGGATATACGCTCTTGACGTACTTTCGCCTGGAGGTATCAATGAAGAATTGGAAATTAGCACCTTACTCTAGATGATACCACATTTAACATACAGACTGTAAGATTATGGTTCATTTATCATTCATCCCTCCTTATTATCATATCCATACGTCATGGTGTTTGCCTGTTATACATGTACATATCTGCCATCTGTCACAATCAAATACTATTTGTAGAGCATCCATTACATCTTATTACCTATTCCTATAAGTTAATTCCTTATAGTAGATTTGTGACCTTATTTGCGGGTGTGTAAATGCCCGGCCGCCCCTGTAACACACTCGCATACTTATTTACAGTCTATTATTATCTATTATTATCTATTATCGTCAGAGTATTGCTACAGGCATAATCTGCACTATTTGTATAAGTATCCACCACCTCCTATTATCCCTCTGTAGTTTTTTTTTTTTTTTTTATCCCCTTACAACAGATGCCTGGCCGCCCCTGTAACACAGGTGTATAGCTCCCCAGCTGTCCTTGTAACATGGCTACATATTTATTTATTATTTATTCATTGTTAATTCAACATTAGATTTACGACCTTATTTGCATGTGTACAAACGCCCGGCTGCCTTTGTAACACGTGCACATAGATGCCTGGCTGCCTCGGTAACACATGTGTATATACGCCTGGCCGCCCTTGTAACACAGCTGTAGATTTATTCATTGTCAACTCAACATTAGACTTACGACCCTATTTGCATGTGTACAAATGCCCGGCCGCCTTTATAACACATTCATATAGACACCCGGCCGACCATGTAACACACCTGTATATTAATTCAATGTCAACCTTATGTTTGTATATTTATTTATTTATTATTGTTAATTTAACCACTGATTTCTGTGCCCTGTACCCCTGTTTCAAATTCCTTCAGGACTTCATTGTATATAGCACTGACGTTAATAATCCATTTTGCGAGTGCACGGTCGTCTTGGCCGTCCTCATAATACATCTGTCACTTCCCTTATCATTGTGTATTTAGTATCTGCCCACACTCCTCCCCTTGCTCCTCCCCCTCACTATTTATAAGCCAGCTGGAGGAGTGTGGGCGTAGGTCTGACGAAGGAGCCGCACATGCTCCGAAACGCGTTACCACCCCCTTCTCTACACTGACACCATCAGCCTTGTGTGTCCCGCAGTGAATACAGGCTTCCCTGCTGCCTCCTCTTTTCAACACGCATGAGAACGCTTTACAGCTGCTGGACGGCTCTACACGGCTCTCTACCACCGTGCTGAGGATGGACACATGCCACAGATGAGGACTCCTGATTTTATCATGTCTTTTAACCCTTTGTGCACTCTATTAAATTTTACATACTGCACTTAGAGGCGCCTTTCTTTTCCTTTTTTACAAGGATGCATAGCGCTCTCAGAGGTAGGATGTTGAGACAGAAGGGCGCCAACACCAGTCTCAGTAGCATCAACCTCAAGGATAAAAGGTAACGTAGGATGAGGATGTGCCAACACAGGAGCAGAAACAAAGGCAGCCTTGAGACTCTCAAAGGCCTTAATGGACTCTGGAGACCAACTCTGTGGGTTACCGTCCTTTCTGGTCATATCAGTCAGGGGCTTGACCAGAGACTAGAAGTTACCAATAAACTTCCGATAATAGTTGGCAAAGCCCAGGAAATGCTGCAGAGGATGTAAACCCACGGGTCGGGCCACTGTAGAACTGCCGAAAGTTTCTCTGGGTCCATCTTAAAACTAGCAGTGGAAATGACATAACCCAGGAGTTTAAACTGTTCACGATGGAACTCGCACTTCTCCAGTTTACAATAGAGATTGTTCTCTCTTAGTTTCTGAAGCACACAACAGACATCTGTGTGGTGGCTCTCCGGGGACTTGGAAAATATGAGGATATCATCGAGATAAACCACCACACATAATTGCAACAAATCTCGGAGGACATCGTTAATAAATTCCTGGAAAATTGCCAGGGCGTTACAAAGGCCAAAAGGCATTACGAGGTACTCATAATGGCCTGTTCTGGTATTGAACGCAGTTTTCCACTCGTCACCCTCCTTAATCCTCACGAGATTGTATGCCCCTCTCAAATCAAGCTTCGTGAAAACTGTTGCTCCCTTGAGGTGGTCAAACAACTCCGTCATCAACGGAATCAGATAGGCATTCTTAATCTTGAAACATTTGAGACCCCTATAATCAAGGTCTCAGTTCACCACTCTTCTTCTTCACAAAGAAGAAACCAGCAGAAGACGAAGATTTGCATTGTGGTGACCAGGAGAGAAACTCAGCACGGAGCCAATCAAAAGAGGGGTTGTGCCTCTGTAACCAAGGATACCCAATAACAAGTGGAAACTTAGGTGAGGAAATAACTTGGAATTAGATTATCTCATGGTGAAGAGCCCCTAGGGCCATGGACAACAGAACCGTCTCATGAGTCACATGGGCAGGCTGTAGAGGTCTCCTGTCAAGAGCCTTAATGGCAACTAGAGTGGCATGCAGCTGCAGCGGAATCGAGTGCTTCGATACAAAGGCAACATCAATGAACAGGCCTGCAGCCCCAGAGTCGATATTAGAGCCTGTATCTCGACGGACAACTCAGCCCAAGAAATGGTGAACGAAACCAGGGGCTTATCCTTCTGGATAACTGGGGATTAAACAACGCCACCTAAAGTCTGTCCGTGACAGGAGCTCAAGGTTCGGGCGTTCCCTGGACGGGTAGGACAAGACTTCAAAAAGTGACCTGCCTGGCCACAATAAAGGCACAATCTTTCCCTCCTCCGAAAGGTTCTCTCATTCACAGAGAGACGTGTGAAACCCAAATGCATGGGTTCATCTTCACTGACCGACTCGGTACCAGGAGGCATGGGAGGTGAGGGAGGCACGGGTGGGACTGCAAAGCTCGGAGACATATGTAAAGGAGGCTTCCGCAAGCGCTCCTTAAAAGAGAGTCTTTCTCTGAGTCTGGCGTCAATGGCAACTTCTCCAGCTCAGTGGGTATATCTCGGGCTGCTATCTCATCCTTGATGGTATCCGAGAGACCATGAGAAAAAACAGCCACGAGGGCCTCATTGTTCCACGCAACCTCTGCTGTCAGAGTACGGAATTTAATCGCGTAATCGGCAACAGTTCTCGTACTCTGTTCGATGGACATGCGGCACTTGGCAGCAGAAGTTGAGCGTGCGGGAACATCAAATACCCTTTTAAACAGACCCACAAACTCAGGGTAGCTCAAATGCGTCTCCCATAGAGGGTTTTTCCCAGACCAAGGCTCTCTCAGAAAGCAAAGATATCATGAAACCTACTTTGCTTCTGTCCGTGAGAAACACCTGGGGCAGCATCTCAAAGTATATCTCAACCTGGTTGAGAAATCCACTGCATACCTCTTGTAGAGGTAATACTTGAGGCAGGTGCCTGCATAGAGACTGAAGCAGCAGCAGGGAAGGCCTGCAACATAGGATGTACCGGGGCGGCCACAGTGGGAGATTCCAGGTGAGCCGTGCGACTCAGGAGCGTTTGTAACACCATGGCAAACTGATCCATGTGGTGATCCAGTTCATCCAATCTGGAAAAAATATTACCAACAAGTGGATTGACTGCATCTTCTGAATTCATGACCTTTGCCTACTGTCAGAAACCATAAAATCAGGCCGAGACAGAAGTACAGTTAAATCACACTTGTTTAATAATAAAAGTAAAAAGAACAAACGTAGTGAAAAGATAGCCAACGTTCAGTAACCAGAACAGATAGTCAGCCAAGCCAGAAGTCAGGGATCAAGGTAGTGGAATGGCAAGCAGGATCTGGAGCCAGAAGGGATGTCAGCAAAGCAAGTCTTGAACAGGATCGCAGGAGATTTTCTGTGATGTTGACCAAGGCGAAGGCAGAGATCCACTGGGCTGAACGGCTTAAGGAGGCAGGACTGATGAGCAGGATATCATCAACAGCTTAGTAACTGTGGAGAGATAGGAGCTGGCAATTAGCCGACAGCTGAGCGGCCAGCTCTGAGAAGGAAGGGCTGAGCCCAGCCCTGACACTTGGCTAGAGACAGAAAGCGATTTAGGACTCTGTGCTGCAGTGCTTTCTATGTCTTCCAATGGACTTCAGCTTAACAATATCTCACCTGCAACGACCAGGGGGAGCTGACAAGCAGAAGGAGCTCAAAAAGATTTGATGGAGATAGATTACCTCATCAATTTTGCTGCTGCCCTTGTCATTGCCTAATCAAAAGCAGGTAGTGAGGATGTGGCCAAATTTGACTGCTTAATTGCAGACGAGAAAAGTCAGATCACCAACCTTGCTGTGTCATTGGGTAGGGCTTTATAAATTTCAAGATTGGCTAAATGTATCCTAACTCAATTCTATCCCTTAATGTAACCATTAACCTAAATCTAAGTTATTTCCTTTTACAATGACAAACACTTCCTAAAAATGGATACCTGTCTACAGTGTGAAAAATAAAACATTGAGTTCCTACAATCCTAGCACAAATCTCTTACTAGATTATTTGTTTGGCAAGCCCAATTATTCAAAAAATAGCCATTGTCCAATAGGCTGTACCTAGATTTAAGCTATATTTACAACTCTGCGTTTATCAGGTAGTGAAGTGTGAATGCAGCCCAAAAGGCAACCTTACACATAATTGTGATGATACTATCTTTTTAAAGGAAAATAACTCTATTTAATGTTTACTGATTTGTTAATTTTTCTTGATCAAGATAATATAATATGCAATTCTGACTTGATAAAGTGATGAATTGCTCTTTTGCTGTAAATACATTTCCTATGGAACATATTAGTAATATCAGTATTTTGTTCTGCACCTGATGTCGGCCACTGGGATAAGTTATTGCATGCGTGCCATCCGGCCCTTGTGTATTTATAATAATTACAATTTTACCTTGTAGCCAGGGGGTCTGGGAATAATAACCCTGTATGAAATAATTATAGGTCAGTAATTATAATGATTACCTTTAAATGCATGTTTGAAGAACATAGCTGTTGATAATGGAATTGTTAAGCATCCCAAGTGGTATTGCAGAAAATCTTAATGGAGCTGAGCCATAAATGTCCTAGGTGACCATCCAAAATATAAATTTCAGTCTGTACAGGGCCCTGGATAGCTCACACTTACTATACTGGGGGGGTTGTGCTTCCTGTGGGCACGTGTTCCACAAGGCAAGTACTTTGTGTTCATTGTTATTTTTAATTTTGTTTCTAATGTCCAGCAATTGTATAATAGATAACAGAAGCAAAAGGCATTTATTATAAGGAAATTTTACAACTTGTTATGTTTTCCTAATTAATGTCTCTTCTAATTAGCTCTGTCCAGTCTGCAAGTATGCTCTAAATTTCACTACTAACTTATTATTTTTTTTCAAAAACTGAAAATACAACTCTATGACTTTGCCAGATCATTGACTATTAACATTCTTGTAAGAACTGAAAACTATTTATGGCCAAGCTTGGCCATTGGCCTCTACAGAAACCTCTATAACTATATGTTCATTGGTGTGCATACTTTACAGGAATCCTGTGCGGAGAGGTATCTATTTAGGCTGTCCTTATTCCTCTGACAAGTCCTAGTTGTTTGTCTGTTATGCTGACCCAGTGGCTTCCACACTTTCTAAAAACTCTCATTTGGAACACATATGCAGATCCAGATAATGACTACACTGAGAGTTTACTTGTTTAAGCCAGGAACAGTCAGAAAACTGTAATTTTCAGAAGGGGGTCAGCAAGGTCAGTAACCCATATTTCTCAAGAAAACAACTTTGGGACAATGGGAATTCTTTAACTTAAAATTCAAGCCTTTTTTTTCTTTTTTTTCTTTTTTTTTTTTTTTTAGCTATAATGGGAAAGTGTTACAAGCTACACCAGGCTTTATTGCAATGTCCCTATTGTCGAGATCTACTTAAGGTAGTTATAAAACTGAAGGACATTTTTTTTTGTGAAAGCCCTATGTAGTTTTAAACACTTATTTTTGCTGTTAATACAATACTTGTTTTAAGAGCATAGTAGGCGGAAAGGAATAGGGGGTTGCAAATAGAATTTGCCTGAACAAGGACTTTCATGGCAGGATCAGCAAGTATAATTTTAATGGAAGCTGTAGAATTCAAAATATTAAAAATTCTATTTGAAACTACTTTAACATGATAAAGCCTATATGGTTTTTTTTTGTGATTGAGTTTACAAGTACTTTCATTTTGATTATTTCACCAGGACAGGAAACAGCGACAGTGAGGGCGATCTCACCAGTACTCGAAACAGCACTCTATCCAGAGATATACAAATTATTAGTTAGGAGTTCAACTGCAACTGTGGAGCTGTCTAGAGTAGAGCATACACAACTAAAAACCAAAGCTGGTGATAAATAATGCAGCCATAGATTGGGGGGGTTTAAACTTTAGTAAAGGTACAGTAATTCTGAACCACATAATTAACAGAGCAATAGTATATAAATAACGAGCAGTAAATTGTACATACTCAATGTACATATCCAGGTTTAGTGATGACTTTGTCTGTAGTTTTATGTTGACTAGGTTGACAAATTGATAAATGCTAATGTGTGGAAGATACAGAATTGTAGCACACCTCCATGCAAGATCTCACTTGCTGTTATTTACTAATTATAGGCACAGACTAGTGTACTTGCTGACAGTGCATGCCATAATTACATGATTAGTCTCTGTGCTATTATAACTTGATGTATATAATGCCAGCACACAGATGGATCATCAAACTGAAAACATTTATTTGAAAAGATCACATGCATGACAAAAGGGTTCTGTGTGGCCCTGAAACATTGCACCCTTCTGCTGTGACAAGATCTTTCCAAAAAAAAAAGTTTGGACGTTAAATTTGATGATCCGCAGTGTGCTGGAGATATGTACTTTGATCTATGGTGTCACCAGTTTCGAGCTGGTATCTGTTTCAGCAATTGCTTACTCTACAGCCATTTTCCAGGAATGTGTGCCATTGGAATATTGCACGTTGACTGTATTGTTTTAAAAAACTTTTGCTTCCATGGCCCTCCAGCCCCTACATCCATCTAGCCCTGCAGTACCCTATGCAAAAAAAAACTAGCCAAAGATGAGTGTAGTAAATCTATGGTTGTTGCTGGGGATTCTTTAACCACTTCAGCCCCGGAAAATTTTACTACCTTCCTGACCAGACCCCTTTTTGCGATTCGGCACTGCGTCGCTTTAACTGACAATTGCGCGGTTGTGCGACATAGTACCCAAACAAAATTGACAGGGTTTTTTCCCTCACAAATAGAGCTTTCTTTTGGTGGTATTTGATCACCTCTGCGGTTTTTATTTTTTGCGCTATAAACAAAAATAGAGCGACAATTTTGAAAAAAACACAATATTTTGTACTTTTTGCTATAATAAATATCCCCATTTTAAAAAAAAAAATCAACTTTTTTCTCAGTTTAGGCTGATATGTATTGTTCTACATATTTTTGGTAATAAAAATCGCAATAAGCGTATATTGATTGGTTTGTGCAAAAGTTATAGCGTCTACAAAATAGGGGATAGATTTATAGCATTTTTATTATTATTATTTTTTTTACTTGTAATGGCGGCGATCTGCATTTTTTATCATGACTGCAACATTATGGCGGACTCATCAGACAATTATGACACATTTTTGGGAATATTGGCATTAATACAGTGATCAGTGCTATAAAAATGCATTGATTACTGTAAAAATGTCACTGGCAGTAAAGGGGTTAACACTAGGGGGCGATCAAGGGGTTAACTGTGTTCCCTCAAGTGTGTTCTAACTGAAGGGTGGATGGGACTGACTAGAGGAGATGACAGATCGCTGTTCACACTTTATATGAACAGACGATCTGTCACTTTTCCCCTCAGAGAACCAGGATCTCTGTTTACACACAGAAATCCCGGTTCTCTCTGTGTCTTGAACGATCACGGGAGCCCGGTGGTCATCGAGACCACCGGGCACTTGCATCGGCTCCAGGGGCGAGCAGCGGGTGTGCGATCAGCAGGCGTGTGCATGCCCCTAGTGGCCGCCTAAGGAAGCAACGTAACATAACGTCGATTCGCCTGCCCGTGCCATTCTGCTGCAGAAAAACTGCGGTGGCTGGTCGGTAAGCGGTTAAATTATAGCTCAAGCTCTGGGCAGACTCCTGGGAAAGCAATGAGCCAATCTCATGAGCATGGGGATGGGAAGTCTGGGAAGTTCTTTTTATGAACAGAGCAACCTTGACGTGTTTATAAGTAAGATTCTACTGTTTATTTTTACAGCTATAGAAAATCATTTGGTTTCTCTAACCCATTTTTGTTCAGTCAAGGCACTCTTTAAAAATTACGGACAATCTCGAGGCGCCCTTTTAAAAATATGGACCATTACGAGGTATCCTTTACAAATTATGGACAACCTTGAGGCACCCCATTCTGAAATGTAAAAACGATTTTAATAGTTTTACATAATGCAGCAACATCCACACAAATAGGACACCCATCATTACAGGATTGATGTGATTTATTCTTCCAAAGCAAATACACTTTTGCAAGCTGGTACTGATTAGTATTCCAATGTTTTGCTTCTACCTCAGTTTTTCTCCATCACTCAGCTAATATGACACCAACAGTGGTGGAGAGGGGCAGGGGAGAGTCAAACAAGGATGATATGCAGGCGACTGACATCCTCCAAATCAACTGATGATTCCATTGGTCGTTAGTATACCGGCAGCTAGAAAGTTGTAATGGTGTACAATGAAAACCTGTGGCTTTGTGTGATTAAAAGGCAGCCTTCATCTACACGCCAGCTTGTATACAATTTTTGGGCAATTTTTAGGCATTTTGCCAAGCCACCCCTGAAGAAACCTCAAGGCACCCTGGTTGAAAAAGACTGCTCTAACACACTCTGTTCAGAAACATTAAACCTTTAAACGAATGCCTAAGCTCTTAATCTTCCTTGGCACCCAACACTTGAACTCCTAACTTAACCCTTAACCTTAAAATTAAAGTTAAATCTTAAAACCTTAACCCCCAACATTTAACTTTCACAATAACCCTAACACTAAATGCTAACCTATCATGAGATAAATATGAAGGTTGACATTCCTGGCCTCCTGGTCTGGCTGTCATGCTGACCCATAGGATTTAGTTGAGGATTTTATTTCCCCATGTCACAAGACAGTTGGAGTGAACACTGATGTACACCATTGCATATGTTTTTCAACCTATTATTTTATCTTACAATGTGAGGGGAAGACATTGCCACTTTTTTTTCTACAAGATCGACAAGGACAGAAAAATAATTTTGCCATTGTAAACTAAAAGATAGAACACATTGAAGGGTAACTAGTCATTTTAATACTATTAATATATTTATTTAAAGGAAATCTGCTTAATGTAACGTGTATCCATGTATCCATTTTAAAATTCCTGTTTCTATGTAAAATTTGTAATTATATAAGGAAATACATGTACAATTTTACATAAACCTCAGCTATTTAATATAGCAATGGAACAGAATAAAACCTGCCCCTGAACATTCCATAATTATGCATCTGCTAAGAGACCCATATTCAGTGATAAACCTACTGCATATGTTTGGGAATCTGTCCCAGTTGACTGTCCAGCAGTGGCGGGGCGTCCATAAGGGCGCATGGGCGCAGCCTCCTCTCTCCAGCCACCCCTCTATCACCAATAGATAGATTCATGCATTGCATGAATCTCTCTATGGCTGTCTCTGCCACCTCCTATTCAGGCGCCCGGTTCTTTTTCGGTCGCCTGGCGCCTGAATTACAGCGGCAGGGTAATTTTTTGAAGCACCCGATTAGAGCCATAGGCTCTATTAGGCGTCAAAAAAGATTAACAGCGAGCGTCATGCTTGGCGCTTGCAATTCACTCAGCTGTGTTAGAAAAGCGAATGAATATTCGCTTTCCTAACACTGAACCGCCTCTCCACCAATCAGGTGCTCGGATCTGTTACCCATCACCTGATTGGCTGAAACAACATGCGCTGTGATTGGATGCCTATCAGGTGTCCAATCATTGAACAGGATGGGAGGAACGGATGGAGAAGACATCGAGGGCATGGAGGAAATCGCTCGCCACCATCACCCGCTGCCCCACCGTGACAGGGTATGTGCCGGGCAGACGGCAGGCGGGGGGGAGGCACAGTGGCAGCATTTGATGGGCACAGTGGCAGAATTTGATGGGCACAGTGGGAGCATTTGATGGCACAGTGTTAGCATTTGATGGGCACAGTGGGAGAATTTGATGGCACAGTGTCAGCATTTGATGGCACAGTGGGAGCATTTGATGGCACAGTGTCAGCATTTGATGGCACAGTGGGAGCATTTGATGGCACAGTGGCACCATTTGATGGCACAGTGGGAACATTTGATGGTACAGTGGCAGCATTTAATGGCACAGTGGCACCATTTGATGGCACAGTGGGAGCATTTGATGGCACAGTGGCAGCATTTGATGGTACAGTGGCAGCATTTAAAGGCACAGTGGGAGCATTTGATGGCACAGTGTCAGCATTTGATGGCACAGTGGGAGCATTTGCCGGTACAGTGGGATCATTTGATGGTGCAGTGGCCACGTTTCATGGGCACAGTGGCCGCGTTTGATGGGCACAGTGGCTGCGTTTGATGGGCACAGTGGCTGCGTTTGATGGGCACAATGGCTGCGTTTGATGGGCACAGTGGCTGCGTTTGATGGGCACAATGGCTGCGTTTGATGGGCACAGTGACGGCAATTGATGGGCACAGTGGCTGCATTTGATGGTACAGTGAGGCTGCAATTGATGTTTTTTTCTTTCAGTTTGTTTGTGCCCCCCAAAAATTTTGAGAACTGCTGTTCAGTAATACAGGTACAGGAATTTTAATACTTTCAAATACTTTGTTGAACAATTTCAACAAATTGTTGTAAAGGCTTTGCTGAAGGAGATGTAATTTAATTTGCGTCTAATTGTGTTGCTTGTTTTCTTAATAAATGCTCCCCTGTGGTCTATTCCCTGGCATTTAGGTGAGTTAGAGGAACTCCATTTATGTTTTTTTTTATTTATTTCAGGAGAAAGGTACTTCACTCAAAATAAAATTGTGATTTGACGTGTGCTCAGATAAATTTTCTGTTCAAGTGAGGAAAAAAATGTTTTACTTTTTTTTATAAAAACTTTGGGAAAAATGATAGAATCCCATCGGGGGTTTTCTACCAAAAATTATAGTAACCTATTAGTAATTGCAAATCTTTATCAATCAATTTTAATCTTATTTGTAAATACACTGTATTTTTTGGAAGTTGTACTGTAAATCGTTGAAATAGAATATTTTACTCCTGTGTTAGAGCATGATAGCTGATCGTGTGATAACTATTTGTCAGCCAGTGACAACATACCAATAGACTTCATCTGAAGCTGGCTACACACTTAAAACTGCCAGAAAAAGATTTATGTCAGTTCAGCCACAAGACGAAAGATTTATGCTTCTTAGCACAGACGCAAAGGGGGTTATTTATGAAAGGCAAATCCACTTTGCACTACAAGTGCACTGCAAGTCCACTGAAAGTGCACTTGGAAGTGCAGTCGCTGTAGATCTGAGGGGAAGATCTGAAATGAGGGGAAGCTCTGCTGATTTCATCATCCAATCATGTGCAAGCTAAAATGTTGTTTTTTATTTTCCTTTCATGTCCCCCTCAGATCTACAGAGACTGCACTTGAAAGTGCACTTGTAGTGCAAAGTGGATTTGCCTTTTATAAATATCTGCAGAACAGCTTATCTCTATAATAAGAAAATATGGTGGTATTTTTATTATTTCATTTTATCTTGTTTGTTTCTGACAGGTTCAAAATGGGACTATGGCTTGGAATTATAACAATGTCTGCTCTTTTGTGTCGTGTGGGGGTCCGGTCTTCTGGCTGTCTCTTGTCTTCCTCTCCTATGTTAAATTATACCGAAGAAGGTCACATCTTATTAGGAATGATTGGCCCTGTAAATACAGTTTCCACTAAGTCTGTCATTACCTTCACTGCTGAGCCGCCTCCTTATACATGTGACTTGTGAGTACCAATAATACTGCCCTTCATTCCCCTTATGTGTGAGTGGACAAATAACTGGCTCCCTACCGAAGGCTAGCCATTAGGGATGGGCTGACATTTTGTTGCAAATGTACTGATATTGTACAATGAGCTTATTTGGCTGAAGATTCTTTTTTTGCCTTTATTTAGACCAGGGCTTTTTTCCAGGGGGAACGCAGTTCTGGCACCTCCAGCACTGAATATATGTAATAGGATGGGGTGTGGGGTGTGCTGGAGGGTCTATTGATGTTGGCTGCTGGGGATCTATTGTCACTGGTTGGGATATGATTTTGTGTGAGGGTCTATTGTTGCTGATGGGGAATCTATTGTTGCTAAGGGGGTCTTATGTTGCTGGAAGGGATCTACTGTTGAGGGAGAGGTCTATTTTTACTGGCTGCTGGAGGATCTATTGATGCTGGCTGCTGGGAGATCTGTTGTTGCTGCTGGGGGGAGGTCTAATGTTGCTTGGGTGGATATTTTGTTACTGGGTGTGATATTTTGTTGTGGGTAGTTCACTGTTGCTGCAGGGAATCTATTGTTGTTGGGGTGGAGTCCATTGTTGCTGGGGGGAGTCTATTGTTGTGTGGGGATCTATTGCTGGGATTCTATTGTTGCTGGCTGCAGGGGATCT
This sequence comes from Aquarana catesbeiana, assembly GCF_042186555.1. Lineage (NCBI taxonomy): Eukaryota > Metazoa > Chordata > Amphibia > Anura > Ranidae > Aquarana > Aquarana catesbeiana. The sequence goes on along the minus strand of NC_133332.1, from coordinate 226,498,934 downwards.
ATTTTACTGCTTTTCTTTTTATCATCAACATGTTCCATACAAAGTATTTAGCACCACAAAATGATACTTGGTTCTGTATTCTCTAAACGGGGCAGTACTGGTAGGTAGGTAGGGGGTGGAATCAAGGAACGGTGGTCAGAGGTGGGTAGGGGGCAGAGACAAGGGGTGACTGGGAGTTCCTGCACCTATTCTCTGAGAAAAAAAGCCCTGATTTAGAGTGTGTATTTTTTCAGTAGTTTGGATTACATTATTTGGTGTTCTTTGTATTTGTGGGGTTTTTTCTTTTTTGTTTTTTGTGTGTGAACATCTAAAGGCTTGTGTATCACTGTCCAAACTGTTCCAAATGCTGTTACTATGTGCAAGCCTCAAAATTAAAACAAAAACTTCTTTACCTTCCCTGACTGAGCCAAATCCTCCTTCATTTGTGTCTCACATGCTCCCCCTCCTAGACACTGCAGATAACAGTGGGAGGGTTTCAACAACAGAGGCGGTGATGTTGATCCAGAAAGCAGTGGGAAGGATGAGGTGTGGCCAGATGTTGACAAGCTACAATGTTGTGTTTCAGCAGTGACAATGGTGATATTTTTTGTAATTATTTTTCATCTTCTGTTTTCAGATGGTCTGACCGCCTCAATTTTTCAAGTTCATTTTATCACTTTTCTTACTTTCTATCTCATTTTGTAATATTTCACTTTTTATTCATTTAGTTTTCATCACTACACTATTTTTCACACATACTTTTGAATAGAACACTTCACACACACCTGTCAGCCCTCTGCATGCATGAGTGACTGCCGATAATGCCCAATACCCCCCCCCCCCCATATGGGCCTGGGATCTTCATCCCCATGACTAAGCTCCGAGGGCAAAGCAAAATGCGTTGGGACATGGCCTGGTTGGAGTCCAGGCTGAGGTTGCCACTCTTACGTCGATCCCAGGAACTATGCAGATGTGGGGCTATGGGGATCGTTTCCTTTTGTACAAGCCATAGCTGGGACAAGCGCCAGCACTCCCTGTGGCGGTTGCTTAAGAATCCACATACACCCTGCATCAACAGAGCCTGAGCAGCACACCAAGTTGCATTGAGTCGCAGTGACAATGGTGATAGCCAGGCCCTGTGCAACATCTACATATCCCATTATAATGCAAGCAGGCACAGCCTGTGTAAGTTCAGCGCTGGATAAATATATACAAAAAATGCATATATATAAATAAAAATATGTGATCACAAAATTAATTTGAATTTATAATAAAAATAAGATAAAATAAAAATATGATTTTCATAAACCCTAGTGTCCATATATTTATTAAACAATGTGAAGTGATGAATTAGTGATTTCACTGCAGATGTGTATATTGTGACTTCCACCGCAATACACCGCTCTTCACCCTAAGAAGATTGAAGGCTTACCAGAAAGACCTATTTAAAAGGCAAAGTAACACCAACACTGTCATAAAAATGAAAAAAAAAAAAAAAGGTGCCCCTGATGATGTCATTTCTGATGAAACGGCCATAGGGTAGACACGCATGCCCGAACTGCGCATGCGCGGAATGTTTGATACGATTTTGGAGCCTTTTTTTAAACATCCTTGCAAGGAAATTGTTTTTTGTTTTTATGTATGCCTTTGGCGCTTTTAAATAAAGGAAGGATAAAGGTTACTCTGCACTATTGGAGTTTCTTTTTTCTTTTTGGACATCTGTAGAGGTCTCCTTTCATCACATCTGTAGTGGTTGTATACGGTTCTTATGAAGTGAACACTCTGCTGATACGTACCCATCATCCTGGAGGTGAGCAGTTTGGAGCATAGCTTGGACATCCATGAGGGGGATATTCTTTCCATGACGGCTGAGGTTCGTCTGCTGGAGGAAGTACTCAAGGATTCCAGTGTTGGTGTCACTATGCCTTTTAAATAGGGCTTTCTGGTAAGCCTTCAATCTTCTTAGGGTGAAGGGCAGTGTATTGCGGTGGAAGTCACAATATACACATCTGCAGTGAAATCACTAATTCATCACTTCACATCACTGTCCCTGATTTGGAGCAATGCCTCTCTGTCCCTCATTCCACCTCATTTGTCTCTCATTTTGGTCTGATCTATATAGATGTATATAAAATACACTTTTTATCTTTCAAAAAGTGTTTCCCAGTGCTAAACCTTTCATCCAGTTTCTAAATTGCTGCATTTGTACATTTTAAAAGCGAATATATAGGAATAATAGTGGTAAAAAAAAGTCCTTGTGGATTTAATTAACCTTTTTTTTGGTTAATTCTCCTTTAAGGGGGTGTGGCAGGGGGCGTGCCCTATGCCTATATACATTTGTTAGCAGATGTCCCTCATTCCCATCTCAAAATGTTGGGAGGTATGCTACCAGTGTACTGTAGTTCCAGTGGGGTGGCAATTCTTCCTCGTGCCTTGGATCCTGCCAGTTGTGTTATCAGAGCTACCCTGGACTGTAATCTAAGGAATGCGTTTTATGAGGATAAGCACAAGTAACTGTGTTCTAAACCATTTAATTCAGGGGGTGAGCAATTAATTTTCCCAAGGACCCAAATGAAAAACTGGGACTGTTGTGAATGTCTAAACCTAATTCTGTTTTAATATTAATTTTGGACCTGGGAAGGTCCATAAGTACGTAAACATAAAGAAAACAAACACCTGACACTAAGAATAATAAGTATAACTGCTCTCTTTTAGACAGGTGGTCAGGAGGTAGTAAATATAGGTGGCTGAGCTATGGTTTTACCTCCCCTGGCTGCCCTCCCACACTGTAAAATAACAGCCGGATGGGGCTGTTTACATGTCACAGAAGCTTTGCAGCCATTGAATTTTTAACTAGGCTTGCAGAGTTTGGCAAGTGGCACAGCTTGTCAAACGCATTTATTAAGTTCATTGGGGCCACGCCGCAACTGCGTTCAGTGCACACGATTGCAGCCCACTAGTGTAGCATTATAGGGTCAAATCGGGCATTAAGGAAGAGAAAACATCTCCTCATTGCCTGTCAAATGCTCTGTAAAAAGCACTGTGACTGGAAGGAGAGAGCTTGAGATTGGTACAGAGCCTGACTGGGAGTGCAGAATAGGTGCATGGCTCTAGGAGCTTGCAGAATGCAGGTGCTAACACAGGAAGATTTTGGCCTGGTAGCAGAGTGGCAGAAGAGCATCAGGATGTCTCCTATGCAACACTTTCCTGCTGAAAGTGTTGCCTCCCTGTACCAATCAGCTATTCAGGCTCTTTCCTTCCAGTTCTTACATCTCTCCACATGGACATCCAGCATGTCTCCCTGAGCCTTTCCGTTTCCTCAGTGAGGAAGCTGGCAGGCTCAAAGAGGTATGCTGACCGCTCAGGCATCACAGGTGGGACAGGGACAGCCAAAGGCCCAGAATTTGCCCAGGTCTGGTTTAATTGACTTAAAAATTCTCATCTAGACTCTCTTGTTATAGAGTCTTATAGAGACTATGCTTTGCAGTGACATATTACCCTAACTGAGCCATAGAGACATTGATTTGAAGAGTCTATGTAACTCTGCAGTTTATGCATGCTATTTGCCATCCTGACCCTGTTTTGCATTATTTGTTCTACTTTGCACCTGTTTAGTCAACTGCAAGTTACAGTTATTCCCTATCTGAGCATTTAGACCAATAGGCATCAACATTCTTTGTTGGAGGACTAAGAGAAAACAAGGGAGGATGCTTGTAAAGGAAGTTGGTGTTTGATGGGAAGCAGCCATACCGGTACAGACATTTCAAATGGCGGCTGATCCTGCATCTATTACAGTCCTTATCAATGTCAGTGGAGGGCATTGCTGCTACCACAGCTGCTACCTTGTCTCGGGCCCATTCTGCCTTAATCTGTTTCTGAGCTATGGAAACAATGGAAAGGCAATAAAGTACCAAACCTCTTCAGACTGAATTATGTTCTCTTTTAATCATTACAATAATAAAATGGTAGGGAAGGGGGATATCACCGCTCCAGGAGGATCGACCAAAGGTAAATCCCTTCACCAGTTAAGAGGCCACAGGTGCCGGAAATGCATATAGCAAATAGATAGGAAGTGGTTCTGGACAGCTGCACTCCGAAAAAAATATGCCTTTTATTCAAAAACTACAAACAAAATTACATGCCACAGCAGAACAAGAAAACTGACGTGTTTCAAACTACATATAGTGCTTAATCAAAACTATGATTAAGCACTATATGTAGTGTGAAACGCGTCAGCTTTCTGGTTCGGCTGTGGCATGTATTTTTGTTTGTAGTTTTTGAATAAAAGGCATATTTTTTTGGGAGTGCGGCTGTCCAGAACTACTTCCTGACAATAAAAAGGTTCTTGTTTGTAGAAAGGAGCCAACAATTATACAGCACTTTACCAATTTAAAGTTTTTGGACAGAAGCTAGTTGATAGAAGATTTTGATTGGATGAGGAAACCAAGATGTCTAGTTTAGGACCATGCAAACAAGGGGATTACATGAAAATGCATATAGTTTCCTGTGTGGGAACTGAGCCCAGGGCTTCATTGTTTCCAGACAACCATGCTATACATTGCATCTCAGTGTTATTCGGAATGAGTTGTTTTTTTGCATTATACTTATTGTATTTCCCTGACACATTTAATGTTCTGCAGGTTCAGGAGAGACCTGTACAAGTCTATTCTTGCTTTGCTTTTTGCCACAAAGGAGATTAATCAAAATCATTTTCTGCCGAATATTACCCTGGGATTCTACATGTATGATTCCTGTTTCTCGGAGGCAACTTCTCTTAAGTCAACACTGCAAGTTGTGACAGGAGGTGGGAATCCTGTACCTAACTACAAGTGTGGCCTCCTACATAGGGTGCCTGCTATTATTGGGGATCCCTTATCTAGCTCTATTGTGTCCATGTCAAGGGTGCTTGGACTGTGGAGGATACCACAGGTGAGCTTTTTTTCTCTGTCTAATGCACTAAGATAATAGAAAAGGAAGTAATGAACAAAACACAAACACTTATCTAAGAGATAAAATGTTGCAAATAAATTGATTGCAATACCTTTAAGACACATGGGTGAAACTGATATAACATGGCTGTAGATTCCCTTTCAGACTCTACTATCATTTTTCAGTATATACATTGTTCCAGAAAGACCTTTGTACCTGTGCCTTCAATGTTGCTTTATGGTGGTGCTGGGAGGTTAATGGTAGGGTCTGCCTTCTTCAGTACCATCTGGGGAATCATAAAGTGGAAGTTCAGCCTAAAACTAAAATCTCTAAATCTACTCGCAGCCACAATATAGGACTAACCTATCTAGCCCTGTACAGCAAAAATCGCTATACATACCTTTTCTGAAGCTAGTCTGTTCTCCAGCGGCGGAAGCTCTGTGCAGAAGATGGCCAACAACTGCTGGGAAATGCCTGGGTAGTGGTGTAACTTACTACTATGGGGCTTCCGTTGTTGGCTGCTGCTTCTGCACACTCCCACGCAGAGAAGCTGCCACTGATAGCTCAGTGTGGGACCAACCACAGTGGCTTCAGAAAAGGTATATACTGTATAGTGATTTTTGCTCTATAGGGCTAGATAGGTTAGTCTTAGATTATGGCTGCAAGTAGATTTAGAGAGTTTGGTTTTAGCGCTGAACTTCTAATTTAATGTTGAAATTAGAAAAGTTGAACTGTAATCATTGCTTGAGGTACTGTTTGTTAGATCCTTAGAAACAATCTACCAAAAATAAAACGTAGCTGCAGAGGATACATGATATTTGACTTAGAGCTCAGTTTAGACTTATTAGAAAAGCAATGAGTCAATCACACAAATGGAAAGTAAGATTTGCAGGAGCATCGTGAGCAGATACAGTATGCAAAACACACCCCATCCCCATCTGGGGATGGGGAAATCAATTTAATATCACTGAAATAAAAAATGGCTTGGATAGCTATAATATATAGAAGGTATTTTTTGTGAGAGTGGAATTCTTTAAAGTGATTGTAAAGGTTTAATTTTTTTTCTAAAATAACAAAAACATGTCATACACACCTGCTCTCTGCAATGGTTTTGCACAGAGCAGCCTCGACTCTCCTCCACTGGGGTCTCTTGCAAGTAGTTGCCTCCTTTTCTCTGAGTAGCTCCGCTTGCTATGGGGTCCCTCGTGGGCTTGATCCCAGCCCATGCTGTATGCATTTATTGACACATACATGGTGCGGCTCAGCCCCTGCTCTCTGCTCACAGGGTTTGATTGAAAGCAGCAGGAGCCAATGGATCCGGCTGCTGCCAAACCTCCTGTGAGAGAGGGGAGAGAAGAGCAGCGCTGCTGCACATGTGCACGGCACTGGAATAAGATAGGGCTCATGTAAGTATCGGGGGGGGGGCTGGGGGGAGCTTGCGTCCAAAGATTTTTTACCTTAATGCAGAGAACCTTTGCAACCACTTTAATTAATGATAAAGAATAAAAAGTTGAAGTATGGGATTTTTTTTTTTAATCATGCTTACCTATGTGGATGCAGCATCGGAGAACTGAGTGATCAAACACTGCTGATCGCTCAGTTCTCACTGCTCCCTGACAAGAGAGTTAGTGACTGTTATTCACCGGCTCTCTAGTCTGCCCCCCTGCGTTCACTGGAGCAATGAGCTGTGGAGGGGTGCGGGAGCGGCTGGCTCAGCTTTTCAGTGGCTCTCTGAGAGGCTGAGCCAGGTTCTGTTCCAGGCATGTAGGCAGATCCTGACCATATGGTCATGATTTTTCCCGAGCCTGAACTGACTCAGTGATGTCAGCCGACAGTGGACTTCAGCCCACTGTCAGCTGAAAAACAGTCACAGGAGTGCAAAGGGATCTGCACTCCTGGGATCCACAGAAGTACAGCCAAACAAGCTTTGGCTGTACTTCTCCATTAAGTTTTAAAGTGTAGATTATACAGGGGCAGATTTACTGTAGGCGCAACATAAAGCTAAATATAATACATTCATTCCACCGTGCTAGACACAAATCACCAAAGAAAATTTATGAGGAGTGCTTTCAACCCTGGTATTTTTCTGCAGGTGAGCTATGCTGCGACTCTCCCGAATCTTAGCAACAAACAAGAGTTTCCATCCTTCTTGAGGACAACCGTCAGTGTCGACAGTCAACCACGGGCCCTCATTGACTTGTGTCATACATTTGGGTGGACTTGGATAGGTATACTTATTTCTTCAACAGACTATGGTACGCAAGGTGGGATCTCCCTTAAAAAAGAGGCTGCCAAGAATGAGGTTTGTATCGCCTTTATTGAAACCATTGCCTTGGATTCCAGCACAAAAATGATGCCAAAGATTATAGAGAATGTTCGAAAGTCAACAGCCTCAGCAGTATTTCTGTTTGTCTCTCCTCCAGAGGCCAATGCTATATTTATCGAGGTTCTTCTTCAAAACATTACTGGAAAAGTGTGGGTTGGCATCGAAGCCTGGTTCACATCCCCTGTGTTTTTGCAGACTGATTTTTGGAACATACTGAACAACACTATCGGGATAGCAAAAAGCAGAAAGATCCTACCACATTTTTCAGACTTTCTCCAAAACTTTAATCCATCTATTTATCCTAGAATGTTGTCTATCCGGCAGTTCTGGGAGAGGACATTTAACTGCAAATGGCCCACGGATAACAGCAGTTTATCTAATGCAGGCTCTAGCACAGGAGCTTGTACTGGTTTCGAGAAGATAGTAACTGATGACATCACAGAACTCAATGACCCAACCTCCCAGGTTGTGTACATGGCCCACAGTGCCCTCTATGTGGTTGCACATGCTCTCCAAACATTGCTCTCTTGTAAGCCTGGAGAAGGTCCTTTCAGTGGAAAATCTTGTGCTGACAAACAACCTATCCAGCCTTGGCAGGTAACAGAGACCAAACCTGAAGCCCAACTCAGACCTTAACTGTAAATGTAGTTAGACTGTGAATTGTTCATGATAAGGGTGGAGAAGTGACTGGAGAGTCATTTATGTGAGTATAGTTAGTGTATTTTTTTTCTATGAGCAGAAATTCTGTACCAACTGAGTTATCAAACTGTGGAACACTCGCAAAAAAAAAAAGCCAGACTGTAAGTTCCTGGGAGGATCTGGACAAAGAATTTTTTACTGTAAAACATAACAAGAAATTAAAATAATACTTTTTTTTTACCCTGCTAGCTCTTGCATTACATGAAGAAAGTTAATTTCGTTAACACTGCAGGAGAGGAGGTGTCATTTGATGCTAAAGGAGATCTCCACGGGTACTTTGACATCTTGAACTGGAAACTGATTGGAAACAAAGCTCAATATATACAAGTTGGAACCTACAACGAGTACATTAGCAGCGGCCCAAAACTTTTCATTAACACCACTGCCATCCGGTGGCCAGGTGGACTAAGAAAGGTAAATATCTTTATTGTGAGAGCATCCTATAATTTAGAACATAATATTACATGAACCACTTAAAGAGGAAGTAAACCCTGATGGGTTTTACTTCCTCTTTATTTCCCTGCAAAGGTAAAGCATAATGGGCTACTATGCATCGCATAGTAGCCCATTATGTGTCACTTAACTGAAAACGAAGCCTGTCCCCACTAGCAGCGTTCATCTTCACCCCTCTTCCTTCCGGGGCCGCAAACTCCCGCTCTGTGACTGGCCGGAGACGTGTGACGTCACTCCCGCGCATGCGCGGGAGCCGCCAGTCACGGCATGACCTCCTTTAGAAACGGTACGCTCTGCCCTTTTTCTAAAGTGCGCATGCATTCGTGCACGGCTTTATTGTAAATATCTCCTAAACCGTGGAGGTTTAGGAGATATTTGCAGCACCTACAGGTAAGCCTTAATATAGGCTTACCTGTAGGTAAAAGTGGTTGTACAGGGTGTACAACCACTTTAAGGACCGAGCCTCTTTCTGAGATTTGTTGTTTACAAGTTAAAAACAGTTTTTTTTGCTAGAAAATTACTTAGAACCCCAAAACATTATACTTTTTTTTTCGAACACCCTAGAGAATAAAATGGCGGTCGTTGCAATACTTTCTGTCACACCATATTTGCGCAGAGGTCTTACAAGCGCACTTTTTTCGAAAAAAATACACTTTTTTGAATAAAAAAATAAGAGAGCAGTAAGTTCAAAATTGCGCCCGCTTGTGGCAGGTTGCATGTTTTGAGTTACAGAGGAGGTCTAGGGCTAATTATTGCTCTCACTCTACCGATCACGACGATACCTCACATGTGTGGTTCGAACACCGTTTTCATGCGGCACTACTCACGTATGCGTTTGCTTTTTTGCTTTTGATGTCGCTTCCGCCCTGCAAAGGTATGGAGACGGGCTGGGGCCATCTTCCCCTCACTCGTCTCCATACCCAGCCAGCAGAAGGACCCGATCGCTTCCGGTAAGCGGCGGAGGGCACAGGAGCGCGGCAGGAAGGGGGGGCTCTCTCCCACCGCTGATAAAAGTGATCTTGCGGCAAATCCACCGCAGAGACCACTATTATCGGAAACTGGACCGCCAGCTGAAGAAGGGGATACCGGGTTTATGGTAGCTAGCTGCTGCCATAACAAAGATATCCCTCTTCAAAGTTAGGATGTATATCGGCATGCGGCGGTCCGGAAGTGGTTAAATTAAAAAACACTGCAGTCCCATTAAGAATCTCTGATCTTCAATGCGGAATTTCACTCTTTCAATCAACATTGACTATTTTGAAAGCGGATCTTCACTGCATCTGAGCCCCACAAACCAAAAACACTATTTAATTCATTTATAATATTCAAAGCAAAGTCTCCCATCCATCCATGTCTTTATGCTTTATTTTGTTGAGAAATCGCTTTGAAACCCACTCCTCCCTAGCATTTCTGGCTGTGGCCATTTTGAGTAAGGGCAAATGATTCATGTAGCATTTACTTCCTGGAATCCATCTGCCCTTAGCTCATGCAGGAGAGTGTGCTTAGCTGAGAAAACCCCTCCTCCTCTCCTGAAACCCCCTGGGATGTATGACATCATTTGCCTAGGCCTGGAAACCAGGACATAACTGATTTAAAAAAAAAAGTTTAAAACATGTAAATATCATATACTTTCCTATCTATTAACTAATGCTAATAGCATGAGGATTCAAAATAATCAATGTTGATTGGGAGAGTGAAGTTCCTTATGCTGGTAGCATTAGTAAATAGATAGGAAAGTATATAATTTTTACTTGTTTTAAACTTTTTTTTTACATTTCTTCAGTTACTTCCTGGTTTTCTTGCCTAGGCAAATTATGTCATACATCCTAGAAGTCTTCAGAAGGAGAGGAGGGGTTCTCTCAGCTAAATACACCTTCCTGTCTGCATGCCTGAGCTAAACTGCTACATGAATCATCCGCTCGTGCTCAAGATGGCCACAGCCTGAAATGCTCGGGGGGGTTGTATTTCAAAGTTATTACTCAGCAAAATAAAGCATGGAGACATGGATGGGGATGGCTGAGTTTGCTTTGAATATTAAAAATGATCGCCTGAAGGTAGCAAGAGTAGGGGATAGCCGGACAGGTAGAGGTAGTGAGTTCCAGAGGATGGGAAAGGCTCTGGAGAAATCCTGGAGACGAGCATGGGAGGAGGAGACGAGAGAGCTTGAGAGTAGGAGGTCTTGAGAGAACGATTTGGGTGATATTTGGAGACAAGATTGGTGATGTAGCTCGGGGCAGAGTTGTGAATGGCTTTGTATGTTGTGGTTAGTATTTTGAATTTAATTTGCTGGGTGATTGGGAGCCAGTGTAGGGATTGGAGGAGAGGGTTGGCAGACACTGAGTGGTTGGTAAGGTGGATAAGTCTGACAGCAGCATTTATGATAGACTAAAGAAAGGATAGCCTATGAAGAGAGGCAGGCCAATGAGAATGGAGTTGCAATAGTCAAGGCAAGGGATAACAAGGGAGTGAATGAGGCGCTTGGTGGTTTCGTTTGTTAAAAAGGGGCAAATTTTAGAGATGTTATTCTACAAACTTTTGACAACGATTGGACTTGGGGCTGAAATGAGAAGTCAGAGTCTAGGATTACACCTAGTACACTGGCATGAGGGGAGGGACTGATAGTTGCATTGTTGATTTTGATGGAAAAGTCATGGAGGGGGCATGGACGGGGGGGGGGGGGGAATATTAATAGCTCAGTTTTATAGCGATTTTTTTTAAGAAGTGGTGCGACATCCATGCTGATATGTCAGTTAGTAAGATAGTAATGCAAGAGGAGACTGAAGGAGTAAGGTGAGGAGTAGACAGATTTGGGTGTCATCGGCGTATAAGTGGTATTGGAAGCCGTGGGCAGTTATCAAGTGACCAAGACCCCACAGAAAGGGGCAATGGAGAGGAGAAGACAGAGTTGTAGGTGACACTGAAGGAGCGCTGTGATAGATAGGCAGAGAACCAGGATAGAGCAGAATCTGGGAGGCCAAGGGAATGTAGTTTATTGAGAAGGAGCGGGTGGTCAACAGTATCTAAGGCTGCAGAGAGGTCAAGTAGTAGGTGTATGGAGTACTGGCTGTTGGTTTTAGCAGTTAGTAAATCGTTAGTGAGTTTTAGTAAGGCAGTTTCCATGGAGTGCTACGAGCGAGAGCCAGACTGTAAGGGGTCAAGAAGGTTATTTTCACTGAGGTAGGAGCTAAGACGGTTGTAGACTAAGTGTTCTAGAAGTTTAGAGGTGGGTGGGAGCAAGGAGATGGGTCTTAAGTTGTTCAGGTTGGTGGGGTCCAGTGAGGGCTTTTTAAGTATGGGAGTGATCTGCGCATGTTTTAGAGGGGAGGGGAAGGTGCCACTAGAGAGGGAGAGATTGAAGATGTGAGGGAGCATAGGGTAGAAGAAGAGGGTGACCGTAGTAGTTGTGAGGTAACAGGATCCATGGGACAATTGGTTAGGTGGGCATCTGAGAAAAGTTTTGTAACCTCTTCAGTAGTAGCCATTTCAAAAGAGGAGAGTGTTGAATGTGCTGTTAGGCAAGATATGTTGGGTGGGAAAGATGTACGCACAGTGGAGGTGTCCTCACGAATTGCATCAATCTTGTCTTTGAAGTGATTGGCAATCTCTCGGGCAGTGAGTGAGTTTGTGGGTAGTTGGGATGGGGGACGAAGCAGAGAGTTAAAGGTTGAGAAGAGCCAATGGGGACTGGATGACAAAGTTTTAATGATGCCGCGTACACACGACCGGACTTTACGGCATACTTGGTCCGGCGAACCTGAGTCCGTCAGACAATTAGATCGTGTGTGGGCTCCAGCGGACTTTTTTTTCTCAAAAGTTTGACGGACCTAGAAATGAAATATGTTTCAAATCTGTCCAACGGACTCGGGTCCGGTCGAAAAGTCTGCTTGTCTGTATGCTAGTCCGACGGACAAAAAAACAACGCTAGGGCAGCTATTGGCTACTGGCTATGAACTTCCATGTTTTAGTTCGGTCGTACGTCATCACGCACAAATCTGTCGGACTTTCGTTGATCGTGTGTAGACAAGTCCGTTCATTCGGAAAGTTCGACGTAAAGTCTGTCGAAAAGTCCGCTGGACAAAGTCTGCCATAATGTCCGCTCGTGTGTACGCGGCATTAGGGTATGAGTATAGTGGTCTCTCTCTTCCTAGATGTCCTTAGGGGTTATAGCTTCCTCTGTGGTTTTACTTGGTTGGAGTCTCTTTAAGAGACTGTCTCCTCTGCTCCCAGTACACTGAAAAGAACACAGGGTGGTCTATCATAGTGTAGTACATCACAAGTTGCAAATTTATTAAAAGAATTGCACTTACATAAAAACTAAGTAAACGTGCCTTTAAAACTCAATGTGCAAGCGTATTCCAACACTCAGTGGCTTCTGCGTCACCTGACTCCTCCCACGCCTTACGTCACTGTTCTCGTAACTTCCTCAGGGAAAAATCGTAATATTCAATTAATTACTTAGAATATCACTATATATGTTTGCAGTGGTTTAGAGGTAACATGGAAGTTCTCACGATTGTTGCAAAATTAGTGGTATTAAACTCAAAACCAAAAATATTTTATTTTGCAGCTAACTAATCATTAAAGTGATTGTAAAAGATTGTTTTTTTTTTTTTTTTTTTTTAAATAACAAACATGTCATACTTACCTCCACTGTGCAGCTCGTTTTGCACAGAGTGCCCCCGAACATCCTCTTTTGGGGTCCCCCGGCGGCTCTCGCGGCTCCTCCCCGCATCAGATACCCTAACTCCCTAGGAGAAGCGCTCTGCCAAGGGTGTTTTTGAAATCTGATGCGGGGAGGAGCCGCGAGAGCCGCCGGGGGACCCCAGAAGAAGATGTTGAAAAACAACAGAACTGCTGGCTGGATCACCAGATGAAAATAGAAGAAAGAAAGCCTAAAAAAGGAAACACATGCAGCCATCACATCTAAGAATTGGTAAGCTGCAATATAAAAAAGTTTGCTATTTTCAGATAGTCCACCAGCAAATAAATGTTATGTTCACTGGATGTTCTTGACTGTCTCGAATCAAAAGAGAAGTGAAATTCTAGTACTTTAGTAGTACTGAAGATCAAAGTATTGTCACTGTCTCAAAACTAGAAATGAACAGATCACTATTGTAAAAGATGATTTGTTGCTGCAGACCTTGGCTGCGTCCATTTTTTCCCCTCCTGGATCTTATCCAGACCTCAGAAGGAAAAAAGTATTGCAGATATTGTATTGTACAATCATCTTTGGCCTTTGGTTAGATCTAACTCCAGTCATTGGGCTGCTACCCATTTAATTTTATTATCTTGTGTTAAGTATTTTATGTAACCCCAAAGGTGCCACGATCTGTGTGCAGTGATGACTGTCCTCCTGGCTACAGGAAGGCACCACAGAGAGGACAACCTGTCTGCTGCTTTGACTGCGTGCCATGTCCAGAAGGCATGATTTCCAATGAGACAAGTAAGTTACAGAGATGAGAATTAATGTTATTTAAGTTGAGCTAAAGGGAAACAACTTATTACATATATGTAAACTGTCTTATCTGCCAAAAGATTTGTAATACTCTCCAGCTACTTTTGTGATTCCCAAAGTGCATATTGAGACCCAAAAACAAAAATGTTGCAAAAAAATAAAATAAAATATATATATATATATATATATATATATATATATATATATATATATATATATATATTTATAAAAATAGAATATATATATATATATATACACAGTACAGTGCCTTAAAAAAGTATTCATACCCCTTGAGATTTTCCACATTTTGTCATTGTTACAACCAAAAACGTAAATATTTAATTGGGATTTTATGTAATATACCAATACAAAGTGACACATAATTGTGAAGTGGAAGGAAAATGATAAATGATTTTCAACATTTTTTACAAATAAATATGTGAAAAGCGTGGCATGCATTTGTATTCAGCCCCCTTTACTCTGATACCCCTAACTAAAATCTAGTGGAGCCAACTGCCTTCAGAAGTCACCTAATTAGTAAATAGAGTCCACCTGTGTGTCATTTAATCTCCATATAAATACAGCTGTTCTGTGAAGCCCTCAGAGGTTTGTTAAAGATCCTAAATGAGCAAGCAGCATCATGAAGGCCAAGGAACACACCAGACAGGTCAGGAATAAAGTTGTGGAGAAGTTTAAAGCAGGGTTAGGTTATAAAAAAATATCCCTGGCTTTGAACATCTCATGGAGCACTGTTCAATCCATCATCCCAAAATGCAAACCTACCAAGATATGGACGTCCATCTAAACTGACAGGCTGGGCAAGGAGAGCATTAATCAGAGAAGAAGCCAAGAGGCCCATGATAACTCTGGAGGAGCTGAAGAGATCCACAGCTCAGGTGGGAGAATCTGTCAACAGGACAACTATTATGCCCGTACACACGGTCGGATTTTCCTACGGAAAACGCTCCATGGGACCTTGTTGTCGGAAATTCCGACCGTGTGTAGGCTCCATCACACATTTTCCATAGGAATTTCCGTCACTCAAAATTTGAGATCTGGATCTCAAATTTTCCGACAACAAAATCCATTGTCGGAAATTCCGATCATGTGTACACAATAAGGACGCACAAAGTGCCACGCATGCTCAGAATCAAGCAGAAGAGCCGCACTGGCTATTGAACTTAATTTTCCTCTTTGTACGTGTTGTACGTCACTGCGTTCTTGACTTGATTTCGGACCAACTTTGTGTGACCGTGTGTATGCAAGACAAGTTTGAGCCAACATCCATTGGAAAAAAAACATGGATTTTGATGTTGGAAAAGGGCATTAGTCATGCACTCCACAAATCTGCCTTTATGGAAAAGTGGCAAGAAGAAAGCCATTGTTGAAAGAAAGCCATAAAAATGTGGGGGACACAGCAAACATGTAAAAGAAGGCGCTCTGGTCAGATGAGCTGAAAATTTTAATTTTTGGCCTAAAAGCAAAACGCTATGTGTGGCGGAAAACTAACACTGCACATCACCCTGAACACACTATCCCCACTGTGAAACATGGTGGTGGTCGCATCATGTTGTGGGGATTCTTTTCTTCAGCAGGGACAGGAAAGCTGGTCAGAGTTGATCGGAAGATGGATGGAGCTACAATGGAATGGTTTAGATCAAAGCATATTCATGTGTTTGAATGGCCCAGTCAAAGTCCAGACCTAAATCCAATTGAGAATCTGTGGTAAGACCTGAAAATTGCTGTTCACAAACGATCTCCATTTAATCTGACAGAGCTTGAGCTATTTTGCAAAGAAGAATGGGCAAAAATGTCACTCTCTAGATGTGCAAATCTGGTGAAGACATCCCCAAAAAGCATTGCAGCTGTAATTGCACTGAATGGTGGGTCTACAAAGTATTGACTCAGGGGGGCTGAATACAAATGCACGCCACACTTTTCACAGATTTATTTGTAAAAAATGTTGAAAACCATTTATCATTTTCCTTTAAACTCACAATTATGTTCCACTTTGTGTTGGTCTATCACATAAAATCCCAGTAAAATACATTTATGTTTTTAGTTGTAACATGACAAAATGTGGAAAATTTCAAGGGGTATGAATACTTTTTCAAGGCACTGTATATGCTGTATATATATATATATATATATATATATATATATATTGCAGCTTACAAGTACTGATTGGGCAATGAATGAGCAGCAAAACACTGATTGGCTCTTTTTTTCTCCCAGTCTGAGTACTGCTGCAGAGAGCATGAAGGGCTGCTAATATGAAGCTATAGGTCTTCATATTAGCCCTCTGTCATCCCCTGTTCAGTAATTTTTTTCGTTTATGCCTAGTGATTTAATTTAAAGAGAATTATGGCTTTTAAAAAAACAAATATTAATTCTCACCTAGGTGGATGCTGCATCTGTCCCCCGTCGCCTCTAGACTGAGAATTGATCGATCTAATCGCTCGTTTCATGGTCTTCAGTGAGCAGCGAACCGGTTACTGTCAATAAGAGGCTGAGCCAGCTGTCAATTAGGCATCTGGGCGGATCCCGACAATAATGTCAGGATCCCTCCAGGGCCTGGGCCGGCTCAGTGACATCAGCTGACAGTAGACTTTAGCCCGCTGTCTGCTGAATACAGGTCACAGGAGTGTAGAACTAAGTGCACTCCTGTGACCCACAAGAGAAATAGGACCAACTACATTTCCTTTAAAGTCAGAATTAGGGTTTTTCGCTTACATAAATGATTACTTGCAAAGGGATGGAGAACCTGATGAGGTAATTACTCTTAACATGAAAAAACATTATAATTTGTTATGTCTATTCTTATGACTTGCAACAGCTTGTAAAAGATAGATTTAACCTGTGAGTCAGGTGACCAGTAACACCACCCTGTGATTCTAAAATCTCAGTAAGTGGGATGTTAGGGGTAAGATTTGAGAGTATGCAAAGAAGGGGATCCAGAGGAGAGAACCAGATAGAGTTAGTGAGAAAAATAAAAGGAAAGATATGAGCATGGGGAGCACCCTCTGTGATCCCCTTTCTCTCCACAGAGCTGCCAGGGTTGGAAAAACAGTGAATTCCATGTACAAATTAGTGGCATATTGGTGGGCGCAGCCACGGCAAGTTGACTTCCCCATTAGCCTGGCTGGGGAACATAATGGGCCTTACACAGGGATGGGCGCTGACTGACTGCAGAGAAAGCAGCAGCCATGGAAGAAATCCATCATAGCTGCTGCATAAGAGGTCAGAAGCAACTCAGCCTGTGTGGAGGGCACGGCGGAGGAGGTGGGTACAGCTGGGGAGGCGGAGGAGGTGGCATGAGGTCAGAGGAGGAGGAGGTGGAGGAGGCGGAGGAGGCGGGCACAGCTGGGGATGCGGAGGAGGTGGAACTCTAAACGTAGCTCCGCTCTCTGATCCTGTCACCTGTGCGGCCCTAGGCAAGACGAACAACACCCCCTGGCCGCACTACCCCCCCCAGGCCGGGGGTGCCGGGAGTGTAAACACCAGCCCTGTATCCAACCCCCCAAGAGAAGTTTAAGTGAACTTTGACAGATTAACTGTTTAAGCCTGAGGAAATAAATTTAAGGGGCTTGTGTTGTCAGCTATGTGGGTACAGATATTTTATCCTTCTCTACCTCCATCAGTGACACTAAATCGGAAAAAAAAATAAAGACCAATTTCACAAATTTCGCAATAATTTAGCAAATTATTTTCTTTAAAAAATTGGAAACAAATTTCGCAAAAGTGTCACCATCATTTCATGATATATATATATATATATATATATATATATATATATATATATATATATATATATATATATATACACTTTTTTTTTCTGTGACGTTAAAATTAACCATTGGGTTAGTGTATTTGATACTATTTTTATCTTAAACTGTAATTGTTAAAGGTATTATTAGTATGTTTTAAATATATATTTTTTGTGAGTTAGTTTCCATTCATTTCCATTACCTTTAGATGGAGTGCAGTTTCTGACAACATATAGTATTAGACTATTTTTAATTGATTAATGTAACAATGAAGTGTTGCCGGTATATTTTTATTCTTAATCTTCTGTTTTATGAGTATTTACATACACTATTTGTTATTAAGTAATCATATTCCTGCTTTGGACATGGGACTTCAGTAATATGGCCGTCCCTTCATCACTAGTGAGCTTGGCGCTCTGGTGGATGGTCTTCGGCAACATGGCCGCAGTCCTTTTTCACTATGGGAGTTACTGATTGGCCTCTAGTGCCTTTACCACAGCAACATGGCCCCTGTTTATTCCGGTCAATGCATGCCATTGGGCTGGATTTTTGTATATAAATTATTTGGTTGCCAAAGGATTACAACTTTTATCAGTTTGAATGCCTAAAGTCTCTGACCACATTGGGGAAAGTTCCCCTCACTTTTAGTGTCCCAGGGGTTTCAGCAGGACAGGAAGTGAGGAAAATGTCTTTAGTGGAAAACAAGACAAAAATAAAAGCACTTTGAGGAGAATTTGGAACAGAAAGGCTTGACAATATTTCACTTTTAACTATAAAAAAACAATCCACAGAAATATCTTGAAAAAAAAATTGTTAACAAATTGGTTCTATGAATGAGGTGCTCAGTAGACAACTTGGTTGGAATGATCATTGATTTTAATTACTTTACAGATTCTGTTAACTGTCAAGCATGTCCAGAAGACCAGTGGCCAAACAGCAGAAGAGAAAAATGTGTTGCTAAAGTCATTGAGTTCCTCTCTTATGAGGAACCACTTGGTCTAGTGATGGCTTCATTCTCCGTCTTGTTCTTTGTCATCACTGTGATGGTGCTGTGCATATTTCTTATTTTGCGGAATACAGCCATGGTAAAAGCCAACAATAGGAACCTCAGCTACCTTCTCCTTTTGTCCCTAAAGTTTTGCTTTCTTTGCTCACTGATGTTCATTGGCTACCCCACCAGACTGAATTGTACTGTCAGACAATCTCTTTTTGGAATCACATTCTCATTTTGTGTTTCTTGCATCCTGGCAAAAACTATCGTAGTTGTCATTGCCTTTAAAGCCACCAAACCGGGGAGCAATCTGAGGGTGTGGGTTGGTTTCAAGACAGCCATTCTTGTTGTTACTATCTCCACCTCCTTCCAGATGGTCATTATCTTGGTATGGATGGCAAAATATCCACCTTTCCTGGAACATAATCACCAAGTCTTGGTTGGTACCATCCTTGTAGAATGTAATGAGGGTTCGGTAGTTATGTTTTACTGCACAATAGGGTATTTGGGTGTCTTGGCTGCCATAAGTTTTGTGGTTGCTTTCCTAGCTAGGAACTTACCAGACAGCTTTAATGAAGCGAAATATATTACTTTCAGCATGTTGACCTTCTTGAGTGTATGGTCAACTTTTATTCCAGCTTATCTTAGCACAAAGGGTAAATATATTGTTGCAGTTGAGATTTTTGCCATTTTGTTGTCAAGTCTTGGACTTTTGTGTTGTATATTTGCTCCAAAATGTTATATAATACTTTTAAAACCTATGATGAATACAAGAGGGTATTTAATGTCTAAAAACAATTAAAATGTGGACATGCTTTGACACTAGAACTGCTCATCTTTTTGTTTCATATATTGTAACATGTCCAGTTTCTATAGTTCCTTTAAATCGTTATACTCCTGTATGAAAAATAATAAACTATCAATGTTATTCTTAGTAAACCAAATATATTGTATACATCAATTTCCTTACAGTACGTGTGTCAGGTAAATGACAATAGGGATGTGCCCATCTTTTATATTTATATCTACATGCAAAGTGTTGGTTTTTTTTATAACTTACACTGGTTATACTATTATGAAAAAGGATATCCAAATAAAACTGCTTGTAGCAAAGGTGTGCCACATCCCAAATAGATATGGAAATGAAGGAACCCCCTAGGGGTGGGACTTTAAAGGCACTACCATAACAAAAAATATATAAAAAAGTATAAAGTTTATTGTACATGAAAAAAACACATAATAAATAAAGAATAAGCGCATACGGAAGGATGCATAGTATAGCACAAACGTTTAACGGAAACACATGATACACAATCCTAAACCCAAGAGATGGACTGTAGTCTCCTTCATCAGGGTATTTAAGTGGAAATACAGTGTATCATAGTGGCTAAGAAAGTACATTAACGCATCCAAACAATCTTTAAAAAGCGAGGAGTAATTAAGGCTATTGGTCTCCCGCAAATCCCATCCACCGGATAATGGTCAATGTAAATAAAAAAAGCATAGAGGGAGGGGAGAAGAGAAATGTCCCCTTCCTCACACCCAAAAGCCCCACTGGGTTCCGAGGTTCAGACCAGCAGCAGGCTGACACATGCACTGGGGCCCAAAAGACGTGGAGGATCTAGGTTATAGAGATGGTAAAGTTCACAGGCCGGGCCAGGGGTTGGATGCTCTCTGGAGGATTCTGTGACTGAAAGTCCTGCTGCTTTGCGGCTATTTGCAGCTTGTGGCTTCCCAGACCTCCTAGCAGCCATCCCCCACTTCCCACTGGCCTGTGAACTTTACCATCTCTATAACCTAGATCCTCCACGTCTTTTGGGTCCCAGTGCATGTCTCAGCCTGCTGCTGGTGTGAACCTCATAACCCAGTGGGGCTTTTGGGTGTGAGGAAGGGGACATTTCTCTTCTCCTCTCCCTCTATGCTACTTTTTTTATTTACATTGACCATTATCCGGTGGATGGGATTTGCGGGAGACTTAATTACTTCTCACTTTTTAAAGATTGTTTGGATGCGTTAATGTACTTTCTTAGCCACTATGATACACTGTACTTCCTATGAAAACCCCTGATGAAGGAGACTACAGTCCATCTCTGAAACGTCATTGGGTTTAGGATTGTATATCGTCTTTCCGCTAAACGTTTGTACTATACTATGCATCCTTCCATATGTGCTTATTCTTTAATTATTATGTGTTTTTTTCATGTACAATAAACTTTATACTTTTTTATATATTTTTTGTTATGGTAGTGCTTTTAAAGTCCCACCCCTAGGGGGTTCCTCCATTTCCTGGTTATACTATTAAGAGTAAATTGGAGATGATTGTTTTGTCAGTTGACAATCTTCACACAAAAAATGGCATTACATAGGCATACAGGGAATGCCGATATAGGGGTTGATTTACTAAAAATGGAAAATGCAAAACCTGCTGCAGCTTTGCATGGTAGCCAGCTTCTAACTTCAGCTTGTTCAATTAACCTTTGACCAAAAAAAAAAACTGGAAGCTGATTGGATTCTGTACAGAGCTGCACCATATTTTGTGCTCTCCAGTTTTTGTAAATCAACCCCATAGTGCAGAGGTCTCCAAACTGTGGCTCAGGGACCACATGCGGCCCTTTGCTTGCCTTTATCTGGCCCTTGGGGCACTACTGACACCAGCAATAGGACATAATTCCTCTGACTGACACCAACAATGGTGTACTATTCCTCCCACTGACACTAACGGTAGGGCCCCATCATTGGTGTCAAAGAAAGGAATTGTGCCCCATTGTTGGTGTCATTGGGAGCAATGACACCAATGACTGGGCACAATTCCTTCCACCAATGATAGGGCACTATTTCTTGCAATGACACCAAACATGGGGTCTTGTTTATTCCCACCAATGTCAGGACATTTTCTATTCCCACTGACCACAATCCAGCCCTCCTCAAGTCTGAAGGACAGTAAACTGGCTCTTTCTATAGAAAGTTTGGAGACCCCTGCCATAGTGTGTGGCTTAAAGCGGAGTTCCACCCAAAAATGGAACTTCCGCTTTAAGTAAAGGTGACCCCCTGACATGCCACATTTGTCCTGTCATTTTTTTTGTGGGGGGGGGAGTGGATTACCCTCTTTTTAGGGGCAACCAGCTCCCACTTCCTCCCGGGGCTCCGCAGCGCCGTAAGGAAGTTCACCTCTCCCCCCTCCCTCCCTGCAATCTTCTGGGACACGTCACAGGTCCCAGAAGATTGCCTGGGCAATCACAGCGCACAGAGTGGTTCACGCATGCGCAGTGCGTGCCCGGGTGTGAAGCCACAGCCGGGCGCCCACAATCAGAATGCCGCTGCCGAGGAGAGAAGGGGGAGAGGAGCGGGGCTTTCCTTCGCCCGCATCGCTGGACCATGGGACAGGTGAGTGTCCGATTATTAAAAGTCAGCAGCTACACTTTTTGTAGCTGATGACTTTTATATGGGTGGAACTCTGCTTTAAGTAAAAAAAAATGCAGCGTAAACCTCTAATAAACAAAAAAAAGAAAAGAATATAATTTTGCCATAAACCAGCCATGACCAGGCGCTCCTTGCAAGATTTCTGACAGAGGAATAAAAAGAATTATCAGAAGAGTTGTCCAAGAGCCAAAGACCACTTGTGGAGAGCTTCAGAAAGATCTGTATTTAGCAGGTACAATTGTTTCAAAGAAAACAATAAGTAATGCACTCAACCGCCATGGCCTGTATGCTCACCACGCAAGACTCCATTGCTGAAGAAAAAGCATGTTGAAGCTTGTTTAAAGTTTGCTGCACAACATTTAGACAAGCCTGTGAAATACTGGGAGAATGTAGACGGGTCAGATGAGACCAAAATTTAACTCTTGATGATAATACACAACATGTTTGGAGGTCAAATGGCACTGCACATCACCCCAAAAACGCCATACCAACAGTGAAGTTTGGAGGTGGGAACATCATGATGTGGGGCTGTTTTTCAGCATACGGTACTGACAAACTTCATGTCATTGAAGGAAGGATGAATGGAAAAATGTACCAAGACATCCTTGATAAAAATCTGCTGCCATCTACCAGGATTATGAAGATGAAATGAGGGTGGACATTTCAGCTAGACAATGATCCCAAACATAAGAAATAAAGTTGCTAGAATGGCCAAGCCAATCATCTGACTTGAATACAATAGAAAATCTATGTAAAGAACTAAAGATCAGAGTTCATAGAAGAGGCCCACGGGACCTTCAAGATTTGAAGACTGTTTGTGTGGCCAAAATAACACCTGAGCAATGCACGTGACTAGTTTCTCCATACTTGAAGTTGTCATTACCAACAAAGGATTTTGTATGAAGTATTAAATAAATTTCAGTTAGCGTGTTCAATACCTTTACCCTGTGTCATTCCATTTTATTACACATAACCTCATTTTTTAACTTATTTGTTTTGGTTTATGTGTATGTTTGGATTGCATGGGTTGTTACTGACATGTGGTATAAATTTCATGTCAAAAGCACCTTTAGAAATATATTTACCTAGAAAAATGGTGACATGTTCAATACTTATTTTACCCTCTGTAAATAGTGGTGACACCCTCTGCCGAGCTAAACACCTTTCAATCCAATATTGCAACAAAGAGTGTTATGCCTCTACACCTATTTTAAATACTCAGTGCAATCTTACAATGAAAACAGTATATAAACAATGGTGACACCCCTTTAATAATGACACCCTCTGCTTTGCTGAGTATGTCTGAGCACCATTAAATCAATAATGCACAAAGAATATTATGCTTCTAGAAACACCTGTTAAACATATAGTGCAGTGCAGTGCAATATTACAATAGCAATAGTATATGAACAATGGTAACACCCCCCAACCCCCCCCCCCAATGAAATTATGTCTGGTAAGTGACATACTATATATGAAAATAAGTAAATATAATGTTCAGTCCACACTTCCACGTGTGCTAAATATTAAAAAAGGCCACCAAGATGTTATTCCACAATAAGACACGCTGTGCCTCTAAATAATTCACCATGTGCAGTTCTACACCAGCTGCACAACCTGCTCACCTTTATTATATGATCTACATCTAGTATAAATCAATAAACACTTTATGCAGACAATTTCACTCCAGATTTTACTCCACATGCATCAAGGTAAGCATATGGCAGTCTTCCAAATTCTCTAAGAAATATGCTTAAAAACATAAAGACAAAAGCTTCATTGTGCATATCATTAAACTAAGATGAAAGTAATACATTTCTTACTACTGTGCACTCACACTATACCTTTGTGCACATCAAAAACTTACATATAGATAATTGTGCTGTGCCTTAGTGTGCCTAAGTATTTCACAGGGTGCACCCCTTCACCAGCTGCACCACTTGTTCACCTTTCCAATATGATCTACACGCAGTAGAGATCAATCAGCTCTTTTGTGCAGATAACTTCCCTCCAGATGCCTAAAGGAAGATGTACGACAGTATACCAGGCTCTCCAAAGCATACGCTCAAGAAAACAAACACATGGGCTTCATTGTGAAAATCATTTAAAACCACAGTAAAATTTAATAAAATCTGATTAATATGCAGTCACATGCATTTGTGCTCTGAAAGCTGGCGCCCATCAGAACTTAGCACGTAGAAAAGCCATGCTTTGCCCCTCTAACCACTTGCCTTGCCTGAACTGATGGGCACTGATAGGTGGCACTGATGGGCACTGATAGCCAGCACTGGTGGGCACTGATGAGGAGGCACTGCTGAGGCTACATTGATAGGTGGCACTGATAGTATAGCTTGGTAGAATATAGGGACTGGCAGTAATTCTTCTTTGACTTCACTGCCAGTTACTATGTCACTACCATGACATCTTCAAGGAAAGAAACACTTGCATTTTTAATATTGCATGTGTTTATAATATTTTATAGGATTGCGCTGCATTTTATTTCATCAATTAATTTACATACACAAATTAATACTAGCAGCAATCAGTTAAGTAATCCATTTACTCGCTGAGGTATTATATTTTATTCATTGCGCTGTTTTTTATATTATAATTTTGCCTATAATATATGGGGTTTCAATTTTGAATACTATAAAAAAATTATTGAGTTATACAGTACATTTAGTTTTTTTAAAAAAAAAGGGATCTAATTCTGCACACTAGAGGGAGTTTTAATCATCCCACCAAAGAGATTTTCCATCAGTTCCTGTTCTGACAGGAAACTGAAAGAATCTCTCCAACTGCAGACCACAAAATGAAAACCAGACAAAGGTTCTATTTCTTACCTATTCTGAAAGTATCCAGAATGTTGGCTACATTCACAAGGTACGAGATTACAACTTGCGATTAACTCTTGCTTAGGGCAAGCATCATGGTGGTCCTGTGGATTGATTTTTTTCTCTGAGCCCCTTCATGTATTAAAGCCTACCTATTCCTTATCTTTGTTGATTTCACATAGGGATTGAAGGTGCTTGAATTAGGAGGCATGAATGAAATTATAATTCCATTAAATATTTGAGGAAATCCATATTTTAACCATAGCTGACCATATCCATATTTTAACCATATTTTCCAAAGCTGGCCATGCATTATTAGAATTTTATATGAAATGTTTGTACAAAGTATTTGTTCAACAGTCTAATCATTAGTGGGGTCAAATCAATGTTCTTTTTTGATCATACTGACAACATTTTTTAAAGGAACAGGATAGAAACTTTTCACCAACGAATGCAATTCTAATGCTGTGTACACATGACCGGACTTTTCGAAAGGACTAGTCCGACGGAACGAATCCGTCGGACAATCCGACCGTGTGTGGGCTTCATCGGACCTTCAGCAGACCTTTTCTGCCGAAAATCAGACGGACTTCAGATTTGGAACATGTTTCAAATCTTTCCAACAGACTTGAGTCCGGTCAAAAAATCCATTCGTCTGCATGCTAGACCGACGGACAAAAAAGGACGCTAGGGCAGCTATTGGCTACTGGCTATGAACTTCCTTATTCTAGACCCTTCGTACCTCATCACGTTCAAACGAACGGACTTTTGAACGGACTGTAGTCCGTTCATGTGTGGGCAAGTCCGGTCATTCCAAAGTCCGTCGTAACTCCGCCGAAAGTCCGTCGGAAAGACCATCGGACTTTTGATGCTGAAAAGTTCACTCGTGTGTACACGGCATTACTGTGAATGTAGTTTTCGATTGGTAAAAATCATACACAAAATTCATAATGTAATGAAAGCTGCTTAAAACATGTCGGAGAAATTTTAATGCTTTTCAAACAAAATTAATTGACTCATTGATGGCAAGAAAGAACATTCTAAGAATGTTCTGATGAGAATCTTTGCAGGAAAGTTTGTATGAAATTCTACCAGTGTGAGCCCAGCTTAGGTCTGCCAAGACATCCTATGTTACAGCTGCTGTGTTTCTTCTCTTGTTTTAGTTGTCAGTAGCTGGGCTAAATATGAAAGCAAATTAAAAATACTGAGATGTGGTTCGTATTTTTGTTTTAAACAAAGAAACAGTTAGTTCTCCCTTTTGATATTTTGGGATGTGGTTGACAGATGGAAAAAAAATACTGAGCCTCAAAACCCCAGGAGGAACCAACTGCCTGGTTAGGATCTATAGTTCACAAGAAATTAGTGAACTGCACACATACACACAAATTAAAGTGTATACACACAGATTAATGTGAATCTTAAAAAAATGACTTAAAATCAATTGTAAACTTATTTTAAACCTTCATCATGTGCATGTTTTATCCAATGTAGATTTCAAAGGTTCAAAATACTTGTTGGGTCAGCAAGTCTCTGATATTCTGCCCAGTTTCCTAATTTTAACTGACCAAGCTACCCGAGGGGTCACACGCATGGTAGCTTTGACATTCTTTGCAATAACCCCCACCCTTACACCCCCCACCACCACCACTAGTCTCCCCACTAATCTCAGCACAGTAACTATGGGGAACACACATGTGCAGAATGAACAGCAAGACATGAAAGGGATGATCAGACCTAACCACAATCACATGGTATTGCAGACCCCCATAAGCACCCCTAACGAAAATGATATCCAAACCATCTAAAATATTATTATTATTATTTTACACTATTTATATAGCACATTTACATGAACTTGTTTGCTTTAAGAAAATATATAATGTTTGGGTGGGGGGGTGTTTATGTAATCTTCAGGCCTAAATTGATTTTTTAAGCATGGGTGCGAAAACCCTCTGGCAGCAAAAGGGTTAATCCTGCACAGATCAGACAGTGTGCTGCTCTCTTGTAGTGGACAAGCTGTGAAGCCTATTGACAAGGAGCAGGTCTCCTTCAAGGGGCCTCTATATATCAGTATGAAGTGTGAGTGTGTGGCAGACAGTGTATGAGAGGGTTAACTACACAGCAAAGCCCCTGCCATCCTAATAGAACATCCCCCTTCAGGCTGCAGATAATAGTCATTGATGTTCCTAACCTTCTGCACACAGCCTCCTATCTACAAATGCTGGGCTCCATCCAGAGGAAGCAGGAGCTCTGTGGCAACCGGAAGTTCCAAGGATAAACGTCCCTGCCTCACATTTTCGTCATAGCTTTTGTTAGTGGATGAAAACGTTGCGTACTTTTCATTTCGTTTTCGCCACTGTAAAAATGCCGCAGACGAAAAATTATGGCAAAAACTTTTTCATTGACTAAATTAACACTGCTGTCCAGGAAGTAGGGCAGAAGTAATCGATCAGTGTTTTTAAACAGCTATGAAGACAGTGAGGAAAGCTGGTGTAGAATAAATGGAAAGCTGTTTTATTTTTGAAAAATAAGTACATTGAGGCTTTATTGGTACATAGGTGAGCTGGAATTTAGAAAAAAAAAAAAAGGTGAACAAAAGTGAACTTAGTGAGGGCGAGACCGCTTGTCTTGATTGAAGATCTATCTGCTGACAGACACCTTAGAAGATATTCAGAGGTGAGTGAGAATCCTGGTTGGATGACAGGTTTTCCCTTCAAAAGTCCAGGGCCAATCAACTATTGACAGGCAATTAGGCGATCTTCCCTGTGATAGCTGATAACTGAAATCTTGAGAGGAGAGCCAAGAATCTGCCCAATACCAAAGACCTTGGCAACACCTTTAAATAAGCTTTGGTCATTCAAAATGTTACAGCGCTGAAAACTGGAAATTGGCCTGGGCAGGAAGGTGGTGAAAATGCCCTGTATTAAAGTGGTTAAGGGCCTATTTTTTTTTTTTAAATTGTGACTAGCTTTGGGCGGGGGGGGGGT
Organism: Aquarana catesbeiana; assembly: GCF_042186555.1. Taxonomy (NCBI): domain Eukaryota; kingdom Metazoa; phylum Chordata; class Amphibia; order Anura; family Ranidae; genus Aquarana; species Aquarana catesbeiana. The sequence continues at coordinate 226,471,094 of NC_133332.1, read as the reverse complement.
TGGGCGGCCCGTGCGCCCCCTATAGACAGGCCGCCACTGCTTTATACTATTAAATCTTTTGGAAACAGAGAGCACTAGAAGTCATCTTTCTTTTGCATATGATACTGTATCGGGCAAGACGATCAGGGTTCTCAGAGCCCTATTGGGGAGCCATTTCATCCAGGGAGGTCTGTGATTCATAGTGTGCCAGGTGTCATAATTTCCCCAGGGAGGATAACTACTGATTTCTCAGTAGGTTATGAGGTGAGCAACCTGTGAAACTGGTGGTGGAGAGCACTCATCCTTGTTTGCATTGTGTGGTGAATTGATTTATGGCAGGATCTTCTCCAATCAAATATTATTCACATGAACTTTTGTTATAAGATTTTTCACATTTAATGGATTGGATTACAATTATTGTAATTGTACACTTTTAACCACTTCAGCCCCAGAAGAATTTACCCCCTTTCTGACCAGTGAATTTTTTCAGATTCGGCACTGCGTCGTTTTAACTGACAATTGCGCGGTCGTGCGACGTGGCTCCCAAAGAAAATTGACGTCCTTTTTTTTCCTACAAATAGAGCTTTCTTTTGGTGGTATTTGATCACCTCTGCGGTTTTTATTTCTTGCGATATAAACAAAAAAATAGCGTCAATTTTGAAAAAAACGCATTATTTTTTACTTTTTGCTACAATAAATATCCCCAAAAAATATTAAAAAAAACATTTTAAATATTTAAAAAAATCACAATAAGCGTTTAATGATGCACTGATTCCTGTGTAAATGACACTGGCAGTGAAGGGGTTAACCACTAGGGGGCAATGTAAGGGCTAAGTATGTCCTGGGGAGTGTTTCTAACTGTGGGGGGGCGTGGCTACGTGTGACACGTCACTGATCTCTGCTCCCGATCACAGTGAGCAGAGATCAGTGACACTGTCATTAGGCAGAACGGGGAGATGCCTGTTTAAATTAGCATCCCCCAGTTGTTCCTCTCCATCTCCCAGTTGTTCCTCTCCGCCGTGTATGCACACGGCGATCGAGTCCGAGGGACCTGCGACCTGACTCACGGAGCTCCCAGCCGGTGCGCGTGCGCGCCGCCGGCGGCACGCAATGGCACGGCGGCAAATTTAAAGGGACGTACGGGTACGCCCATGTGCCCAGCCGTGCCATTCTGCTGATGTACATCGGTGTGTGCTGGTCGGGAACCTGTTAATAGTGGTCTGTACTCTGGCAGCACTTATACTGGCAGACAACCTCTGGATATAAAGCTGAGCACGTGCACTCAACTTCTTTGGTCGACCATGGCGAGGTCTATTCTGAGTGAAACCTGTCCTGTTTAAATGGTCTTGGCCATGGTGCTGCAGCTCAGTTTCAGGGTCTTGACAATCTCACTTTGAGATACTGTGTATATAGGCTATAAGAAGATTGCCAAGACCCTGAAACTGAGCTGCAGCACGGTGGCCTAGACCATACAGCGGTTTAACAGGACAGGTTTTTTAGATCCTCAGAGAGTTCTTTGCCATGAGGTGCCATGTTGAACTTCCAGTGACCAATATGAGAGTGTGAGAGTGATAACACTAAATTTAACACACCTTCTCCCCATTCACACCTGTGACCTTGTAACACTAACGAGTCACATGACACTGGGGAGGGAAAATTACTAATTGGGCCCAATTTGGACATTTTCACTTAGGGGTGTACTCACTTTTGTTGCCAGCAGTTTAGACATTAATGGCTGTGTGTTGAGTTATTTTGAGGGAACAGTAAATTTACACTGTTATACAAGCTGTACACTCACTACTTTACATTGTACCAAAGTGTAATTTCTTCCGTGTTGTCACTCAAAGATATAATAAAATATTTACAAAAATGTGAGGAGTGTACTCACTTTTGTGAGATACTGTATATACCACCACCACCCAAGGCCCAATTTTTCTGCCCCTGTTTAACAGGGGCATGTAATTACAATTTTTGATCTAATATTTCGCAGCAGGGCCTGTTCCTGCGCCCACCAAGAGTAATGCCCTGTACACACGGTGGTATTTTCCGTCGGAAAAAGTGCGATCGGATTGTGTTGTCAGAAATTCCGATTGTGTGTGGGCTCCATCAGACTTTTTCCATCGGAATTTCCGACACATAAAGTTTGAGAGCAGGCTATAAAATTTTCCGACAACAAAATCCGATCGGTTAAATTCCGATCGTGTGTACACAAATCCGACGCACAAAGTGCCACGCATGCTCAGAATAAATTAAGAGACGAAAGGTATTGGCTACTGCCCCGTTTACAGTCCCGACGTACGCGTTTTATGTCACCGCGTTCAGAACGATCAGATTTTCCGATAACTTTGTGCGACTGTGTGTATGCAAGACAAGTTTGAGCCAACATCCGTCGGAAAAAATCCATGGATTTTGTTGTCGGAATGTCCGACCAATGTCCGATGTGTACAGGACATTACTGTGGGGGCTTACAGTGTTGTGGCACCACCACCAAAGGCCCAATTGTTCTGCCCCTGCTTAACAGGGGCATGTAGTTACATTTTTTATAATAATAATAGTTATACAGGGCCTGTTCCCGTGCCCAAAAAGAGTATCTGTGAGGGGTTACAGTGTTGTGGCACCACCACCACCACCCAAGGCCCAATTTTTCTGCCCCTGTTTAACAGGGGCATGTAATTCCAATTTTTGATATGCTATTTCACACAGGGCCCGTTCATGCGCCCACCAAGGGTAACTGTGAGGGCTTACAGTGTTGTGGCACCACCCACCACCAAAGGCCCAAGTTTTCTGCCCCTGTTTAACAGGGGCATGTAATTACAATTTTTGATATAGTATTTCACAGCAGGGCCCATTCCTGCGCTCACCAAGAGTAACTGTGAGGGCTTACAGTGTTCTGGTACCACCAACACCTAAGGCCAAATTTTCTGCAGAGTATACAGGGCAGGCCGTATAGTATATAGACTTCTGTTCAGAGTATATAGTGCCTGGGGCCCCCCACGCCATTTCTTTTTTAAACCAATGCCGTTTTTCTCAATGATGTTCATCTATATTGCCGGGACCTGACAATATATTACAGCCGCAAGCAGATTTAAATGACTTTTTTTCCTTTAGAAATGTCATTTTGCAGTGGTATTGTTCTAAACATGGGAAAACTGCGCCACTTTACAGGCATACTATTAACACCCCCCAGGCACGACATTTAAAGGAATATTTCATTTTTATTGTTTCACTTTATGCATTATTAAAATCACTGCTCCCGAAAAAACTGCAGTTTTTAAAACTTTTTTTGCATTGATACATGTCCCCTGGGGCAGGACCCGGGTCCCCAAACACTTTTTATGGCAATAACTTGCATATAAGCCTTTAAAATTAGCACCTTTGACTTTTCACGTTCGTGTCCCATAGACTTTAATGGTAACTTTTTGCATGTTCACACGTTCTGCTGCGAACCGACCCTGGGGGTATTCGGCTCATCCCTACTGTATAAATATATTGATAAACTGCCTGCACTGACTGAATATAGAGTATACACTGAATATATAGTCTATGCTTAATGCAGAGTACATATATATATATATATATATATATATATATATATATATATATATATATATATATATATATATCAAATACACTACCACTAACTAAATAACCTGCCTGCTTAATCTAACTCAAGCTATCTCTCCGTCCACGCCAACAACACTACAGGCGGCCACTATGTAAGCAGCCTTATATAGTGTGGGGTGTGGACTTAGTCCCCCTGAGCCATGATTGGCCAAAGGCACCCTGTGGCCTGGCCAATTATGGCTCTCTCAGCAGAGTGCGCTGTGTTTGGCCAAAGCATGCAGTTTAGGTGCATGCTTTGGCCAATCATCATACAGCAATGCACTGCAATCTTGCGGTGCATTATGGGGCATTCCACGGCACTCAAATTTCCCCACGAACGCCCCATAATATTCGCTGTTCAGCGAACGGGCGAACATCAAGCTCATCCCTAGTCTAGACTAAGATATAAGTCAGATTTCAGGCATCCCCTGCAACAAAAATGTAATTTTTGGTGAGATAATCCCAATAGGAAATCACGTCTAAAGGGAAGCAGGCCCCACAGCTTTTCTTATCAGAGCCCTGCAGGTTCAGAGCTGATTGATAATTATGAAACCACTTCTATTAGACTCACTTTCCCACATGGATACAGAAAAACTCACAGGGATTTCCTCAGAATCACAAAAGGTAGGAATCTGCAACAAAGTTTGTTAAAATCCCTGCAATGTACAGAGATCACCCAGAGGGGAATGTTTTCTTCTCAACAAAAAAGGAGTTACGCTTACTAAAATTAAACTATAATGTAAGTACATTTTATATGAATTCTTCTTAAAGTTTATATGAGTTAAAACAATTCTTTTTTTTTTCTTCTATCTTGTTTTTTACTTATTATTTAAAATCTCTGTTTTGCAAATAAACATTTGAAAAGACACTGTCAGGGCAAAGTGACAGTGCCTCCTCATAATCCCCCCCGCTTAAGGAGTCCACCCAATATTGGAACTTACCCATGTGAATGATGTCACTGCCTCTTCCCCCATGTTCAGGCCTAGTGATTGTCCACTTAGGCCTTAGCCTTGTCACTTAAGTGAGGTTACATGCTCCCTTATACACAGAAGCCATGCCATGTTAGAGCAACATATTTACTGGGGGAATGAGTTATCAGAAGGCACTGTCATCTTGCCCATTTAATTCAGGCTAACCCATGCCCCATGAGCTTTGCAAGCTTCTAAAGTGACTGCACAGCATATGCTGTTTGCTTTCAGACTCTCTGTTTCTAAATGAAAACTCTACAGAGTCTTCTGAAAAGGGGAGTTTTTTGCTCGACGGAGGAGTTAACAACGAGCCTGGAAAATATGTGAAAAGGAAAATAGATCTTCACTTTCTGAATATAAAATAAAGATTTTGTTTTTCAAACTTGCCTGTGTATGGGAGGGGGCCTGAAAAAGTAAAAAGCTATATTTGTTTTGTCTAAACTAATATCAGCTTTTTGTAAACTGACCCCTTAATCAAAGCCCTTTTTGTGGAAGAGAAGTAGGATGTTCTTCATTGCTCCTATAATCTGTTGGTTTCTAAGGCTATATATGATGGGATTGAGCATGGGAGTGAAGATTGCATACATCATGGAAATTATGGAGTCTATCTTCTGGGAAGATGTCTTATGTGGCAGAACATACATAAAGGAGAGTGCTCCAAAATACAGAGCCACTATTGTCATGTGAGAAGTACAGGTGGAGAAGGTTTTCTGCCTGCTTGTCTTGGAGGGGATCCTGAAAATGGCCACCAGGATAAAAACGTAGGATGTGAGGATGAAGATCAGACAGCCAACTCCAAACACAGTTCCCCCAATTGAGTTAAGAACATCAATGATATATGTATTGGAACATGCAAGATGTATTATGGGCTGGGTTTCACACCACATGCTCTCTATGGCGTTGGGTCCACAAAAATAAAGATCAGAAGCAGCAGTAGTATTAAAGGCTGAGTTTAAAGACCCACTCAACCAAGCAAAAAATGCCAGATAAAGACACACTGTCCTATTGACAATGGCCCTGTAACGTAACGGATGACAGATGGCCACATAACGATCATAAGCCATAACAGCCAATAAGATACACTCTGTACTGGCACAAACAGTGAACAGTCCAAGCTGAACAAAGCAACCAGTGAAAGAGATGGTGTTCCTATTATTGAGAATAGCAGACAATATATTAGGTATTGTAATAGAAGTATAGCATATGTCCAAAAAGGCCAAATTTGATAAAAATAAATACATAGGTGTGTGGAGCTGAACGCTCATTCTAATTGCTGAAATAATTAAACTGTTCCCTAAGACGGTCAGAAGAAACATCATCAAAAACACAGTAAACATGACTGATCTACAGTTGGAGAAGGAAGCAATACTAAGAAGTATGACTTCTGTTATTGTTGTCAAGTTGGTTATTGTCAAGGAGTTAACAGTCTCTTCCATTGTGTAGACTAGTATGCTATAGACAATTCTAAAATAGGTAACTACACCAAGATACTAATTTCAAGAGCTTTCAATGCATCAACAAGTAGTGTCTTTTTCATGAAAGATTGATGAAAGATTGTAATAAATATTGTAACATGAAAAATATAAATATAATTAGCATATAAAAAATATTTTAGAGTGAAAATTCAATTTGAAAAGTGAGCATGCTTTACTCCTTTAGTAAACCATCCACAATGTATTTTATGGTCTATTGTCATTATTTTAAAATAACCAAATGCATTCTTAGCTCCAGACCTCCGTTCCTTTCTTCCAGGCTACACAAACAATTAAAAAAGGCATTTGGGGGAAGACAAGGGGAAAGAAAGAGGTGAGGGGGAAAAAGGACACAGACAAGGAAAGGAAGAAACAAGAAACAGGAGAAAAATACAAAGTCACAAATGTCTATTCATACAATGAGGAAAAAAAGTATTTGAACCCCTGATGATTTTGTACGTTTGCCCACTGACAAAGAAATGATCGGTCTATAATTTTAATGGTAGGTTTATTTTAACAGTGAGAGACAGAATAACAACAAAAATATCCTGAAAAAAGCATTTCAAAAAAGTTATAAATTGATTTGCATTTTAATGAGTGAAATAAGTATTTGATCCCCCATCAATCGGCAAGATTTCTGGCTCCCAGGTGTCTTCTATATAGGTAACAAGCTGAGATTATGAGCACTCTCTTAAAGGGAGTGCTCCTAATCTCAGCTTGTTACCTGTATAAAAGACACCTGTCCACAGAAGCAATCAATCAGACTCCAATCTTTCCACCATGGCCAAGACCAAAGAGCTGTTCAAGGATGTCAGGGACAAGATTATAGACCTACACAAAGCTGGAATGGGCTACAAGACCATCGCCAAGCAGCTTGATGAGAGGGTGACCACAGTTGGTGCGATTATTCGCAAATGGAAGAAACATAAAATAACTGTCAGTCTCCCTCGACTTGGTGCTCCATGCAAGATCTCACCTTGTGGAGTTTCAATGATCATGAGAACATGGAGGAATCAGCCCAGAACTACAAGAGAGAATTTTGTCAATGATTTCAAGACAGCTGGGACCATAGTCAACAAGAAAACAATTGGTAACACACTACGCCGTGAAGGACTAAAATCCTGCAGCGACCGCAAGGTCCCCCTGTTCAAGAAAGCACATGTACAGGCCCATCTGAAGTCTGCTAATGAACATCTGAATGATTCAGAGGTGAACTGGGTGAAAGTGTTCTGGTCAGATAAGACCAAAATTGAGCTCTTTGTCATCAACACAACTTCTTGTGTTTGGAGGAGGAGGAATGCTAAATATGACCCCAAGAACATCATCCCCATCGTCAAACATGGAGGTGGAAATATTATGCTTTGAGGGTGTTTATCTGCAAATGAGACAGGACAACTTCACCGCATCAAAAGGGACGATGGACAGGGATATGCACTGTCAAATCTTGGGTGAGAACCTCCTTCCTTCAGCCAGGGCATTTTGAAATGGGTCATGGATGGTTATTTCAGCATGACAATGACCCAAAACACAAGGCCAAGGCAACAAAGGAGTGGCTCAAGAAGAAACACATTAAGGTCCTGGAGTGGCCTAGCCAGTCTCCCAACCTTAATCTAATAGAAAATATGTGGAGGGAGCTGAAGGTTCCAGCTACCAAATGTCAGCCTCAAAACCTTTAATGAATTGGAGAGGATCTGCAAAGAGGAGTAGGACAAAATCCCTCCTGAGATGTGTGCAAACCATGTGGCCAACTACAAGAAATGTCTGACCTCTGTGATTGCCAACAAGGGTTTTGCCAAAAATTACTAAGTCATGTTTTGCGAAGGTGTGAAATACAGTGGAACCTTGGATTACGAGCATAATCCGTTCCAGGAGAATGCTTGTAATCCAAAGCACTTGCATTTCAAAGTGAGTTTCCCCATAGAAGTCAATGGAAACAAAGATAATTCGTTCCACATTGACTGCTATTGTATGCAGTACCGCATTTGGCCAGAGGTGGGGGGCGCTGGAGAGACTAGGAAATACTCGGAGACCACTCAGAGCCGCTCGGATGGACTCGGAAACCCTTGAGAGTATTTCAGAGTGTTTCAGAATATTTACGAGTGCATTCGAACGGCTCCGAGTGTCACCGGCGCCCCCCCCCCCACCTCTGGCCAAATGCAGTACTGCACACCACAGAGGCTTGGATCCTGCTACTTTTGTGAGACAACACTTGCAAACCGTAATAGCTCGTTTTGAGAAACGCTCGCTGTATTAATGCCAGTGGTCCCAAAAATGTCAAAATTGTCCGATGTGCCCGCCATAATGTCGCAGTCACGCCAAAAAATCGCAGATCGCCGCCATTACTAGTAGAAAAAAAAAATTAATAATAAAAATGCCATAAAACTATCCCCTATTTTGTAGACGCTATAACTTTTGCACAAACCATTTAATATACGCTTATTGTGATTTACCAAAAATATGTAGAAGAATACATATCGGCCTAAACTGAGGAAAAAAAAATTTTTTTATATATTTTTGGGGGATATTTATAGATATATAGCAAAAAGTAAAAAATATTGCGTTTTTTTTTCAAAATGGTCGCTCATTTTTTATAGCGCAAAAAATAAAAACAGCAGAGGTGATCAAATACCACCAAAAGATAGCTGTATTTGTGGGAAAAAAAGGACGTCAATTTTGTTTGGGTGCAACGTCACACGACCACGCAATTGTCAGTTAAAGCGACGCAGTGCCGAATCGCAAAAAAGTGTTCTGGTCAGAAAGGGGATAAAATCTTCCGGGGCTAAAGCGGTTAAAAATATTTTTAAATGCAAGCAATGAAAGCACCTGAATTTGACCTGATCAGCTTCTGGCAGTCCCTGTTCGGCAGGACTGAGGCTGGGTTCACACTAGAACACGGAGCGGCTCACAGCAGGTTGCCCGGTGCATCTCCATTCACCATTTCAGGTTCGATTTCAGCCCAAATTTTGGCCTGAATTCGGACCTGAAACTGACCAAAAGATGCATAGGGCTCCTGTGCAATTCGCACTGGAGCCTCTGCTGAGATGTGTGAACTGGCTCCATAGAGAGACGGTCACAATCTCCTGCTGTGCGAATTGGATGCGGATCAATTCGGATAAGTGTGAACCCAGCCTTAAAGATGAAGGACAAAGAGGCAAATAATTCTTGTGTTTTCAAGAAGCATGCTGATAGTATGATAGGAGCATAAAGCAGAGTAATAGTGAAGAGCTCATCACTTTGCTTCTTAGACTTTCACTGTATAATCATAAGTAGGGTGAGTCCAGGATGACCTGGGATGACCTGGGATCAGGATAAGTGGGTTCAACTATGCTGGTTATGAAATGGAGGGCGTTTAGCAGCAGAAAAAGAGTGCAGAAAGGGAAATCTCTGTTTTAAAAAGTGAATATTGCAGCATAAAAAACAAAAAGACAAAAAACAAAAATGCGCTATAAATGTGATAAACACCTCATCAGTGTAAATCTGAAGTGCATACATCAGATATAAAAAAACATAAAAGTTAATTGATCAATATGTAATGTGACAGCTAAAGATAAAAAATATATATATAAAATATAAATAATTATGCTGTGTTAGATAATATGTAATACACACCCAATCAAACTGGATACCAAAATACATACATAAATAGCATAAACACAAAATTAGTGATCAATATGTGATTTGACAGGTTAAAAATCAAGGGAGTGAAAAACTTCAGATGCACAATTCAATACAAAGTGCTCATGTGCAAAAGACCATAAATTTAATAAAATTCATTAAAAAGTCCATAGATTGTATATTGTGAATAAATCAAAAAACAAAGTGCTCGTGTGCAGATAAAGTGTCCTGCTGTGTCACTAATGACTGCGCTGAATAGTCCATACAATTCAAAGCAACTTGGTAGGTGATCAAACGTACCTTGGAGCGGGCGTCCTTGCACTTAAGCTCAGTCTAAATACGCATGTGAACCTCCTCTGGGTTCAGAAGGGAAAACTGTATCCTGAACTCCTCAGTAAATACCTCCGTATTATGCAAGAAATAAAAGCACTTGATAGTGTAATAACGCTTAAATAATTTATTTAAACAAAGCAAACAAACCCTTTTCAAGGGTACTCACATTTATCAGGTGTGCCTAGTGCACCACTCTATAGCAAGCAATAAACGACTGTGTAAATACCGGACAGGTATTAGGGTGATATGAGCCTCCTCCTAAGCAGGTGAACTGCCTATCGTGCCGTCCTGTCCCCTCCCTAACGCATGTCGATACCGGAATGACGTATCTTCTTCAGGGGGAAATTTAGGTATTTACTGAGGAGTCCAGGATACAGCTTTCCCTTCTGAACCCAGAGGAGGTTCACATGCGTGTTTAGACTGAGCATAAGGGCAAGGTCGCACGCTACAAGGTGAGCGTTTATTACCTAGGGGGTCACTGAAGGGAGGACACCTTGGCACGTTTGATCACCTACCAAGTTGTTTTGAATTGTATGGACTATTCAGCGCAGTCATTAGTGACACAGCAGGACACTTTATCTGCACACGAGCACTTCGTTTTTTGATTATACAATATACAATCTATGGACTTTTTATGAATTTTATGAAATTTATGGTCTTTTGCACATGAGCACTTTGAATTGAATTGTGCATCTGAAGTTTTTCACTCCCTTGTTTTTTAACCTGTCACATCACATATTGATCACTAATTTTGTGTTTATGCTATTTATGTATGTATTTTGGTATCCAGTTTGATTGGGTGTGTATTACATATTATCTAGCACAACATAATTATTTATATTTTATATATATAGTTTTTATGTTTAGCTGTCACATTACATATTGATCAATTAACTTTTATGCTTTTTAGGTCTGATTATTGCAGCATGTTACCTTTTAATGTGCTATACATTTTTATCTTGCTATATTTAGGGCTGAATTTCTGCTGCAAGCTTTCCCATCCTCTCCAGTTGTAAGGATAGCTGTAAAAATGTTGTTTCCGCTTTGGCAGTGGTCACCAGGGCAAAAACTGTAGAGTGAATCTGGCCGGCCATACATGGTTCGAATCTCGGCCGGTTCAGCAGGAACCGGCTGAGATTTGAACCTTCAGTGGGCAGGTTAGTGGATCGATCAACTTGGGTACAACAAGCCTGGCCGATTCTCTTGCGATTATTGCTAGCGGCTTCTATAGCTGCTAGCGATAATCACTGTCTTCTCTCTGCAGAGAAGGCTTTTCCCGCCTGCCCACGCCTGACCTTGTCCCCCGCTAAGAGCAGACAATTGCTCAGCAGGAGGGGTTCCCATGTCAGCACTGTCTGTGTTGATTGGAGAATCATGCAAATTTCTTTTCTGCAACATGTGGTTGCAGGGAAGAAATTTGCACTGTGTATGGCCTGCCTAACAGAGATAGGGACTGCAATATAAACTTCACAGAGGTTCCAACTCCTCCCCACTCCTTTTCTAGAAAAATGTGCTTGCTGAGGTCCCACTTTAAACAAAGAGTTTTAAAACTGACAACATGGTAAATTCCTAATGCCGCGTACACACGGTCGGACTTTTCGTCTACAAAAGTCCGACAGCCTGTCCGACAGACTTCCGACGTACCTTCGGCGGACTTGCGGCAGACTTTCTTACGAACGGACTTGCCTACACACGACCACACAAAAGTCCGACGGATTCGTACGTGATGACGTACACCGGACTAAAATAAGGAAGTTCATAGCCAGTAGCCAATAGCTGCCCTAGCATGGGTTTTTGTCCGTCGGACTAGCACACAGACGAGCGGATTTCGGGGTCCGTCGTACTTACGACGTAAAGATTTGAAGCATGTTTCAAATCTAAAGTCCGTCGGATTTGAGGCTAAAAAAGTCCGTTGAAAGTCCGGAGAAGCCCACACACGATCGGATTACCAGCCAGCTTTAGTCCGTCAGCGTCCGTTGGACTTTTGTAGACGAAAAGTCCGACCGTGTGTACGCGGCATAACTCTTATGAGAAAAAAACTGATGACTTATTGTAGGTTGATCGAATGTACGTGAATAAGTTGAAAGTTCATCGCATTTTTGCAAACATCCCAGAAGCTGATCATCCCATTTCAAACACTGCCTGTGTCTAGCCCAACTTTTTTTCTTTTACTATCACATGGTGATCCTGCAAGTAACACACAACCTGGGCTCACAGTCAATGGGTTGAATGACAGTGGGTGTCTCTCAACCCAAAAGAGGATAGGGCGGGACAGAGCAGTGTCTGCAGCTAACATCATTTGGTATAAAGTCAGTATTGCAGCCACATCTGCATTATTGAATTTGAATTGAATTTGGGATTTGAACTTTATTTTTATTTATGCAAAACCTTGGCATTAATAGATCATTAGGAGGGGTCATGAAAACTTTCCAAGCTTTTAATGTAACTTCAGTGTAAAACTAAAATCCCAGCTTTAGATTACAGATTCTTGCAGGAGAAATTTACCTTTCTTTCATTTGTTAATATTATTTGTTTATTATATGTTGTGAGGGCTGCTTGGCAATGTAAATTTTAAAGACGCTGATCAACCACCAAACTGTTAATTTACCTGCAAGCAATATTAGGTCCCTGTGTATGAGAAAGGTAAAGAGAAAGATTTATATTAAGAATTGTTTAGGCTATGCAGACTCCCAGCGGAGCCCATTGATCCCTTCTGAATATATCTGTAATGATACCAAAATACCTATTATAATTAACAATCCTTTTTCAGAAAGACAATAGCGATAGATAGAGATAAAAATTCGGAAGTGATGTAATTTATTGTATTGTATTTTCAGATTAAAACTGTACTGATTAAACAAGAACATTTTTCGTGTTTGTCCCTTTGGATAATTTTGGACGAAAGCTGTGTACTAACGATCAGATTATCATATGATCGCTTTGAAATCGGTATTTTTTGTACGATATTCTGATCGTGTGTACCAGGCTTAAGACAGTTGTAACAAAAAAAAAAAAGACATCCTGTTCCAGTGTTGCCAACAGTCAGTCATTTTACAGGCAGCCAGTAAAAAACAGGCAATTTTCTCCTGCCAGTAAATGCCAGTAAAAGGAAAAGGTTGGCAGTAAAAAATATGGCTGTGATGCTCAGCTTGGTCCGGCCGAGACATCCGAGTGCCTGCTACAGTGTGTTTGGGCAGCTCTGGTAGAGGTGGTGCCTGAGCGTGTCGTGTGATGTCATAGTGCAAGGGAGCCAAGCAGAGCAGCCAGAGCCTTGTGTGCAGGTCGGGAGCAAGGCAGGCCACGAGCGGGACTGTCAGTGCTGTTTGGGCTGGAGTGGACTGGAAGGACCACCTGGCTCGGAGAGAGACTGTCACTGTGACTCAGGAGGGGGCGTGTCGTATCTGTGATCTGTGTTGCTGCACACTGCTGTCATTGTCACTGTGAGAGTCAGTTTCAGGTGTGTGCCTGATCCAATCTAATTTCTTACACTCCTGTGTCCTGTCCCTGAGCTACTTACTATATTGAAAATAAAACAAGAAATATGTTTTTTGCCCTATTATCTACCTTAAACTATATTGCTACTTGCATATTGCACTTGTTTGTAGCCCAAATACTGAAATTTGCACTTAAAACAGTAATTGTTTAACTTTTGGAAATGCCAGTAAAAAACTTGGCTGTGTCAGTAAATTTCAATCCGGTAGGTTGGCAACACTGTCCTGTTCCCTTATAGCAGGTTAAACAGCACAGTGCTTGTGCTGTCTAATCTGTCCCTCTCTAAGCTGTAAAAAACCTTGTTAATCCTGCCTGTTCCTGTGTCTCCCTTAGTGTGCTGACCACTGTAATCATGGCTGCTGATCCATGATTACCATGGTCAGGTTACGTGCCTCCGTCATCCCGCTGCTCGCCTCTCTTGCCCTCGCCCCTCCCTCCCTGCCTGTCAGCTCCTGTGTGTGTGAGCCGTCTACGCCCCCCCCCGCCACTATTAGTAGCTGGCAGTAAAGTACATGAAGATTACTGCCAGCCCCTCTGCTTTATCAAATTAGAATATCAGTTTGCAGTGAACTGACCATTTAAATATATGCAAAAAAGTGATTAGCTTATGTAAATAATCTTATCAATGATTTTTTTCTAAAAACCTTTGTATCGCCTTTTTTGGGGTGGTTATGAGAAATGGTGCTCCCCAAACAGGATATTGCGCTAAACCTGTAGGTGAATAACAGAACTAAAACCTTCACTAAGGTGCCCCAAGGATCGCCGCTGATCACAGTCCATTAATGGTTTATGAAACAGAGATGATCGAGGGAGAACATGTTCCCTGCCAATGATCTCTACACACAGAGAATCTGTGATTGACTGACACAGAAACGGACAGTTTATGAAGCTGCGATCTCAGCACTTCACTGGCGATCTATGTCAGAATTCACACTCCCTGATTCACCGGCTCAGAGCTGGTGAATCGGGGAGTGAAGAGAGAATCTCGGGGGAAGGAGGAAGAATTTTTACTTCCTCCTTGCTTGATTAGACCACCCAAGACAGTAACCATGTCCCCCTGCCATGTATATATACTCTATACTCTTGGGGCACTTTTCCTCCCACTGACACTGATGGGGCACTATTCCTCCCACTAACACCCATGAGAGTCTGCAAAAGACTTGAGACTGGGGTGGAGGTTCACCTTCCAGCAGGACAACAACCCTAAACATACAGCCAGAGCTACAATGGAATGGTTTAGATCAAAGCATATTCATGTGTTAGAATGGCCCAGTCAAAGTCCAGACCTAAATCCAATTGAGAATCTGTGGCAAGACTTGAAAACTGCTGTTCACAGATGCTCTCCATCCAATCTGACAGAGCTTGAGCTATTTTTCAAAGAAGAATGGGCAAAAATTTTACTCTTATATGTGCAACGCTGATAGAGACATAGCCCAAAAGACTTGCAGCTGTAATTAAAAGGCGAAAGGCGGTTCTACAAAGTATTGACTCAAGGGGGCTGAATACAAATACACACCACACTTTTCAGATATTTATTTGTAAAAAAATTTTGAAAACCATTTATCATTTTCAATCAAATTCACAATTATGTGCCACTTTGTGTTGGTCTATCACATAAAATCCCAATAAAATACATTTACGTTTTTGGTTGTAACATGACAAAATGTGGAAAATTTTTAAGGGATATGAATACTTTTTCATGGCACTGTACAAAATGTAAATTAAGTGAAAGCAAGAAAAATCTAAATCAATTCAATATTTGGTGTGACTACCCTTTGGCTTCAAACCAGTATCAATTCATACACTTGCACACTTTGTACACTTTCACAAAGTCATAGATTTTGTAAGATTAGAGTAAGGTGTATGATTAACCAATCATACCAAGCAGGTGCTAATGATCATCAATTTTATATGTAGGTTGAAACACAGTCATTAACTGAAACAGAAACAGCTGTGTAGTAGGCTTAAAACTGAATGACAAACAGCCAAACTACTAAGGTGAGGTTTTGGAAGACAGTTTCATGTCACAGGTCATATAACATGGCAAGACTGAGAACAGCAACAAAACACAAGATAACATATTTATCGGCGTATAACACGCACAGGCATATAACACGCACCCTAACTTTAAGAGGGAAGTTTCAGGAAATAACTACCCACAGCCCCCAGCACAGTACACAGACCCCCTGCACAGTACACAGACCCCCTGCAAGGTACGCAGAACCCCTGCACATTACGTGGACCCCCTGCACATTACACAGACCCCTGCACAGTACACAGACCCCTGCACAGTACACAGACCCCTGCACAGTAGAAAGACCCCATGCACAGTACAAAGACCTCTGCACAGTACAAAGACCTCTGCACAGTACACAGACCTCTGCACAGTACACAGACCCCTGCACAGTACACAGACCCCCTGCAAGGTATGCAAACCCCCTGCATAGTACACAGACCCCCTGCAAGGTACGCAGACCCCCTGCACATTATGCAGACCTCCTGCACATTACACAGACCCCTGCACAGTACACAGACCCCTGCACAGTACACAGACCCCCTGCACAGTACACAGACCCCCTGCACAGTACACAGACCCCCTGCACAGTACACAGACCCCCTGCACAGTACACAGACCCCTGCACAGTACACAGACCCCTGCACAGTACACAGACCCCTACACATTACACAGACCCCTTTCCCTGCACAGTACACAGACCCCTTTCCCTGCACAATACACAGACATCTGCATAGTACACAGCCCCCTTTCCCTGCACAGTACACAGACCCCTGCACAGTACACAGACCCCCTGCACAGTACACAGCCCCCTTTCCCTGCACAGCACACAGACATCTGCATAGTGCACAGCCCCCTTTCCCTGCACATGACACAGCCCTCTTTCATTATAAAGCCACCCTGCACTCCCTGGAGCCCCCCAGTCTCCTGGGACAGCATATTCTAAAGTTGAGAAAACATCACTGCCAGCCCTTTCTCATACACCGCTCCTCCTGTGTCACTCTCATTGTAAATCAATGCTTCCAAATACCTCAATTAACGCTGTTCTTCGTGACCCGGTCATGTGACTACTCTCCTCTGCTGTTTCATTGACAGTCACATGACCGCTCTCCTCCTCCAATCAAAGTCTACACTCGGGAATGAGGCGGAGCGGGAGGAGGAGAGCGGCCAGACGGAGCGGCTTTAATTGAGGTATTGAGACTTCCATCTACATTGAGAGTGACACACATGGAGCTGTGTATGAGAAAGGGCTGGCATTAATGTTTTCTTAACTTAAAAGTATGCTGGCAGCGCTGTCCCAGGGCCAGGAGAGGCAGTACAGCCGACCTGACACGCATCCAGTGGGTGGCACCCGGGGAAGACCGCCTGATCCCCACCCCCTGTTGGTAAAAAAACATTTATCAGCGTATAACATGCAGGCACGGTTTACCTCCTGTTTTCAGTGGAAAAAAGTGAGTGTTATACGCCAATAAATACAGTCGTTATACTACATCAGCAAGGTCTGGGGTTTCAAGATGTGCTGTTCAAGCTCTTTTAAAGAAGTACAAAGAAACAGGCAATGTTGAGGTCTGTAGATGCGGTCCAAAGAAACTTAATGCAGCAGATGAAAGACACATTGGGGTTGATTTACTAAACGCAAATCCACTTTGCACTAACAGTGCACTGAAAGTACACTTGGAAGTGCACTTGTAAGTGCAGTCGCTGTAGATCGCTGTAGATCTGAGGGGAAGCTTTAAAAGGAGGTGAAGCTCTGCTGATTTTATCATCCAATCATGTGCAAGCTAAAATGCTGTTTTTTATTCCCCTTGCATGTCCCCCTTGGATCTACAGAGACTTTACTTCCAAGTGCACTTTCAGTGCACTTTTCTAGTGCACTTGCAGTGCACTTGTAGTGCAAAGGGGATTTGCCTTTAGTAAATAACCCCCATTGCCATGACTCTGCAGTACTTTCATGCCCTGTCTATCTCTTACCTGGTCTGTGTATCAGCCTTAGGGCTTGCACTGTCACACCTGCATGGTTAAGTAATCTTCCCTCAGTGTGGCTTCACCATAGCCTCAACAGGAACCACTATTTAACACTGTGTTATCCAAGCCTTCCTTTCCAAGCAATATTCTGTGTTTGGTTTCCTGTTTGCCGTGTGCTCTACGTCTGTCTCTGTTACCGATCTTGGCTTGTTTTTGACTATCCCTGCCTGCTTGTGACCCTGACCTTTGGGGTGTTCTCTGTCTATTGTTGTCTGTTAGTCACCCCGACCTTTGGCTTGTATCCTTACTATCCCTGGTTGTCCTGGGCTGCTGCTTCCTCTCTATCCTCCTGTAGCCTACCCTGAGCGTGAGCTGGGAGACCCTGAGGACTGCGACCTGGAGTCAGTTGCAGCGCAATCCATCCTCACCACTAGATGCTCTGGTGAACCCCTGCTGGCTCCTAGATTCCGAGCCCTGGGGAATCTTATACTCTAGCTCCCAGTGGTATCTGTGTTGGTGCTCCAGTGGACCTGCCTTCCTGAACCACCCAGAGTTCCATCCGCAGCAGTCGGCCGTAGGGTCCACTACCTTAGCGGTGCACTCCTGACTCTGGTATGCATCTGTCACCTGGACTCAGGTGACCTGACACACATCTGTACAGTCTCCGGCTCAATCAGCATCCACATATCCAACCAGTTTTGGATTTGATGTTGCTGATAGCTGTAACTTCATCTGAATTGTTCCTTTGAGGTACTGCATCACTCCTTTTACTGTGTTCCAGTCATGCTGACAGGGACCAGAGACTTTCCTGCATAGTATGCCCACTGCTGCGGCTATGTCTGGTCTTGTCACTGTGGCAACATATAGCAGCTTACCGATTGCTCTGCGATACTTGTCATTGTTGGGTAGCAAGTTTTCTTCTTCATTGCTCTTTATCCCGGTTCCATAGGAGTTTTCACTTCCTTTGCATCTTGCAAATGGAATTGTATCAAGATTTTGGAGATTTTCTGAGATTGGTTGAGAAGATAACTTCCATCTTCTTATCTCTCTATTTGGATTCCCAGATAGTAGCTAATGTTACCAAGCTCTTTAATTTCAAATTTTTCTTTCAGCTTGTGAACTATCTGATTATAATCCTCTCTTTGTTCAAAACAAGTTATAATGTCATCAACATAGATAAGGATGTATATCCATCTGTCTCCTTGTTTCCTGGAGTAGAGAAAGGGGTCTGCTTTACTTCTTGAGAATCCCCCTATGGTGTGTACTTCATTCACTTTCTCATTCCACATCCTTGCGGATTGTTTAAGACTAGGGATGGGCCGAACGGACCCCTGTTCGGTTCGCACCAGAACTTTTGAACACCGCAAAAGTTCGGACCTGGATAACGAACCCCATTAAAGTCAATGGGACCCGAACTTCAAAAAAACAAAAGTGCCCATTTGAAGGCTTATATGCAAATAATTGGGCATACAATGGTTATAGGGGTCCTGCCCTGGGGGACATGTATCAATAAAAAGAAAATTTGTAAAAAACGTCATTTTTAAATGTGCGGTGATTTTTTTATTTTTAAAGTGAAAGCCTAAAAATGAAAAATTCCTTTTCTATATATAGTGCCTGTGGGGTCCCCTTAGTCTACCTGTAAAGTGGCAGATCTCTACCATGTCTAGAATCTGCTGCAGCAATAATTGCATTTATAAATCCAATAAAATGACATTTTCCCTGCAAGCTGCCTTTATTATGCTCAGCAACAGCTGGGGAGCCAGTATGTATGATGAGGCCACAATGTAGTGCACTGGGAACAAGATTAGAGATTTTTTGGATACATTCTGGTGTCACTTTGACTTTGTATAGAAGTAACGGGTGCGTAAAAATTGGTCTTTGGGTATCAGTGGGACCTTCCCACTGTAACCCTAGGAGGTACTCTTGATGAAAGCAAGAATTGGCCTTGCTGTAAAAAATTGCAATGATATGCACCTGTCAAACAGGTGCAGAAAAATTACTCTTTGGGTGTCGGGGGCGCCTTCCAACCGTAACCCTATAGAGGTGCTCTTGATAAAGGCAAAAAAAAAATTGCAATGATATGCATATGGTTGATGTTTTTGCCATGTCTTATGTGCCTGAGACACAGTTTGCAGATAGCAACAGTGCGATCTGCTGCAGATGTGCTGAAAGGCCCAGACAGCTGAGCTTTGGGGAGTGGGCCAGGAGCTAACAGCTGCAGAATGTGATGGATTAGGGTGGCTGCTCTCTACTCTTTCTTGATGTCAGCCTCCTTGGGGTTGTGCCGCCTCACCTTCAGTTTCCTGCTCTATCTGGCACCCAAGTCGCATCAGTGACCTCATCATCATCTCCATCTTCATCATTACCACTGGGGACAACTTGGCTATACGCTGTGGCTTGGGGAACATGAATGCCAATTTGTCTACCAGTGATCCTCCCTTTCTCTAGGCTCATGTTCCTGTCATCCTCAACCTCAGAACCAACATCTGAATCCAGTAATGGCTAGGAATCATCAAGGAGCAAGTGGCTGATGCTGTGGTCAAATAACTTAGCTGACTCTTCAATGGCTGATGTTGGGGCTATGACAGGAATTGATGTGGACAAGGAGGCAGGTTTATCCACTCTGGCAACTGGAAGGGACTGCACACTTGTCTCTGCTTGCATGACAAAGGATGCAGAGGATGAGGAAGGTTTAGTAAGCCAGTCCACCACCTTCTCTGCATGCTGTGGCTGGATAGCATGGGCAAACTCACTACACAGAGGAAATGATGCCCTGCCTGAGAACTGACCACCACGTCCACCTTTGCCTGTGGACACATTTGTTGCTGGCCCCCTTACAGTTCCAAGGGAATGTCTGCCTCTCCTTGTTGTCCTCCCAGACATTATTGGAAGGGAGGGGGCGGTGCTTATAAGCAAATGTAAAGAAGAAGTTGAAATCTGTACATAGATGCACTTTAATCAACGTAAAGAGGTGTTTGGTGCACTTTAATTTGAGTACTCACACTACACAGACACACTCCAGGGATACACTATAATATACTGCAATATAATGCGCCAAACGTACAGTGACGCACAGAACTATATGGTGTTAAACTGGCAGTAACGCGCACAAAACTATATGGCATTAAACTGGCAGTAACGCACGCAAAACTATATGGCGTTAAACTGGCAGTAACGCACACAGAACTATATGGCGTTAAACTGGCAGTAACGCACACAGAACTATATGGCGTTAAACTGGCAGTAACGCACGTAAAACTATATGGCGTTAAACTGGCAGTAACGCACGTAAAACTATATGGCGTTAAACTGGCAGTAACGCACACAAAACAAAATGGCATTAAACTGGCAGTAATGCACGCAAAACTATATGGCGTTAAAGTGGCAGTAACGCACACAGAACTACAGTTGCAGTAAAAGGTATGTGAACCCTTTTGGAAAATATGGATTTCTGCACAAATTGGTCATAAAATGTGATCTGATCTTCATCTAAGTCACAACAATAGACAATCATAGTCTGCTTAAACTAATAACACACAAAGGATTAAATGTTACCATGTTTTTATTGAACACACCATGTAAACATTCACAATGCAGGTGGAAAAAGTATGTGAACCCCTAGACTAATGAGATCTCCAAGAGCTAATTGGAGTGAGGTGTCAGCCAACTGGAGTCCAATCAATGAGATGAGAATGGAGGTGTTGGTTACAGCTGCCCTGCCCTATAAAAAACACACACCAGTTCTGGGTTTGCTTTTCACAAGAAGCATTGCCTGATGTGAATGATGCCTCGCACAAAAGAGCTCTCAGAAGACCTACGATTAAGAATTGTTGACTTGCATAAAGCTGGAAAGGGTTATAAAAGTATCTCCAAAAGCCTTGCTGTTCATCAGTCTGCGGTAAGACAAATTGTCTATAAATAGAGAAAGTTCAGCACTGCTGCTACTTTCCCTAGGAGTGGGCGTCCTGTAAAGAAGACTGCAAGAGCACAGCGCAGACTGCTCAGTGAGGTGAAGAAGAATCCTAGAGTGTCAGCTAAAGACTTACAAAAGTCTCTGGCATATGCTAACATCCCTGTTAGTGAATCTACGATACGTAAAACACAAAACAAGAATGGATTTCATGGGAGGATACCACAGAGGAAGCCACTGCTGTCCAAAAAAAAACATTGCTGCAGGTTTACAGTTTGCACAAGAGCCCCTGGATGTTACACAGCAGTACTGGCAAAATATTCTGTGGACAGATGAAACCAAAGTTGAGTTGTTTGGAAGAAATACACAACACTATGTGTGGAGAAAAAGAGGCACAGCACACCAACATCAAAACCTCGTCCCAACTGTGAAGTATGGTGGTGGGAGCATCATGGTTTGGGGCTGCTTTGCTGCGTCAGGGCCTGGACGGATTGCTATCATTGAAGGAAAAATTAATTCCCAAGTTTATTAAGACATTTTGCAGGAGAATTTAAGGCCATCTGTCCACTAGCTGAAGCTCAACAGAAGATGGGTTTTGCAACAGGACAACGACCCAAAGCATAGAAGTAAATCAACAACGGAATGGCTTAAACAGAAGAAAATACGCCTTCTGGAGTGGCCCAGTCAGAGTCCTGACCTCAACTCGATTGAGATGCTGTGGCATGACCTCAAGAAAGCGCTTCACACCAGACATCCCAAGAATATTGCTGAACTGAAATAGTTCTGTAAAGAGGAATGGTCAAGAATTACTCCTGACCGTTGTGCACATCTGATCTGCAACTACAGGAAACGTTTGGTTATTTCTGTCAATATTTCTGTTATTACTGCCAAAGGAGGTTCAACCAGTTATTAAATCCAAGGGTTCACATACTTTTTCCACCTGCACTGTGAATGTTTACATGGTGTGTTCAATAAAAACAGATCACATTTTATGGCCAATTTGTGAAGAAATCCATATCATTCCAAAAGGGTTCACATACTTTTTATTGCAACTGTATATGGCGTTAAACTGGCAGTAATGCACATAAAATTATATGGTGTTAAACTGGCAGTAACGCACACAGATCTATATGGCGTTAAACTGGCAATACTGCATGCAAAACGATATGCCGTTAAACTGGCAGTATCGCACACAAAACGATATGCCGTTAAACTGGCTGTAACACACGCAAAACGATATAGTGTTAAACTGGCAGTAACACACGCAAAACTGTATGGTGTTAAACTGGCAGTAACGCAAACAGAACTATATGGAATTAAACTGGCAGTAACGCACGCAAACCTATATGGCATTAAACTGGCAGTAATGCACACAGAACTATATGGCTTTAAACTGGCAGTAACACACGCAAAACTATATGGCGTTAAACTGGCAGTAACTCACACAGAAGTAAATGGCGTTAAACTGGCAGTAATGTACACAGAAGTAAATGGTGTTAAACTGTCAGTAACAAACAAAACGATATGGCGTTAAACTGGCAGTAACGCACACAGAAGTAAATAGCGTTAAACTGGCAGTATCGCAATCAAATAGACGGTGTTCAACCGTCACTACACTGACGCTATCTGAACTGTCCCTACTCTAGCTATACACTAATGTAAAGATTACTGACACGGTCTCACTACACTACACTGAAACTATATGAGCTGTCCCTACTTTACACTAATGTATGTATGAATGACGCGGTTTCACTACACTAGAGTGAAACTATCTGAGCTCTTCCTACTCTAGCTGCACACTATGCAAAGCTGAATGATGGTTCTCCTCACTACACTCACACTATCCCTAGACTGACACTAAACTAATATTCTATACTGACAATTGAAGCAAAATAGCACAGTATATCACACTAACTAACTAATAGCACTGAGCAGAGCCTTGTTCTGTCTCTCTCCACGCCAAAATCACACTGAAAATTGCTGCCATAGAAAGAATACTTTTATACTGTGGTGGGGCTGGAATGAGCCATGATTGGATGAAGTCATGATGACAGTGTCCAATCATGACTCTGACAGTGCTCTGTGCCCTGATTGCCTGAAGCTTTCACTGCTTCAGCCAATCAGGGCTTGCAATGCACTGTTCAGAACCGCAATGCATTGTGGTCGGTTCGGGGGGCAAATGACCCGTTTGTTCGGCTGTTCGTCGAACGTCCAAACAGCGAAAGTTAGGCCCGGACTTATGCTCTGGCCGTACCGTTCACCCATCCCTATTTAAGACGTAGATACTCTTCTGAAGTTTACACACGATGTTGTCTCTTTGCTCAAACGCTGGTGGTTGCTCCATGTAGAGATCCTCACCAATGTCTCCATGTAAGAATGCAGCTTCAATGTCAAGGTGCTTGACTTGCATGTCCTTCCCGGCTGAAACACCAAGAAGTGTTCTGATGGTGATGTGCTTTACGACGGGACCAAAATGTTTCATTGTAATCTTCATAAAATTTCTGAGGGTAACCCTTGGCAACTAGTCTGGCTTTGTATTTGTGGATATTCCCTACTGACTTTATTTTGAAAGTCCACTTGCTTCCTATAGTTTTGCTGTTAGGAGGGCGCTCTGTGAGTGTCCAGGTTTTATGTTCTTAAAGTGACTTTGATTCTTCTTCTGCTGCCTTTCTCTATTTATTGGCTTCACGTTTTGGCAGTTTTTCTATGTCTTCCCAGGATGCTGGTTCAAGTATGCTATGTGTTTTGACAGTGTATGACAGCTTGCGGGGTGGTATCCCCTTTGTAGTCCTAGTGGATCTTCTGACTTCAGGTACATCTGAACCGCTTGCCATATTTCAGTAGCTTGTATACAGTATTTACTGACTTGCTGTAGTCACTGAGTATTGTTTCCAGTGCCTCTGGGTGCTACTGGGTTTGCTGGGTGCCTTGGACTAGGGATGAGCCGAACACCCCCCGGTTCGGTTCGCACCAGAACCTGCGAACGGACCGAAAATTGGCACGAACTTTAGAACCCCATTGATGTCTATGGGACTCGAACGTTCGAAATAAAAAGTGCTCATTTTAAAGGCTAATTTGCATGGTATTGTCCTAAAAAGGATTTGGGGACCCGGGTCCTGCCTCAGGGGACATGTATCAATGCAAAAAAAATGTTTAAAAATGGCTGTTTTTTCGGGAGCAGTGATTTTAATAATTAAAGTAAAAAAAAAGTGAAATATTCCTTTAAATTTTGTACCTGGGGGGGTGTCTATAGTATGCCTGTAAAGTGGCGCGTGTTTCCCGTGCTTAGAACAGTCCCTGCACAAAATGTCATTTTTAAAGGAAAAAAAGTCATTTAAAACTACTTGCGGCTTTAATGTAAAGTCGGGTCCTGGCAATATGGATGAAAATCAGTGAGACAAATGGCATGGGTACCCCCAAGTCCATTACCAGGCCCTTTGGGTCTTGTATGGATATTAAGGGGAACCCCGCACCCAATGTAAAACAGGAAAGGTGTGGGGCCCCCAGGCCCTATATCAGGGGTCTCAAACTGGCGGCCCTCCAGCTGTTGCGGACCTACAAGTCCCATCATGCCTCAGCCTGGCTTGTAACTATCAGCCTTGCAAATGCCTCATGGGACTTGTAGTTTTGCAACAGCTGGAGGGCCGCCAGTTTGAGACCCCTGCCCTATATACTCTGAACAGCAGTATACAGGCGGTGCAAACAAGATAGGGACTGTAGGTTTGTTGTTAAGTAGAATCTGTTTGTAATTTTGAACTGGTACATTTTTAACATGTTTAGCTCCAGCCAAAAAATCTATTTTAAGCTTTTTGGAAAACCTAGGGAAGGATTATCACCCCTGTGATGTTTGTTTTGCTGTCTGTGCTCCTCTTCAGAAGATTTCACCTCACTTTTTGTCCCAATGACAAATGTTTTTTGAAAATTTGGGGTTTTTTTGTGAAGCAAGGATTGGTGATAAAGCATCAGTGGAAAGGAGAAAAGTTTTTCCCATATTAACTCTTACAGGAGAGAATTTCCCTTCCTAGGGGTAGATTTCATCTCACTTCCTGTTGTCTCCTTCCGTTTGCAAGTAGGAGTCGTTTGTAAGTTGGATGTTTTTGATAGGGTTGAAATAATGACTTAGAGTTCCACTTTAATTGTTTCTGCTTTTTCTTAGCTGTGTACGTATCAATTGTTCTATTTAAATTGTTTGTGCTCCTTTCTTACCTGTGTACGTATCAATTGTTCTATTTAAATTGTTTGTGCTCTTTTCTCTTCTGTGTACGTATCAATCTGTATCTAGATGGAATTTGGAACTGCTGAATAATCATTACATGTTCTCTGATAAGAAACTCTTTGTACCTTAACCTCATTTGATAATGCCGATAAGATTACTGCTTGTAGAACTGCCTATAAAAGAAGTAAAGGGAGCAGTCCTTGAATGCTGAGAACTGTGATACAGACATACCTGACTCCGTGTCATCTTTCTTATAGAAGCAATAATTTGACAAAGCAATATAAACTTAAAGCAACTTATTTAAGAGTTGCCCCTAACATTTTAAATTAGGGGCCTGCCCTATATACTCTGCAGAAATTGTGGCCTTAGGTGTTGGTGTTGCCACAACACTGTAAGCCCTCACAGGGCCCTGCTGTGAAATATTAGATCAAGAATTGTAATTACATGCCCCTGTTGAACAGGGGCAGAAAAATTGGGCCTTTGGTGGTGGTGGTGGTGGTGCTGGTGCCACAACACTGTAAGTCCTCACAGATACTCTTGGTGGGCGCAGAAACGGGCACTGCTGTGAAATATTAGATCAAGAATTCTAATTACATGTCCCTGTTAAACAGGGGCTGAAAAATTCGGCATTAGGCACTGGTGCTGGTGCCACAACACTGCAACCCCTCACAGATACTCTAGTTGGAACGCAGGAACTAGCCCTGCTGCAAAGAATTGCATCAAAAATTGTAATTACACGCCCCTGTTAAACAGGGGCTGAAAAATTGGGCCTTAGGCACTGGTGCCACAACACTGAACCCCTCACAGATACTCTAGTTGGAGCGCAGGAACTAGCCCTGCTGCAAAGAATTGCATTAAAAATTGTAATTACATGCCCCTGTTAAACAGGAGCTGAAAAATTGGGCCTTAGGCACTGGTGGCGGGACTGGCGGCGCCCAGAACCAAAAATCTTCTTACAAGCTATCATCATGATCATTGAGGAGGAAGAGGATAATTACTCAGTATAACAGGATAGTCACTCAGCATCAGCATAGGCAGTCTTTGAAGGGATCTGACATTTAAAAAAAATGTATTCGGTTACATCAGCATCAGCTGGTGGTGATCCAAGACTGATTCATTTTTATGATGGTCAGTCGATCGACCGAGTCGGTGGACAGACGCACCCTGTGATCGGTTACAAAGCCTCCAGCAGCACTGAATGTGCGTTCCAAAAGAACGCTGGATGCAGGACAGGCCAGTAGCTCAATTGCATACTGAATTGCAAGCTCTGACCAGTGATCCATCCTCAAGATCCAGTAACCTAGAGGATTTTCGGTGGGAAAGGTGTCCAAGTCAGATCTTGCCCCTAGGTATTCCTGCACCATGTAAAACAGACGCTGGCGATGGTTGCTGGAACCGATCATACCTTGGGGCTGCAGACTAAAAAATTGTGTGTACGCATCGGTCAGACGGCCACCTTCTCCACCACTCCTTCTTTGACTGACCGAAGCCTCAGCAACACGTTGTCCAGAAACAGGAGTTTGTAACCTCCCAGTCTCTGGGAACGCGTTGCACAGACCTTTCTGCAAGGCCTCCCGAAGATGTTTCATCCTCTGCTCACTCTGCGACGGCAAGATAAGGTCCGCAACCTTACCCTTGTAACGTGGATCAAGGAGGGTTGCCAGCCAGTATTGTTCCTTCTCCTTGATACCACAAATACGAGGATCCTTCTGCAGGCTTTGCAGGATCAGGGAGGCCATGCAGCGTACGGTTGCTGAGGCATTTGGTCCGGAGTCCTCTGGGTCACTAAGGACGACATGATCTGCAGCCACCTCCTCCCAGCCACATACAAGTCCATGTGTTTCTTGGGACTGTAAATGATCCCTTAAAGACTGCTGCTGATGCTGAGTGCCAGGCTCCACCTCCATACTGACACAATCCTCCTCCTCCTCTTCCTGTGTGATCGGCGGGCACGCAGGAACACTGTTTGGAAAAAGGGGGCCTTGAGAGCTAAGGAAGTCTTCCTCTTCCTGCCTCTGTTCTGCCTCAAGTGCCCTGTCCATTATTCCATGCAGCGTGTGCTCCAACAGGTGGACAAGGGGGACAGTGTCACTGATGCATGCATTGTCACTGCTCACCATCCTCATGGCCTCCTCAAATGGTGACAGGACAGTGCATGCATCCCTGATCATGGCCCACTGGCGTGGGGAAAAAAAAACAAGCTTCCCTGACCCTTTCCTGCTGCCATAGTCGCACAGGTATTCATTGATGGCCCTCTGCTGCGTGTCCAGCCGCTGCAGCATGGCCAACGTTGAGTTCCACCTGGTGGGCATGTCACAGATTAGGCAGTTCTTGGGCAGGTTAAATTCCTTTTGGAGGTCTGCCAGCCGAGCACTGGCATTATATGACCGGCGGAAATGCACACAGACTTTCCTGGCCTGCCTCAGGACATCCTGTAAGCCCGGGTACCTGCCCAAGAACCGCTGCACCACCAAGTTAAGGACGTGAGCCAAACAGGGCACATGGGTCATTTGTCCCTGTCGGAGGGCAGAGGGGAGGTTGGTGCCATTGTCTCAAACCACCATTCCTGCCTTAAGTTGGCGTGGCGTCAACCACCTCTGAACCTGCCCCTGCAGAGCTGACAGAACCTCTGCCCCAGTGTGGCTCCTGTCCCCCAAGCACACCAGCTAAAGCACCACATGGCATCTTTTGGTCTGCATACTTGAGTAGCCCCTTGAACGCCTATGGAGCACCGCTGGTTCCAAAGACAAAGCACAGGACGTGGCCATGGAGGAAGAAGAAGTGGAGGAGAGAGGTGTGTCAGAATCATTAGTAGTGGCATTTTGGAGGCGTGGTGGCGGAACAACCTCCAACACTACTGCACCTTGTCCTGCATCCTTCCCAGCTGCCAGCAGAGTCACCCAATGCGCCGTGAAACTTAGGTAACGTCCCTGTCCATGCCTGCTGGACCATGAGTCAGCAGTAATATGCACCTTACCGCTGACCGCCCTGTCCAGCAAGGCATGGACATTGCCTTCCACATGCCGGTAGAGAGCCGGAATCGCCTTCTGTGAGAAAAAGTGGCGTTTGGGTACCTGCCACTGAGGAACCGCACATTCCACAAACTCACGGAAGGGGGCAGAGTCTACCAACTGAAAAGGTAGCAGTTGAAGTGCTAGCAATTTTGCCAAGCTAGCATTCAACCGCTTGTGGATGGCTGTGGAGCGAACTTCTTTCGGCGGTGCAGCAGTTGGGGCAGGGAAATTTGCCTAGTACAATCTGATCTGACATCAGTGTACCGAAAGCAGATTGCCCACAAGTACTTGG
Organism: Aquarana catesbeiana; assembly: GCF_042186555.1. Taxonomy (NCBI): domain Eukaryota; kingdom Metazoa; phylum Chordata; class Amphibia; order Anura; family Ranidae; genus Aquarana; species Aquarana catesbeiana. The sequence continues at coordinate 226,442,221 of NC_133332.1, read as the reverse complement.
CTGTGACATACCTAATTCTACACCTTCATTCCTCTCAGTGCAGGTCTCAGAGAGGACTGAAGATATAGTGGGGTTGGAGATCTCAGCTGATGAGGAGCAAGGAGAGGTCCTCTTTTTTCTTTGGTGTGGGTCTTTTAGATACGCTTGCCAACGAACTGCATGGCAGGTCAACATATGGCTGGTCAATCATGTGGTGCCCAAGCGGGAGATGTTTTGGCCACGCGAGATACGCTTGAGACATATGTTGCAAATAGCAGCGCTGCAATCTGATGCACTCGTCTCAAAAAAGGCCCACACCAAAGAACTTTGGGAATAACACGCAGAGACAGCAGCGCCCTGCACATGCGGAGTTTTGTGGTGTGATGCAGCCAGTGTGCTGCCCTTAGGCTGGCCCCTGGAGGCCATCCTGCCTCGTTGGTGATGTGCCTCCTCCTCTCTCCTATCAGGCACCCACATTGAGTCAGTGACCTCATCATCCCCTCCCTCCTCATCACTGGAGCAAACCTGGCAGTATGCTGCAGCAGGGGGAGCATGACTGCCAGATTGCTGCCCTTCTTGTGCACCCCCCTCTGTCCGTGCTCACGTTACTGCCTTCATCTAGCTCAGTATCATCATCAGAGCCTTCTAAACGCTGGGCATCTTCCTGGAGCATGTACCCAACACTGTGGTCAAACAGTTCGAGGGACTCCTCAGGAGGACATGGTGGGGCTAGGGAAGGAGTCACTGATGCCATTGAGCCGAGGGAAGAGGTCGCGTTGGCATCTGCTTTGCCAGACAAAGTACCCTGAGCATGGGTGAGAGAGGATGAGGAGGATGAGGACGGCTTGGTCATCCACTCGACCAAGTCTTCCGCATGTTGCCGCTCAACACAGCCAGCTGCCGAAAAAAAGGCCAAGCGTGTCCAATGGCCACGACCAGCACTGTTGCCTCTAGACACAGAGCCTGCTTGCCCTCTTTTATTGGCTTGTGACTGTCTGCCTCTCCTTGTTGGGCTTCCAGACATACTAATGGCCTGCAGTGAGATGTAGCTGCACTAAGCTGGGATATATATATATATATATATATATAAACTCTGATACTGCAGCTAGCAAAATCAACTGCCTGCCTGTAGTATGAGAGCACCAGCAATCTTCTACAGGTAGCTTTAGATGAACACTGTGCAGAGGTCGCACTACACTAACTTGTAGCTTTAGCTGATCACTGTGCAGAGGACGCACTACACCAACGTTAAAATAATGTAGCTGCCTACGGTAGTGATAGGATCAGGAAAACACCACCAAACTTCTACAGGTAGCTTTAGCTGAACACTGTGCAGAGGACGCACTACACTAACGTGTAAATAATGTAGCTGCCTGCGGTAGTGATAGGATCAGGAAAACACCATCAACCTTCTACAGATAGCTTTAGCTGAACACTGTGCAGAGGACGCACTACACTAACGTGTAAATAATGTAGCTGCCTGTGGTAGTGATAGGATCAGGAAAACACCACCAACCTTCTACAGGTAGCTTTAGCTGAACACTGTGCAGAGGTCGCACTACACTAACTTGTAGCTTTAGCTGAACACTGTGAGGAGGACGCACTACACTGTTTACATAAATGTATGACTCAGAGGGTTGGCCGTGTCATTGCCAGCATCCCTTGTAATTTTTAGAACTAGATGTGTACCTCAAAATGGGATTTTAAGGGCAATGCAGAAATTGGCAGTGTTGAATTATAGTTAAAAAGAAGTTTATTGATACAAAAACGAATAGGATATACATGAACATACACATTGATCTAGTTAAGAATAATTATAAAAACATCAGATATATGGAAACATATGATGCATCCTACTGCTAGTTACAAGTACCACCCCCGATAGGTGTGATGGCGTCCTGATAGCAGATTTCCAACGCGTTTCAACTTATTGTAAGGATAAAGTCTTCCTCAGGGAGGGACTGCATCACATTCTAAAATTTTAAGTAACAGCATGATTATTGGTATATACTTAAATATTTGTTTGTTACCTATATCTACAGAAATCGCATTACAACAGAAAAGTATTATATGCGACTTACATTTGCAACTACAGAAATCGCATTACAACAGAAAAGTATTATATGCGACTTACATTTGCATTTAACTGTGAAAAATCGCTTTCCCAGTGCTGGCAGGGGTCCTAACAAGTGATTGTCAATGCTGCTCAAATATCCTCTACGGGATGGCCTGGTATATTGTGAAGAAACCAGTATTTGGCAGTCGTGATAATTAAACAACTGAAAAACATGAAGGTATAAGGGAAATGCTAAGAAATTGAACATCAAAAAGGTCAAAGAATGGAAATAATGGTGATTCGTAGGGGAAATAAGGTTCCCCAGGGCCATCATAGAGTAAAAGAGATCAAATACCTTAAATTGATTGTGTCAGGTGTATTGTTCCAAGTGGCAGGGAGCTCTGGTCCTGGAGTACCTCTCTGTAACAAAGCCAGTTGTGGAATGCTGCCTGTGGCCATCCCTGGCGTCCTAATATATGGGGTGTGGGCGTGGCTAAGTGATGGGCGTAGCCCTATTCTAGGTAGAGTCTCACATTCATTGGTGGTGCAGTGGAGGGGGTGCGACTTCAATTAGCTGCTGTCACTGTTTAGAGGAAGCACCTTTGTACAATGTATTGAGGGGAAGCGTCCAGAAGCTTCCCTGTTGTCTAGGTAGCAGACGCTTGGACCTCCTCCAAAAAAAAAAAAAAAAAAAAAAGTATCAGACTATGCACAGCGGTGTATGGGGTACTGTTCTATGCTGATGTCATAGATGTCACCAAGATATACAGTGACAAGTATGACAAAAAGTAGCAGGTCTATACTCCCTCATTAGAGATGGAAAAAGGAAGGAAGAAAAATTGTATAAAAGAATTGCAAAGAATTGATTGAAATGGGGATAGTACTGATGAAATATGAAATATATATAATAAGAGAATGTGAAGGGAGATTTTTATTCTTAAATATGCCCAAACCTCTTTATGATGATTGTACTGTCATTGAGCAAATGGCAGAACATCAAAATTAGGGCTTATAACCACCGGCACAGTAGGAAATCCCGGGGCATCAAAATAAGATCTGACGCCTTCGGGGTATTCGGGCCATGATGTTGCGTCATGGCCCCCCCCTGTGCCGGGTAGGGATAGTGGGCAGAATGGCAACGGTATCATTGGCCCTTTGTTTCAGCACTGAGAGGCGGATTCATATGGCACAGTCGCATGAAAAAAATGCATCTGCAGAAATAACAGCAATTAACATAATATTGTATAAAAAATAGTTACACAAAAGAGATTACAGTAATTACAGTAAATAAGTTTAGTTAGAAAAACTCTCCTATATAGTTTCTGACTGGGTAGGGTGTAGAGTCTTAGCAGTTTAAGACATATGATCATCAATGGGGAGATAATGGGCCTATGGTGTTGTGGAGGGAGCCCTCTGTTTCTCCGCAAGGGGTACTGGAATGGAACTCCAGTTCTAGAAAAGCAGAGGTGCAAGAGAACAAAGAAGGTGAGATAAAAATTATGTTAATCCGTTTTCCCCGAGCTGAAGCCCTCCAAGAAGGGTCTGAAACTTTCGGTTTCATTTAAGCCTTGGGGGGTAGTGGCCCTAAGGTACCTTATCCAGCGCATTTCACGCTGGAGGAGGACCTTGTTCCAGTCTCCCCCCCTGAGTGGCAAATGAATCCTATCAAGGACTGTGAAGTTCACCGAGGGTAATCGGTAATTGTGATATCTGGCAACATGCCTTCCCAAAGGCAGATACAAGTTGCCGATTTGCATACTTTGCATATGTTTGTCGACACGTTTTCTAAATTCCTGTCTTGTTTTGCCCATGTAGAAGGCACCACACTGGCACTGCATGAGGTATACCACACCCTGCGTCTTGCAATTGGCAAAATGACGCAGGGAAAAACTTTCCCCATTAGGCAGTGCCAGTGTGGTCCTCCTACCGATGACTGGACATTGGGCACAGGAACCACATGGGTATGTACCCCATGTTTTACAGGGGTCCTTTCTTGCCGTGCCCTTGTATTCACTTTGGATGAGTGCATTTCCTATTGAGCCAGGTTTTCTATAGGTGATTTGGGGTTTAGGACCAATTAGTCCTTTCAGGATTGGATCATCTGTAAGGATGGACCAATATTTGGAGATAATTTTATTAATTTTAAAATGCTCATTAGAAAATCTCACAATAATCCTTGTAGTGTCGTCTTCTTTGGTTGGTTTCTTTGAGAAGATTAAATCCCTTCTATTGGTTTGCTTAACTCGGTTGAACGCTTTTTTTAAAGAGGATTTGGAGTAGCCTCTGTTCATGAGCCTAATGGTAAGTTTGTCCGCTTCGTGTTGAAAGTCTTCGTTGTTACTGCAGTTTCTTTTAAGGCGGAGAAACTGGCTATAGGGAATGGATCTTTTCAGAGGTTCTGGGTGAAAGCTGTTTGCATGCAACAGGGTGTTGCCAGCAGTCTCCTTTCTGTAAAGTTTACTTAATAGTCCGCCCTCAGAGTTTTTAAAGATGGTAATGTCCAGGAAATTTACTTCATGGGTATCCGAGGTCATAGTGAAAAACAGGTTAAAAGCATTGTTGTTCATCAGCTTTAGACAGTACCTCAATAATTCAGGGGGGCCGTCCCAGATGAGGAAGAGATCGTCTATGTACCTCTGCCACATACATATGTGGCGAGTGTACACAGATGCTGCCTCCCCCTGTAGGATCTCCCTCTCCCACTCCCCCAGGTACAGGTTGGCATAGGAGGGTGCGCAGCACGTCCCCATAGCCACTCCCTGCACCTGGAGGTAGTGGGAGCCCTTGAAAAGGAAGGTGTTGTGTCTGAGGATGTAGTCCAGCATAGTTAGAATGAATGCATTGAATTTCCAGTCTGTTGTTGCTCTTTGTTGTAGGACACGTTCAATTGCAGCTATGCCTAAGTGGTGTGGGATACTATTATACAGCGATTCCACATCCACTGTAACAAGTAGAGCTGAACTGGGAATGGATATTCCATCGAGGATTTGCAATAGGTGTATGGTATCCCTTGTATACGATGGAAGTTCCATTACATGGGGTCTCAGGTATTGATCTATTATTTGGCTGATCCCCTCTGTGATGGAACCATTCCCGGAAATGATAGGTCTCCCTGGTGGGTCATTTAGTTTTTTATGCACTTTTATGCACTTTTTTATGCACTTATGCACTTTTATGCACTTATGCACTACGAATCACCATTATTTCCATTCTTTGACCTTTTTGATGTTCAATTTCTTAGCATTTCCCTTATACCTTCATGTTTTTCAGTTGTTTAATTATCACGACTGCCAAATACTGGTTTCTTCACAATATACCAGGCCATCCCGTGGAGAATATTTGAGCAGCATTGACAATCACGTGTTAGGACCCCTGCCAGCACTGGGAAAGCGATTTTTCACAGTTAAATGCAAATGTAAGTCGCATATAATACTTTTCTGTTGTAATGCGATTTCTGTAGTCGCAAATGTAAGTCGCATATAATACTTTTCTGTTGTAATGCGATTTCTGTAGATATAGGTAACAAACAAATATTTAAGTATATACCAATAATCATGCTGTTACTTAAAATTTTAGAATGTGATGCAGTCCCTCCCTGAGGAAGACTTTATCCTTACAATAAGTTGAAACGCGTTGGAAATCTGCTATCAGGACGCCATCACACCTATCGGGGGTGGTACTTGTAACTAGCAGTAGGATGCATCATATGTTTCCATATATCTGATGTTTTTATAATTATTCTTAACTAGATCAATGTGTATGTTCATGTATATCCTATTCGTTTTTGTATCAATAAACTTCTTTTTAACTATAATTCAACACTGCCAATTTCTGCATTGCCCTTAAAATCCCATTTTGAGGTACACATCTAGTTCTAAAAATTACAAGGGATGCTGGCAATGACACGGCCAACCCTCTGAGTCATACATTTATGTAAACAATTTATTAGGGTGGAAAATACACCCACACCTCATCTATCGTTGACTCAGACAATTGGTTGTGGACTCTCCTTCAACCAAAAATAAATATTTAATCTAATTAATACGAGGCTCCACCCATCCTATTATATAATAAGGGATTTTCCTGTTTTAGGAGTGGAGCAGCCCAACTCAGTCATTGGAGAACCCCCGATGACCATTTATCTTTCTTTTTCTTTTTTCTGCTTTTGGGTTGAGTGTATTTCCACTAGGCAGTAACGACATACAATGGGGGACCTATTGGGGGGAGAATGGGAGGAACTTATGGCCAATATCCAAAAAGACTATCAAGACAAAGAACAGGTCACCTCAGACCTATCTTCACTTTTTTCATGCTTAACCAAAATACTAGAGAAAAAATCTGCCCTACACTGGCATATAGAATCTTTAGGACGCTACATCAGGGAGGGCATAAACCCTATAGGTCTACGAATACAAATATTCCCCACCCTGGATAACATTACCAAAGAACTGAAAACAAATTGGGAAACAAAACTAAATGAATGTTCCAAACACCTCATGCTATTGCTGCAAAACGAATACCAGCAGCAATTGAGAGGTATGGACATGGAAATCCAAACACTTTATACCCGACTTTCCGCCCTCAAAAAACACGAACAATACACAGTATATGAGAAAAAACTGAAGGAACACCTAGAAACCTTCAGCAAAAATATTCTCATAAAAAAGGAGAAAAAATACTGGAGGGATAAAAACGCTTTTGGCGAAGGTAGGGCATATAAGTGGAATACCAATTCACAGATAAGAAAAAGTTCCAGATTTCCCAAACAGAATAATATAAACCAGACCAATGACTATCTTTCGGATACACCTTCCAATAACTCCTCCTCCTCAGCCTCATCCCAGGTGGGCAAATTTCGAGGCAAAAGAAAGGGTCCCTTTCCCAAACAAACAGATATGGAGGGAGAGATTCAACAAACACACAAGAGAAGAACCACAGACGTCCAGTCAAATGAAAGCACACGAGGTGGAAGAGAAGGGGGCATGGGGGGACAATACCGGGCAACCCAAAAGGCTCATCCTCTCAGAATACCGGAAAAAGTTACAAAGAACAGGGTGCGATTCCGAAAAGTCAGCAGACCCATATAGACACTTTTTTAGACAAGAGCAACATACAATCCCAACCTCCTCCAACCCCACCAACACAACTTTCAATGATATCCATGACAGCTCCACCGGTGAAGGAAAACTAAATGTCATAAATCTCTCATCTCACAAACTCACAACAATAGAACAGGAAGTTTTGTCTCTAGGTCTCTCCTTTTGTCCGAATCGGAGTTTAGACAGCTTTGAAACCATCAAAGATATAAATCTGTTCGCTAGAAAACTTCTACTCAAAAGCTTATATGCGACTAAAAAAACCACGGCTACACCTGAAGTGGAACCTAATCTCAAAGCAGCAGACTTTAGAGCTCTCAGAGATCTTAATCTATTACTGCAAGAAAGTGGCCCAATAGAGGATTTTTGTGAGAGGGATCTTGACAGTGAAAGCAGTGAAGAAGAATATGAGGAATCCAGCAGAGTCCAAACCACCAAAAAATACAAAAGGAAATCACACAGATTTCCACCACTGAATCAGAATCCAGCCATAGCTCTATTTGTAGGACAGATCACTAAAGAAATCAACAAGATGGAAAAATACAACAAAAAAAGCAACCTAAATCGGGAACAACAAAAGGCATTAAACTCCCTTAAAAACAACACAGAAATTACAATCAAAGCATCGGACAAGGGAGGGAACATCGTCCTTATGGACAATGCCAAATACGAAAAAATGTGTTTTAACATATTGAATGATACCAAATGCTATAAAAAGATTTCTCCCTCCACAGTAGACAAATTCAACCAGGAATTCTTCTCCCTGGTGGATGAATCTGTCAATGAAGGGGTAATAGATAAAGACACGTGGGATTTTATACGCACTAGACATCCACGTCAACCCACTTTTTATGCACTACCCAAAGTGCATAAAAAACTAAATGACCCACCAGGGAGACCTATCATTTCCGGGAATGGTTCCATCACAGAGGGGATCAGCCAAATAATAGATCAATACCTGAGACCCCATGTAATGGAACTTCCATCGTATACAAGGGATACCATACACCTATTGCAAATCCTCGATGGAATATCCATTCCCAGTTCAGCTCTACTTGTTACAGTGGATGTGGAATCGCTGTATAATAGTATCCCACACCACTTAGGCATAGCTGCAATTGAACGTGTCCTACAACAAAGAGCAACAACAGACTGGAAATTCAATGCATTCATTCTAACTATGCTGGACTACATCCTCAGACACAACACCTTCCTTTTCAAGGGCTCCCACTACCTCCAGGTGCAGGGAGTGGCTATGGGGACGTGCTGCGCACCCTCCTATGCCAACCTGTACCTGGGGGAGTGGGAGAGGGAGTTCCTACAGGGGGAGGCAGCATCTGTGTACACTCGCCACATATGTATGTGGCAGAGGTACATAGACGATCTCTTCATCATCTGGGACGGCCCCCCTGAATTATTGAGGGACTGTCTAAAGCTGATGAACAACAATGCTTTTAACCTGTTTTTCACTATGACCTCGGATACCCATGAAGTAAATTTCCTGGACATTACCATCTTTAAAAACTCTGAGGGCGGACTATTAAGTAAACTTTACAGAAAGGAGACTGCTGGCAACACCCTGTTGCATGCAAACAGCTTTCACCCGGAACCTCTGAAAAGATCCATTCCCTATAGCCAGTTTCTCCGCCTTAAAAGAAACTGCAGTAACAACGAAGACTTTCAACACGAAGCAGACAAACTTACCATTAGGCTCATGAACAGAGGCTACTCCAAATCCTCTTTAAAAAAAGCGTTCAACCGAGTTAAGCAAACCAATAGAAGGGATTTAATCTTCTCAAAGAAACCAACCAAAGAAGACGACACTACAAGGATTATTGTGAGATTTTCTAATGAGCATTTTAAAATTAATAAAATTATCTCCAAATATTGGTCCATCCTTACAGATGATCCAATCCTGAAAGGACTAATTGGTCCTAAACCCCAAATCACCTATAGAAAACCTGGCTCAATAGGAAATGCACTCATCCAAAGTGAATACAAGGGCACGGCAAGAAAGGACCCCTGTAAAACATGGGGTACATACCCATGTGGTTCCTGTGCCCAATGTCCAGTCATCGGTAGGAGGACCACACTGGCACTGCCTAATGGGGAAAGTTTTTCCCTGCGTCATTTTGTCAATTGCAAGACGCAGGGTGTGGTATACCTCATGCAGTGCCAGTGTGGTGCCTTCTACGTGGGCAAAACAAGACAGGAATTTAGAAAACGTGTCGACAAACATATGCAAAGTATGCAAATCGGCAACTTGTATCTGCCTTTGAGAAGGCATGTTGCCAGATATCACAATTACCGATTACCCTCGGTGAACTTCACAGTCCTTGATAGGATTCATTTGCCACTCAGGGGGGGAGACTGGAACAAGGTCCTCCTCCAGCGTGAAATGCGCTGGATAAGGTACCTTAGGGCCACTACCCCCCCAGGCTTAAATGAAACCGAAAGTTTCAGACCCTTCTTGGAGGGCTTCAGCTCGGGGAAAACGGATTAACATAATTTTTATCTCACCTTCTTTGTTCTCTTGCACCTCTGCTTTTCTAGAACTGGAGTTCCATTCCAGTACCCCTTGCGGAGAAACAGAGGGCTCCCTCCACAACACCATAGGCCCATTATCTCCCCATTGATGATCATATGTCTTAAACTGCTAAGACTCTACACCCTACCCAGTCAGAAACTATATAGGAGAGTTTTTCTAACTAAACTTATTTACTGTAATTACTGTAATCTCTTTTGTGTAACTATTTTTTATACAATATTATGTTAATTGCTGTTATTTCTGCAGATGCATTTTTTTCATGTGACTGTGCCATATGAATCCGCCTCTCAGTGCTGAAACAAAGGGCCAATGATACCGTTGCCATTCTGCCCACTATCCCTACCCGGCACAGGGGGGGGCCATGACGCAACATCATGGCCCGAATACCCCGAAGGCGTCAGATCTTATTTTGATGCCCCGGGATTTCCTACTGTGCCGGTGGTTATAAGCCCTAATTTTGATGTTCTGCCATTTGCTCAATGACAGTACAATCATCATAAAGAGGTTTGGGCATATTTAAGAATAAAAATCTCCCTTCACATTCTCTTATTATATATATTTCATATTTCATCAGTACTATCCCCATTTCAATCAATTCTTTGCAATTCTTTTATACAATTTTTCTTCCTTCCTTTTTCCATCTCTAATGAGGGAGTATAGACCTGCTACTTTTTGTCATACTTGTCACTGTATATCTTGGTGACATCTATGACATCAGCATAGAACAGTACCCCATACACCACTGTGCATAGTCTGATACTTTTTTTTTTTTTTTTTTTTTTTGGAGGAGGTCCAAGCGTCTGCTACCTAGACAACAGGGAAGCTTCTGGACGCTTCCCCTCAATACATTGTACAAAGGTGCTTCCTCTAAACAGTGACAGCAGCTAATTGAAGTCGCACCCCCTCCACTGCACCACCAATGAATGTGAGACTCTACCTAGAATAGGGCTACGCCCATCACTTAGCCACGCCCACACCCCATATATTAGGACGCCAGGGATGGCCACAGGCAGCATTCCACAACTGGCTTTGTTACAGAGAGGTACTCCAGGACCAGAGCTCCCTGCCACTTGGAACAATACACTTGACACAATCAATTTAAGGTATTTGATCTCTTTTACTCTATGATGGCCCTGGGGAACCTTATTTCCCCTACGAATCACCATTATTTCCATTCTTTGACCTTTTTGATGTTCAATTTCTTAGCATTTCCCTTATACATTCATGTTTTTCAGTTGTTTAATTATCACGACTGCCAAATACTGGTTTCTTCACAATATACCAGGCCATCCCGTAGAGGATATTTGATTTGAGCAGCATTGACAATCACGTGTTAGGACCCCTGCCAGCACTGGGAAAGCAATTTTTCACAGTTAAATGCAAATGTAAGTCGCATATAATACTTTTCTGTTGTAATGCGATTTCTGTAGTCGCAAATGTAAGTCGCATATAATACTTTGGTGGAAAACACCACCAACCTTCTACAGATAGCTTTAGCTGAACACTGTGCAGAGGACGCACTACACTAATGTGTAAATAATGTAGCTGCCTGCGGTAGTGATAGGATCAGGAAAACACCACCAACCTTCTACAGGTAGCTTTAGCTGAACACTGTGCAGAGGTCGCACTACACTAACTTGTAGCTTTAGCTGAACACTGTTCAGAGGACGCACTACATTAACTTGTAGCTTTAGCTGAACACTGTGCAGAGGACACACTACACTAACTTGTAGCTTTAGCTGAACACTGTGCAGAGGTCGCACTACACTAACTTGTAGCTTTAGCTGAACACTGTGAGGGGGATGCACTACACTAACTTGTAGATTTAGCTGAACACTGTGCACTACACTAACTTGTAGCTTTAGCTGAACACTGTTCAGAGGATGCACTTCACTAACTTGTAGCTTTAGCTGAACACTGTGCAGAGGTCGCACTACACTAACTTGTAGCTTTAGCTGAATACTGTTCAGAGGTCGCACTACACTAACTTGTAGCTTTAGCTGAACACTGTGAGGAGGACGCACTAGACTAACTTGTAGCTTTAGTTGAACACGGTGCACTACACTAACTTGTAGCTTTAGCTGAACACTGTTCAGAGGACGCACTACACTAACTTGTAGCTTTAGCTGAACACTGCGCAGAGGTCGCACTACACTAACTTGTAGCTTTAGCTGAACACTGTGCAGAGGTCACACTAAACTAACTTGTAGCTTTAGCTGAACACTGTGAGGAAGACGCACTACACTATCTGTAAATAGTCTAGCTGCCTGACTGTGGTACTAATAGGATCAGAAGAACACCAGCAATTTTCTTCAGGTAGCTGTAAATACTGTAACAACACAAGCCTGCCTGTCAGTAGGAAGATAATAACAGGAACGGATCTAGCTAAACTGAATACAGTGTATATATATATATATATATATATATATATATATATATATATATATATATATATATATATACAACACCTGGGATGCATATATATACACAATACACTGTAAGTGCAGCTAACTGTCTGACTGTCCTGAATAATCTATCTAACTTAAATCAAATGACACTGTCTCTCTGACTCTGTCTCTCAACGCCGGAACACACTACACAGGGCCACCATGCAGGCGGCCTTATATAGTGTGGGGCGTGTACTAAACCCCCTGAGCCATAATTGGCCAAAGCCACCCTGGCTTTGGCCAATTACAGTTCTCTCTACAGACGGCGCTGTGATTGGCCAAGCATGCGGGTCATAGTGCATGCTTGGCCAATCATCAGCCAGCAATGCATTGCGATGCCGCAGTGAATTATGGACCGTGACGCGCCACACGAATTTGGCGCGAATGGCCCATATCGTTCGCAATTCGGCGAACGATCGAACAGACGATGTTCGAGTCGAACATGGGTTCGACTCGAACACGAAGCTCATCCCTACCTTGGACCCATAGCCTATGAACTATACACTATCATACTACAGCATCACCTGCTGTATAGATAGGTATAATGAATACAGTATTGTCAGTTTATTAACAACTTTACATTACGTGCTGTTGTTCTTTTCCAACAATTTGAAGTCCCTATCAGAGGTGGGAGGGATGACAGTGAATTACATCTTCAAAAACTAGTTCTTAGCCTTCAATCAGCTGGAGGATATCCATTGTTTTATCATACCAGCACAGTTTAGAGCCAAAAACTAAAATAACCGGCACTGAAATGTGCTAAGCCAATAAGGTAGTAGCTAAAAACAAAAAAGAAATCACTTTCTATATATGAGCAAATATAAACACAAAAAGGTTACTATTAGGTTAGGTATTAGGTTTAAAGGTTATTAAAAAAATTTTCATAAAAAGCATGTTGTACAGTTCAGTCTTTAAAAATAGCATGTTAAAGCCTATCATCTACAGCGCTCCCTTTCGCTAGGGTTGCTGTTTTAATGTCTCAGATTTTATTACCGCTAGTGCAGCAGCCAGGCAAACAGCAACTTCTCACACTGATTCAATAAACACAATCCATAAGGATTACCTTTTTGAAGTTTTATTGCAGCATTAACTTGGATGGGTTCAGGGAGCTGGAGTATACTCCACATTACTAACTGGAACAATGAGGACACTCTTCCTAGAATGTAGTCAAAGAATATGGGGGGGTGAACGTGGGATGATTCAACCCAACATGAATACCGTCTCGGGAAAGCATATACAAAAATTGGAACAAAATTGGATGAGACTTTACATGTATCATGTAGGGTTAAGAAAAACACGCCAATCGAGGAAATTTTAAAGAAGAATGTATACAATTTTATTTAACATATATCCATAGAAAAATTAAAAAGTACAAATTAAAAACACTGTTGCAGTATAACTTATCCAGGGTGTTGTTATCCTGGTTGAGGAATCCGTAAAGTCTGCTTTTTTCGCGGGCTGACCCGCTTCATCTGGGCCTCAGATTATAGGATAATTTTTATATGTATATCTATATACACTGTAAAGATAATGCACAGGTATATATTATTAACAACAGCAACATTTTTGCATAGTGACTAATTATACATATTGCCACTAGTCTATTACATTGAGGTTATAATCCAATAATGCAGTAAATCTAATAGGCATAGTGAAACCTTTTTTATACAGTCCAACAAAACCTAGGAGGGGGGAGAGAGAGAGAGAGGGGGAGAGAGAGGGAGACCAAAGGAAAAGGTAAATCTAAAAAAACACGCTGTATGGTGCTCAGTCTGAAGCTGTGGAACTTGGTGTAAGTGGAGCTGGAATAAGTGGGAGTTAAAAAACCAGAGTTAGAGTGTACAAGTCTTGCTGTTTGTTTGCTGTTTGTTTGCTGTTTGCTGTTTGTTTGCTGCTTGTTTGCTGTTTGCTTGCTGTTTGTTTGCTGTTTGTTTGCTGATTGTTTGCTGGGTTGCATTTTTGGGGCTTTTCCTTTTAGTTTTTAATTTGCCTTTTGCTGTCACTTTTTAAATAGCTTTTTATTTTATTTTTTTTTTTCTCTGGTTTCATCAGTCTATCAATTAAGGGGTGTGGTTAATTGCTCACAGGTGCCTATTTAACTGGTTGTAGGACTCAGTCTAAGCGTGCTCAGTCTGAAGCTGTGGAACTTGGTGTAAGTGGAGCTGGAATAAGTGGGAGTTAAAAAACCAGAGTTAGAGTGTACAAGTCTTGCTGTTTGTTTGCTGTCTGTTTGCTGTCTGTTTGCTGTCTGTTTGCTGTTTGTTGGGTTGCATTTTTGGGGCTTTTCCTTTTAGTTTTTAATTTGCCTTTTGCTGTCACTTTTTAAATAGCTTTTTTTTTTTTTCTCTGGTTTCATCAGTCTATCAATTAAGGGGTGTGGTTAATTGCTCACAGGTGCCTATTTAACTGGTTGTAGGACTCAGTCTGAGCGTGCTCAGTCTGAAGCTGTGGAACTTGGTGTAAGTGGAGCTGGAATAAGTGGAAGTTAAAAAACCAGAGTTAGAGTGTACAATTCTTGCTGTTTGTTTGCTGCTTGTTTGCTGTTTGTTTGCTGTTTGCTTGCTGTTTGTTTGCTGTTTGTTTGCTGGGTTGCATTTTTGGAGCTTTTCCTTTTAGTTTTTAATTTGCCTTTTGCTGTCACTTTTTAAATAGCTTTTTTTTTTTTTTTTTTCTCTGGTTTCATCAGTCTATCAATTAAGGGGTGTGGTTAATTGCTCACAGGTGCCTATTTAACTGGTTGTAGGACTCAGTCTGAGCGTGCTCAGTCTGAAGCTGTGGAACTTGGTGTAAGTGGAGCTGGAATAAGTGGGAGTTAAAAAACCAGAGTTTAAAACAGGAGGTTATAACAGGGGTCATAGTACCTGTGTAGTGTGAGTATCTGAGTGTTGTCTGAGTAGTATGTGTGGATCGTTAGTACTTGTGTATTGTGTACTGTGTACTTGTGTATTGCGAGTGCACGTAGGTCTGTGAGTACCTGTGTATTGTCTTGTTGTGTACCTGTGTATTGTCTTGTTGTGTACCTGTGTATTGTCTTGAGTATTAGTGCCAGGAAGCTAGCTGTTAGGTAATTTGGACAGGGTAAAATCCCCAAATCCCCACTAAATTTAATAGGTACGATGCCCGGCGGGTGTGGAGAGGCGACTCTTTGTGCATCTTGCCGCATGTATGCGTTCCTTGATCATCCAATCGAGGGCGAATACTGCTGTGCAAAATGTAAGCACATTGTTTCCCTGGAAGCCCAGGTTCTGAATCTGGGGAAGCAACTGTCAGCACTGAGAAGTCCCTCCATACTAAAGGTGAGCCAGGAACGTACACGGCAGGTGCCGGCAGGGGCCAGCACAGAGGCGGGTGGAGACAAAGAGGTGCAGGCACTAGCAAAGAGTAGATGGGTGACAGTCAGGAGGGGTAGAGGGGGAAGTGCCAGAGAGGCCGATCCAGGACTGGAGCATCCCAATAAGTACGCTCCATTGAGTGACATTGGTGAAACCAGTCAGGGACCAGCACTGCTGGAGATGAGGGACTCTCCTAGCTGCCAGGGGAAGAACTCCTCCAGTGAGAGTGGGGGGGCAGCAAAGGGAAAGGAAAGACGGATTCTGGTGGTAGGGGACTCAATTCTTAGAAGGACAGAGAGGGCAATCTGTAACCAAGACCTGAAGCGTCAAACAGTATGTTGTCTACCGGGCGCTCGGGTTCGGCACATCACGGATCTTGTGGACAGAATACTGGGAGGGGCTGGGGAAGACAGGGCTGTCATGGTGCACGTTGGCACCAATGACAAAGTCAGAGGCAGATGGAGTGTCCTAAAGAACGATTTTAGGGACTTAGGAGCTAAATTGAGGAAAAGGACCTCCAAGGTAGTGTTCTCAGGAATACTACCGGTACATCGAGCCACACCAGAAAGGCAGAGGGAGATTAGGGAAGTAAACAAGTGGCTGAAGAGCTGGTGTAGTAAGGAGGGGTTTGGGTTCCTGGATGACTGGGCCGACTTCTCAGTCGGTAACCGGTACTATAGAAGGGACGGACTGCACCTAAATGAGGAGGGTGCAGATCTGCTGGGAATGAAGATGGCCAAAAAGTTAGAGGGGTTTTTAAACTAGGCGATGGGGGGGAGGGTACAGAGACAGTGATAGCCAGCGCGGAAGATATTCCAGAGGGTAGTATTGGGGGCATTAGTGGTAGGTTAACCAAAGCACAAAAACACAAGGTGAGTATAGTAGCAAGTCCTAGTTGCAATCTTGAAACACCCAATACGAGGACAATATGCGACCGGTCTAAACTATGTGGCATGTTCACTAATGCCAGGAGCATGGCGGACAAGATGGGTGAACTAGAGATACTGTTGTACAAGGAGGATTTGGATTTTGTGGGAATTTCAGAGACCTGGTTCGACAGCTCTCATGATTGGCTGGCAAACATTCAAGGGTATACCCTATACCGCAAGGATAGAGAGGGTAAAAAAGGGGGAGGGGTATGCCTATATATCAAGAATAATGTACAAGTGAATGTGAGAGATGACATCACTGAGGGGGCTAGGGAGGAGGTGGAATCTTTATGGGTAGAGCTCCAAAGGGATGAAGCTAAGGGGAAAATAATACTGGGAGTATGCTATAGGCCCCCTAACCTGAGGGAGGAAGTGGAGACGGATCTCCTATCACAAATTGGATTAGCAGCAAGGATGGGAAATGTTATCATAATGGGGGATTTTAATTATCCAGACATAGACTGGGCGAGGGAAACGCGCATTCATTTAAGGCTCGCCAGTTCCTTAATGTCTTGCAGGACAATTTTATGGGTCAGATGGTAGACGCACCAACTAGAAATAAAACATTACTGGATCTACTGATTACCAACAATACAGACCTGATCACAGATGTGGAAATACGGGGCAATTTAGGTAACAGCGATCACAGGTCAATTAGTTTCAGTATAAATCACACAAATAGGAAACATGAAGGGAACACAAAGACACTGAATTTCAAAAGAGCCAACTTCCCTAAACTACAAACCTTGCTAAAAGGCATAAATTGGGATAAAATATTAGGAACAAAGAATACGGAGGAGAGATGGGTTTGCTTTAAGAGCATATTAAATAAGGGCATTAGCCAATGTATCCCATTGGGTAATAAATTTAAAAGAGCGAACAAACATCCTGGATGGCTTAACTCCAATGTAAAAATGCATATAAAAGCAAAGGAGAAGGCCTTCAAAAAATACAAGGTTGAGGGATCATCCTCAGCATTCAGAATTTATAAAGAATGCAATAAGAAATGTAAGGGTGCAATTAGGACGGCTAAGATAGAACATGAAAGACACATAGCGGAGGAGAGCAAAAAAAATCCCAAGAAATTCTTTAAATATGTAAACAGTAAAAAAGGGAGGACAGACCATATTGGCCCCATAAAGAATGAGGAAGGACATCTGGTTACAAAGGATGGGGAGATGGCAAAGGTATTGAATTTATTCTTCTCCTCAGTCTTCACGAGTGAATCGGGGGGCTTCAGTAACCAAAACTGCAGTGTTTATCCTCATGACACAACACAGGAAGCACCTACATGGTTAACAGAGGACAGAATTAA
This sequence comes from Aquarana catesbeiana, assembly GCF_042186555.1. Classification (NCBI taxonomy): domain Eukaryota; kingdom Metazoa; phylum Chordata; class Amphibia; order Anura; family Ranidae; genus Aquarana; species Aquarana catesbeiana. The sequence continues at coordinate 226,424,519 of NC_133332.1, read as the reverse complement.
AATTAGACTTGAGAAACTTAACATTAATAAATCACCGGGACCAGATGGCTTGCATCCGAGGGTACTTAGGGAACTCAGTCAGGTGATTGCCAGACCGTTGTTCCTAATTTTTACAGACAGTCTATTGACTGGAATGGTACCAGCTGATTGGAGAAAAGCCAATGTAGCACCAATATTTAAAAAGGGCCCAAAAAACATCCCTGGGAATTACAGACAAGTTAGCCTAACATCAATAGTATGTAAACTCTTGGAGGGGATGATAAGGGACTATATACAAGATTTTAGTAATAAGAATGATATCATTAGCAGTAATCAGCATGGATTCATGAAGAATCGTTCTTGCCAAACCAATCTATTAACCTTCTATGAGGAGGTGAGTTGCCATCTAGATAAAGGAAGGCCCGTAGACGTGGTGTATCTGGATTTTGCAAAAGCATTTGACACAGTTCCCCATAAACGTTTACTGTACAAAATAAGGTGCGTTGGTATGGACCATAGGGTGAGTACATGGATTGAAAACTGGCTACAAGGGCGTGTTCAGAGGGTGGTGATAAATGGGGAGTACTCAGAATGGTCAGGGGTGGGTAGTGGGTTTCCCAGGGTTCTGTGCTGGGACCAATCCTATTTAATTTGTTCATAAACGACCGGAGGATGGGATAAACAGTTCAATCTCTGTATTTGCAGACGATACTAAGCTAAGCAGGGCAATAACTTCTCCGCAGGAAGTGGAAATCTTGCAAAAAGACCTGAACAAATTAATGGGGTGGGCGACTACATGGCAAATGAGGTTCAATGTAGAAAAATGTAAAATAATGCATTTGGGTGGCAAAAATATGAATGCAATCTATACACTGGGGGGAGAACCTCTGGGGGAATCTAGGATGGAAAAGGACCTGGGGGTCCTAGTAGATGATAGGCTCAGCAATGGCATGCAATGCCAAGCTGCTGCTAAATAAGCAAACAGAATATTGGAATGCATTAAAAGGGGGATCAACTCCAGAGATAAAACGATAATTCTCCCGCTCTACAAGACTCTGGTCCGGCCGCACCTGGAGTATGCTGTCCAGTTTTGGGCACCAGTCCTCAGGAGGGATGTACTGGAAATGGAGCGAGTACAAAGAAGGGCAACAAAGCTAATAAAGGGTCTGGAGGATCTTAGTTATGAGGAAAGGTTGCGAGCACTGAACTTATTCTCTTTGGAGAAGAGACGCTTGAGAGGGGATATGATTTCAATTTACAAATACTGTACTGGTGACCCCACAATAGGGATAAAACTTTTTTGCAGAAGAGAATTTAATAAGACTCGTGGCCACTCATTACAATTAGAAGAAAAGAGGTTTAACCTTAAACTACGTAGAGGGTTCTTTAATGTAAGAGCGGCAAGGATATGGAATTCCCTTCCACAGGCGGTGGTCTCAGCGGGGAGCATTGATAGCTTCAAGAAACTATTAGATAATCACCTGAATGACCGCAACATACAGGGATATGTAATGTAATACTGACACATAATCATACACGTAGGTTGGACTTGATGGACTTGTGTCTTTTTTCAACCTCACCTACTATGTAACTATGTAACTATGTAACTATGTATGACTCATATATTGAATATATAAATATAGGCATATAAATTTCATACACCCAAGAAGAAAAGGAGAGAGAAAATGTGTCTACTTTACGGATTCCTCAACCATGATAACAACACCCTGGATAAGTTATACTGCAACAGTGTTTTTAGTTTGCGTGTTTTTTTTTTTCTATGGATATATGTTAAATAAAATTGTATACATTCTTATTTTAAATTTTCTTGGTTGGCGTATTTTTCTTAACCCTACATGATACATGTAAAGTCCCACCCAATTTTGCTCCAATTTTTGTATATCTTCCTTGTAGTAGCTCTGCTGAACAATCCCTTAAGCAGTGGGACATGAAATGGACAGCACTGGGGCACCAATAACAATGATCCAGGCCAGGCAAGCCTCAAATGTTGTGCAGCAGGGTTGGTAAAAGCAAACAGTCACTGAAATTTTTTCCCCCTTCAGGTCAGTACTCACAGTGTCCTTCCATCATAGAATATAACTCTGATTTCAGCAGACAGCCTGTGTACTCTCAAGGCGGGTCTTCAGTGGCACCTCTCTTGATTCCCCAAAAGGGTTTGTGGCTGAGCAGACCCTCTCAGCCTGGACTGGGATTGTGATGAGCAGGCTGGGCCCTAAGCAAAACAAAACCAGAGAAAATTCCCAATTCAACTTGCCAACCAGACTGCTACCAACCAAATTATCCTGTCTAACAGTTTGCATTAAAAACAAGGGTTTTGTTAGCACACATTTGCAAATACATGTAAAGCTGCAGAGCTGCTCCACGGCACCCCAATATGTTTGCATTCCTAACTCTTGTAAATTTATGAGCATCTCCACGCTCTGTATCCTGAAGGTAGTTCAACTTCCTGTGCCCCCCCCCCACTCCCATGAGTCATCTGATAAAACAGAGGATGCCCAGTCCTCTATTTCCTCTTCCAAGAACTCACATTCTGCCCAAACTTGGGAGATCTTGGGTCAGTCTTTCCCCCACTATTACTCCTCGTCAGCTCACCTGACAGAGTGTGGGGCTCCAGCTCCTTCTGTACGAGGATAACAGGATGTACAGTGGCTGCTGGCTTCTCCTTCAGGTCCGGTACTTCTTCTGACCTGCTCTTCAGCATTACAGGCCTTTCTGGGGCAAAAAATTCAGCAGTTCCCGCTATTTGTCCATGAGTGCCCCAGCTCTTCCACTTTGGCCATAAGTAAACCCACAGACCACCATCCCAGCTCAGCATCTGAGGGTGCCTCTGTCTGTGGCTAAGAAGTGAGATCGCTCATCCTGATGTGGCTCAGGTTTCTCTGTGCAGAATCCAGAGGATAGGTCCACTCTGTATGCGATTGGTGAAGGATTACCGTATTTATCGGCGTATAACACGCACCGGCGTATAACACGCACCCCAATTTAGGAGGGAATTTTAAGGAAAAAAAACTTTTAGGAGGGAAGTTGAAGGGAAAAAACTTACATTTAAATGCCCATCATTGCAGCCTTCTCAGTGCAGCCTTGCCCCAGTGCAGCCATGTCAGTGCAGCCTTGTCAGTGCAGCCTTCCCCAGTGCAGCCTTCCCCAGTGCAGCCATGTCAGTGCAGCCATGTCAGTGCAGCCATGTCAGTGCAGCCTTCTCAGTGCAGCCTTCCCCAGTGCAGCCTTCCCCAGTGCAGCCTTCCCCAGTGCAGCCTTCCCCAGTGCAGCCTTGCCCCAGTGCAGCCATCGATCCCCTGTCCCTGCTTGCTGGGCTTCAAAATCGCCGACCGCGATTTGAAAATGGCGCCGCCGGCGCCGAAATACACAGAGCCGGTCCTCGGCTCTTTCCGGCGGGTCTCGTTCACTTTCGGCTCCACTCGTAGTCCCGAGCGGAGCTATCCGAGTAGGTTCGGATAGCTCCGCTCGGGACTACGAGTGAAACCGAAAGTAAACGAGAGCCGCCGGAAAGAGCCGAGGACCGGCTCTGTGTATTTCGGCGCCGGCGGCGCCATTTTCAAATCGCGGTCGGCGATTTTGATATTTTGACAGCTCGGGATCGCAGGGGATCGGCGTATAACACGCACCTGGGACTTTCCCCTGATTTTAAGGGGAAAAAAGTGCGTGTTATACGCCGATAAATACGGTACTTGGGGTTAGTTCCAGTAAAGGCTGATTGCAATGGCCACAGTAAGCCGATGCCCTCAACACCACCATGGGTTTCTGCCACTGTCCTCAAATCAGGCATAATTGCTCAGTTCCACCAATTATACTCAGGCCAAACCTGCTCCGATGCAAGAGCTGAAAAATCAGCTCTACTGATTACAGGAGAGCATAACTAAATTTACATAACCAAAGACCTAGCAGCCTGGCCGGGAGGTGTTATGCATGTTTACAGAGACTCCACTAGTGAGCCTGTCATCAAGTATAATATAAGAAAAATCCAAACTAGGACCTCCTGTTTCAGGTGTATGGGGCTGGAAACTTAAGCTGGCCATACATGGATAGAAATTTGGTTGGTTTAACAGGGACCGGATGCATTTCAATCCATGTATGGGCAGGGAGGTTGTACAAAAGTTGATCTACCAATTGACTTCTGTGCAATTGTCATATCATTTTTTTGTCCTTCAATCAGCCCTGCAGGCTACAGCCGGCAGCGCTGATCAGTGTAATCTAATGGTGGAGAATTCTCCCTGCTGTCAGAAACCAATAGCTCAGGGGAAAGAATCCTTCATCCACAAAGAGTGTGCGGATGGGGGAATCAACTCAGTTTTTTTTTTGATCAGCTCGCTGGTTGAATGAAAAAAAAAAAAATTACACATGTATGGGCTGCCTTAGAGAAAGAATTTCTAATCAATGATGGGGGAATTGTGCGAGAAATATAATTTAAATAAAAGAAATGCGCATGAGCTGTGACCTGGAAAGAAAAGAATATTACCGGCCAGGAAAAACATTTTTTTGTAGCAACATGAGGTGAAATTCAAGGCTTGGTTGGTCGAATTTAGAAATCAGTGGTGGCATCATCGGATCAGAAAACGCTAAAATATTCTGATTTTTGAAAGAAAATTTGTTGAAAGAGAATTATACCCATGTATGGTTGCATAAGGAATGTTTTTTTTTGTTACAATTATAATCATTTTTCCCAATGTGATTATTATTTACCATAGTTGCAAAATATCTTTCAATGCTGAGCACCTGATGCAGCCTTAATACCTTGTACTGTATACCCCATGGGTAACTTATGTGTGTCTGCATCATCAACAAATAATGTTTAGCCGGTATGAACTTTCCAACAATTATATTGCATGGTATAATTATGATGCAGAAATTATAGTGATCACATTTAAATATATGGTTAGTGAAGTTATAGTCACTGGAATAGTAGGTATACAATAGGAAGTGCTGGAGGAAATCCTCATGTGGCTCATGGAAAGCTCTCCCTACTGACCAGACTAAAAATATATATTCAGGTATCCATCAGGGCCCCGTCCAGCTCTCCAGAAGACTGCATTATCATCCATGCTTTGTCTAAGAGAAGTTAAAAAAGGCAAGTTCTCTCTGTTTGTCTAGGTCTACGCCTAGTCCAGGTCTATCTATCTATCTAATCTATTTATCTATCTATTTTTCTATCTAATCTGATACTAATAAAAGTTTTAGATAATTTTTTTTTATCAATTAGCAGCCTCAAAGGGAATAAAAATAGAAAAAATAAATTCAATTAATTCATTATTTGATGTATCCAATCTTTGAATTAAAATTGCATTAATTGAGTTGCAAGGTTTTATGCATATTTTATCAAGCTAGATATTGCCTGTTTGTCTCCTACAGGAGGGCTTTGATCTCTAGGCAATTATTCTCCCCTGTATACTTGCACACAGCTAAAGCTGAACTCCAGGATTTTTGTAAAAAAAAAAAAACACCCTTGCAGCGGGTTCCCCCTGCACTACAAGGGTTACCTGCTTGTTAAGTCTACAAGTAGAGGAATAAGTTGTAATATTTGGCCTATTCCTCTCTCCGGCAGGCCTCCAGGCCTCGCCATTCTTTCCAATGTTCTCACTTATAATGCAGGACTGCTGGGCCCAAATTGTACAAGATGACCTCAGGGAGTCACTACTGCCTAGAGTGCTGAGAAGAACCACAACATGGTGGAAGCCTGCCAGAGAGAGGAATAGGGTAAGTATTACAGCTAATTTCTCAACCCCTAGGATTTATGAGCATTTAATCCTTTGCTGTGTGGGGGGTGGTGGACTGCAAGGGTATTTTTTACAAAAATCCTAGAGGTCAGCTTTAAAGCATAACTCCACTTTTGTCGAGAAAAAACATTCCCCTCTGGGTGATCTATGTACATTGCAATGATTTTAACAAACTTTGTTGCAGATTCCTACCTTTTGTTATTCTGAAGAAATCCATGTTTGTTCCTCTGTGCCCCTTTGCTGAGCGTGTCTAATGAGAGTGATTTTATCATTATCAACCAGCTGCTGCACCTGCAGGCCTGTAATGAGGAAAGCTGCTGGGCCTGCATCCCTTTAGCCATGATTTTGTATTAAAAGTGCCTCACCAAAAATTAAATTTTTGTTGCAGGGGATGCCGGAAATCTGACCCTGTATCTTAGTGCAGACTTCTGGGAAAATCAGTGAGCCAATCACACAAGCAGGAAATTATGTTTCTGGGGGGCGTTCTGTACACACACTGTGTACAGAACACCTCCAGATAACCATATTGCATTTTCAAAAAATTACAAAGCTGCAGATTAAAAAGGAAAGGTACATTTCAATAACATTTTTTTTCCCCCCACGAAAGCGGAGTTACCCTTTAAGGATTTTGAAGGCATATGGGTCTAGTGCATGATTAAAACAGTATTAAATCCCAAAACAAATAAAATATTAAATTGCAGCTCACCAGTTCTTGGAAGTTGTGGCTGCACTCGTTTTCTTTATTTAGGCTTACTTCCTTTATTTTCACCTAGTGCTATTTTTCAACTTAATTTAACAGACCAAGCTGTCCAGACAAAGTAGCAGTTAGGGAGTTTAGACAAATCATTTAACACTGACAGGGGTGCTTCCAATGGTCAAGTTTTATTCATTCATGTAAAACCTTTATTCCCCCAAAAAACTTGTTTGCTGTAAGTGCTTATAAAGTGTTAGTTGGATTTCAGCTTCAGTTTGTTAGTCAAGTCTATCTAAATCTGCTATTATACCTAATGCCCCGTACACACGTTCGGACTTTCCGACAACAAAACCATGGATTTTTGTTCGAAGGTTGTTGGCTCCAACTTGTCTTGCATACACACAGTCACACAAATATTGGCCAACAATTACGAACGTAGTGACGTACAAGACGTACGTGATATCTCCATTACGAATGCTAGTTATATCTCGGCTCGTACTTGATTCCGAGCATGCGTGGACTTTTGTCCGACAGACTTGTGTACACACAATCTGAAAGTCCGACAACAAACATTTGTTGGCGGAAAATTTGAGAACCTGCTAGCCAACATTTGTCCGACAAAAGTCCGGCAACAAATGTTCGATGGAGCAAACACACGGTCGGACTTTCCACCAACAAGCTCACATCCAACATTTCTTGTCGGAAAATCCGATCATGTGTACGGGGCATAACACTATCCTCCTCCCAGACTGACAACGTTGTTACTTCATCTAGAATGCAGACATCCTAAGATAGGAAGTGTGTTACTTGCTGAATCACCAAGTGATATAAAGAAAAAAAAGCCTACAAAAGGAAAACTAATGCAGCCACCACATCTAATGATTGGTAAGCTGTGACATATTACATTTTTGTTTTTGGGTGTAATACTGCTTTAAATTGAATAAGTTTCTAATTAAGATTTAACAGTATATGGAAGTTCTATAGATTATTTCTTTGTGTGGCATAGTAAGGCCTTCTTTAAACACAAGGTATTCCCATGTCTTATTTCATCACATATCCCAAAAGTAAGAGAATTATCCCTCATTTCAGGACAGTGGGCAGAGCCATGCAAATCATTGCTTTTCACCCCTCTGGTGAAATGCACATCCAGAACCACTGGTGTAGAATGCAAATATGGCCTAATATTATAAAGCCATTTTTATTCCAAACTACATACAGCTGTTTCAGGCTATTTGGCCATCATCGGTGAAGTGTATGATAACCATGGCTTTCTATGGATTAGGGCTTGGGGGCCATAGGTGAGTGATGTTTTATTCTAGTGTGAAGATTTAAAAAGTGTCTAACATAAACAGAAGTGTAACTCGTATTAATTGCCCCTTTTACTTTGCAGGTCAAAAATGAGTTTTTGCATCCAGCTGGGTATTGTAATACTGCCCCTGTGTTGTATTAGGGCCCTGGCATCCAGATGTTTCCTCTCCATGTCCCTTCTGGCAGATTACACTGAGGAAGGACACATCACTCTAGGGATGATGAATCCAATACGTGCCACTTTAACTCAGGCAGTGCCAACCTTCTCCAGTTACCCTACTCCAAGGTTGTGTGACTTGTGAGTATTATGATAGGTAGCTGTACACTTGATGGCAAACTACTGGAAGGGACAATGATGTCATTACAGCAAAGGATGAAAAATAATTACGATACTACTTATTGTTTAATGAATATGGTCCATGACCTGTTGATAGTTTACTGTTGACTCATGTGCTGCTCCCATCTAAATACGCTTATATCCTATCCATAAAGTGCAAAAGAAACATCTGGTGAGTGGCCAATCTCACAGGTGGTGGTGGAGCACTAAGTCACTAGTACATTGAATTAGCACAAGAGCACGCCAATCACGGCAATTGATAGAAGATTTGAATACATCACTGGGAGACTTTGCCACAAATGTGACACACATCATTGAACTGTTGAATTTTTGGATTTTTTTATATAATTTTTGATATATTTTCTAATGTAATGATCCTATATGGATCCATGTTGTATATGGAATAAGTTTGCACTTTATGGATAGGATATAAGCGTATTTAGATGGGAGCAGCGCATTCACACACACAGCATCTGTAATCTATTTCTATGAGAAGTTTTTTGGATGCAGCAGCTAAGGCAATCACTATTAAAGTAATCGGTAAATATTGGTTTTGCGCCGGTGACACATACATACTACTGTTGACTCATGCTTACCCAACAGATTTACAGCTTTTCTGCTTGCTTTAGGAAAGCAACCAGGTGGTATGGTTGGAAAGGGTGGTGATCAAAAAGTTCATTACCTTTTGTGAATAGGTAAAATCGGAAGCTTCTAGTTTTTTCCTTCCAGTGTGATAAACAGACGTTTTCAAGGCAAGCTGCCATGTTTAAAGTTTTGACATATAGGGGGAGATTTACTAAAACTGGTGCACTCAGAATCTGGTGTAGCTGTGCATAGTAACCAGTCAGTAAGTCTCGGGGTAAAAGCCCCATGAACCCTACAATGGCTGACTAAAATGGCCATAAAGAGGAGACATATTAAAATGTTAATAATTTTATTGTACAATTTTAAAATCAGAGAAAGACCGTGCAGACGACACCAGACCCGATTTTTTTTTGAATACAGTATATTGTGCTAACCATTTATAATGTTTTATTATGTGTATTCTTTAGTCGTCTCCCCCCCCCCCCCCCCCCCCCCCCCCCCATGTTGGTTGAGGGCATTTTTTTCTCTTATTTTAAAGTTGTACAATAAAATTATTAACCTTATAATACTGTATGTCTCTTTGTCTAGACTTTCCTGGATGAGGCCTAAGTCCAAGTATATTTTTTCCAATTTAGTAACCAACCAGCTTCTAATTTCAGTTTGTTCAGTTAAGTTTTGACAATAAAACCTGAAAGCTGCACCAGATTCCGTGCACCAGTTTTAGTAAATGTTCTTTTTTAATGGTAAATGCAGCTTAAAAACTAGAATTCCCCTTCACCCTGCTAGACAGTGCTGAAAGAAAAATGGAGGGACTGAACAAGGTTTTTAAATCATTTTCTAAGCTCCTGAGCTCCTGCAGGTAGAGTTATCTAAAGGGATGTGGTGGAGCTAGGCATGGCTATCAACTGTGTCAGCATCTACGCAGCTATAACAGCAGCAAGGGTGACAATTCTGCAGTGAGTTGCGCTACTAAAGGAGGTGTTAACCCAATGGTGCTGGCAAGATCAACAGGTATTTACAAAATGTTCCAGGGTCTACTTTAAAAAAAGAGAGCCCAACCTTACTGGTATGAGCTGCCTGTATTTCATTTTACAGTATGACAACAGAACTACATCAATATTTTAACTACTTCCCGCTTGGTCACAGTAGATTTATTGTGACCACATGGCAGCTGCAGGTTCAGCAACATAAATAAACATTGCCGGCTTGCTTCCAGGTTTGGGGCTGCTAACCCACACTGTGGTTGGACACAACGCGATTTTGTCAGCAGGTGTCAGCCAATGATTTATGGCTGAGACCTGCTGATCAGAAATCACAGCACAGAATCCTGTGTTTAAACACCGAGCACACATACAGAGCAGTGATCTGGCTGTTTCTTCTCCATGCAAAGCAGGGAGAAAAACAACCAGATCTCTTAGTAAAAGCAGCACATATTACACACAATACACTTGTTAGGCACACAGTTAACTATTTGATTGCCCCTAGATGTTAACCCTTCACAGACAGTGTCATTAGTACAGTGACAGTGTACAGTATTATATCTGATCACTGTATTAGTGTCACTATTGATGTTAGTGCCAGTTAGTGTACCTCCCAGTGAGGGTCTGTTAGCGCCAAATTTCCTGCCACACTATCACAGTTCCACCATAAGTCGCTGATCATCACCATTACCGATCACCACTATTACCAGTAAGCATCATAGCTGAGTAAATTCCAGTATATATATATTATATATATATATATATATATATATATATACCATAGTTTGTAGACTTTCACACAAACCAATTAATATACACTTAGGATTTATTTCTAACCAAAGGTGTGTAGCAGAATACATTTTGGCCTAAATTTATGAAGAAATTTGTTTTTGTTTTTTTATCTGATATGTTTTTTAACAGAAAGTAGAAAATATTTTTTTTTCAAAATGTTCAGTCTTTTTTTTTTTTTATATTGCGAAAAATAAAAAACCCAATGGTGATCAAATACTACCAAAAGAAAGCTCTATTTGTGTAAAAAATTATATAAATTTCATTTCCTTACAGTTTTGCATGACCACAAAATTGCCATGTAAATTAGTGCAGTGCTGAAAAATGCTCTGGTTGAATGGTGTAAAATCTTCCAGAGGTTAAGTGGTTGAATCAGGAGTTGTGTTTGTTTCTCTAGGTCAGTGGTTCTCAACCTGGGGGTCGAATGACGATTTGCCAGGGGTCACCAAATCCTGGGTTGTTCCTGAAGCCTGCACCACTCTCCCAGCCTTTTCGCGGCCGCCCAGCAGGGCTGTCCCTGGAGCCTGTGAAAGCCCAGCTGGGCTGTTCCTGGAGCCGGCAGCCGCCCACTCAGCCTCTTCCCAGCTGCCCATTCAGTTCACGGCATGGGTGAGGGGTAGAGACTAGAGGTCAGCTGACTGGTGAGGAATGTGAAGTGGGAGGGGCTAGAGGAGACCCTATCTCCTGATTTCGGCATAGTTTTCACTGCTGCGAGACACCACAGAGCTGGAGACACAGTAAAGCTGGAGACAAAGTGAGTAACACTACCTGTGATTAGAGTTGCCATTAAATGTCCCCACTACAGTTCTCAGATCAGCAGATGATCTTGATCAAGAGCACCTAAGTTGACTGATCAGAATTACTCCCAGCACTGCCACTTATCCCAACTCCTCACCAGCACTGCCACTCATCCCATTCCCCCCACCCCCAAGGTGTAAGAGAAGGAATAAAAATAGAGAATATATGGAAGGGAGAGGAAAAGAGGGGGAGGAACAAAGAAAAAGGGAGAGAAAGAATAAGAAAAAGACGGCTAGAGAGAGGAATGGGGGAAAAAAAAAACAAGAAATTAGGATAGAGAGAGATAAAAGGCAAAGAAAGAAGAACAAAGAGAGAGTGGTACATCCTAAAATGTACCATAAGGGGTTTTAATACTGTACTAGTGAAAGGCGCTAAATGTCCGTGGGTTAGGGGCACAAATTACTTGTCTTGCCTTGGGTGCTGACAACCCACGCTACGAAAATAATTTTTCTGTTAGGGGTCCCCACAACTTGGGAAATTGTATCAAGGGGTCTCGGAACTAGAAGGTTGAGAACCACTGCTCTAGGTAAATGTATGGGTAGCAAAAGTGTGCAAAGACAATGATAATATGAGTGTTTTGTAAAGTACTTCCTATTTCTTACTTACATGTAAGTTAGGTCTTGTGTAGATAGGCACATGCAGCATACTTTAAAGTGTGCATGGCCTCCAATTTACATTTTTGAGAAAGAAATTTTAAAAGCTTTTTAAGTTTCTTCTGACCTACCTCTGACTTTCTTCTCAACTGCTTTAAGCTATTTTGAGCTGCTCCTGCATATCCAGTGCTTGTTGCAAACAAATGCCCTTAAACTAGAACTATAGGCAAAACTTTTTTTCATTTTAGATTGAGCAAGGGAGGGTTATAACCCCTGTCATTTTTTTCTGCCATCTGTGTCTCATTGCAAGATTTCTCTTCATTTCCTGTCCCATAGCGAAACAGGAGTGAGAGGAAATCCCTGCAAATTAGAGGAATTCCTTGGGGACCCCCAGATCGCCAGAACTAATGTCCCCATTGGAAGATTTCCCCACTATTACTTTTCTGGGGACAACCAAAAATGTGGGATTTTCTTTTACTGCCACTTTCAATGATAATGGTAAACAGGACAAATAGAGAGGGTGAATCTCCTTAACAGGGACAACGACAACAATAAAAACTAGCAGGTGTTCTAATCCATCTCGGCTCTATTTAAAACTAAAAAATAGTTTTTGCCTTTTGTTATACTTTAATATAAACCTTACATATCCAGTTTGAGAATAAGCCAGTAGAAGATTGGAACAGACTATAATTATTTACTGAACACTGAATTACTGAATTTCTGACATTTTTCTTCAGGTTTGTTTCAGAGCTGTATAAGTCAGTCCTGGCTTTACTCTTTGCCACCAAAGAAGTCAACAACAATCCAGATCTCCTGCCAAACATCACACTGGGGTTCCAAATGTATGATTCCTGTTTCTTTGAGGCCACTTCCCTTCAAGCTACCATTCAGGTGACAACGGGGGGCAGAAAATGGATTCCGAATTACCACTGTGGGCCACAACCTATTGTCCCGGCTATCATTGGCGATATATCATCTTCCTCACTGGCAATCGCGAGAGTGCTGGGTCTATGGAGGTTACCTCAAGTAAGTGATTGTCTTCCAACCTTGAGATTACAATATTTCCAAGTTATAGCACACTTTTCTGCTTATAAAATATTGAAAGGTAAATTGCAGGAAAACTTTAAAAACCTTGAGGAGGAACGTAATATACTGTTTACCTACATACTCACTTACCAAAGCACATACCTTGCACACTTGTGATGCTAATATAGGTTCTCCTTGGAATTTAGTTGCTTGTTTTAAAATTCTTTAGTATGAGATAGCTCATTTATAGTCTATGGAGTCTCATTGAATGCTGCCATGAATTTTTTTTAAATTCTTTTAATCTGGTATCTCAGCACTCTATCCATCTCCACTGAGTTTAACTCTTTTTAAAGCATTCAGAGTTTTGATGGTTGAGACTGTTCAGTTGTTTAGGAGGCAGGAAAACAATGGGGAAAATGTCAAGCTGTCATTGTTCCTCCAAGGTTTCTCTATAAAAGCCATACTTTCCATAATTTCCACTGATGAGAGCCAACAAGTCTAAAATAACTGTGCGCAAGTTAAATAAATGTCTGCATAATTTAGGCTGGATCTGCTCTCTCTCAATAGATTTGTGATCGAAGCAACACACATAACTAAATACACTGGCAAGATGGCAATGCTGTTTTTTGCTGTTTGTATCCTCTGTGTGTATTTTCTTGCTAATCTTGAAAATTTGACTGAAGGGAGTCTTTAGAAACTAATGTATCTCTTATCTCATCTAATTAATATTATTTTACATGTGTCTGCAGGTCAGCTATATAACTTCACATCCATCTTTAAGCAACAAACTGGAGTTCCCTTCGTTTTTGAGAACCACAGCCAGTGCTGGAAGTCAACCACAAGCTTTGATAGAACTATGCAAAAAACTGGGGTGGAACTGGATTGGGCTGGTTGTTTCCTCGATAGACTACTGTCTCCAAGGAGCCATAGACTTCCAGAGAAAGGCTGCTACTAATGGGATTTGTATTTCATTTTTTGAAACCGTTTCATTTGGTCTCACTGACCCAAGAATGGCAGGGTTAGTAGCAAGCATCAATAGGTCAACAGCAAGGGTAATTGTTCTCTATTGTTCCCCTGCAGATGTCACCATGATATTTTTCGAAGTCCTTCAACAAAACCTCACAGGGAAAGTATGGGTGGGAATAGAATCTTGGTACACCACACCATTGACCCAGTATAACAAGTTCTGGAAGTTACTTAATGGCTCTATAGGGATTGCCAAGAGTAGAAAAGTTCTCCCAAATTTCTCCAGCTTCCTCCAGACTCTTCATCCGTCTGCTTATCCAAGAATGTTGTCCATCTGGCAGTTCTGGGAGACATTGTTCAAGTGCAAGGCGACTGCTGATGTTTGGAGTAATAGCATATTAAAACCGTATGATGACAATCAAACATGTACAGGTTTAGAAAGAATAGTAACTGATGATGTCACAGAATTCCATGACCCGAGATCACAAGCTGTATATATGGCCCACAATGCTCTCTATGCCATTGTTCATGCTCTTCACAATCTACTCTTTTGTAAACCTGATGGAAGTCCTTTCACAAGCAAATCGTGTGCTGATATAAAGGATATAAAACCCTGGAAGGTATATATAGATGTTTGTAACAGATAACTCATGTGAAATATGAACACCAATATGTGGATTGTTGTAAATCAAAACTTGAGAGCTTTAAATGTTAATGTTTTTTTTAAAGTAATTTTTATATTTTTAAATCTCATCTTTAGTTAAAATAATTCTACCATGAAGGTTCTTGTTCAGGCACTTCTTGGTATAGGGTCACAGCTCTATGTCCTTGGCTTCTAACTTTTATTTTGGTACTTTGTCAGAAATGGTCATTTCAAAATGGATTGGGGTAGATTTATTAAAGACAAATACAGAGTGGGAATTTTAGGTGTTTCTGTCCACCTTTGCGTGTTCCAGCTTATCATGTTTATTTATTTATTATTTTATTGCAGGTACTTTTATAGCACCATTGGTTTACACAGAGCTTTACATATATAATTATATATATTGTACATTCGCATCAGTCCCTCCCATCAAGAAGCTTACAATCTAAGGTCCCTCACTCACATTCATACATACGCATACTAGGGCCAATTTAGATAGGAGCCAATTAACCTAACAGCATGTCTTTCGGAGTGTAGGAGGAAAACAAAGTACCAAAAGGAAACCCACACAGGGAGAACATGCAAACTCCATGCAGATAGTACCATTGTTGGGATTTGAACCGATGACCCTAGGGCTGTTAGGCAGAAGTGCCAACCGCTTAGCTACTATTGATAATATTTCAAAGGTAAAAAAAAATTCAGCAGGGATGGTGAGTGCTCCTCATAATGGTAACATCAAGTTTTTTTCAAACTCCCTTTATAATGAATCTTTTGTTTCTTGAATGACATCCTAATTTTAGAACAGTGACATAATTTATAATGAAACCAAAATGATTCACTTTGACTGCTTTTGGACTAATATGGGGAGTCAAAGAAATGAAGCTTTCAAATTAAACTTTCAACACAAATACTTTTTTTTATAACTATTTATGTATTTATTGTTTTAATATAGGGGAGCTATACTTTCTCATTACATATATTCCTTTATATCTATGGGTTATGCTGCTTCCAATGAATGTGGTTTGTGTTTACTTTACTTATGTAATGTGTAGCATATTTTCATTTATTTCATCAATAGCTCCTTTATTATCTGAAGAGAGTTTATTTCACCAACACAGCTGGGGATGAAGTGTCATTTGATGCCAATGGAGACATCTACGGGTATTTTGACATTTTGAACTGGCATATAAATGGAAACAAAGGTCAACATGAGAAGGTCGGGATCTTTAATGAACACATCAACAGCAGTGAAAAACTCTACATTAATGAGAGTGTCATCTACTGGGCTGGGGGACAAGGGAAGGTAAATCTTATCCAAATGTTCAAAAAATGGTCTTATCTAAAAAGTTCTTTCCTACTCAAAAAAGTAAATATCAAGGCAAAGCATAATTTAAAAAAATAATTTGGCTCTTTTATTCAAGGTTCCATCCTCAGCCTGCAGTTTGGTCTGTCTACCTGGCTACTGGAAAGCACCAATGAAGGGTCGACCTGTCTGCTGCTACGACTGTAAACTATGTCCAGAAGGGACCATCTCCAATGGAACAAGTGAGGATACTGGGACATGGTTCACTGCCCATCTGTTACAATCAAATCTGATTATTATACTTTTATTGTGAGATAAAGATACAACCGTAATTCAAAAAAGTTAGGACACTGTGTAAAATCCTATATAAAAACACAATGCAATCATTTGGAAGTCTCATAAACCTATAATTTATTCACAACAGAAAATAGAAAACATATTAAATGTTTAAACTGAGAAAATGTACCATTTTAAGAAAAAAATAAGTTCCTTTTGAAATTGATGGCAGCAAAAAGTCTCAAAAGATAGTTAAATAGAACTTGTCCTTAAAGGACAAACAGTTAAGAAGTAAAATATTTTAAGTCCACTGGCTCACCATTGATTAAAGGTGCTGACCTAGCACGTAAAATGAACCAAGATTAATATCTAGGAATAAAGTTCCTACAACAGAGAGTGCTAATAAGGTCCAAGCGGTGTGACTTTATACAAAAATTCTTTATTAATAATTATAGTTCAACAATCAAATTACAGTATCAAAAAACACTCCAGATATTTATGGACATTCTCCACCAATCCACAACATTAAAAGGATTGACAACGTTTTCAATAACATTAAAAACAACACCTAATAGACATGTCCCTTCTTAAATATAGCATTCACCCAAAGGGATCCCCCTGGCAGAGTATCGCAACTCAAATCCAGGGGGATCCTTTTGGGTGAATGATAGATTTAAGAAGGGGCATGTCTATTAGTTGTTGTTTTTAATGTTATTAACAACGTTGTAAATCATTTTAATGTTGTGGGTTGGTGGAGAATGCCCCGAAAAAAATCTGAACTGCTTTTTTGATACTGTATTTTGATTGTTAAATACTATCATTATTAATAAAGATGTTTTGTAAAGTCACACCACCTGGACCTGGACATGCCTGGACCTTATTAGCACTCTCTGTTGTAGGAACTTTATTCCTAGATATTAATTATGTCTCAAAAAAGTTGAGACAGGACAACAATAAACTGATCAAGTAAGTGATACTAACAGGGAAGAGCTGGAAAAACATTTTGCAACTAATTAGGTTAGTTGGCAATAGGTCAGGATTGGGTAGAAAAAGAACATTTTATAGAGTGTTTCAGTGGTAAGGATGGGCAGAGGTTTACCAATCAAGTATCCTAGTATCTAGTAGAAGGACAAAGGATGAGGCTGAAACACAATATTGGATGCCCATGACCTTCTGGCCCTAGGATGGCACTGCATAAAAACAGGCATGATTCTGTGATGGACATCACTACATGGGCTAAGAATACTTCCATAAATCACTTTCTGTGAACACAGTTTGCCTAGCAATTCAATAATGCAAGTTAAAGCGCTATCATGGAAAGTAGACACCATATCTGATCGAGAAACATTGCCATCTTCTCTGGACCAAATCTAATTTAAAATTGTCTGGTACAAAGCGGAAAACTGTTCTGTAGTCAGATGAATCAACATTTAACATTCTCTTTGGCAACCATTGGTGCTGCATCCTCTGGACTAAAGAGGAGAGGGACCTTCAGGCTTGTTATCAGTGCTCAGTTCAAAAGCCTGCATCTTTGATGGTATGGGGGTCCATTAATGCACATGGAATGGGCAACTTGCACATCTGGAAGGGCACCATCAATGCTGTAAGATATGTCCAGGTTTTAGAGCAGCATATGCTCCCATCTAGACAACTATGCTAAACTGAATACTGCATCTATGACAACAGTAGAAGAGTCCAGGTGCTTAACTGGCCTGCCTACAGTCCAGACCTTTCACCAATTAAAAATATTTGGCCCTTCTTCAAAAGAAAAACACGACAAAGAAGACCCAGGACTGTTGAGCAGTTAGAATGCTTTGTCAGGCAAGAATGGAGCAACATTCATCTCCCAAAAACCCCAGCAGTTCCCAAACATTTACAGAGTGTAGTTAAAAGAAGAGGGAATACTACACTGTGGTAAATATGACCCTGTTCCAACTTTTTAAAGATGCGTTGCTGTCATCAATTTCAAATTGACCTTCTTTTTTTCTTAAAATGGTAAATTTGACCATTTTTAGACAGCTTTTCACAGATTGGTGAACCTCTGCCCATCTCTACTTATAAAATAATCTGGTATTGATTTACTAAAGGCAAGTAGGCTGTTCACTTTGTAAGGGGAAGTTGCACTGTGCAAGGGCATTTTCCCCAGAGCTTAACTTTGCAAAGAAACCCAAGGGAAATAGAAAAAAACAGCATTTTTGCTTGCACATGTTTGGATGATGGACATCAGCAGAGCTTCACTTCATTAATTAAGCAGTGGGGAAAATTCCTTTGCAGAGGATGCAACTTCCCTTGAAAAGTGAATAGAGTGTTTGCCATTAGTAAATCAACTCCTCTGACATTTTTGGGACCATTGACAATTATACAGCGATCAACGCTTTAAAAAGGCACTGATTACTGTGTAGATGTCACTGGCAGGGAAGGGGTTAACACTAGGGGGCAATCAAGGGGTTAACTGTGTTCCCTCGTGTGTGTTCTAACTGTAGGGGGATGGGACTGACTAGAGGAGATGACAGATCGTTGTTCCTAGCTAGTAGGAACACATGATCAGTCTTTCCTCTCCTCACAGAACAGGGCTTTGTGTGTTTACACACACACGTCCCTGTTCTGGCTCTCTTGCCTGCGATCGCGCGTGGCCATCGGTCATCGCGATCGCCGGCCACGTGCATCGGCACCCCTGCAGTGTAGCACGTGTGCCTGCTATCCCCACTTAAAGGGACCGTTCGTGGGAACGTGCCGACCTGCTGCAGTATAATGACTGTGGCTGGTCGGCAAGCGGTTAACCTAATTAGTTGCAAAATATTCCTCTAGTTCTTCTAGTTCTTCCTTGTTAGTACCAGTTATTTTGCCAGCTTTTTGTTGGCCTGTCACAACTTTTTTAGACATGTTGCTGCCGTCAATTTCAAAATTACCTTATTTTTTTCTAAAATGGTACATTTTCTCAGTTTAACCACTAGCTGCCCGCCCACTGTCATATGACAGTGGGACGAGGCAGCTCTTGTTCTGGGCGGACGTCATATGACGTGACCGCCTTCCCGAGCCACTAGGGGTGCTCATGCTCCCGCCGGGTCAATGGGGACCCGATGCGCACCCGCAATTGCCCAGCAACCAAGCAGGACCGTGGATCTGTGTGTGTAAACACACAGATCCACGTCCTGTCAGAGAGGAGAGGAGACCGATGTGTGTCCCTTGTATATAGGGACACCGATCGGTCAACCTCCCCCAGTCAGTCCCCTCCCCCCACAGTTAGAATCACCTCCCTAGGACACACATTAACCCCTCGATCACCCCCAAGTTTTAACCCCTTCCCTGCCAGTCACATTTACACAGTAATCAATGCATTTTTATAGCATGGATCGCTGTATAAATGTGAATGGTCCCAAAAACGTGTCAAAAGTGTCCGATGTATCCGCCTCAATATTGCAGTCACAATAAAAATCGCAGATTGCCGCCATGACTAGTAAAAAAAAAAAATAATAAAAATGCTATAAATCTATCCCCTATTTTGTAGACGCTATAACTTTTGCGCAAACCAATCAATATACGCTTATTGCGATTTTTTTTACCAAAAATATGTAGAAGAATACGTATCGGCCTAAACTGAGGAAAAAATTTGTTTAAAAAAAAAAAAATTGGATATTTATAATAGCAAAAAGTAAAAAATATTGTTTTTTTTCAAACTTGTCCCTCTTCTTTTGTTTATAGCGCAATAAATAAAAAACGCAGATCAAATACCACCAAAAGAAAGCTCTATTTGTGGGGAAAAAATTATAAAAAAATTTCATTAGGGTGCAGTGTAACATGACCGCGTAATTGTCATTCAAAGTGCGACAGCTCTGAAAACTGAAAAATGGCTTGGGCGAGAAGGGGATGAAAGTGCTCTGTATTGAGGTGGTTAAACATTTGATATGTTTTCTATTTTCTATTGTGAATAAAATTTGGGTTTATGAGATTCATTGCTTTCTGTTTTTATGGAGATTTTACACAACTTTTTTGGAACCCGGGGTTGTATAATAAATCAGAGCAAGTTCGACAGCTATAGGAAATAGGCAACCACAACTAAGAGTATCAGTATGTCACCAAATATAAGTACTTAGATGACCTGTTCACCCTCCCAAAACTCTGGCTGCTGCAGCAGGAAGTCATTCATTTAGTGGCAGTGTTATTACCACCACTAAATGACAACATGCCACTTTGGGTTGGTGGGATGTTGCCATTTAGTGGTGGTAATAATACTGCCACTAAATGAATTGCTTCCTGCTGCAACTAATTATCCTGCTGACTTGTTTTCAGTCAGCAGACATTAGGGGTGATGTCATTAACCAAATATGGTCATGGCCATTTTTGCTAATGACGTCAATCAGCATTACTTGCTGCCTTGATGACATTCATCAGCCAGCCAGAGACAAGAGCACAGTTGGATAGGATTGTTGTATCAGATGGAGATGGGCTTTCAGAGCATCATTTAATGTAATTGACATTGAATCTACATCGATGGATGATATGACTTGCGATAGATTTACATTACGGGACATTTTTTGGGGGGATCCTTAAAAATACTTGGTCATGGTGTATAAAATACTTTGTCATGGTGGGTATGTGTTTTTTTTTTTTTTTACAGTCTATATTTTTTTACGAATGAGTAACAAAGGGTACTATGTACCCGATACTCATTCATATGGGGGGTATATATCTGGGGGCTCCCTTATTCTAAAGGAGGCTTCCTGATTCCAATAAGTTCTTCCCACAAACCCTCCCATCAACCCTCCCTCCCATTGTTCCCATCAACATGGTTCCTTGCCAGGTACTCTCCCAATGTTAAAGGCATGTGGCCTGGTATGGTTCAAACAGCATACTTGGATAAGGATCCAGTATGTATTTTAGAAGACCCTACATTATTTTTTTGTTTGGTCATGACTCGGAATCCCCTCACCGCTTTATTTACAAACAGGAGCGGGCCAGGGATTGAAACTGTCATTTTTTTCTTTTGAAATGTCGTTTTTGTTTTAGTACATCGTACAAAGCAACCACCAAGTATGTTGTTTAAGGACATTTTTAATATTCCCATTAAGCCTTATTAGAATGCCCACTCCCCACCAAATAGCATTTTTTAAAAACTTTTTTTGCATTGCCCCCTGACAGTACCAAGCTCCCCATGCTTTGGTTTTGACTGCAATGTCACCATCACAATATTACTACTAGACAATTTTATTGCTGCTTCCCTTTATTCCTTATAGCTCCTAACTCAAGGTAAGTCCCTATTTAAATTAGAAATTTTATGTGTACTGGGTATAAACAACAGGGCAACCTTAGTTTGAAACCAATTTTATTGTAACGTTAATAGCCAAAAAAAAAGTTCACCATTCTGGAATTTTGTTGTCTGTACTACCCTGTTTCCCCGAAAATAAGACCTAGCGTGATTGTCGGTGATGGCTGCAATATAAGCCCTACCCCCCAAATAAGCCCTAGTTAAAGTCCTTGTAGGTCTTATTTTCAGGGTAGGGCTTATTTTCGGGGAAACAGGGTAGGGCTTATTTGGGGGGTAGGGCTTATATTGCAGCCATCACTGACAATCACGCTAGGTCTTATTTTCTGGGGGAAACAGGGTATTGTCTTGTTAAGGAAAGAAATGAAGCCATGCTACTAGTATTTTCAAATAAAAAGACAATAATGGCAGCCTACATACTTCTCCCAGTACGAAGTTTAGCAATTCCAACCCTTCTTTGCAGATTATGTTGCCTGTTATGTCTGCCCAGAAGACCAGTGGCCCAACAGCAGAAGAAGTGAATGTATTCCTAAAGTCGTCGAGTTCCTTTCTTATGAAGAGCCCCTTGGTCTAGTGATGGCCTTGTTCTCCATTTTGTTCTCCATCATCACTTTGATTGTTCTGTACATATTCCTAAAGTTCCGAGACACAGTGGTGGTAAAAGCCAACAATCGGAACCTCAGCTACCTTATCCTTCTCTCCCTAAACCTTTGCTTTCTCTGCTCCTTGATGTTCATTGGTTACCCTACTAGACTGACCTGTACTGTCAGACAATTTCTTTTTGCAGTTACATTCTCATTTTGTGTTTCATGTATCTTGGCCAAAACTATCATAGTTGTCATTGCCTTTAAAGCTACCAAACCGGGGAGCAATTTGAGGGTATGGCTTGGTCTTAGGACAGCCATCATCATTGTCACGATTTCCACCTCTTTTCAGATGATTATTATCTTGGTGTGGTTGGCTAGATTTCCACCTTTCCTGGAACATAACTACCATGTCTTGGTTGGGACCATCCTTCTAGAATGTAACGAGGGTTCGACTGTAATGTTTTACTGTACATTAGGGTATTTGAGCGTCTTAGCTGTCATAAGTTTTATGGTTGCTTTCCTGGCCAGGAACCTACCAGATCGTTTCAATGAAGCCAAATACATAACCTTTAGCATGCTGACCTTCCTTAGTGTTTGGTGCACTTTTATTCCAGCTTATCTCAGCACAAAAGGCAAATATATTGTTTCAGTTGAGATTTTTGCCATCTTGATGTCTAGTTTTGGACTCCTGTGTTGTATATTTGGTCCAAAATGTTATATAATCATCCTGAAGCCTTCAATGAATACAAGAGAGTATTTAGCATCTAGGTCAAAATAAAATGCAGCCCCTCTCTTTTGTTAGATCAAAAAAGTTTCAGAAATGATTTTCAAGATGCTTATTTTTCTTTTAGTTTTTATGTATGTATTATTTTTTCTTTAAATAGTTCTCATAATGATTAATAGTTTATATACAGACCTATTATTTTTGTTGCAATTAGTAGGGCAAGTTCTGAGAATAATCACAATACTATTACTTAAAAAACACTCAAATTGATCAAAATGCCTACTAAAAAATACAACATGTAGGATAATGGAAATTATTACATACTGCTGCAAGTTAGTTGGTTCTTTTATCAATTATAGTGACAAAAGATGCCAGTGCAAAGTGCAGGTACAATCTCATGGTTTAAAGATCTATCTGACAATAAAAATCTTTTATGTCCATGGACAAAATTTATTAAATCTATTATTAAATGCAGCAAGTGTATATACCAGATTATTTTCTTGATATCACAACACCCCCCCCCCCAACCTCCTGTACAGTAGCACCTACACTACGAAAGTAAAGGGTGCACTAGGAGCCAAACAAGCTTTAGTGCAGTGTACATATATTGCTTGAACCTGCTGAAGGAAGGGGCAGAGTGTGCTGAATGATTGGGTTGGGGAGGCTTTTTCATTGTCCAAGTGGCTGTATGGGCCAATAACAAAGCTTTATTGTTTAACGTCAGTGTTGAAATATGAGGTCACCAACCTAGCCTACATTGCCAGATTACAAATCCTTTGACAAGTATAACAGTTCCTATTCATATATATATATATATATATATATATATATATATATATATATATATATATATATATATATATAGTGGCAGAGCGTTGCCCTGCCAGGGTCTAGAAGGAGGATGTGACCCAGAATTCTCGACCAGATGGATTGAGGGGCTCCAGGGAGCTTGTAACATGAAAAGGAAACTGGCTTTTCAGTTTCCTCCTTTCTTAGAAAGGTCCACTTTGGGACCTGAAACCTGGGGATTTCCGAGGGATCCGGGTGGGATGAAATCCCCAGTCCTGGGTCCTGATTTTGAAAACAGCCAGCATACTGATTGGTCAGGTGTGTGCTGGGCTTTTAGTAGTAACCTGACCATAGTTCTGGGCTTCACCCCGGCAGATAGGAAGTCTGAGTACCAGGTGTCAGGAGGGCTCCACATGGGAGCCAGTGCAGCAAGAGGCTGCTAGCTATATGCACCAAGGTGGTTGGATGGTGAAACAGTCTGTATGGGACAGACAAGGACCTGGAGTGTAAAGCCAGAGCAGCAGTGCTGCAAGTGAGAGCCAACTAGGCTGAATGTCATTTTTGTTGATGGAAAAAGGAATGCTGAAAACCCCTGCGAGGGAAACCTATGTTGTTTGCTGAACTTGCTTTTAAAAAATAAATGGGCAAACATAGTTACATAGTAGGTGAGGTTGAAAAAAGACACAAGTCCATCAAGTCCAACCTATGTGTGTGATTATGTGTCAGTATTACATTACATATCCCTGTATGTTGCGGCAATTCAGGTGATTATCTAATAGTTTCATGAAGCTATCAATGCTCCCCGCTGAGACCACCGCCTGTGGAAGGGAATTCCACATCCTTGCCGCTCTTACAGTAAAGAACCCTCTACGTAGTTTAAGGTTAAACCTCTTTTCTTCTAATTGTAATGAGTGGCCACGAGTCTTAATAAACTCTCTTCTGCGAAAAAGTTTTATCCCTATTGTGGGGGTCACCAGTACAGTATTTGTAAATTGAAATCATATCTCCTCTCAAGCGTCTCTTCTCCAGAGAGAATAAGTTCAGTGCTCGCAACCTTTCCTCATGACTAAGATCCTCCAGACCCTTTATTAGCTTTGTTGCCCTTCTTTGTACTCGCTCCATTTCCAGTACATCCCTCCTGAGGACTGGTGCCCAGAACTGGACAGCATACTCCAGGTGCGGCCGGACCAGAGTCTTGTAGAGCGGGAGAATTATCGTTTTATCTCTGGAGTTGATCCCCCTTTTAATGCATGCCAATATTCTGTTTTGGAGGAAGAATATTGGCATGCCCTTAAAAAGAAGAACCAGTGAGTGGCGGTGTCCTTAAAGCTCTACATTTGACGCTAGTCCTTTACACGTGGTGGAGAAGTGCTGTGGGCACAATCTGAGATCCCTACAAGCAAGTAAGTTCATCTATTATATGAACTGTGTTTTGCATGGTTGCCAACATTGCAAAAAAAATTTGTGGGATACTTTTTTGGCTGTAGGCGGAGCCATATAATAATTAGGGGACGGGGCATGCGTTTGTAGGCGTGGCATAGCATTAAAAAGAAAACTGCGGCGCGAGAAGTGCACCGTGGCGAAAAATGGGCATGGTTTACGTGAATAGTGGGTGTGGCTTAAAGGGGCGTGGCTCAAAGGGGGTGTGGTTAGAGTCTGAGATGATTGAGGGATGGAGAGGGAAAGGGGGAGAGAGGAATGAAGGGACAGCAGCCCTAGATCCTACACAACAATAGAAATATGTGTATTCTAGAAAGTTTAACAATCAGCAGATAAAGATACTCCAAACACCTGGTGTTAGCGCTTCAATCATCCCGGCACCATGATTGTTATGGTGTCAGGATGATTGAAGTGCATTATTTCTATTATTACATTGTAATATAAAATGAAATCATTCAACTCACCATAATGCCGAATCAGTGGGATCCCTGAGCGTGTCACTAGCCACGTCGCCTGCCACCAACAGAGTCCTTCCTTTCATCAGGTGCCCCCGGCAGAGTCCTTCCTTTCATCAGGTGCCCCCGGCAGAGTCCGTCCTTGCATCAGGTGCCCCGGCAGAGTCCGTCCTTGCATCAGGTGCCCCCGGCAGAGTCCGTCCTTGCATCAGGTGCCCCCGGCAGAGTCCGTCCTTGCATCAGGTGCCCCCGGCAGAGTCCGTCCTTGCATCAGGTGCCCCCCCGGCAGAGTCCGTCCTTGCATCAGGTGCCCCCGGCAGAGTCTGTCCTTGCATCAGGTGCCCCCGGCAGAGTCTTTCCTCGTATCAGATGCCCCCGGCAGAGTCTTTCCTCGTATCAGGTGCCCCGGCAGAGTCTTTCCTCGCATCAGGTGCCCCCGGCAGTGTCTTTCCTCGCATCAGGTGCCCCCAGCAGAGTCTTTCCTCGCATCAGGTGCCCCCCAGCAGAGTCCCTCCTTGCATCAGGTGCCCCCCAGCAGAGTCCATCCTTGCATCAGGTGCCCCTAGCATAGTCCCTTCTTGCATCAGGTGCCCCCAGCAGAGTCAGTCTTTACACCAGTGTTCCCAGCCTCAGTCCTAAAACCAGTGTACCAGGCAGAGACATAGTTACCCCCCCTGTACATAGTTACCCCCTCCCCCTGTATATAGTTTCCCCTCTCCCCCTAGTTACCCCCCTGTACATAGTTAACCCCCTCCTGTATATAGTTAACCCTCCCCTCTCCTGTACATAGTTAACCCTCCCCCCTCCTGTATATAGTTAACCCTCCCCCTCCTGTATATAGCTAACCCCCCTCCTCCTGTATATAGCTAACCCCCCTCCTGTATATACATAAGCCCCCCTCCTCCTGTACATAGTTACCCCCTCCCCCTGTACATAGTTTCCCCTCTCCCCCTAGTTACCCCCCTGTACATAGTTAACCCCCTCCTGTATATAGTTAACCCTCCCCTCTCCTGTACATAGTTAACCCTCCCCCCTCCTGTATATAGTTAACCCTCCCCCTCCTGTATATAGTTAACCCTCCCCCTCCTGTATATAGTTAACCCTCCCCCTCCTGTATATAGCTAACCCCCCTCCTCCTGTATATAGCTAACCCCCCTCCTGTATATACATAAGCCCCCCTCCTCCTGTATATAGTTATCCCCCCTCCTCCTGTATATAGTTAACCCCCCTCCTGTACATTAAAGTTAAATTGCTGCCAAGACAAGAGCCTGTGGCGTCACTACAGCTGGTGTCACCCGGTGCGGAAAAAAAATTGGTGTCACCCCCCTCCACCAACTATGGTCCCCCTTCAGTACAGACCCCCCTCCCTCAGTAAAGACCCCCCCCCACTAAGTACAGACTGCCCCTCCAGCAGTATAGATCCTCCTCCCTCAGTACAGACCCCCCCACTAAGTACAGACCCCCTATATAAGTTTAGACCCCCTCAGTGTAGACCCCCCTCATCAGTATAGACCCCCTCAGTACAGACCCCTCTCCCTCAATACAGACCCCCCTCAGTGCGGTCCCCCAATCTATCAGTATAGACCCCCTCAGTGCAGACCCCCTCAGTGCAGACCCCCTCAGTGCAGACCCCTCTCTCTCTCAATACAGACCCCCTTCAGTGAGGTCCCCCATCTATCAGTATAGACCCCCTCAGTGCAGACCCCCCTCCATCAGTGCAGACCCCCTCAGTACAGACCCCTCTCCCTCAATACAGACCCTCCATCAGTGCAGACCCCCCTCTATCAGTGCACCCCCCCTCTATCAGTGCAGACCTCCTCTATCAGTGCAGACCCCCCTCAGTGCAGACCCCCTCTATCAGTGCAGACCCCCCTCAGTGCAGGCCCCCCTCAGTGCAGACCACCCCCTCTATCAGTGCAGGCCTCCCTCAGTGCAGACTACCCCCTCTATCAGTGCCAGTGCAGACCCCCTCCCATAACGCCCCCCAGCACATGTCCATTAGAGCAGAAGGAACATGGCATGAGCGGCCGATGCTGTGTGTTCAGTGGAGAGGGGAGGAGCCGAACCGTGCAGCTAACCCCGGCTTCAGTATTGTAAGAGGAGCAGCCAATTCATTGGCTGCACGGATCAAGCCCCCTTCCTCTCTCCACTGAACACAATGGGAACGATCTAGCGGCGACGACGGCGGCCATTTTGCTGAAGCCAGATGTTGAAAAAAATGAAAAAGCAAACATTCCCGAATTCCCTGGGCAAAATCCTGATTCGGGACAGCCTCCGATTGGGACGAGGGTCCCAAAATCGGGATTGTCCCGGGAAAATCGGGACTGTTGGCAACTATGGTTTCGGTGCATGAGACTGCATATTCTGTGTGTGCAGGTGAGGAGAACCTGCAAGAGAAAGGTAACTATCCTTAAAGAGACAGTGCTTCAATTTGTTGCTGAACTGTGCAAAGCTGTTCTGGAGTGACTGTGAGTATGGGGCGATCAAAGCTCCTAAAAGAAGCAAGGATGGCTGAGATGATAGATAGAGCTCTGTGGCTGGAGGGGTTGTTACCGCCTGAGAGAACCCCATACATGCCTGAACAGAGTTTGCCAAGGAGAAAGAGGGCTGGTGTTGTCCTTAGCAACACTGGTGCAATGAGTGCACAGGTGGCTGCAAGTATGGAGAGTCCACCAAAGTCTGAGTCTGCAGTGGATTGGTGCAAGCGCACCTGGCAGCACTGGACCAAGTTAAAGGGGAAGTGCATGCTGTTGCCCCTGGCAACGAAGGTGCAAGCAGGCCAGCTATCAATGTGCAAAGTCCCAAGCTTACAAGAGAATGCAATTGGGGAGGCCCTGTTAAGAACCAAGTGCACTGTTTGCGCTACAGTAAGTGGGGGCATGCAGTCTCCAAGTGCCCTTTGTCCCAGGCTCCAGTGCAAAGCTACCTAGCAAAGCAAAGGTCTGCATCTGTGTTTGAGAAGCCTGCTCTGAGTGCCAGGAGTGAGCAAAACATAACCGAAAAAACTCTCTCCTGCGCTCGGGTATCTAGACACTCAATGTGTGGTAAGGCCAGAATGCTTCAGTGGTGTCTGCCGTCTTGCAGCCCTCTTCAGAATAATGGGTATTCATGGGCTACGAAAAGAAAAGAAGGAAAAGAGGGCGCACCGACCTAGTGCATTACCACTGATAGCATTTATTAAAAAAAAAAAGGTAAAACAGCAAATGAATACTCTCAAACGAGCATGAATGACAAGCATGAACAGTAGCTGCAGGTGCGCAGTAACAGACATCAGAAAGAAACCGGGACCGGACATCAGGTGGATAAGGCAATGGCTGACGCGTTTCGGGGGAGGACCCCTTTCTTCAGAGCCTAAGTGGGTGGTGACTGCTCGCAAGTAAGAGCTCCTCTATATATATGTATGTGTATGACTATGTGTATACTACCTCCGCTTGCCTGCATAAGAAGTCCATCCTTGTACACTATGATATGGTTTACTAACCGCATTTATTGAAATACTATTGATTGATTAATATACATATATTTTTTTTTCATGGATGTGTGGGGAATATCGCCATGGTGCTACTGTGGCGATATAGTGACACCAGGGAGGGTTTTTTACATCTTGGAGGGCTGTGCTTCCTGTGTAGGTGGGAGTGGCCTCTGTGGGCTGGTGCTGGTGGTGATTGGGATGCATAGTCATACACATACATATATATAGAGGAGCTCTTACTTGCGAGCAGTCACCACCCACTTAGGCTCTGAAGAAAGGGGTTCTCCCTCGAAACGCGTCAGCCATTGCCCTATCCACCTGATGTCCGGTCCCGGTTTCTTTCTGATGTCTGTTATTGCGCACCTGCAGCTACTGTTCATGCTTGTCATTCATGCTCGTTTGTGAGTATTCATTTGCTGTTTTACTTTTTTTTTTTTTTTTTTAATAAATGCTATCAGTGGTAATGCACTAGGTCGGTGCGCCCTCTTTTCCTTCTTTTCTTTTGCCAGGAGTGAGCAACAGGCTTACCAGAAGTTAGAAAGGAGTGCAGTTGTCCATAGCAACGCCTATGATGTCAGGTCAGAGGACTGCAAGACAAAGATATTGCCAATAGAGGATGATCGTGGCAAGTTTAAAGCGACACCTCTTCATAAAGAGAGAAATCTACATATTTGGGAGAGCCAGAAATGTGCAGCTGGGAGAGCACCGTTTCCATTAGCAACTAGAGAAAATGTGCCAATGGGAATGAGGAACTACAGGGAAGAGGTGCCCCACCATCCTCATAGAGATGCCAGTGAGATTCTGCATGTTGGGAGAGTGCCATCTCCCTTAGCAACCAAGAGAAAGTCGCCAAGTAACATTCCAGGAATGTGGTCAACTGGAGCATGGGATCTTTTCTTGTCCCAGCTTGTGGAATACAGCTGCTGATATTGTTGCTGGGCTGTTCGCCTGCAAGCCCGGATTCCTGTGTTAAAATGTTTGCAGTCACCCCTGGCAACAGATAGGAATTTCCAGTTGTGCCTGCTGTAGTTTCATCCCGTGGCCACCAGAGGGAGTCGGGCAGTAGAAGTGCAGTACAAGAAAGTCAATGTACTCAAATGAACATGGCAAGACCTGTTACTCGGATTTGTAAGACTGTTGCTGTTTAAGTCATGGGAAAGACGGACTGTGGGATTGCTCACACTGAAGTGGAAGTGATCCCAGAAGGGAGATCCACTGTTTGTGCAGAAAAGGACTTGCCTCACTGCAGTGCCCTGTCCAGTGGGGAGGCAAGTGTTAACCACTTCAATACCGGGCCAATTCTGACACTTTGCTCCTACATGTAAAAATCATCATTTTTTTGCTAGAAAATCACATAGAACCCCCAAACATTATATATGTTTTTTTAGCAAGGACCCTAGAGAATACAATGGCGGTTGTTGCAACTTTTTATCTCACACAGTATTTGCGCAGGAATTTTTCGAACGTGTTTTTTTGGGGAAAAAAACAGTTTTGTGTTTAAAAAAAAACAAAACAGTAAAGTTAGCCCAATGTTTTTGCATTTTGTGAAAAATGAAGTTATGTCGAGTAAATGGATACATAACATGTCACGCTTCAAAATTGCACACGCTCGTGGAATGGCGCCAATGTTCGGTACTTAAAAATCCCCATAGGCGACGCTTGAAATTTTTTTACTGGTTACATGTTTTGAGTTACAGAGGAGGTCTAGGGCCAAAATTATTGCTCTCGCTCCAACGTTCGCGGCGATACCTCACATGTATGGTCTGAACACCGTTTTCATATGTGGGCGGGACTTACGTATGCGTTTGCTTCTGCGTGCGAGCACACGGGGACAGTGGCGCTTTTAAAATTTTTTTTTTTTTTTTTTATTGTTAATTTTATTTTTTTTTATTTTGACACTTTTTTGAAAAAAAAAAAAATTGATCACTTTTATTCCTATTACAAGGAATGTAAACATCCCTTGTAATAGCAATATGACATGTCAGGTGCTCTTAATAGTGAGATATGGGGTCAATAAGACCCGATATCTCACCACTAGGCTGGGAAGCCTGAAATAAAAATAAAAAATAAAACGATCGCCGCTTCCCAGCCGAAGCGGCGCCGTTTTTTTGAATGGAGAGGCTGGGCGTGACGTCATAACATCGCGACCGGCCTCCGACGATCATAGAGACTCCGGGGACCATCTGGTCCACTGGAAATCTCTATGATCTACATCCGGCGCCGGCGGATCCACTCTCCGCCTCACCGATCGTAACGGTGAGTCGGAGCAAGCACCGGGAGGGCGGCGGGAGGGGGGGACGTCCCCTCTTGCCTCCCATAGGAACGATCAAGCGGTGGAACGGCCGCTATGATCGTTCCTATGGTGTAGAGATTCGCCGGCTGAAACCGGCAATATCTGAATGATGTCTGTAACTAAAGGCATCATTCAGATATACCTGCTCAAAGCCCAGGACGTCATATGACGTCCGTGGGCTTGAAGTGGTTAAAATCGAATGTGATGATGTGAAACATACTAAGGAGTATGATCATACTGGTATTGCTTTGTCTAATGCTGATAATGTGATGCTTAATGAGGTAGCGGTGATCGCTAAGCAGGATATGCTACTCCTCATAGCAACAGTATATAAGGCTGCAGAAGTGTCCCTAGAAACCTCAAGGGAGCTCTGTGTATTGGAGCCAGCGGTTGCCCGGGACAACTGTGGTGCCACTCTGATGGATAAGAGGGTACTTGACCTTGGTGATAATGTGTCAAATGGTAAAACTAAAATGTCTGAAATCACTTGTGGTAATAATGGGTTACTGCGGTCCGTCACTGCTGACAGCAAAAGTCTTCATGAGTTTAATGAAGCGCCACCCGAGCAAGGTGGTGAAGTTATGGTATTGCAACCTGCTGTGTTTAAAAATGTTTTGCCACAGGTTAGTTTAAACAAACACTGCCTTTTTATGACAGATATGCTGAGAGAAATGTTAGAATGTTGGAGTGTACAGCCGGTGTGTATCCCGCCTTCCTCTCCTGTGTTTGGAGAACTTGTACCATGGGGTATGCATAAATGGAGCTGGATATTACAGGCTGTACTATGGCAATCTTTGCAATTTTGGAAGCATGTAATGCAATAGTTGTTTTAATGGAAAATTGTCTCACAGTGTGCTGGATTGCGTCATACGGAGGTTGTGTATGAGAGGCACTCTGGAGTACTGTTGGACAGGACAGAAATTTGGGCGGAAGTGCCAAAGGGCACAAGTACATGGGATGTGTTTGGGGTCAACAATCCAAAGGTGAAATTGGATAGTGAGGATCAGGTATCAGGACAGTCGCTGCAGGAGCATCATGTGGCAGTGGAGTTGGTGACGTTGCCATGGTAGACAACCACTCCACTTTGTGCGATTCTCCTCCAGACACTGCCTTGCAGAACACTGGTGAAAAGAGTTCTGATAAATGTGGCGATACTTCGGACAACGAGGAAAAGTGCAACGCACTGGTAAATGTTTTGGTTACCATGGGTAACAACAAAAATAAGGGAAGACCTGATGGTCAAGGTGACATGGTTGCTCTTAATATTAAAAAATACAGGAAGATGAATGGTATGACAGACACAGAAGAGGGAATAGGTTCAATAGAATTGGGGCCCCTACAGGTTCAGGGTTATAATTCTGGGAAGGATTTCCAGAGGTCCAGGAACCTCCCAAGTTGCAAGAGTAAAAGGTCTGAGGACACTGGCCCAAAGCTTAACAAGGTGTCATTAAAAGAGTTTAATTCCCAAATAAAAGTGCCCACACTTATGGCTAAAAAGGTGTTTAACCATCTCAATACAGTGCACTTTCACCCCCTTCCTGCCCAGGCCATTTTTCAGTTTTCAGCGCTGTCACACTTTGAATGACAACTGCGCGGTCATGCAACACTGTACCCAAATTTTTATTAAGAGTGACAATTTCGAAAAAACACAATATTTTTTACTTTTTGCTAAAATAAATATCCATTTTTTTTTTTTAACAAATTTTTTCCTCAGTTTAGGCCGATGTGTATTCTTCTACATATTTTTGGTAAAAAAAATCGCAATAAGCATATATTGATTGGTTTGCGCAAATGTTAGTGTCTACAAAATAGGAAAATAGGGGATCTGCGTTTTTTTTTTTTTTTTTATCATGACTGCGATATTGTGGCGGACATATCGGACACTTTTGACATATTTTTGGGACCATTCACATTTATACAGCGATCCATGCTATAAAAATGCACTGATTACTGTGTAAATGTGACTGGCAGGGAAGGGGTTAACATTAGGGGGTAATCAAGGGGTTAATCATGCTGCTAGGGAGTGTTTCTAACTGAAGGGGGAGGGGACTCACAAGGGGAGGAGACCGATCGGTGTTGCTCTATACTGAGAACACACATCAGTCTCTTCTCCTCTCTGACAGGACGTGGATCTGTGTGTTTACACACACAGATCCACGGTCCTGCCGTGTTACCGGGCAATCGCGGGTGCCCGGCGGACATCACGGCCGCCAGGCACGCGCATCGGGTGCCCAGTGACACGGCGGGTGCACGCACCCCCTGGTGGGAAGGCGAGGGCGTCATATGACGCCCTCCCTGAACGAGGGCCGCGCCGCCTGGCCGTCATATGACAGCCGACGGGCGGCAATCGGTAAAAATGTGACCACTTTAGAAGTAAAGAGAAAAGGTTGAGAAACAATATCCAAGTCCTTGGCAAGTCCGTTTAGTGTTAAAGCGTTTGAAGGTGTGGCCCTAGGAAAATGGGCAGATGGCATTTTTGGAAGCGCACCTGTAAAAAGTCACTGGGGTGTCTTCGTAGTACCCAAGTCAGTGTAGCAGGGGGACATAGGGAAAGTCACCTGATAAGACTGGGTTTGGCCCTTGTTGGTGGTAACTGGCACTGAGGTGTCATTCTGAAGAGGTTTGGCTGGTGTGTTACGCCCCCTCCAGGGTCAAAACGGGGTGGGAGGATATGTGGCAGAGCGTTGCCCTGTCAGGGTCTAGAAGGAGGATGTGACCCAGAATTCTCGACCAGATGGGTTGAGGGGCTCCAGGGAGTTTGTAACATGAAGAGGAAACTGGCTTTTCAGTTTCCTCCTTTCTAAGAAAGGTCCACTTTAGGACCTGGAGCCTGGGGATTTCTGAGAGATCCAGGTGGGATGAAATCCCCAGTCCTGGGTCCTGATTTTGAAAACAGCCAGCATACTGATTGGTCAGGTGTGTGCTGGGCTTTTAGTAGTAACCTGGCCATAGTTCTGGGCTTCACCCCGGCAGATAGGAAGTCTGAGTACCAGGAGTCAGGGGGGCTCCACGTGGGAGCCAGTGCAGCAAGAGGCTGCTAGCTATATGCACCAAGGTGGTTTGTTGGTGAAACAGTCTGTATGGGACAGACAAGGGCCTGGAGTGTAAGGCCAGAGCAGCAGTGCTGCAAGTGAGAGCCAACTAGGCTGAATGTCATTTTTGTTGATGGAAAAAGGAATGCTGAAAACCCCTGCGAGGGAAACCTATGTTGTTTGCTGAACTTGCTTTTAATAAAAATGGGCAAACAAAGCCCTTAAAAAGAAGAACCAGCGAGTGGCTGTGTCCTTAAGGCTCTACATTTGACACTAGTCCTTTACTATAAATATATATATATATATATATATATATATATATATATATATAATTATACACAGTGGGGACGGAAATTACCGTATTTATCGGCGTATAACACGCACAGGTGTATAACACGCACATTCATTTTAAGAGGGAAGTTTCAGGAAAAAAACTTAAATTTTAAATAAGGAACTTTGAAGTAAAATAAGGGTCAGTGCCCATCTGCAGCCTTACCGTTGCCATCAATGCAGCCTGATCAATGCCCATCTGCAGCCTCACAAGTGCCATCAATGCAGCCTCATCAGTCCACATCAATGCAGCCTTACCATTGCCATCAATGCAGCAGCCTCACCATTGCCATCAGTGCAGCCTGATCGATGCCCATCTGCAGCCCAGAGGGGACAGGGAGGGGGGCGGGACGAGCGCCGACAGATTACATACAGTGAGAATCTCCTATGATAGGCAGAACAGCGGTCCAATGGTGGCCCAGGAGACAGGAGTTCCTATTATAGAGGCCACCAAGTAAACAGGAGATTCTCACTGTATGTAATCTGACGGTGCTCGTCCTGCCCCCCCTCCCTGTCCCCTCCGAGGCAGCTAAAACTGAAGTATTGGCGTATAACACGCACGCACTATTTGCACCCAATTTTCATGGTGAAAAAGTGAGTGTTATACGCCAATAAATACAGTATTCAGACCCCCTTAAATTTTTCACTCTTTGTTATATTGCAGCCATTTGCTAAAATCATTTAAGTTTATTTTTTTCCTCATTAATGTACACACAGCACCCCATATTGATAGAAAAACACAGAATTGTTGACATTTTTGCAGATTTATTAAAAAAGAAAAACTGAAATATCACATGGTCCTAAGTATTCAGACCCTTTGCTCAGTATTTAGTAGAAGCACCCTTTTGATATAATACAGCCATGAGTCTTTTTGGGAAAGATGCAACACGTTTTTCACACCTGGATTTGGGGATTCTCTGCCATTCCTCCTTGCAGATCCTCTCCAGTTCTGTCAGGTTGGATGGTAAACGTTGGTGGACAGCCATTTTTAGGTCTCTCCAGAGATGCTCAATTGGGTTTAAGTCAGGGCTCTGGCTGGGCCATTCAAGAACAGTCACAGAGTTGTTGTGAAGCCACTCCTTCATTATTTTATCTGTGTGCTTAGGGTCATTGTCTTGTTGGAAGTTAAACCTTCAGCCCAGTCTGAGGTCCTGAGCACTCTGGAGAAGGTTTTCGTCCAGGATATCCCTGTACTTGGCCACATTCATCTTTCCCTCGATTGCAACCAGTCGTCCTGTCCCTGCAGCTGAAAAACACAGCTCTAGGAGGGGTTCTGGTCGTCCCAAACATTTTCCATTTAAAGATTATTGAGGCTACTGTGCTCTTAGGAACTTTAAGTGCAGCAGAAATTTTTTTGTAACCTTGGCCAGATCTGTGCCTTGCCACAATTCTGTCTCTGAGCTCTTCAGGCAGTTCCTTTGACCTCATGATTCTCATTTGCTCTGACATGCACTATGAGCTGTAAGGTCTTATATAGACAGGTGTGTGGCTTTCCTAATCAAGTCCAATCACTATAATCAAACACAGCTGGACTCAAATGAAAGTGTAGAACCATCTCAAGGATGATCAGAAGAAATGGACAGCACCTGAGTTAAATATATGAGTGTCACAGCAAAGGGTCTGAATACTTAGGACCATGTGATATTTCAGTTTTTCTTTTTTTTTTAAATCTGCAAAAATGTCAACAATTCTGTGTTTTTCTGTCAATATGGGGTGATGTGTGTACATTACTGAGGAAAAAAATTAACTTTAAATGATTTTAGCAAATGGCTGCAATATAACAAAGAGTGAAAAATTTAAGGGGGTCTGAATACTTTCCGTCCCCACTGTATGTGGCATTTAAAAAAAGAAACACAAATTATTTTAAAATAAATGTTTTGCTGTACTTGATTAAGCAGAATTCTGAACTTACTTTGGCTTTTTATAATCAAATCTCCTTATATTCTTTCCTAGTGTGTGTATCTATATCTATATCTATCAGGGCTTTTTTTCTGCCGGAACGCCGTTCCGGCACATATAACAGCCCTCTCTGTTCCAACCTGTCATGACACACTAGCACTGTGCAGCTCTCGAGTTTTTTTCGGATCACAGCACGGCAACGTACAACTGCCTGCCTGCAGCTTCCGTCCCCGCCTCTACTCACATTGTAGCACAGAGAGCGGAGGAGCCCTGAAACTCTGCCCCAGCTACAGCTCCTCAATCAGCTGAAAAAAAAAGCCCGTGCATACCATATGGATTGGGACACTGGAGGTGGAAGAGGTGAGGGAGCTGGGAATGAAAACAGGGAGGAGGGAGAGAGCTCCACAGATACTGAATTTGTGGAGAGAGAACTGTGAATGGGGGGGGATTGTGCAGAGAGAATTGTGAAAGTGTGTGGGGGGATTTGAGTATGAGGTGGAGGGAGTGTGTGGAGGGGGGGAATTTATGCATAGAGGGAAGCTGGGAGCCAGTTCACCAGACACATTAGGATGCTCTTGCTTAACTTAGGCCTTGACCCCGGTTGGTAATCTGGATATTCCTTCCAGATCAGAGCAGCATCAGCAGCATCACAACACGGGGTACCGGACCATGTCGTCAAGAGAATGGGCAGGTGGAAATCCGCTTGCTTTGCCTGATACATTCTGATTCCTCAAGCAGAAATGTTGCAAGCCTCCAGCCAGATTGCCCAGTAGTACGTTACCAGCTCAATTAAATAATTACCTCCCTATCAAAGTGTTTTGCCCCCTTCTCTTGACATACCGTCCAGCAAACCAGGGCATACTTCAGGTCTACTTTATGATGTTAGTCTTGTGGCGTGTTTATGTGGTTCACATCTCTCCGGTCATAGGGCTCCAAATATATCTTTATCTCTCTATCTCTATCTCTATCAGTATCTCACAAAAGTGAGTACACCCCTCACATTTTTGTAAATTTTTTATTATATCTTTTCATGTGACAACACAGAAGAAATGACACTTTGCTACAATGTAAAGTAGTGAGTGTACAGCTTGTATAACAGTGTATATTTGCTGTCCCCTCAAAATAACTCAACACACAGCCATTAATGTCTAAACTGCTGGCAACAAAAGTGAGTACACCCCTAAGTGAAAATGTCCAAATTGGACCCAACTAGCCATTTTCCCTCCCCAATGTCATGTGACTCGTTAGTGTT
Source organism: Aquarana catesbeiana (assembly GCF_042186555.1). Classification (NCBI taxonomy): domain Eukaryota; kingdom Metazoa; phylum Chordata; class Amphibia; order Anura; family Ranidae; genus Aquarana; species Aquarana catesbeiana. Next base: position 226,386,953 of record NC_133332.1, on the reverse strand, counting down.
ACAAGGTCTCAGGTGTAAATGGGGAGCAGGTGTGTTAAACTTGGTGTTTTTGTTCTCACTCTCTCATACTGGTCACTGGAAGTTCAACATGGCACCTCATGGCAAAGAACTTTCTGAGGATCTGAAAAAAAGAATTGTTGCCCAGGCTATAAGAAGATTGCCAAGACCCTGAAAATGAGCTGCAGCATGGTGGCCAAGACCATACAGTGGTTTAACAGGACAGGTTACACTCAGAACAGGCCTCGCCATGGTCGACCAAAGAAGTTGAGTGCATGTGCTCAGCGTCATATCCAGAGGTTGTCTTTGGGAAATAGACGTATGAGTGCTGCCAGCATTGCTGCAGAGGTTGAAGGGATGGGGTTAAACTTGTCAGTGCTAAGACCATACACCACACTCTGCATCAAATTGGTCTGCATGACTGTCGTCCCAGAAGGAAGCCTCTTCTAAAGATCATGCACAAGAAAACCCGCAAACAGTTTGCTGAAGACAAGCAGACTAAGGACATGGATTACTGGAACCATGTCCTGTGGTCTGATGAGACCAAGATAAACTTATTTGGTTCAGATGGTGTCAAGCGTGTGTGGCGACAATTAGGTGAGGAGTACAAAGACAAGTGTGTCTTACCTACAGTCAAGCATGGTGGTGGAAGTGTCATGGTCTGGGGCTGTATGAGTGCTGCCAGCACTGGGGAGCTACAGTTCATTGAGGGAACCATGAATGCCAACATGTACTGTGACATACTGAAGCAGAGCATGATCCCCTCCCTGCGGAGACTGTGCCGCAGGGCAGTATTCCAACATGATAATGACCCCAAACACACCTCCAAGATGACCACTGCCTTGCTAAAGAAGCTGAGGGTAAAGGTGATGGACTGTCCAAGCATGTCTCTAGACTCTAACATCCACCAGCTCCGTGATGTCGGCATTTAGGAGTGGAAGAGGACTCCAGTGGCAACCTGTGAAGCTCTGGAAAATAATGGTGACCACACAAAATATTGACACTTTGGGCCCAATTTGGACATTTTCCCTTAGGGGTGTACTCACTTTTGTTGCCAGCGGTTTAGACATTAATGACTGTGTGTTGAGTTATTTTGAGGGGGCAGCAAATTTACACTGTAATACAAGCTGTACACTCACTACTTTACATTGTAGCAAAGTGTCATTTCTTCAGTATTGTCACATGAAAAGATATAATAGAAATATTTACAAAAATGTGAGGGGTGTACTCACCTATGTGAGGTATGTATATGTGTGTGTATATGTGTATGTGTGTATATAATAGGTTTTACAAATTGGATTTATTTAAAATAGGAATGAAATGAGTGCACACCAATTAGAATAATATAAGATGAATTATTTAACATGTATTTTTGTTAATTACATGTTTGTTTTAATAGATATAAACATTTAAAAATGAGAAATGAGCCATTTAAAAGCAAACTTAGTGGCAGCTGTAGTGGAAATACAATATTAATATTAAAACTTGACACATTACTTAACACATTATTTTATTTAGCATTAAAGCTCTTAACGTATAGTAATACTACAATTTTTTCTAACTCTTAGGAATAATGGAAATCTAGTGAATAAAAATGTAACTGTGGAAAAAGATATAAGAAACCCATAATGATACAGTAGTTTTTATTTTTCATAGATTGCATTTGTTTAAAATAGAAAAATTAAATCTTTGCATGAATAGTGTGGAATTAAAATGTAATATGTGTATTTAATAATTTCACATTTTAAGTAAATATTTGAACAATGTATTCAATCTCTTCAAAAATAGAAATAAAGAATTTAAAAGCAAATATAAAGAAAAATATTTAAATAATGCATTTTGTAACTGGAAATTCTTGCACTTAGTAACTTAAAGTAGTAGTACAGTAATAATATTAACATGTATACATTATTTTAAATCAAAGATTTAATCACTCTAAATTTCTCACTTCTCAGCAAATGTTAAAGCGGAGTTCCATCTATTTTTTAGTTTATTAAATTCAGCAGCTACAAAAAGTGTAGCTGCTGACTTTTAATAAACAGACACTCGCCTGTCCTACAGTCCAGTGATGCAGCCGCCCGGAGCCTCGCTCCTCTTCCCCTCCTCTCCACAGCGCCGTCATAGCAACTGTGGGCACCCGGCCGTGACAGCCTACTGCTTCACAGCCGGGCACGCACTGCGCATGCTCGAGTCGCACTGTGCTCTGCTATTGGCCAGGCAATCTTCTGGATCTGTGATGTGTCCCAAAAGATTACAGGGAGGGAGGGGCCACCTAAGGGGAGAGGAGGAGTCGCCTAGGCAGCCGAGAAGCAGAAGGAGGAAGTAGGACAGGAAGTCCCTCTAAAAATAAGGTACCCACTCCCCTCCAAAAAAAATGACATGCCAAATGTGGCATGTAAGGGGGCGAGGAGTGCTTAAAGCGGAAGTTCCCCTTTTGGGTGGAACTCCGCTTTAAAAAGGAGTTCAATTTACATTTAGATATATAATTACAAGGCTAAGCTAAAAAAGGTAAGAAATGCACACAAATAAGTTTTTTATTTTTATAAACCGTATTAAAGTAGAAAATGTAAATGACTGGGCACATAGTAGAACAACTCAGACGTCTAACATAATACATATTATGTTTATATACAATCATTTAAATGATTTACTTAATCTTTTTTCTAAAAATTAGAATTTAGGAATTTAAAATTAATATATTTTAAGAAAAAAAATCTAAATAATGCAGTTTCTAACTGGAAAAAAAGGCACGCTTTGTAATCTTAAGTGTAGCCATCGGCAGCTGTTGTGTTTAGATTTTGGATAAGCCTGTGTTCAACCAACCGTAGACAAAGGAACCACAGTGGTGCTGTGTTAACCCTATGGAAGAGATGTGGAATTTGAAAGTCCTATAAATAAATTCACATTAATAACGGTAACGTCTTACTTCTGCTTTTTTGTATTCATATTCTTTTTTAAGACGAGGTCAGAGAAGATTTTACATCAAAATATTATGACCATTTTGCATTTACATTCTGTATGTGAACAGCTAAAAAAAAGTACACCCAACAACTTCAAATGAGACTGGCACTTTAAAATAGAGTCTTAACTGCCACAATCTACTTCTTAAATCACTAAGCCTAGTTGTGAACAACGCTGTATCCTGGCCTAGGTAGACAAGGCCCATGCCTAGGGCAGCACTTTGCAGGGGGGCAGCACGGAAAGAGTCCCCGCCGGCTTGCGTTGTTAGTGTAGCACCAGTTTTATGGGGTGGACTGGGCTGAGAGCACCCCCATAAAGCGGCCGCACCGCTTCCGGTATGCAGGCGGCTGGCATTCCGAAACTGTAGGGGGGGTGGGCGCAGCTTCTAATTTTGACTGTCCTATCATCCTGGACTACAAACCTTCCTCACTGTGCTATGTTTTCTGCTGCACCACTGGCATTGTTATATCTTCTTAGTCCTCTCCATGAAATTAAGAAATTTGTGCTTAAAGTAGAACTATAGGAAACACTTTTTTTTTTTTTTCATTTTGGATAGAGTAAAGGAGGGTTATAACCCCTGTCAGTTTTTTTTTTTTTACCATCTCTGTTCCATTGCAGAGATTTCTCTTCACTTCCTGCCCCATAGCCAAACAGGAAATCTATGAAAATTAAGGGAATACATTGCCCCCCCCCCCCCCAGGCCCTCAGAACTAGTGTCCCCACTCGGAAATTTGAGGGCGGGTCTTAAACAGCAAGGGGTGTGGCCTTGACAGGAAGGGGTGGGTCATATTTAAATTAGGGGGGAACGAGTTTAGTCAGGCCTAGGGCAGCACAAAACCTAAATACACTACTGGTTGTGAAGAAATGTTTTTTGAAATGTTTCACATTTTTTTCACATGTCTTAGACATTTCAGAGCCTCTAAAACCTGGTTGTTCCTCAAGCTGTAAATGATAGGGTTTAGCATGGGGGTGACTGTTGAGTAGATCATAGAGACTGCAGAATCCAGCTTTTCTGAAGAACCATTGCTAGGTAGAAGGTACATGAATATGAGGGCTCCAAAGTATAGTATAACCACTGCAATATGGGAAGCACAAGTTGAGAAAGTCTTCTGTCTGCTAGCCCTACTTGGGATTCTGAATATGGTCACCAAAATAAAAATATAGGAGGTTAGAATGAAAATGAGGCAGCTGACGCCAAACACAACAGCTGAAAGTGTAGCCAAGATGTCGTTTATGTGGGTGTCAGAACAAGAGAGACGAATGAGAGGTTGAACCTCACAGTAGAGGCGCTCTATGGAGTTTTTACCACAAAACCAAAGACTTGTTGTGAACACAGTGTTGATTGTTGAGTTTAGAATTCCACTTAGCCAAGAAAGTGCTGTCAAACACAGGCACACCATCCTATTGATGATGAATGTGTAGTGTAAGGGTCGACAGATGGCCACGTAGCGGTCATAAGCCATACAAGCAAGAAGAATGCATTCAGTGGTGGCACACAGTGTAAATAGGTAGACCTGGATGATGCAGCCAGTGAAAGAGATCACATTGATTCCTCTTGCTAATGAGAATAATATATTGGGTATTGTGATAGATGTATAACACATCTCTAGGACTGAAAGGTTAGAGAGGAAAAAATACATGGGAGTTTGAAGCTTATTGTTTACTCTGACTGCCAAAATAATAAGACTGTTTCCTACAACAGTCATAAGAAATATGATCAGAAAGACCACAAACATCACCATGTTCCACTTAGAGAAAAATGAAAATCCAAGAAGGTTGAAATTAGTCACAGTGGTCAGATTGTGCATTACTACTAAATTATATAAAGCTTCAACCTTTAACAATTTAATTTATGAAAATGGTCAAATTTGTTCAACCTGAGAGATAATTCAAAAAGGATTTGTGGAGTGGCTTTTTACATAATTTCCTTTTTTTAATTATAGCAAGACAAAATATACAATCTTATTGTTTTCTACTTCTAGCCAGGTAAATATGAAATATTGCATAGTAAAAGTTTAACATTCTTGTGAGCCAGCAGGTGCACCTTTTGACTTTTCACCTTTGTTTACAGGCTATATAGCTCAAGCTGAACCTTACATCTAGAAGTGAATAACTCATCAGCAGTGACTCTTATTTTGTATGTTTTAGTTTGAATTTTCAGTCAGAGAAATGGAGCTCCTAAAAAAATTATAAAAAGATAAAATAATACAAATAAAAACTACTAACACCTTCCACTGCCCTACTGGCACCAAATTCTGCCCTAATGACACCGTCCACTGATCTACAGAAAACCATCAGTATATATACACATGCGCACACCCATGTGTTTGAGCTTTGAGGTGAACACCCTAATGCAATAGGCTATGCACACCTATGATCATGATAATAATGATAATATTTTTCTGTACTATGGGGGTCATTTACTATAGCACTGAAAAATGATCTTGCAGTCCCAGAAAATAGCACCCAATTAAGGCCAATTAAGACTTCAACTCTCAGAAAGTGAGCGCTAATGCAAATGGAAAGCAGCGCTATTGCGGACAAAAAAACCTGTCAGATCACATATGCGGGAATAGTGGAAGTCAATGGGGCTTGAACCTGCAAAATCCAAAGTTCTCGCTGAAGACTTATATGCAAGTTCTTTGCCATAAAAAGTATATGGGGACCCAGGTCCTGCCCCAGGGGACATGTATCAATTGGAAAAATGTTTTTAAAACGGCCGTTTTTTCAGGAGCAGTGATTTTAATAATGCTTAAAGTGAAACAATAAAAAATAAAAATTCCTTTAAATATCGTGCCCGGGGGGGGGGGGGGGGGTGTCTATAATATGCCTGTAAAGTAGCGCACCTTTCCCGTGTTCATTACTGTACCGCAGCAAAGGAAAAAAAAGGAAAACATTTCATTTAAAATTGCTCACTGCTGTAATGAATTGCGGTTTGCGGCAATATAGAGTTAAAATCAAAGAAAAAAACGACATAGGTTCCCCCCACCAGTCCATACCAGGCACTTCGAGTCTGGTATGGATATTAAGGGGAACTCCACGCCAATTTTTTTTCTTTTAAATGGCAAAGGGGTCCCCCCCAAAATCCATTACCAAACCCTTCATGTCTGGTATGGATATTAAGGGGAACCCTGCGCCAAAATTTGAAAAAAATGGCGTGGGGTCCCCCCCGAAATCCATACCAGACCCTTATCCGAGCACGCAACCTGGCAGGCCGCAGGAAAAGGGGGGGTTGAGAGAGCGCCTCCCCTTCTCCTGAACCGTACCAGGCCACATGCCCTCAACATAGGGAGCGTGCTTTGGGGTCCCCCCAAAACACCTTGTCCCCATGTTGATGGGACAAGGGCCTCATCCCCACAACTCTTGCCCGGTGGTTGTGGGGGTCTGATGGCGGGGAGCTTATCGGGATCAGGAATCCCCCTTTAATAAGGGGGCCCCCGGATCCAGCCTCCCCATGTGAATGGGTAGGGGTACATTGTATCCCTACCCATTCACCAAAAAAAAGCAGTGAAGTGACAAAAAACAATAGCCGGTTTTTGACAATTCCTTTATTGTAAAATAGCTCTGAGTGGTCTTCTCCTGGTGCTGTCTCTCTTGTCACCATCATCTGTCGCCGTCTTTCCCACCACCGTCTAATTCTCCTGCTGCCGTGTTCTTCCTCGCTGACATGTTCTTCCTCCCGCGCCATCTTCCTCCGTTGTGTTGTCCCTACTGTCTGGCATCTCTTACACAGCCACGGGGCGTGACCATCTGTTGATGTCACACGCAGAGCCCGCCCCTTTATTTTCTGGAAAAAAAGGGGAGGGATTTCCGTGTGACGTCAACGGATGGTCACGCCCCATGGCTGTGTAAGAGACGTTAAATAGCAGGGAAAACACAACGGAGGAACACAGCGGCGAGGAAGAGCATGACGGAGAGGCAGAACACTGCAGCGGGAGAAGTAGGCGGTGGCGGGAGAGACAGCACCAGGAGAAGACGGCGGGATAGACCACTCAAAGCTATTTTACAATAAAGGAATTGTCAAAAACCAGCTATTGTTTTTTTGTCACATTTCACTGCTTTTTTTTTGTGAATGAGTAGGGGTACAATGTACCCAATACCCATTCACATAGGGGGGTCCGGATCTGGGGGCCCCCTTCTTAAAGGGGGCTTCCAGATTCCAATAAGCCCCCTGCAGACCCCCACAACCACCGGGCAAGGGTTGTGAGGATGAGGCCCTTGTCCCCATCAACATGGGGACAAGGTGTTTTAGGGGGGACCCCAAAGCACCCTCCCCATGTTGAAGGCATGTGGCCTGGTATAGTTCAGGAGGAGGGGGGCACTCTCTCATTCTTCCTTCTTTCCTGTGGCCTGCCAGGCTGCATGCTCATATAAGGGCCTGGTATGAATTTTGGGGGGACCCCCATGCAATTTTTTTTTTGATGTGAGGTTCCCCTTAATATTCATACCAGACCCAAAGGGCCTGGTAATGGACTGGGAGGGAACCCCATGCAATTTTTGTTAAATTTTGGTGTGGGGGTCCCCTCTGAATCCATACTAGACCAGAAGGGCCTGGTATAGGCCTGGGGGGGATACCCCATGTATTTTTTTTGCGTTTTTTTTTCCCCAGTGGGGAAGCCGCTGACAGCTGAAGGTTCATTGGTTGTTAAGGACGCGGCAGCTGGCTTCCCGGCCCCCCGGTTAGCAACCAGATATATACAGTGTTAAAATAATAACAGCAAAACACATCAAAAATCACATCACAAACGCAACAGTTGCATTTCTGGTGTGGTTCCATTGAAATCTGTTACCCACAAATCGCGTGAAAAAAGTCCACGACCATTTCCAAAAACGTACTGGCCGCAAAACTCATGGATGTCAACTAGTACCATGTTAAATGGACTGTATAGTGTTTCTGAAAACTGAAACGCACTAAAAAATGCATAGGTGTGAGCCTAGGGTCAGGGCCAGTTCACACTGGAGTGAGAGGAGAGGCTCTTTACAGGCGCTATTTTTAGCGTTATAGCGCCTGCAAAGCGCCTCCAGTGTGAAAGCAGCCTAAGATATAAAAGATCTTTCACTTCCCCAAAACTAATTAAAAAGAAGAAAGAAAGGAGAAAAAAAAACACAACACAACAACAAACAAGCTCAATAATGTACTTTTATTTTGCCAGCAGAAACAAAATTATGTACATTCATTTACTAGCTTCAAACTAACTTCTAATGGATATATGGTGCTACATTTAGCAAAACAGTTAGCAATTGGGTTTTAAGGGCACTGCTCATAGGAGCTTACAATCTAAAATTTGTCTAAACCTAATGCCCCGTACACACGGTCGGATTTTCTGACGGAAAATGTGTGATAGGACCTTGTTGTCGGAAATTCCGACCGTGTGTGGGCTCCATTACACATTTTTCATCGGAATTTCCGACACACAAAGTTTGAGAGCTTGCTATAAAATTTTCCGACAAAAAAATCCGTTGTTGGAAATTCCGATTGTGTGTACACAAATCCAACGCACAAAGTGCCACGTATGCTCAGAATAAAGAGAATAAAAGAGATGAAAGCTATTGGCTACTGCCCCGTTTATAGTCCCCACGTACATGTTTTACGTCACCGCGTTCAGAACGATCGGATTTTCCGACAACTTTGTTTGACCGTGTGTATGCAAGACAAGTCTGAGCCAACATCCGTCGGAAAAAATCCATGGATTTTGTTGTCGGAATGTCTGATCAATGTCCGTGTGTACAGGGCATTAGAGTGGACACAGCTTTACTTTCAGTGTATAACGGCAACACATCACATGTTTATCGTCAAGATATAGAAACATACTTAACAGTCATTCTTACAAAGCATTCCAACATAATAATAAAAATGTCACATGTTCAAAATATAACACCCACCACCACCCCACAAAGCCATACATATACATACATTGGTGACCATGTTCTGCTGGAAGCTGCATTTCTGTGTAGATGATTAAAGCAATGAAATCAAAGAGTAGAAAGTAAGCACATGCTCCCAAACCATGTTTGCATGGTCAGACAGGAACAATACACAAAGATTGACAGCATGGCCACATAAATCCACGTTTGATTGAAAAAAATGCACAAGAATTTCAGCAAACAAACAGCCCTAGTTGGGCATTTGTCAATAGACACAATATCACAGCAAAAAACCTGACCTTCTCAGGCCAAACGAACCCCCCTACTGCAGCCCTTTATATAAGATAGGTTGTATTGTTAGCACACTGACACGCCCAATAGAAGTACACACCCACCAGTATCTTTCAATCTATCTGTTCGTGTATGTCTAAAGTGATTGCACCTGATGGGCAGGAACACAATACTATTTGCAACTGTGTTAGCCCTTGGCTATGTGCATCAAATCTCCAACTACAGGCCAAAGATCGAAGTCCATTTGCATGCACATAAACAAAACAACAGTTTTCTAAGCATATGTACCTGTGCAGTGTAAACCCTACAATTTTAAATGTCCAAGTCCGTGGGCATGATTAGTGCTAACAAACATTAACATCAGTCCCTGGCTGCAATGAACTTTCAATCTAAGTCCAAAACTAACTTTCTTACATTAGAGACTATTTTGACAGGAGACAAATAAAATGCCAGCCTGTCTTTTTGGATTGTAGTGAGAAACCCACACAGGGAGAACATATAAACTTCGATACAAGCATTAGCATGTTGGGGAATTGAACCAGCAACCCCAGTGCTGCTAGACAGAATTGCTACTACTTAGCCAGCAGGCAGCCTCACACAAGTTATTTGCATCTCTGTGGTGTGAACCAGCCCTAAGTCCATAGCCATGCTCAGTGTCACAAGCAATATGCAATATATTGGCCTAAGTATTGGGACACCTGCCTTTAAACGCACATGAACTGTAATGGCATCCCAGTCTTAGTCCGTAGGGTTCAAAATTCATTTGGCCCACCCTTTGCAGCTATAACAGCTTCAACTTTTCTGGGAAGGCTGTCCACAAGGTTTAGGAGTGTGTCTATAGGAATGTTTTACCATTCTTTCAAGTGCATTTGTGTGGTCAGGCACTGATGTTGGACGAGAAGGCCTGGCTTACAGTCTCCGCTCTAATTCATCCCCAAGGTCTTCTGTTATGTTGAGGTCAGGACAGTCAAGTTCCATAAAGACATGGATGAGTGAGTTTGGGGTGGAGGAACTTGACTGGCTGCACTGACCTGAGTCCTGAGTCCTGACCTCAACCCGATAGGACACCTTTTGGCTGAATTAGAGCAGACTGCGAGCCAGGCCTTCTCATCCAACATCAGTGCCTGGCCTCACAAATGCACTTCTGGAACAATGGTCAAACCTTCCCATAGACACACTTAACCTTGTGGACAGCCTTCCTAGCCTTCCCAGAAGCTGTTCTGGCTGCAAAGGGTGGGCCAAATCAAAATTTAACCCTACGGACTAAGACTGGGCTCCCATTAAAGTTCATGTGTGTGTAAAGGCAGGTGTCACAGTTCTTTTGACTAGATAGTATATCTGACAAGAATTACAATGGTGGCTTGACCCTCCTACACATAAATACTACATTTAGACATAGTTTTAGAACCTGGGAGATGAGACAACTTCTCTAAATGAAGCAGCATGTTTGGGAATCCAACCCAGATGCTCAGGGATGCTAAGCAGAAGTTCTAACCTCTAAACCACGGAGCTGCCACATGTGAAAACCTCCTACACATAAATAATCATAAGACCCCTTTCACAATGAGGCGTTTTTCATCAAAACATTCCACATTCTAGCATTCTTAAAAACAAAATATTTGAAGTAGAAGCAACATTGTTGCAAAGGAAAATTTACTTCAGAGAAAGATACATTTCATCTTAACATCAAAAGGATTTATTTGGGAAAGTTACAATTGTTCCATTAGAATCAATGGCTAAAACTTGCATTGGACTATAATAGCGCCGATTGTCACTTCCAAAAAATGCTCTTTAAGGCTTCATGCACACAAGATGCCGGTGGAGTGCCTAGCACCAAGTGGCCCCGAGATACGGGGCCCCAAATTTGGGTCGCAAAATGTCATTCTCTAATTTTGGGGCCCCGTATCTCGGGGTCACTTGGTGCTAGGAACCCAAAATTTGGTGTGCTAACACAGTGGAACACTACAACATATCCATATTTGGGGTTCCTAGCACCAAGTGGCCCCAAGATACGGGGTCCCAAAGTCGGGTCACAAAATGTCATTCTCTGCTGCAGAAAAGTGCTTGACATTTTGCGACTCGAATTTGGAGCCCCGTATCTTGGAAAAAAGAAAAACTAAATGGTGGGACTTTAAATGAAGCAAATGACGTTCCCTATAATGCTTTTTACCTGTGATACCATCTACACTCATATCTTTATACTACAATTAGGTGAGAATGTTTGGGACCCTTTTTCCCTTTTATGCTTGTTTACAATTTTATATTTTTATTAATATACTCATTTTGGTAATTGTATTTCATTATAGATACCCCCTAATTCTGCATCTGCTTCTGACGAGTGGTATAACCACGAAACGCGTAGAGCTTTCCTATGATGCGCTGTCACAGTATTTATGCCCAATATTTGTACTATACCTTATTTTACTTTAATGAATCAATCTACCATTGTTTTTATACCCTTACATTGCTTCTGCTACTATTGGGGTCCACATACCTAAGTTAAAACTATGTATACCATTAAACCAACTATGCATTGATATGGAATGTTCTGATCTTGTTAATCGATGTTCATTAATATACCATACTGTTATATTATTATGTTCTTGTTAATGCACTTACCATGTATTACTATGTATTGCCCAGATCTGCTCATTGAGAACTATTAGTGCATTGCTACATCAATTTACTATTTATTACTTCATAGGTTATGTATAAACCCTGCAATCAATAAACATTGTGTATACTGATTGGTTTATATATATATATATAACTGATTTGCTTCATTTAAAGTCCCACCATTTAGTTTTTCTTTTTCTTAACGTATCGGGGATGGAGGTGTATGTGTAGTTCACTGCCTCATCTAAAGTCCCACTTCAGCCTTAGGGTCAATATGTCCCGTATCTTGGGGCCACTTGGTACTAGGAACCCCAAATTTGGATATGTTGTAGGGCTAGGTCCACTGTGTTTGCACACCAAATGTGGGGTTCCTAGCACCAAGTGACCTCAAGATACGGGGCCCCAAATTCAGAGAATGACATTTTGCGACCCGAATTTGGGGCTCCGTATCTCGGGGCCACTTGGTGCTAGGAACCCCAAATTTGGATATGTTTTAGTGCACTAAGTGGCCCCGAGATATGGGGCCCCAAAATGTCATTCTCTGCTGCAGTTTACCATCATATTTCTGTGTTTTCTGGTCCAAAAAATAGGGTTCCTTTAAAAACTTATAAACGCAAACGCGGCTAAACACGGTACCGGCGTTTAGCCGTGTTTAGCCACGTTTGGCATTTGAAACGTGGAAAACTTTTGCGTCTGAACCCATTTTTTTGCTTCTGGAAAAACGAGGTTAAACACAACTGCCTAAAAACGCCAAAAAGCGAGACTGTGTACATGGACACATAGAATAACATTGAATGAGTCCAGGGGCAGTTGAAAAAAGTGTCCAACTGCCTCTGAACACGTGTTTAACAGCATCTCATGTGCATGAGGCCTAACTCAGTGCTCATTTTTACTTTTACTATAGTGCCCTGTAAAAAAGACACTGGAGCTAAAATGAGAGCTATTTGCAGATCTGAGCATGCTTAGTTGTGTTGGCACCTATTTGTACAAAAACAGGGAATTTATCTCTTCTCAGACTTTTAAAGATATTTCCGTGTAGAAATCACTTTTTCACACAGTTTAAAAGCAGATTATCTTTAAATAACATGCCGAATATTTCAGTACTATTTAGGCAATTATATCATGCTCTAAACAATATTTCACACTATTGGGCGCTATTTGGTTTCATGGAACTATAGTAAATTCGATTTTGGGAGTATTTTCTCACAAGCACTATAGTGAATATCGTTTTTGCTCTAATTAGCGCTAATTACCACGATTAGCACTAATTTGCGGCAATTAGCACTAATATGACCCCCAAAGTGTGCTTCTTGCATTTAGAGAAGAAAGGTGAATTTAATTAGCATTTCATATTTTCTTCTGTATGTTAAGATTGTTACAAAAATAAATTCGCTAATAATGAAAACATATCTTAAACATTTCCTAAGTAATGCAAGACTTGCCTAGGTGTAAAATAGTTTGATAGACAATACTGTAAACGAAAAAATAAATAAATGGGCAGACTAGATGGACTACTAGGTCTTTTTCTGTTGTCACCTTTCTATGTCTCTATGATTCTGGTAGTATGCTTTTGTCAGCTTGAATAGAAATATGTAATTGTCTTCCTGAACTAACCCATACAAATTATTATAATAAAACACAAAACGGAAACCTCACCTGCTTTTAACAGAAAAAGCAACACAACCGAGACTACTGGAGAGAGAGGCTTATGTACAGAATATTGTAGACTTGAAAGATTCCCATTAGGACCCTAGAGTCCCTCCTGAATATGTTCTTTATAAAATTAGAATTGTAAATAAGACAATGCAAAACACAAGGCCCATAATGCATTTTATTAAGATAGTCTAATAATGGCCATTGATGGGCAGATATCCTAGTGGAATAGGGCAGTGCCTAGGATTGGGAGACAGGATGCTTAAATGGATTGACTCAGTTTACACTGACCTCACAGCTCGGGTCCGTGTGAATGGAGTCCTGTCAGCCCCCTTTGCGATCAGGAATGGAACACGTCAGGGGTGTCCATTATCCCCACTTCTCTTCGCCCTGTCTCTGGAGCCCTTTCTGCGAACCGTACGTGCCCACCTGGATATTACCGGAGTGACCATGGGAGAGACACAGCAGAAAATTGCTGCTTATGCAGATGACATGTTGTTCACTCTCACTAACCCAGTAGTTTTTCTCCCCAATTTACTACAAGAATTCCAAACATATGGTAGTATTTCCAACCTGAAGATCAATTTTTACAAGTGAGAAGCCATGAGCGTGGGATTGCCCTCACACCTTCTCACTACTCTAAGGGATAGTTTCAATTTTAAATGGACTAACACAGCCCTAAAATATTTAGGCACATATATTCCCCCCAAAATGTCCCAGTTATTTGCTTTGAACTTCCCTCCACTATTGTCCGCAGTCCGGGCCTTACTTACCGCATGGAACACAGGGTTACATTCATGGTTTGGTAGATGCAACATACTCAAGATGTGCATGCTCCCAAAGTTCCTGTACCTTTTACAGGCTCTACCGATCCAAATACCCTCTCATTATTTCGACCAGACAAGTGCCCTTTTCTCTAACTTTATATGGGCAAATAAAAGGCCCAGACTTAACAAACGACTGCTCACACTACCCAAACTATATGGAGGCTTGGCGGTACCAGATCTCCGCAAATACCAGCAAGCAACCCATTTGACCAGACTTATTGACTGGATCCGGCATCAGCCCACTAAATTGTGGACCCAGCTGGAACAGACTCAAATGTGCTCTACCATTGAACAGAGCACCTTGGTGTCACGACTCACTACCACGTACAATGAAGAACCATCCCTTGATAGGTGTAACTACGCGAACTTGTTCGTCCCTCTTCACACACTTACAACTTACGTCTCTCAACTCCCTGTTATGCCCGATTTTGGGAACTCCAGATTTCGCTCCAGGATACATGGACCCAGTCTTTCGATCCCTGCGTGGCCTAGGCTACTTTCAGGCATCTCACTTTGTCACAAATGGTCGGTGGCCCTCAGCAGCTGACCTCATGAGCCCAGAAGGGCCGTTTCGTCTAGATTTCTGGAGGGCTCTTCAACTTAATCATTATCTTAAAACATTACCTCCTTCTGGAAGTCTTGATCGGACCTTGACTGCCTACAAAACTTATTGCTCAGAGGAGGGAGCCCTACCTCACACGATGTCGGCCACTTACCAGTTGTTGATCACACCACCAGAAAACCACCAAATACACGCCCTCGGGGCATGGGAAAGGGAAATACAGTGTACTTTTACGTCACGGCAAAAACAAAACATTCTATACTTCACATTTAAATCCTCGATATGCACAAAGATGCAAGAAACTAATTTTAAACTACTCACTAGATGGTACAATACACCTGCAAAACTACAAAAGTTCTTCCCATCCTCCTCGGGACTCTGCTGGAGATGCCGGGGAGATCGGGGTACGATTCTCCATATCTTTTGGAGCTGCCCCATGCTGGGGCAGTTCTGGAAGACCATACAGCAGACGATACAAAAATTCACAGAACGCCCTATCTTGGCTGACCCTGGCTTCTTCTTATTACATGCGACTAGCATGTCGGGCAAAGCATACAAAAAATCTTTGATCCGCCATCTATTAGATGCAGCAAAGTCATGTATCCCACTACTGTGGAAGTCTACCAAACCCCCAACCGTGGGTATATGGCTCAGAAAAGTAGAAGACATCAGGAAAATGGAGGATTTTATCCTCACGACCCAACATCAAAATGATCTGTACACCAAAACCTGGTCGAATTGGCTGATGTTTATATTCTCCAATGAGGAACAGAATCTCCTGGTGGGTGACTGAAGGCACCTGACCTCATAAATTGACACATATGCCCCAAGTCAAGTGCATGCACCGCCTCCTTGCATCCCTGCCCTCCCCACCCCCCTCTCCCCCACTCTCTGCACCCCCCCTTCTCCTCCACCTCTTTCCTTTTCTCTTTATAGTCTTACTACTCTCTTCTATCTACTGTTCTGAACAAGGAAAATGGCAGAAGGAAAGGGACGTCCAGATATATATAGGAACTGTGGCAATGTTGAACACTTTATACATAGCTCAGCAGAATGTATATGTCTCTGTAATGGAATAAAATATTGTTGTGTTCTCAGTTATGATGTTGTGAGAGGCTGCGTCCTCGAATTTCATTCTTGTTCATGATGTTACATTGGGGCAATGCCCTTTCTTATGCCTGAATACACTTATATTTGGAATAGGGCAGTGCCACCCCACCAGCAATCCTCTTTCTGGTTTAATCAGTGGAGTGGATGTCATGCACCGCCAGGGACTAGCCATGTTTTCTCCCAGCATAAAAGGGGATGATTGTCAGCTGCGTGTACAATCATATTCCAACATGCCTTCAAATATATTTTGGAAACGTTTGAGTGGAATGCCTACTAAGTTCAGGATAAAAGCTGTTATGGCCAACATTATTTAAATGTATTTTTTGTCTGTTATAAGCCATTTATCCCAATGCTCTATTACAGTATTGTAACTACTCTAGCAGAAAATATTACATTTTCTCCTGATTGGAACTTTTCTGTAAAGTACACCTATCAATAAAAATGGATAAAATCATCTCGTTCAATCAAGCCCGAGGTCAACCAAAACAAAAAAGCTGACTCTGGAAGAGGAAAGCATTAACCTTTATCCATCTTCTACAGTGCCCTGGGAGCGCCACGACATTCACAGTCTGTCATGGCAGACTGCTCCTTACACCATGCACATCTCTGGACTGTGCTTTCCACTTCATAGTAAGGAAGCCCTATGGGCCTTTACTCAGCACTTATTACAACCACAGTTACTTATTGGGGATGAAATCACTATTGATGCTCACCTTTTGTTCTCTGTTCACCTCTGTGTTGCCGCAGTTATCGCCACCTCAGTTTCCAGTAGGGATGAGCCGAACACCCCCCGGTTCGGTTCACACCAGAACCTGCGAACGGACCGAAAGTTTGCGCAAACTTTAGAACCCCATTAAAGTCTAAGGGTCTCAAACGTTCAAAATCAAAAGTGCTAATTTTAAAGGCTAATATGCAAGTTTTTGTCCTAAAAAGGGTTTGGGGACATGTATCAATGCAAAAAAAAGTTTTAAAAACGGGCGTTTTTTCAGGAGCAGTGATTTTAATGATGCTTAAAGTGAAAAAATAAAAGTGAAATATTCCTTTAAATATCGTACCTGGGGGGCGTCTATAGTATGCCTGGCACGTGGCACGTGTTTCCCGTGCTTAGAACAGTCCCTGCACAAAATGACATTTTTAAAGGAATAAAAGTCATTTAAAACTGCTTGCAGTTTTAATGTAATGTCGGGTCCTGGCAATATGGATGAAAATCAGTGAGACAAACGGCATGGGTACCCCCCACCCCCCAGTCCATTACCAGGCCCTTTGGGTCTTGTATGGATATTAAGGGGAACTCTGCACCCAAATTAAAAAAAGGAAAGGTGTGGGGCCCCCAGGCCCTATATACTCTGAACAGCAGTATACAGGCGGTTCAAACAAGACAGGGACTGTAGGTTTGTTGTCAAGTAGAATCTGTTTGTAATTTTGAACTGGAAACATTTTTAAAGTGTAGCTCCAGCCAAAAAATCTATTTTTAAGCTTTTCGGAAAACCTAGGGAAGGGTTATCACCCCTGTAACATTTGTTTTGCTGTCTGTGCACCTCTTCAGAAGATTTCACCTCACTTTCTGTCCCAATGACAAATGTTTTTGAAAACTTGGGGGTTTTAGTGAAACAAGGATTGGTGATAAAGCATCAGTGAAGAGGAGACACGTTTTTCCCATATTAACTCTTACAGGAGAGAATCTCCCTTCCTAGGGGTAGATTTCAACTTCCTGTTGTCTCCTTCCGTTTGCAAGTAGGAGTCGTTTGTAAGTTGGATGTTTGAAAGCAGGGGCCTACCATATATACTCTGCAGCAATTGGGGCCTTAGGTGTTGGTGTTGCCACAATACTGTAAGCCCTCACAGTTACTCTTGGTGGGCGCAGGAACGGGCCCTGCTGTGAAATATTAGATCAAGAATTGTAATTACATGCCATTGTTGAACAGTGGTAGAAAAATTGGGCCTTTGGTGGTGGTGGTGATGCTGGTGCCACAACACTGTAAGTCCTCACAGTTACTCTTGGTGGGCGCTGGAACGGGCCCTGCTGTGAAATATTATATCAAGAATTGTACTTACATGTACCTGTTGAACAGGGGCAGAAAAATTGTGCCTTTGGTGGTCGTGGTGGTGTTGCCACAACACTGTAAGCCCTCACAGTTACTCTTGGTGGGCGCAGGAATGGGCCCTGCTGTGAAATATTAGATCAAGAATTGTAATTGCATGTCCCTGTTGAACAGGGGCAGAAAAATTGGGCCTTAGGCACTGATGCCACAACACTGCAACCCCTCACAGATGCTATAGTTGGAGCGCAGGAATGAGCCCTGCTGCAAAGTACTGCATCAAAAATTGTAATTATACACCCCTGTTAAACAGGAGCTGAAAATTTGGGCCTTGGGCACAGGTGCTGGTGCCACAACACTGCAACCCCTCACAGATACTCTGGTTGGAGCACAGGAATGAGCCCTGCTGCAAAGTCTCCCTGTGCCTGCGTGGGTTTCCTCCGGGTACTCCGGTTTCCTCCCACACTCCAAAGACATGGTAGGTTAATTGAATCCTGTCTAAATTGTCCCTAGTATGTATGAATGTGAGTTAGGGACCTTAGATTGTAAGCCACTTGAGGGTAGGGACTGATGTGAATGTACAATGTATATGTAAAGCGCTGCGTAAATTGACGGTGCTATATAAGTACCTGAAATAAATAAATAAATAAAAAGTATTGCATCAAAAATTGTAATTACACGCCCCTGTCAGAGAACTCACAATACTAGCTCGCGTCTCCATGCAGCAGTGACTAACGGGCATGCGCGGTGTCCCCGACAGAGGCGAACGAGTTCCGGATCGAACGTGCACACCCACGCACCCGTACGAATGTGTGCGTGCACCCGCACGAACGTGTGCGTGCACCCGCACACCCATACGAGCGGGTGTACGTTCTTACGCACGCACATTCACGTCAACCAATCCTGGCGCTCAGCACCATAAATACACTAGTGCTGGATCGTCTTCAGCAAGTTCCTAAGTTCTTGATTCCTGTGTGACCTGTTACCTTGCTCCTGACTACCCGGCTTCCTTGACTACTCTCCTGGATCTCTCTTGCCTGTTACTTACCTTTACTGATTATACCGACCCTGGCTTGGACTGTCTACTACGGCTCTGCTTTCTGACTATGTACCTCACTGCCCGCCCGTTGCCAACCTCTGCCTGACCTTGACCACGAACTTGCCTTCTGTGTGGATACCTTGTTGCCAGCCAATTGCCAACCTTTGCCTGTCCTGACGTTGCAGTTGTTCTTGAATCCATACCTACCTGCCTGGCTTCTACTGAGCAGTTCTGGTGATCAGTCTTCTCATCTTCTCCAAGAGGATCCTGAATCTCCAAGTTCCAGCTTCCAGCCGCAGGCACCTGCACCCTTCCGTGCCCCAGCACTCCCTGTCCTCACTACCAGGGGTGTTGGGACCGGAACCGTGCGAGAGGCCTCCCTCAGCATTTCAGACTCCGCTGTAAGGTATGTGACAGTACGATCCAGCCAAGATGGAGTCTGAAAGGGGGACCTCACCTTTGGACGCTCTGTGCCAACAGATTTCGGCCCTTACCCAGGCAGTCCAGGGCCTACAAGATGGCTACCGGCAACTTGAGCAATGAGTGGAGTCATTGTCTCCAAATCGCTCAACTCACCAGGCGGCTACAGCATCTCGGCTTCCCGGCCCAGCGGCCTCAGCATCAGCACCCGCAATAATGGTGCCACCCCCAGAATCTCGAGTCCCCACTCCAGAGAGGTTTTCGGGAGATCGCAGCAAGTTCCTTGCCTTCAAGAATGCCTGCCAGCTATACTTCCTGCTACAGCCCCGTACCTTCTCTTTGGAGAGCACCAAGGTGGGGTTCGTCTCACTACTCCAGGGGGGACCCCAAACCTGGGCGCATCGCTTACTGGAGTAGGCCAGTCCGCTGTTAGACACTATGGACTCTTTTCTGAATGAAATGGCCAAATTGCATGACGACCCTCAACGTGCCACCACTGCAGAGGCCAGTCTCCATGCCCTCCAGCAAGGACGTAGGCCAGCGGAAGACTACGTAACAGACTTTAGGCGGTGGAGTTCCGATACCCAGTGGAACGATGCCGCCCTCCGCTATCAGTTCCGCATTAGACTCTCTGAGGCACTGAAAGAAGCATCTTCTGACTTCTGATGATTTCCTTGATAAATATGCGGGCGGTTTCGATGGCAGATGGAGTTCCCCTTAAAGGAAGGAAATGGGCCATCTTGGTTAGACGGTCTACCACCACAAAGATGGCTGAACACCCCTCAGAGCAAGGAAGCTCTACTATAAAATCCATGGAAATCATTTTCCAGGGTCTATCAGGTACAGGCAAAGGTTTTAACAGACCCCAAGCTCGATTTCTAGACGTCTTGTTCTGGGTACAGATAGGGCAGGAGCTGACGTACTTTTCACAAAAGTCTTTCAGATTGGGCCACCAGAATGTGCGTTGCACAAGTTCCAGGGTCTTGCGGACCCCAAAGTGACCTGCCAGCGGATGATCATGAGGTAGCGTCAAGACCTTAACTCGAACCTCCTCAGGAACAAAAATTTGGCTCCCCTTCCCGAACAATCCATCTCTGATCGTCAGAGTAGTCCCTGTGGGTCTAGGTAAGTCAGAAGATGCTTCTTTAATCTGGGAGAGCAGGTCTGTTTGCAGGAGTAGGAAATTATTTGTGGGGGTATGAATACTTTTTCAAGGCACTGTATATAAATATATACAGTGCAATCAGTGTGGAATATATATATATATATACAAAGCAGAGAGTGTAATTAAAAAAAAATAAAAAAAAATAAAAAAAATATATATATATATATATATATATATATATATATATATATATATATATATATATATATATATATAGTGCAGTCAGTGTACAGTATATAATACAGTGCATTGAAGTGATTAAGGGAAACCCTATTACAGAATTAAGGGCAGGTGATTGACGATGGATGGACATCGCGGGACACTTTTTTTTTTTTTTTAAAAGAGGAAGTAAACCCTGATGGACTTTACTTCCTCTTTTGTTCCCTGCAAAGTAAAAGCATAATGGGCTAGTATGCATCGCATACTAGCCCATTATGTGGCACTTACCTGCAAACGAAGCTCGCGATGTCCCCACTGGTGGCCGCATCCCTCTTAACCCCGCTTCCTTCCAGGGCCGTGGACTCTGGTTCTGTGACTGGCCAGTCGCGCAACGTCACTCCAGCGCATGCGCGCAGGTGCCGATGGTCATGGCACAGGCCCTGTAGAAATGGCACAATCCCTTTCTTCAGTGAGCCGATGACGTTGGTGCAAGCATATATGGTAAATATCTCCTAAACCATGCAGGTTTAGGAGATATTTCCAGTACCTACAGGTAAGCCTTATTATGGGCTTACCTGTAGGTAAAAGTGTAAAAATGTAAGGGTTTAAAACCACTTTAATAAAGGAATTGTCAAAAACTGTCTTTTGTGGTTTTTACTTTTTGACACTTTTTTTGGTGAATGGGTAGGGGTACAATGTACCCGATACCCATTCACATGGGGGGGGCGGGATCTGGGGGGCCCTCTTGTTAAAGGGGGCTTCCAGATTCCGATAAGCCCCCGACCTTTACAACCACCGGGCCAGGGTTGTGGGGACAAGGCCCTTGTCCCCATCAACATGGGGACAAGGTGCTTTGGGGGGGACCCCAAAGCACCCTCCCCATGTTGAGGGCATGTGGCCTGGTATAGTTCGGGGGGGGCACTCGCTCGCCCCCCCCATACTGTCCTCCAGGCTGCTTGCTCGGATAAGGGTCTGGTACGGATTTTGGGGGGACCCCATGCTGTTTTTTTTTTTTTTATTTTGGCGTGGAGTTCCCCTTAAAGTCCATACCAGACCAGAGGGGCCGGGTATGGACTGGGGGGGCACGCTGTTTTTTTTCCTTGATTTTTATCTCTATTGCTGGGAGCTGGCAATACATTATAGCCGTGAGCAATTTAAAATGAAACGTTTTCCTTTAGAAATGTCATTTTGCTGCGGTACTGTAAAACACATCACACAGATGCACCACTTTATAGGCAGACTAAGGGGACCCCCAGGCACGATATTTAACCGCTTCACCCCCGGAAAATTTTACTTCCTTCCTGACCAGAGCACTTTTTGTGATTCGGCACTGCGTTGGTTTAACTGACAATTGCGCGGTCGTGCGACGTTGCACCCAAACAAAATTTACGTCCTTTTTTTTCCCACAAATAGAGCTTTCTTTTGGTGGCCTTTGATCACCTCTGCGGTTTTTATTTTATTATTTATTTTATTTTATTTTTATAAACAAAAAAAGAGTGACCATTTTGAAAAAAAACA
Organism: Aquarana catesbeiana; assembly: GCF_042186555.1. NCBI lineage: Eukaryota > Metazoa > Chordata > Amphibia > Anura > Ranidae > Aquarana > Aquarana catesbeiana. The sequence goes on along the minus strand of NC_133332.1, from coordinate 226,364,731 downwards.
CAATATTTTTTACTTTTTGCTATAGTAAATATCCCCCAAAAATATATAAAAAAACTTTTTTTTTCCTCAGTTTAGGCCGATATGTATTCTTCTACATATTTTTGGTAAAAAAAATTGCAATAAACGCATATTGATTGGTTTGCGCAAAAGTTATAGTGTCTACAAAATAGGGGATAGTTTATGGCATTTTTATTATCAATTTTTTTTTTTTTTACTAGTAATGGCGGCGATCTGCGATTTTTATTGGGACTGCGACATTATGGCGGACACATCGGACAATTTTGACACATTTTTGGGACACATTTTTGGCATTAATATAGCGATCAGTGCTATAAAAATTCATTGATTACTGTAAAAATGTCACTGGCAGTGAAGGCGTTAACACTAGGGGGAGATCAAGGGGTTAATTGTGTTCCCTGTTTGTTACTAACTGAAGTGGGGAGGGGACTATGTAGGGGAAGAGATAGATCGCTGTTCATACTTTGTATGAACAGACGATCTGTCACTTCTCCCCTCAGATTACCGGAAACTGTGTGTTTACACACACAGATCCTGATTCTCCATGTCTCAGCAGCGATCGCGGGAGCCAAGCGGTGATCGTGACCACCGGGCACTCGCATTGGCTCGCGGGAGCGTGCAGCGCACACCCCTAGTGGCCACATAACATCGCTTCGCCTAGCCGTGCCATTCTGCCACAGTAAAACTGCGGCGGCTGGTCGGCAAGTGATTAAAGGAATATTTCATTTCTATTGTTTCACTTTAAGCGTTAATAAAATCACTGCTCCTGAAAAAAAAGGTCGTTTTATAAACTTTTTTTTAGCATTGATAGATGTCCCCTGGGGCAGTACCCGGGTCCCCATGCACTTTTCATAGCAATAACTTGCATTTAAGCCTTTAAAATTAGCACTTTTGATTTTTCATGTTCTTGTCCCATAGACTTTAATAGAGTTCACATGTTCGCACAAATCTTTTGCCTGTTCGCATGTTCTGGTTCTCCCCTCAGGCCAATCTGTTCCCCAGTATAATCTTCCCAGGATAGTCTGTCCCCCAGTATAATCCTCCCCAAGTCAGTCTGTTCCCAGTATAATCCTTCACCCTCTGCCCCACGTCACTCTGTCTCCCAATATAATCCCTCCAGGGCAGTCTGCCCCCATTATAATCCTTCTCCCTAAGCCCCAGGTCAATCTGTCTCCCAATATAATCTCCCAAGTCAGTCTTTCCCCCAGTACAATGCTTCCCCCAAGGTCAATCTGTCCCCCAGTATAATCTCCCCCAGGTCAATCTGTCCCCCATTATAATCCTCTCCAAGGTCAGTCTGTCCCCAGTGTAATCTTCCTAGGTCAGTCCGACTGATTGTCCTGGGGAAAAGAATGACCCTCAGTACAATCCCCATAATAGTTGATTTTTTTCATGTCCTGTAATGGTTGCACAAATGTTTTTCAAATCACTTTTTCACAAAAAATACACGAAAATCATTATTAGCACACATAAACACAACACAACCTACAAAATTCCTGTTAAATTGTTACTGAGGCCTTGATCACAAAAGTGTACGCCCGTGTGAGGGCCGAGTTTACGAATACAGGGGATGCACAGGTGTTCCTTGCACCCCTGTGCGGGCAGTCCAATTTATGTCAATTGAGATGCAGTGAATGCACAGACAGTCGCTGCTCCCAATCTGACATCCATGTGGGTGCGGGGGCACAGCCCCAAACATAGACTTTATGTGTTCAGGGACATGCACCCAGGATTGTCAGTGCTGCTCTGCACAGAAGTCTATAGGCTTGCTTGCCTCTAGCTCTCCCCCCTGCCGACTGGAGGAAAATCGTGCAGCATAATATCAGTATCTCATTAAAGGGAGAGAAGAGTAAAAGTCAATGTCTCCAACTCCATGTTGCTTTGGGGGGGGGGGGGTATGTCTCTTTTTTCATACGGAGACGGGCAGCTGAAGGCTATGTCCTCAGTCTCTTTCTTTGCAGCCTCAGCTGCACTGCAGATGAAGGAATAGAAGTCTCTCTACAGAGGCTCCTATTCATTCACAAACTGCAGGGAGGGGGCGCCGGGTGATAATGGGGGGGACAGTACGGAGGAGGGGGGTCAGAGCAGCTGGCTGCAGCACCTAAAGTCAGCGGAAGGGCAGAGGAGGAGAGCAGAATGGATTCTTGATCTCCGAGTCAAGATTCTGACCAAGAGTCTGTCTTGCAGCAGTCACTAGCAACAGGGTCCTGGTCTCACTCAGTGGCGGGCTTCAGCAGCAGGGTTCGGGACTCTCTTGGTAGAAGCCATCAACAGCAGGACCCCAGTCTCACTTTAAAACAGTCACTGGCAGCGGGAATCTAGTCTCACTTGACAGTGGTCACCGGCAGCAGGGTTCCTTACATTTCGTAGCGTGATTCGCCAATCTCTTGCTTGCGCTCACTCACGTCTCTCATCTTCCATTCTGTACAGTCCTTGCCCTTTCTGATTGATCCAGACACTGCAAAAATTGCCACACTGCTGTATTATTGGATGCTCAGCTAGTGATCTTGATTTTATATACAAGTAAATTAACTCTGTCAGTTCCACAGTAGAATAATGCAGCAACAAAAAAAGGAAGCAGAAAAGGCACTGATGGGCAGCACTGATGAGCAGGCACTGATGGGAGGCACTGACTGGCATCACTTATGGGCACTGATTGGTGGCACTTATGGGCACAGATTGGTGGCACTGATTGGTGGCACTGCTGGGCAGTGGCGGTGCATCCATAGAGGGCGCAGGAGCGCTGTCCCCTCTCTCCTGCACCTGTCAATCTCCAATAGATAGATTCATGCATTGCATGAATCTATCTATCTATTGTCACCGCTGCCACCCCCTATTCAGGTGTCCGGCCCCTTGTCAGGTGCCGGGCATTTGAATTACAGGAGCGGGCGTGTTTTTGGAAGTGCCTGATTAGAGCCGTGGGTTCTAATAGGCTTCCAAATTGGTAAACAGCGGGCGCACTGCTGTTCGTTCGCTGCTTACGTAGTGCTGTGTTAGGGAATCAAATAAATCGCTTCCCTAACACTGACCCGCTTCTCAGCCAATCAGGTGCACCGGGTCTGGTTACCTGCCACCTGATTGGCTGAAGCGACAAGCACTGTGGCCGGAGCCGCGATGATGTCACTCCCCCGCATGCGCACAGGAGCCGCTGGGAATGGCACAGTACAACTGAAGCAACGGCAGTTGTACTGATGATGTCGGCACATGCAAATACAGTGATATCTCCTAAACCATGCAGGTTTAGGAGATATCCAGTGTAGTTACAGGCAAGCCTAATTATAGGCTTGCCTGTAGTTTAAAGTGGTTGTAAAGGATTTACAACCACTTTAAGTACTGTTTCAAAAAATTCAAAATATATTTTACCACCCCAATCAACCTAGTTGCACTGTGTGTCCTACAGAGGAATCACAGGGCTATGGACCAATAATACCAATAATACCAATGGAGGATTTCTACATGTACTAGCTATATTATTCTAATTGCTAAAAGAATAGCATGAGTCTATGACCATATTTACTGTACTGTATATATAACTATTAAGCTACATAATTGTCCCAGTTTTAGCGTTCATAAACCTATGTATCTCGCCTTAACTGGCTTCCTTACAATTTCCTGTCATAAACCTTTTATTTAGTATCCCATTTCCTCCGATAATCAAATAAAGTGCTATGTGCCAAGAAATGTGCCCAATATCCAAAACGCAACACATTTTGCCTTAAAGTCTTCCTCAGGGGTAAAACTTGGATCACATAATATACCATGCAACAAAACATAGAATGCATCAAGATAAAAAACCTTTTGCCTTTAGAACCATTTTATCCCTTTGGCGCTGGCGCCTCCTGCCCCTTTAAGAGGTTTTAGATGCCGGGAGGAGGGGCAGGTCTTATGGTCATGTGACCGCCGTGATTGGCTGTCAGAGTGGTCACATGATCAGAAAGCTCCAGATCGTGAATAGCTATCAGGAGCTTTCCGTTAGCTGCCGGTAACTGTGCGCTCTCAGCACAGCTGTTTTTGCAATATTGCACGCAAATATGTGGCCCCTCAGAGGGTGGGCTGCAGCCACATATTTGCGCGCTGTCACTGCCACGAGGGTAATGTTATACAGGATGTCTTCCCTTGCCAGGAAAGAAGTCATTTAAACCTGATCGCGGCTGTAATGAATTGTTGGGTCTCGGCAATATAGATAAAACTCATTGAAAAAAACGACATGGGTCCACCCCCAGTCCATTACCAGGCCCTTTATGTCTGGTATGAATATTAACCGGTTCCCGACCGGCTGGGCAAATGGGCTTACCCGTACCTCCCTTTGAATTTGCTGCCGTGCCATTGCGCGCGCGCCAGCCAGGAGCTCCGTGAGTTGGGTCACGGGTCCCGCGGACTCGATCGCTGCGGGGATACCCGTGATCGCCTCACGGAGAGGACGAACGGGGAGATGCTAATGTAAACAAGCATCTCCCTGTTCTGCCTAATGACAGCGTCACTGATCTCTGCTCCCTGTGATCGGGAGCAGAGATCAGTGACGTGTCACATGTAGTCACGCCCCCCCACAGTTAGTAACACTCCCCAGGACATACGTAACACCTCCCTAGCCCCCTAGTGGTTAACCCCTTCACTGCCAGTGTCATTTACACAGGAATCAGCGCATTTGTATAGCACTGATTGCTGTATAAATGACAATGGTCCCAAAAATGTGTCAAAAATGTCTGATGTGTCCGCCATAATGTCACAGTCATGATAAAAATCGCTGATCGCCGCTATTACTAGTAAAAAAAAAATAATAATAAAAATGCCATAAAACTATCCCCCATTTTGTAAACGCTATAACTTTTGCGCAAACCAATCAATAAACGCTTAGTGCAGGTTTTTTTTTACCAAAAATATGTAGAAGAATACATATCGGAAAAAAAAAATGTTTTTTTGAATATCTTTGGGGGATATTTATTATAGCAAAAAGTAAAAAATAATGCGTTTTTTTTCAAAATTGTCGCTACTTTTTTTGTTTATAGCGCAAAAAATAAAAACCGCAGAGGTGATCAAATATCACCAAAAGAAAGCTCTATTTGTGGGAAAAAAGGACGTTAATTTTGTTTGGAGGCCACGTCGCACGACCACGCAATTGTCAGTTAAAGCCACGCAGTGCCGAATCGCAAAAAACGCACTGGTCAGGAAGGGGGTAAATTCTTCTGGGGCTGAAGTGGTTAAGGGGAACCCCGAACCAAAAGTTAAAAAAAATTGTGGGGGTCCCCCTCAAAATCCATACCAGGCCCTCCAGGCCCTTCAGACCCTTATCAGAGCATGCAACCTGGCAGGCCGCAGGAAAAGAGGGGGGGAGAGAGAGCGGCCCCCCTTCTGAACCGTACCAGGCCACATGCCTTCAACATAGGGAGGGTGCCTCCCAATGCACCTTGTCCCCGTGTTGATGAGGACAAGGGCCTCATCCCCACAACCCTTGCCCGGTGGTTGTGGGGGTATGCGGGCGGGGGGCTTATCGGAATCTGGAAGCCACCTCTACCAAGGGGACCCTCAGATCCCGGCCCCCACTATGTGAATTGGTAAGGGGTACATTGTACCCCTACCATTTTACAAAAGAAAGTGTCAAAAATAGTAAAGACAGGAGACTCTTTGGGACAAGTCCTTTATTAAAAAAAATAAAAAAATAAAAATGTCTGCAATGTCCATTCATCTTCTATCACGCCGCCCGATAAACCGAAAAAAGAAAAAAAAACTGCAACAGCTCTGCCTCCGTGGGAGGCTCCCACCGAGTGATGCTTCTTCTTGGTGACAGCTCTTATATAGCTGAGGGCGGGGCCACCCGATGACGTAAACGGGTGACGCCACCCCCCCTCTGATGCCTCGTGACCTCAGAGGAAGACGGGGTAACCCGTTTACGTCACCAAGTGGCCCTGCCCTCAGCTATATAAGAGCTGTCACCAAGAAGAAGCGTTACTCGGCGGGAGCCTACCATGGAGGCGGAGCTGTTACGTTTTTTTTCTCTTTTTTTGTTTCGTCGGGCGACATGATAGAAGATGAATGGACATCGCTGGACATTTTTATTTTTTTTATCTTTTAATAAAGGACTTGTCCCTAAGTGTCTCCTGTCTTTTTTACTATTTTTGACACTATTTTGTGAAATGGTAGGGGTACAATGTACCTGTTACCAATACACATAGGGGGGAGGCTGGGATCTGGGGGTCCCCTTGTTAAAGAGGGCTTCCAGATTCCGATAAGCCCCCCGCCCGCATACCCCCACAACCACCAGGCAAGGGTTGTGGGAATGAGGTCCTTGTCCTCATCAACTTGGGGACAAGGTGCTTTGGGGGGCTACTCCAAAGCACCCTCCCCATGTTGAGGGCATGTGGCCTGGTATGGTTCAGGGGGGGGGGGGCGCTCGCTCATCTCCCCTTTTCCTGGCATGCCAGTCTGATTGCTCGGATAAGGGTCTGGTATGCATTTTGGGGGGACCCCCTACGCCATTTTTTAAAAAAATTTGGCTCAGGGTTCCCCGTAATTTCTATACCAGACATGAAGGGCTTGGTATGGATTTTGGGGGATGCTCACTTTTTTTTTTTTTTTTTATTTTTGGTTCTGGGTTTCCCTTAATATTCATACCAGACCCAAAGGGCCTGGTAATGGACTGGGGGGGAACGCTCACCGTTTTTTTCAATGAGTTTTATCTATATTGCAGAGACCTGACAATTTATTACAGCCGTGATCAGTTTTAAATGACTTTTTTACTTTTAGAAAAGTCATTTTGCTGTGGTACTGTTCTAAACACGGGAAAACTGCGCCAATTTACAGGCATATTATAGACACCCCCCAGGCACGATATTTAAAGGAATATTTCATTTTTATTGTTTCACTTTAAGCACTATTAAAATCACTGCTCCCGAAAAAACGTCAGTTTTTAGAACTTTATTTTGCATTGATACATGTCCCCTGGGGCAGGACCCGGGTCCCCAAACACTTTTTATGACATTAACTTGCATATAAGCCTTTAAAATGAGCACTTCAGATTTTTCATGTTAGTGTCCAATAGACTTTAACGGTGTTCCGCAAATTTCAAATTTGCCATGAACACTGCATATTGTTCGTTGTTCACCGAACGTCCGAACAACCAAAGTTCAGCTCGAACTTATGCTCGGGCCGAACTGTTCGCCCATCCCTACTGGGGAGTGAAGGTAAGAAAAATATAAGCAGCTGCACTGGCCAGTTGAAGGGCTCTTTCACATTCGCGGTGGCGTGCAGTACTCTCAGAAGGGCGATCCACATTTGGATCACTTTCCAGAGGGCATCTGACAGGTGGTGAGGAGGCAGTATATTGCCTCCTTACCGCTTAATTTAACCCTGTAAAGCCACACTTCTACATTGCAATTGTGTGGTTGCGGCACTGCTCCATTGAACTCAATGGGTGAGTTTGACAAGCGGTTCTGCTTATCCAACTCTGCACCCCAAGTTAAAAATGACACAGCCACTATGCAAAGCATCACAGCCATGGCATGTGTACAGCTCTGTCTGGCTGTATTGTGACAGTTCAGATGGGTGGCCAGATAAAACTGCTGCTAAGCCTGTGTTGCTTTGCCCTCCATGAGCAAAGCATAGGTTCATTTTAACAATTACATAGTGAAGCCCTCAAAAAGCACAGGTTTATGCCAGGTAGGAAACAAAATACTGCAAATATTAGGTTTAGGCTATACTCCGTTTCCTCTATAGATACATTTTCACTTTTTATCATAAAAATAGTGAATTTGTTTACTGATCTTTAACAGTGATGCTTTCACCTCTTCGTTCCTTAAACTGTAGATCAGTGGGTTTAACATGGGTGTCACAACACTGTAGAAGAGGGCGAGGAAGCGATCAGTATTTAAAGAGTACAACGACCGAGGTCGAAGGTACATGAAGGAAGCAGTACCATAGAAGAGTGTCACTGAAGTTAGGTGGGACACACAGGTAGAATAGGCTTTTCTGTGGCTACCTACTGATTTCATTCTCAGTAATGTTGAAATAATTTGGGTGTAAGATCCAAGAATGAGCAAAAATGGGGTCAGAAGGATGACTACACATACGCTGAAAATTGCAACCTCATTTAGGTATGTTTCAGTGCATGCCAACTTCAGGACTGGTGGTATGTCACAAAAGAAGTGATCAATGACATTTGGACCACAAAACGGCAGGCTGAAGATAAAAGCTGTCTGACCCAAGGACAGAAAAAACCCAGATGACCATGAAAAAGCTGCGAGGTGGGAGCACCTTTGAACACTCATAATCAAGTTATAATAAAGAGGTTGGCAGATGGCTGTAAAGCGGTCCAGTGCCATAACGGCCAGAAGAAGACATTCTGTGGTCCCCATTGCTAAAAAAAAGAACATCTGAACTGCACAGCCCAAAAAAGGTATTGTTTTGTCCTTGGATAATAGGTTGGTGAGAATTTTTGGCATGGTGACAGATGAGTAGACCATCTCGAGGATGGAGAGGTTACAAAGAAAGAAATACATAGGAGAATGAAGACTTGGGTCAGAGCGTAGTATGTAAACAACGGCTGTATTGCCCATCAGAGTGGCAAGGTAAATGAAGAGGAAGAGCAAGAAGAATGGTAGGTAAATATCAGTAAAAGCTGAGAAGCCAAGGATGATAAATTCAGTCACTGTGGTTTGGTTCATCTTTGATGTCAATTCTCAGTTTTCATCCTGTTAATCAAATAGAAGTTCAGACTCAATCATACAAATTCACAATAAACTGTATGCAGGAAACTAAGGCTGGTTTCATAATGTCATATTACTTTACAAGCTAAATAATGCATCATTTGGGCAATAAACCTTTAATTGCAGATGTCCGCTCACATTGAATAAAATAATCGATACCAATGCCAATCAACTAGTAGCAGTTAGTCATATTCCATAAGGCTTGTTTCATAATATTGAAGCTATTTTAAAGCTTATCCAAGCTACTGCTTAGTTCTAATTAGTATCAGGAAAATATCTTTAACTTTACAGAATAAGTCCAGTTGAAATTGGCTAACTACTACTAGCTATAACATGACCTGTATAAACGAGAACCTTCACAGACACCAATCAACCATGTTGTAAATTTGGTTGCCCTACAACTATACCCAGGCCCGGAGTGGGACAAGAAATAGGCCCAGGCATTTTAGACTGGGCAACCTGAGCCCTGGGGGGAGGGGTGGAGATCAGGGTGCAGGAATTCGCGTGGGTGGTTGTGATGGGATATTCATCCTGAGAGACATCCCAATCCAGCAAAGAGACACCGCAGTGGAGCAAAGAGACCGCCTCAGTCCAGCAAAGAGACAGCCTCAGTCCAGCAAAGAGACAGCCTCAGACCAGCAAAGAGACAGCCTGAGTCCAGCAAAGAGACAGCCTGAGTCCAGCAAAAAGACAGCCTGAGTCCAGCAAAGAGACAGCCCCAATCCAGGAAAAGACAGCCCCAGTCCAGTAAAGAGACAGCCTGAGTCCAGCAAAGAGACAGCCCCAATTCAGGAAGAGACAGCCCCAGTCCAGCAAAGAGACAGCCCCAGTCCAGCAAAGAGACAGCCTAAGTCCAGCAAAGAGACAGCCTCAGTCCAGCAAAGAGACAGCCTCAGTCCAGCAGAGAGACAGCCTCAGTCCAGCAGAGAGACAGCCTCAGTCCAGCAAAGAGACAGCCTCAGTCCAGCAAAGAGACATCCTCAGTCCAGCAAAGAGACAGCCTCAGTCCAGCAAAGAGACAGCCTCAGTCCTGGATCAATTCAGTGCACTAACCTTCCTCCCTGTGCAGCTGTCACAGTGTACCGGCCATTGTTAGGAGAGAGTGGCTGCCGTTGTCCCGAGTGCAGGTATATCTCCAGCAGCTGGCTTGGGAGGTAGCTGTCCCCTGCAGGTACTTCTCTCCGCCTTCTTCTGCACATCCTAGTTTGCTGGCGCTGACCCTGCTTCAGGCATGGCCGCATAGCGGGAGGTGAGCGGTGGCCGCGGTCTGTGTTAGCCCTGTCCAAAGCGCGGTCGCTGCTTATCTCCTGCTGTGCGGCCTGGTCATCAACAGGCTGCTCTTCTTAGGACATGCAGCCTGGAGGCCCCGGCCTACTGAACAAATGCCTGGTGTGCCCTATGGCCAGTCCGGGCCTGGCAGGGCAGTCTAGGTGTGTAAGGGGTCCTTCTACCTTTGTTCAGCATCACTCGCATTGTGTAAGACCCCTTTCACACGGAGGCGTTTTACAGGTGTTTTTGCGCTAAAAATAGCGCCTGTAAAGCGCCTATAAAGTGCTTCTTCTGCAACCCCCGTAACAAAGCCGAGTGCTTTCACACTGGGACGGTGCGCTTGCAGGACAGGAAAAAAAGTCCTACAAGCAACATCTTTGGGGCGATGGGGAAGCGGTGTATACGCTTTGAAAGCAGGGCTAAGCGGGCGCTTTTAACCCCTTCTATAACAGCGGTAAAGTGCCGCTAAAACTAGTGATGCTTTACCGCTAACGCCCTCACCGCCTCAGTGATGCTTTCATCATGAATAGTTTAAAACATTGGCAGGCAATATACAATAAATAAATAAATAAACATTGGCAGGCAGGATACAAAAAAAAAAATATAATAAATATACATTGGCAGGCAGGATACAAAAAATAAATAAATAAATAAATAAATAAACATTGGCAGGCAGGATACAAAATAAATAAATAAATAAACATTGGCAGGCAGGATACAAAATAAATAAATAAATAAACATTGGCAGGCAGGATACAAAATAAATAAATAAATAAACATTGACAGGCCGGATACAACAAAAAAAAACATTGACAGGCTGGCATAGTGTGACTTGCCTTTCTGTCAGTCCAGGCTCTTTCACAACATCAAGCAGAAGGGGTCTCCTCCAGCTCCTCCCCCTTCACGGTCACATGACCTGACCTCTTCATTTCCTCCGTCCAGAGCTGAATAGGAGGCTGTCCGGAAGGATGCGGGGCCGGCTGTGGTAAGCGGCGCCGGAACAAGGAGCAGCCCAGCTGCCTTGAGAGTGGGGACCCGAGACATGCGGCCCTCTCCGCAGGGCCGGCGCAAGCAGGTGAGAGTCGGGAGAGGTGACATGTGGCCCGGCAGTCCCCGGCCCACCGGGCGCATGCCCTGTGTGCCCTATGGCCAGTCCGGGCCTGACTATACATAAGTGTGTATGTAGTAATCTTGTTAAATGAATGTCCTTGGCCCAAAATAGTGTTAAAGTGAAAAATATATGGATATATAGATATATAGATAGATAGAGATAGATAGATAGATAGATAGATAGATAGATAGATAGATAGATAGATAGATAGATAGATAGATAGATAGATAGATAGATAGATAGATAGATACCTTTTCATGTGACATCACTGAAGAAATGACACTTTGCTACAATGTAAAGTAGTGAGTGTACAGCTTGTATAACAGTGTAAATTTGCTGTCCCCTCAAAATAACTCAACACACAGCCATTAATGTCTAAACCGCTGGCAACAAAAGTAAATACACCCCTAATTGAAAATGTCCAAATTGGGCCCAAAGTGTCAATATTTTGTGTGGCCACCATTATTTTCCAGCACTGCCTTAACCCTCTTAGGCATGGAGTTCACCAGAGCTTCACAGGTTGCCACTGGTGTCCTCTTCCACTCCTCCATGACTACATCATGGAGCTGGTGGCTGTTAGAGACCTTGCGCTCCTCCACGTTCCGTTTGAGGATGCCCCACAGATACTCAATAGGCTTTAGGTCTGGAGACATGCTTGTCCAGTCCATCACCTTTACCCTCAGCTTCTTTAGCAAAGCAGTGGTCACCTTGGAGGTGTGTTTGGGGTCGTTATCATGTTGGAATACTGCCCTGCGGTCCAGTCTCCGAAGAAAGGGGATAATGCTGTGCTTCAGTATGTCATAGTACATGTTTACATTCATGGTTCCCTCAATGAACTGTAGCTCCCAGTGCCAGCAGCACTCATGCAGCCTCAGACCATGACCCTCCCACCACCATGCTTGTCTGTAGGCAAGACACACTTGTCTTTGTACTCCTCACCTGGTTGCCACCACACACGCTTAACACCATCTGAACCAAATAAGTTTATCTTGGTCTCATCAGACCACAGGACATGGTTCCAGTAATCCATGTCCTTAGTCTGCTTGTCTTCAGCAGACTGTTTGCAGGCTTTCTTGTGCATCATCTTTAGAAGAGGCTTCCTTCTGAGATGACAGCCATGCAGACCAATTTGATGCAGTGTGCAGCATATTATCTGAGCACTGACAGGTTGACCCCCCGCCCCTTCAACCTCTGCAGCAATGCTGGCAGCACTCATGCGTCTATTTTCCAAATACAACCTCTGGATATGATGCTGAGCACGTGCACTCAACTTCTTTGATTGACCATGGCGAGGCCTGTTCTGAGTGGAACCTGTCCTGTTAAACCACTCTATGGTTTTGGCCACCGTGCTGCAGCTCAGTTTCAGGGTCTTGGCAATCTTCTTATAGCCTAAGCCATCTTTATATAGAGCAACAATTCTTTTTTTCAGATCCTCAGAGAGTTCTTTACCATGAGGTACCATGTTGAACTTCCAGTGACCAGTATGAGAGAGTGAGAGCGATAACACCAAATTTAACACACCTGCTCCCCATTCACACCTGAGACCTTGTAACACTAACGAGTCACATGACACCGGGGAGGGAAAAAGGCTAATTGGGCCCAATTTGGACATTTTCACTTAGGGGTGTAATCACTTTTGTTGCCAGCAGTTTAGACTTTAATGGGTGTGTGTTGAGTTATTTTGAATGAAAAGATATAATATTTTAAAAAATGTGAGGGGTGTACTCACTTTTGTGAGATACTGTAAATAAATAAATATATATATATATATATATATACTGTATATATATATATATATATATATATATATATATGGCTTTTTTTCTCAGAGGATAGGTGCAGGAACTCACCTCTTCCGACTCACCCCTTATCTCTGCCCCGTACTAACCTCTGAGCACTGTTCCTTGGTTCCACCCCCACCCCACCTCCCAGTACCGCCTCTTTTACAGAACACAGAACCAAGAATCATTTTGTGGTGCTAAGTAATTTGTATGGAATTTGTTAATGACAACAAGAAAGACAGTAAAATAGATTCCCTGTAGCTAGCAACAATAGACCTTTGAGCAACAATAGATCCACCCCAGCAAGTTAGACTCCCAACAGCCAGCATCAATAGACCCTCCAGAAGCCAGCAACAATAGACCCTTGTCTCAACAGTAGATCCCTCCCAGCAATGACTGATTCCCCCTAGAAACTTAAGACCCACCCCCAGCAGCAATAGATCCTTCCCCAGCAACAATAGACCCCTCCTGTATAAATAAACATCACACACACACACACACTATATTACCAAAAGTATTGGGACATCTGCCTTTATACGCACCTGAACTTTAATGGCATCCCAGTCTTAGTCCGTAGGGCTCAATATTGAGTTGGCCCACCCTTGGCAGCTATAACAGCTTCAACTCTTCTGGGAGGGCTGTCCATAAGGTTTAGGAGTGTGTCTATGGGAGTGTTTGACCATCTTCCAAAAGTGCATTGGTGAGGTCAGACACTGATGTTGGACAAAAGGCCTTGCTTGCACTCTCCACTCTAATTCGTCCCAAAGATGTTCTATTGAGTTGAGGTCAGTACTCTGTGCAGGCCAGTCAAGTTCCCCCACCCCAAACTTGTTCATCTGTGTCTTTATGGACCTTGCTCTGTGCACTGGTCCAAATCATTTGGTAGAGGGGGGATTATGATGTGGGGTTGTTTTTAAGGGGTTGGGCTTAGCCCCTTAGTTTCAGTGAAGGGGACTCTTAAGGTCATAGGGCATACTAAGACATTTTGGACAATTTTGTGCTCCCAACTTTGTGGGAACAGTTTGGGGATGGCCCCTTCCTGGTCGAACATGACTGCGCGCCAGTGCACAAAGCAAGGTCCATAAAGACATGGATTGGGAGCGAGTTTGGGACGGAGGAACTTGACTGGCCTGCACAGAGTCCTGACCTCAACCCGATAGAACACCTTTGGGATTAATTAGAGCGGAGACTGCAAGCCAGGCCTTCTCGTCCAACATCAGTGCCTGGCCTCACAAATGTGCTTTTGGAAGAATGGTCAAACATTCTCATAGACACACTCCTAAACCTTGTGGACAGCCTTCCCAGAAGAGTTGAAGCTGTTATAGCTGCAAAGGTGGGCCAAATCAATATTGAACCCTACGGACTAAGATTGGCATGCTGTTAAAGTTCATGTGCGTGTAAAGGCAGGTGTCCCTATACTTTTGGTAATATAGTGCCCATAAGAAACAACACAGTGATCAAGGAGCCTTGACTCCTATGTGATACGCTTACTGGAAGTAATAAAATACGCCCCTTACCAGATCAGCTGGACCATTAATTATTTTATTTTTTATTTATTTATTTCAGGTACTTATATAGCGCCGTCAATTTACGCAGCGCTTTACATATACATTGTACATTCACATCAGTCCCTACCCTCAAGGAGCTTACAATCTAAGGTCCCTAACTCACATTCATACATACTAGGGACAATTTAGGATGCAATTAACCTACCAGCATGTCTTTGGAGTGTGGGAGGAAACCGGAGTACCCGGAGGAAACCCACGCAGGCACAGGGAGAACATGCAAACTCCAGGCAGGTAGTGTTGTGGTTGGGATTTGAACCAGCAACCCTTCTTACTGCTAGGTGAAGGTGCTATGCACTGGTCATAAGCACTCAGCATAACTGAAACAGAAGTGATTCTATAGACCAGGTCAGCACCCCCTAGCATGAGTCAGCCTGTTCCCAAAAGACATCACTATGAAGAAACATTTTGAGTGTGGCCTGTCTGTGGCGATGTTATGCGGCGACGTGGGTCTGTGCTGCTAGTCGGCTTACCTCAGTGTCTTGCTATTTTTTTGAGCCATCAGCCTGCTATATTATTTTATCTGCACAAATCATTTGATCTTGTTTTTGTTGCATTGAAGCTGTCATTGAATAAATGCACTGAGTTTTTTACGTACTTCACTATGTTAGTTTGTAGGTTATTTTCCCACTGGTAATCTCAATGCTGGGAGTTGCTCACCTGGTCTAAAGAATCGTTTCTGTTCCAGTTATGCTGCGCGTTTATGGCCATTTTTATAATTTAATCGTCCCGCTTATCTGGCAAGGGGCGTATTTAATTGCTTCACATGGTGGTTGATTTTCCTTGCACAATAGATCAGTAGTTTTTGTGCACCATCCAGTGAGTGGATCACATATGAGTGAAGGCTGCTTGATCACTATGTTTTTTCTTATAGACACTTTTTTTTCATATGGACATTTCTTTTATATACTAAATACTACTGTGAGTCCTGCCCCACCTGTCAAAGAACTGCCCCAACATCCAATTTTCGCAGCCTGCTGGAACCGCTCCCAATTATTGAGGTTCCCTTTGACTGCATAGCTACGGACTTGGTGGGCCCCTTACCCAAGTTAGCTAGGAGACACCAATATATTTTAGTTGTCCTGGACTATGCCACCAGGTACCTGGAAACGGTCCCTTTAAGAAATTGTTCGTCCAAGGTCATTGCATGGGAGTTGTTACATACAGTCAGGTCCATAAATATTGGAACATCGATAACAATTCTAATCTTTTTGGCTCTATACACCACCACAATGGATTTGAAATGAAACGAACATGTATTGTATATGTGCCTCCCACTTTTTAAGGGACCAAATGTAATGGGACAATTGGCTGCTCAGCTGTTCCATGGCCAGGTGTGTGTTATTCCCTCATTATCCCATTTACAAGGAGCAGATAAAAGGTCCAGAGTTCATTTCAAGTGTGCTGTTTGCATTTGGAATCTGTTGCTGTCAACTCTCAATATGAGATCCAAAGAGCTGTCACTATCAGTGAAGCAAGCCATCATTAGGCTGAAAAAACAAAACAAACCCATCAGAGAGATAGCAAATACATTAGGTGTGGCCAAATCAACTGTTTGGAACATCCTTAAAAAGAGAGAACGAACCGGTGAGCTCAGCAACACCAAAAGACTCGGAAGACCACGGAAAACAACTGTGGTGGATGACCAAAGAATTCTTTCCCTGGTGAAGAAAACACCCTTCACAACGGTTGACAGATCAAGAACACTCTCCAGGAGGTAGGTGTATGTGTGTCAAAGTCAACAATCAAGAGAAGACTTCACCAGAGGGAATACAGAGGGTTCACCACAAGATGTAAACCATTGTCGAGCCTCAAAAACAGGAAGGCCAGATTAGAGTTTGCCAAACAACATCTAAAAAAGCCTTCACAGTTCTGGAACAACATCCTATGTACAGATGAGACCAAGATCAACTTGTACCAGAGTGATGGGAAGAGAAGAGTATGGAGGAGGAAAGGAACTGCTCATGATCCAAAGCATACCACCTCATCAGTGAAGTAAGGTGGTGGTAGTGTCATGGCATGGGCATGTATGGCTGCCAATGGAACTGGTTCTCTTGTATTTATTGATGATGTGACTGCTGACAAAAGCAGCAGGATGAATTCTGAAGTGTTTTGGGCAATATTATATGCTCATATTCAGCAAAATGCTTCAGAACTCATTGGACGGCGCTTCACAGTGCAGATGGATAATGACCCGAAGCATACTGCAAAAGCAACCAAGGAGTTTTTTAAGGGAAAGAAGTGGAATGTTATGCAATGGCCAAGTCAATCACCTGACCTGAATCCGATTGAGCATGCATTTCACTTGCTGAAGACAAAACTGAAGGGAAAATGCCCCAAGAACAAGCAGGAACTGAAGACAGTTGCAGTAGAGGCCTGGCAGAGCATCACCAGGGATGAAACCCAGCGTCTGGTGATGTCTATGCTTTCCAGACTTCAGGCTGTAATTGACTGCAAAGGATTTGCAACCAAGTATTAAAAAAGTGAAAGTTTGATGGATGATTGTTAATCTGTCCCATTACTGTTGGTCCCTTAAAAAGTAGGAGGCACATATACAAACTGTTGTAATTCCTACACCGTTCACCAGATTTGGAAATACCCTCAAATTAAAGCTGAAAGTCTGCAGTTAAAGCACATCTTGTTCGTTTCATTTCAAATCCATTGTGGTTCTGTATAGAGCCAAAAAGATTAGAATTGTGTCGATGTCCCAATATTTATGGACCCGACTGTATGTTTATGAGAACAGGGCTTCC
Organism: Aquarana catesbeiana; assembly: GCF_042186555.1. Classification (NCBI taxonomy): domain Eukaryota; kingdom Metazoa; phylum Chordata; class Amphibia; order Anura; family Ranidae; genus Aquarana; species Aquarana catesbeiana. The sequence goes on along the minus strand of NC_133332.1, from coordinate 226,347,535 downwards.
ATCCAAGATCTTTACGAATCAAGGTACAACCTTCATGTCTAAAGTGATGAAGGAGATCTGTAAACTGTTTAAAATTAAACAACTGCGGACCTCGGTGTATCATCCACAAACAGACGAGTTAGTGGAGCAGTACAACAAAACTTTGAAGGGAATGTTAAAAAAAAGTGGTTGAGAATAATGGTCGTGATTGGGATTGCTTGTTGCCTCCCTTATTGTTTGCCAGAAGAGAGGTACCCCAGGTCTCCATGAGGTTCTCCCCCTTTGAATCGGTTTATGGGAGACACCCCCGTGGACTACTGGATATAATGAAAGAGACATGGGAACAAGAAGCTTCCCCGTATCGGACAAACAAAAGTTATTCCTATAGTTCAGGAACATTTGCAGGCTGCACAAAAGGCCCAGAGTTATGTGTACAACCGATCTGCCAAGGTTAGAGAGTTTAAACCTGGGGATCAGGTGTTGGTATTAGTGCCCACCGTAGAGAGTAAGTTTCTTGCCGAGTGGCAAGGGCCCTTTGAGATAGTTTAAAGGGTAGGGAAGGTTAACTATAAAGTCCATCAGCCCACCAAATGTAAACCCTACCAGATTTACCATGTCAACCTGATAAAACCGTGGAAGGATAGAGAGGTGTTGACAGTCAGTCAGAAGGTCCCAGAAGAACCTAAACCCCAGATTATGAAGGGATTGCAGAGGTTCTGTCCCGTTTGCAAAAATAGGAGTCCTGGGAGTTTCTGCAGAGAAATTGAGACATTTTTTCAAACTTTCCCGACTTAACCTCGGTCATTGAACATGATATCATCACAGACCCTGGCACTCGGGTAAACCTTAAGCCCTACCGCATACCTGAAGCTCACTGGAATATTGTCTCGGCTGAGCTTAAGAGTATGCCGGACCTTGGGATCACTAAGAAGTCTTCAAGTAGCTGATCCAGACCTATAGTACTTGTACCCAAGCCGAATGGAACCTGGCGGTTCTGTAATGACTGAGAGATTAGGATCGGCCCGTTACATTACCACCCTGAACTTGACCAAGGGATATTTGCATATTCCTCTATCCCTAGGGGCTAAGGAAAAAACTGTGTTTGCCACTCCAGAGGGCTTATGGCAGTACGGCAGAATGTCCTTTGGTTTGCATGGGGCCCCAGCCACCTTCCAGCGGGCCACAGACTTCATTCTGAGACCCCATAAGGATTTCTCAGGAGCCTACCTTGACGACATTGTCATCTTTAGTCATGACTGGGAGAGTCACTTGCCAAAAGTCCAGTTGGTCTTGGATGCGCTCCGAAAGGCCAGGTTCGCGGTGAACCCAGAAAAAAGCAAGATTGGGTTGGAGGAGGCCCGCTACCTGGGTTATGATGTAGGCAGGGGTGTGATTAAACTCCAACTAAACAAGGTTGAAGCCATCCAGAAATGGCCCTGTCCACTCACCAAGAAACAGGTGCATTCCTTCCTTGGCATTGTGGGCTATATTAGGAATTTGGCCCCAACTTTGCTAGCCTAGCAGCACCACTGACTGATCTCACCAAGGGAAGGAACGCGACTGTTGTGCAGTGGAGTACTGAAGCTGAGGCAGCATTCTGCCATTTGAAGCAAGCTTTGTGCCTGGAACCAGTACTAGTATCCCGATTTCCAAAAAGTCCCTGGTACAAACCGATGCATCAAAGTTGGGTCTGGGTGCAGTACTCTCCCAGATGGTTGGGGGAGATGAGCACCCCGTCGTGTACTTGAGCGGAAAGCTCACACCGGCTGAAAGGAACTATTCCATTGTGGAAAGGGAGTGTTCTGCAATCAAGTGGGCTTTGGAGACACTCCGCTACTACCTGTTGGGCTGGCCCTTCAAATTAGTTTCAGATCAGGCATTCCTTAAGTGGATGGCCCAAAATAACTCCAGAATCACCTGGTGGTTTCCCACCCTAGTGGACTTCAAGTTTATAGTAGTACATAGACCAGGAAAGGTACATCAGAATGCGGATGCCCTTTCTCGGGTCTATTTCCACTTTGTTTGTGGTGTCCAGACCCCTGGTCTGGAACAGAGGGGAGGGCGGCGGGATATGTAGGGAGTCAGCCTGGGGCCCGGTTAAGAAGGGGTTAATTTAGGAGGGCATGTCATTTTTCTTCAGACCTGCTTATTAGTCAGCTGGTCTTGAAATGTCAGTGGAGCTGTGTGCTTGGAATGAGAGAGACATCATCACGTTGGGAGGAGAGCTCCATTGCTGGATTGTGGCCTGCTGGGATGAGCTAAACTGCATAAAAGACTTAGCTCTGGCTAGAGCTGTGTACTGTGCATACCAGCCTGTTGGCTGCAGAGACTGAACTTTTCCTATATGTGCGCCTGTGTTACAAAACAAGCCTTTCGTTTCTTCTTTGTTTTGACGTTTTGCAGAATAAAGCCATATATATATATATATATATATATATATATATATATATATATACACAGGCACAGGAAGGAAAGCGGTCCGGGATCTTTTGTACAGAGGGAGGAAGTTGTCCCCTGTTTTTGTTTTTGGCTCAAGTTGGGCATCCCATAAATCCCTTCACCCATCCAAGTTGTTACCCCTAATAAAACATAAAAACAAATCCAAGGGATGGACTGCTTGTGTCTGGATGCAAGCGAAGAATGTGTGTTGCCTTCCTTTGCAGGAGTAGGAGAGCGAGTTACCAGCAGCCCCTGCGGGGGTAGTGCTACATTACAATAATAGTTGTCAGTCAGTATTACGCAATTTCCCTGCTGGCCAGCATGTTGGGGCCCATATCGGCATTGGAGCACTCAACATAAGTTCCTCCAAACCTAAGTATATGCAGCTGCACTGTGTCCCAAGCACTCAATACTGTTCCTCTGTAATAGGGTGCAGCAGGGTTTGGCCAGAGGCCTCTTACTAATTCCTGGGGTGACAGTTGGTCCCCCTTTAATCGTTTTTAGTGGCTCAGCGAAATCAAAGGCAGCAGTGGTCTATCAGGCGGCAGCACCAGTCAGCAAAAATGGCATTCCTGTGTACCAGGAGATGTCTGCTACTCCACCTCACTGCATCCCTGAAGCCAAGGGCGGCCAGTCCATTAGGGGCACCCGGGCACCGCCCCCCATCCTCTCCACCCACTATATCAAGTGGATAGATTCATGCATAGCATGAATCTATCCCTGGCCCCGCTGCCACCCCCTATTCATGTGTCCGGCCCATTTCGGGTCACCAGGAATATGAATTAGAGAGGCCAGGTTTTTTTTGGAAGAACCTGATTAGAGCCATAGGCTCTCATAGGCTTCAAAATAGGGTGGACTCGGGGCGCAGAGAATTGCATCTGGAGCCCACCCAGGTGTGTTGCAACAGTGAATGAAAATTCGCTGTTGCAACACTGATCCTCCTCCCGGCCAATCGGGAAGCAGGTATGAAACCTGTTCCCCGATTGGCCAAAACATCAGGCAATTCTATTGGATGCCTAGCGCCAGGAGGAAGAGAGAGGAGGCACCGTGGGAGCTTCTCCAGGAGAGGACACTGTTCACCGGAGCAGCTTTCCCCGAGCCTGCCACAGCCCGCATTCAAGGTAAGAGCAGCGGGTGGTGGTGGGGGTGTGTTAGTGCCGCGGGGGGGAGAGTGCCGCTCCACCAGCAGCCCGGGGGGGTTATGTGCCGCCCCCCCCCCCCCAAAAAAACCCCACCAGCCCCCACTGCCTGAAGTGACTAACTGCCTGCAGCAAGGCCTGTCTCCCACAATGTTCAGACCTCACCTGCCTTGAGTTCAGAAACAAACCTTCCTTTTCCTTTCCACAGAGCCCCAGTCATGTTGGTATGTGTAGTTCCATTGCCAATCTGGAATACAGGTTCAGTCTGTTTGGGGACAACATCTGCCAAAACTTATAGTTAAACTGAGCAGGCTCTGCCTTTCCCACTGTCATTTTTTTGTTTTGTTTCTTGTTTTTATGCCTTCTATGTTCTACTAGGAAGATTCACATTCACTTCCTTGTCCCATACCCAAAACAGGAAGTGAGAAGAAATTCTTGCAAATTAAGGGAATTCATTGATATAACTCACAGCTCTGCACAAGACAAAACTCTGCCCATAAAGAGAATGAGATATCTGATAGTTTAGCCACTTTGCTATGCATGCTATTGATCTGTGTTAGCTGATATTTAAAAAGCACAAAAATTGGCATCAGAATGACAACTTCTAGTTTTCCAGTAAGGATGAGCCGAACACCCCCCCCGTTCGCACCAGAACTTGCCAACAGGCAAAAAATTCGGACGAACACACAAACACCGTTAAAGTCTATGGGACACGAATATGAAAAATCAATAGTGCACTGCTCATTTTAAAGGCTTATATGCCAGTTATTGTCATAAAAAGTTGTTTGGGGACCCGGGTCCTGCCCCAGGGGACATGTATCAATGCAAAAAAAAGTTTTAAAAACGGCAGTTTTTTCGAGAGCAGTGATTTTAATAATGCTTAAAGTGAAGCAATAAAAATTAAATATTCCTTTAAACATCGTGCCTGGGGGGTGTCTATAGTATGCCTGTAAAGTGGCACAGTTTTGCCATGTTTAGAACAATACAACAGCAAAATGACATTTCTAAAGGAAGAAAAGTCATTTAAAACTGATCGCAGCTGTAATGAATTGTTGGGTCTCACCAATATAGGTAAAACTCATTGAAAAAAACGGCATGGGTTCCCTCCCAGTCCATTACCAGGCCTTTTGGGTCTGGTATGAATATTAACCACTTGCCGACCGCCGCATGTACATATACGTCGACAGAATGGCACGGACAGGCAAATGGGCGTACAGGTACGTCCCTTTAATTTTGCAGCTGTGTGGTCACGTGCGCGCCCGGGCCGCGAGCTCCGTGAGTGTGATCGCGGGTCCCGCGGACTCGATGTCTGCGGGGATACTTGCGATCGTCTCACGGAGAGGAAGAACAGGGAAATGCTGATGTAAACAAGCATTTCCCCGTTCTGTCTAGTGACAAGGACACTGATCACAGCTCCCTGTAATTGAGAGCGGTGATCAGTGTCGTGTCACACATAGTCCATCCCCCCCACAGTTAGAACACATCCCTAGGACACACTTAACCCCTGCAGCGCCCTCTCCTGGTTAACCCCTTCACTGCCAGTCACATTTACACAGTAATCCATTAATTTTTAATCTCACTGATATAAATGTGAATGGTCCCAAAATAGCGCCAAAAATGTCCGATCTGGCCAAATGGTCCGGGGCTTAAGTGGTTAAGGGAAACCCTGAACCAAAATATAAAAAAAAAAAAGCTGCCTGGGGGTACCCCCAAAATCCATACCAGGCCCTTCAGGTCTAGTATGGATATTAAGGGGAACCCTGCGTCATTTAAAAAAAAAATGGTGCAGGGGTGCCCCCAAAATCCATACCAGACCCTTCAGCTCTGGTATGGATTTTAAGGGAAACCCTGCGCCAAAATTAAAAAAAAAATGGTGTAGGGATCCCCCCAAAATCCATACCAGACCCTTATCCAAGCATGCAACCTGGCAGGCTGCAGGAAAAGAGGGGGGACGAGAGAGCACCCCCCCTCCTGAACTGTTCCAGGCCACATGCCCTCAACATGGGGACGATGCTTTGGGGTCCCCCCAAAACATCTTGCCCCCATGTTGATGGAGACAAGGGCCTCATCCCCACAACCCTTGCCTGGTGGTTGTGAGGGTCTGCGGGCGGGGGGGCTTATCGGAATCTGGAAGCCCCCTTTAACAAGGGGACCCCCAGATCCCGCCCCCCTATGTGAATTCGTAATGGGTACATTGTACCCCTACCAATTCACAAAAAAAGTGTCAAAAATAGTAAAAAAGACAGGAGATACTTTGGGACTAGTCCTTTTTTAAAAAAGAAAAAAAGAAAAATGTCCTGCAATATAAATCCATCTTACACCGCCCGACAGACTGAAAAAAACAGAGTAAAAAGGAAAAAGCCTAGACAGAGGGCCAACATGACTGGGTTAGAAGGGGTTTGAGCACAGGGGGAGTTATGCTAGTGCAAAGTAATGAAGGAGATTTGCACTCACCAGATTGGTGAAAAGATGAGGGGCTTCAGGAGTTGGTACATTAGAAAGGTTTGGGAGGAGTTTAGTTGGAAGAGCGCGTGGACGGGACAACTTCAACAGCGCAGCCCTGCTTTCTTCCACTCCTACAACAAATAGACAAAACTTTGCATCAATGGGTGATTTGGAGAGCTTTCTCTCCCAGCTTAGGGCTGCTGCTGCAAGTAATGGCCAGGATTGGCTGAAGGGAGCAAGTCTCCAGGCTGCTGGAGGGAGTCAGGCAGATCCACCCCCCTCCTGCCACTACACGTGTTCAGAGGTCCCGGCCTCCAGTGCGCTTGAGTCCCGATCTGACTCCCCGAGCAGTCTTCCGAGGACCCTCCGGGACCATCCCCCAAGCGCCGGTCTGCTGCAGCCCCAGGACACCCCATGAGGAATCCCCATCTGTCAGAGAAATACCAGAAGCCTGAATTGCTATCTGCATTTTTCCACGCGCATGAGTGGTAGAATGGTGCTTCAGTGCATGTGGGTGCACGATGCAGCGGGACATCGCGGGCACATGCACGGTGAGGGGCGCATAACGAGAATCCCTTTGCTGGCCTATAAAAGGCTGCTCAGCCCCATGCTAAATTGCTGGATTGTCTCTCAGCTTAGTGTGTTCCTGCCTCAGCATCCTGTTATCGTGTGATTACCTGTTGTGACCCGGATTGACCCTGACCTGCTCTAACCTCTCTCCAGTACTTTGACCTCGGCTTGCTTTAAAGACTCTGCTTACCCTGCCTGCTCCCTGTGTTTGACCCCGGCTTGTAATAAGGACTTCTTTCTGTCTCATCTGCCTTACCACCAGTATATGACCCCAGCTAGTAATACGGACTTGCTTCTTCTTCTATTACCTGATTACCTGTGTTTGACCCCGGCTCTCTCTACGCACTCCTCTACAACTATCACTTGCCTGATCTTCCAGGTTAGAGCCTCAGCCGGGCTTCTTACTCAAAGTGGTATCAAGCCTAAACCACCGCACAGAGTTACAGCTCTTCCAGGACTCATCTCCTTCAAATGGTTTCCCAGTGATCACCACTTAAGTCCTGCTTAAGCCTGCTGGTGACTCGTGCCTCTTTGTGCCCTATACCGTCTGTACCACTTCCAGGGGTACAGTACGCTGCAAGGGGAGCCGCACTGAACATCTCAGCCTCGGTAAGGTATGTGACGCCATCTCGGTGAAACCCACAGGGTGAGCCACGTGGTAAGCTCCCTTCTCTCTCCACCTCCCCTGCATCTACTGCTTACCAGGAGTGGAGGGTGGCGAGTCTACAGGCAGGTGTTTGGTGTGGGAGAGTGACGCCGGGGTCCCTCTTGCCAGCAAAAGAGGCTTCCAGGCAGCATCCGGCAGGCGGAGAGAGGCAGCTTCCCGGCCCCGGCGCCGGATCGGTAGAGCCCTGCAGGGACAGGCTGTGGGTGGCTTTTGGCTTCGGCAAGATGGAGCGGCATCAGCGGGGGCGAGCCCCAATTTCGGCCATGGGCAGCAGAGCCTGGTAAGTCACATGTGTCTGGTGCTGACCGTATGTCTGCGAGTGTGAGTGGGGTGTTGGCACTGGATGGCGGTTTTGGGGTTGCGGGTGTGGCCATGCCTGGAATGGATGCGCTGGCCTTGGGAGTGCTGCTGGGTGGTTTGCGGGAGCTCCTTCAGCGCTTGGAGGCATCATCGGCACCCGGTGCACCTACAGCGGTGTGGGTATCAAGGGGTTCCCTCTTAGCCAAGACGGATGTGGAATCTGCTTTCCGTTTGTTGCCGGTCCATCCCCATAGTTTTTATCTCTTGGGTTGCCATTGGCAGGGGTTTTATTTTGTCGACTGATGCCTATGAGGTGTTCAATTTCCTGTTCTTTATTTGAGACCTTTAGCACCTTCCTGGAGTGGAAGATTTTTTTATGCATTGGCCCGGCAAATTCTAACATTTGTACTTTGTTGGCCACGGTCCAGCACATTGCGGAGTTGTTTGGGTTTCTTTTAGCCCCTGACAAGACAGAGGGGCCTTCCACGGTGCTTAGTTTTTTTTTGTGCATCTTGATTGACATGGAGGCTATGAAGTGTTACCTCCCTGAAGCAAATTTTGTGGATTTGTAGGCAGCTGTGCGTTCAGCCCGGCAGGGTACCAAGGTTACCTTGCGCCAGCTGCAGTCTCTGTTGGGCAAGCTTAATTTTGCCTGCAGGATTATGCCGATGGGCAGGGTGTTTAACCGTCAGTTGGCAATGGCCACGGTGGGGTTGCAAGCTCCAGGCTATCATGTTCAGTTGACCCGAGAACACAAGGAGGACTTGTTAGTGTGGGAACAGTTTTTAGATTCCTTCAACGGGAGATCAGTGTGGATGGAGGGTGTGACCAATACTTGCGATGTAGAACTATTCACAGATGCCGATGGACCGGCGGATTATGGTGCGTATTTCCAAAGTCATTGGAGTGCGAGTCCCTGGCCTGTAGAGTGGCTGGAGGCGGGGTTCACTAGGAACTTGGTCCTCCTGGAACTGTTCCCCATCATACTGATGGTAGAATTTTGGAGATTTTCCGCAATAAACAGCTACATTTTAACTGTGATAATTTGGGTGTGGTTAAGGCTATCAATAGTGTTTCTGCTTCTTCTCTACTGGTGATTAATTTGCTTCATCATTTGGTTCTGTCCTGCTTGCGTTTGAATGCATTTATGTACGCTGTGCATGTTACGGGTTGCACCAATTTAGTGGCCGATTCTCTCTCTCGATTTCAGTAGGACAGGTTCCGTCTGTTGGCATCAGGAGCAGAGCAACACAGAGTTCCTTGTCCGGTTGGGCTGTGGAAGATTCCCTTGGGTTTATGGCATCATTGGTTTGTCGTTCGGTGAGTGAGACTACCTGGTCGTTTTATTCAAGGGTGTGGGAGGAGTGGTTTGTATTGGTGCGGGGAGTTGGTGGTGTTGTTTCAGAGGATGACATCTGGTTGTTGGTGTTGTATTTCATTGGCCGTAATGTGGAAAATCGGCTGTCCGTGTCTTCCTTGAATAGGAAGTTGGCAGATTTGGCACTCCTGTTTAAATTGCTGGGTCTTTGTAATCATACTAAGGATTTTTTAGTGCGGCAGGCCATACGTGGGTACAGGAGGGGCTGCAGACCGGTCTTTTATGATTTGTTGGGTTCTTTGGTGCGGGTGCTTCCTTCTATCTCTTTTTTCTGCGTGTGAGGTGACCTTGTTTCCAGCAGCGTTTGTTTTGGCATTTTTTGGGGCTTTGCGCATAGGCAAACTTGTCTGCACTTCTACGCGGTCGGCTGATAGTTTGCTCTATGCTAATGTTCATTGTTCTGCCACAGCTGTGGTTCTTTGGATTTGACGCTCCAAAATTGATCAGGTTGATCGGGGGCCAAGAGTGGAGTTGTTCCTTGTTCCCGGTTCGGACGTGTGTCCGGTTCAGATGCTGTCCTGATTTTTGTCACGGTGGGAGGGCCGGAATGGCCCTCTATTGCGGCACGCAGATGGTTCTGCTTTGTCCCGTTTCCAGTTTGTAGCAGTGTTTCGTAAATGCTTAGCGGCATTGGGTCTCCGATCCACCGATTATGCTTCTCATTCCTTTCGGATTGGGGCAGCGACAGAAGCGGCCAGGTGCGGTCTTAGCGACAGTGTAGTCAGACGTATTGGCTGCTGGGAGTCAGTACGCTACTGGTTGTATGTCCGTCCTCACCTGTTATGATTGCTGTGGGGGGGTGTGTGCTTTCTGAGTCAACGAATTTTTGTCTGTTATTGCCTTTGTTTTTGTATGGTGGTTGCCTAGGCAGTGATTGCTATGTACGCTGCTTTGCTGTGTTTTATTTCAGGTGCAGCCCCTTGTCTGATCTGGATCTTGGGGCACGCCTATGTCGCCTGGGGAGCCAGGAGGGCAGATGTGAGGCCGAATGGTCGTCAGCTGGGGTTCCCCAAGGATGTAGCCTTGGTGCGCTGGATCAGGGCACCCGGCATGTCATGGAGTCGAGTGATGGCCCAGGTTCACCAGTTTGCCCGGCTGGATCGAGTGCCTGACATCCTACTGGTACATGCTAGGGGGTATGATCTGGGTTTAAGTTCTATGAGGAAATTTATCCAGGACATTAAGTTTGATTTTTTACGTTTGTGTTCTTTTTATCTGGATTTAGTGTTTGTTTGGTCCAATATAGGAGTGCGCACTTAGTGGCGTATGGCGCAGTCAGTTGTTAGCCTGGACCTGGCCCGTATTAAGACCAACAGGGAAGTGTCTTCTTTTGTTGTGAGGAATGGGGGTTGGCAGTTAGGCATGTGGACATGGAACAAGATTTTTGGCAGTATTTGCGGGGTGATGGTGTGCATCCTAATGCGGTTGGGATTGACATGTGGTGCCTGGACTTGCAGGATGGCCTTCAGGGGGCCCTGCAGGTGTGGAGGGGCACACAAACATAAGTTGTCATGTTTGTGCATTGGTGGAGGGGCACGAAGTCCTTGGATGTGTTATAATTAGGGGCTCCCATTATTCTGGCTGGTGGTACCTGTGATGTTGGTTGTCTCCGAGCTGGTGCTTTCTGCAGCTGGAGGCCTAAAATGGTGGCCCTTAGGGCCCCTGGAATACTGTCTGATGTTCATGTGTTAATATGTTTAATATGTTATTTGTATATTTGGTTAATAAAAGGCTGCTATGGTCATTAAACTTCAGTCTGTGTCATGTCTGGTCAAGTGGTTGGTGGTCAGGCACTTGGGTCAAAGCCTCCTTGGTACCATAGTCAAGCGAGGCCCAGAGTAAAAAGGAAAAAGCCTAGACGGAGGGCTAACATGACTGGGTTAGAAGGGGTTTGAGCATAGGGGGAGTTATGCTAGTGCAAAGTAATGAAGGAAGTTTGCACTCGCCAGATTGATGAAAAGATGGGAGCAGGAGGGGCTCCAGGAGTTGGTACATTGGAAGGGTTTGTGAGGAGTTTAGTTGGAAGAGAGCACGGATAGGACAACTTCCCACCCTCCTTTTTTAAGGGTTTTTTGGGTTATTGTGGTTTTGTTTTTTTCTGTTTTTCTTGCAGGTCACGGATCTGGGGCATTTTTGTCATAGTGGCTGGCGGGGTACGAGGTCCTTGGATGTGTTATAATTAGGGGCAAAAGGGTACATTTTTCGGGACCCATCTGAGGTACGGCTCCCATTCTGGCTGGTGGTACCTGCGATGTTGGTTTGTCTCCAAGCTGGTGCTTTCTGTGGCTGGAGGCCTAAAATGGTGGCTACGCAGGTACTTGGAGTGCATGCCCACAAGGACCTTGGGGCCCCTGGAATACTGTCCGATGTTCATCTGTTAATATGTTTAATATGTTATTTATATATTTGGTTAATAAAAGGCTGCTATGGCCATTAAACTCCAGTCTGTGTCATGTCTGGTCAATTTATTTATAAGTGGTTGGTGGAGTGGTGGTCAGGCACTTGGGTCAAGGGCCTCTTTGGTAGCCTAGTCATGTATAGCTTTAGCCTGAAAATCAATCATAACCAGGCTAGTCCATTGAAGCTGAATTTAAAATAAACAGCTAAACACACAGTTAAAATACATATATCTGTGTTTTACTTACCAAAAGATTTGTATTTTTTCCATTCAATTTTTACAGCTCTGCCACATAGCACAGGAAGGACTAGAGACCTGACTTGTGTTATACTTGCAGATCCTGTCCCTCCCCCAGCTTGTGGCTGGGTGGTAAAGAAAAAAACAGCAGATTAAGGAGCTCATCTATCTGTCACTGTTTTCTTCTCTTATCAGCATTTTCCCTCTAATGCCGCGTACACACAACCGGATTTGCCGTCGGACTAAACTCCAAAGGTTTCTCCGACGGAACTCCGACAGAATTCCATTCAAGCGGTCTTGCCTACACACGGTCAACCCAAAGACCGACCAAAGTCCAACTGTCTAGAACGTGGTGACGTACGACACGTACGACGGGACTAGAAAAAGGAAGTTCAATAGCCAGTAGCCAATAGCTTCCGTCTCGTACTTGCTTCAGAGCATGCGTCGTTTTTGGTCCGTCGGAACAGCATACAGACGATCGGTTTTCCAGGGAGGAATTGGTTCAGTCAGAAATATTTAGAAGATGTTCTATTTCTAGGTCCGTCAGAATTTTCGGAAAAAAAAGTCCGATGAGGGCTACACACGATCGGAATAGACGATGAAAAGCTTCCGTCTGACTTTTTCTGTCAGAAATTCCATGTACGCAGCTTTAGCCTATGAATACTGCAGAAAAACTGACTGGCTCCTTTTGTTGCTTCTCCGCTCCCTGTCTGAGCTCTGCTGCAAGGGCATTATATCCTGTATTAGAGTAAAACAACTCCAGTGGTGATTTGGTCAGTGCATCTGAAGAATGTCTGCATGCAGAATTAAAAAAAACACAATACTTGGTACTACAGCATTTATTTCGAAGTACGTTTGAATGTGACCTTCTTACCCTAGATGATCTTATCAATGTATGTTCCCTATCCAGGCTACCCACACCCACTGATACTGACCTTCTCAATGCTCCCCAGTGCTCTGTTTGAGCTATTATATACAGGCAGTAACGCTTACTGCCCTCTGAAAAGTGACCCACAGTGGCTTACTTTTCAGAGGTCAGTATACTAGTGACTTCAGAAGGCACTACTGCTGCCTCCTGATGCCTGTTTTTTTTTTTTTTTATTGCCAAATGACAATTCTACATTGCAGGAATGTGCCACAACTGCAAGTCAGGCGGTACACACTCGCAGTTGCGATACGCCCCCATTGATCTCAATGGGTGAGTTTGACAGGCGATGCTATCTGTCACACTCTGCAGTCCGAGTTAAAATTGTTGTGGCAGCCAGTGTGAAAGAGTACTTTATTAGAGATATGCATCTAAATATCATTCTATTCTCAGTCATAACAAAGACATTAAATCACAGATTTAGACAAATAGATTGTTTTAAAGTGCAGAAAGAAAACCCTTAAAGATAATCTTATAAGTAATTACTTTGAAGGACAAGCTGTGCATGACCTACAACATGCTGAAAATGTGAAAAGCATTGATGTCTATGTAGTACGTACGGTGTTTAATACCCTGGCTGTAGCACACTTTCCTGCAGCCCTACTTGTGATTTCCATATTTATAGAGATCAGCTACGCACAAGTGTATGGAAGGCCCCTCTCCAGGGAAGGGACTGTGACTGCAATGCTTATCTCAAGGTAAAAATAAATCCTGTTCAAATTATTATCTGCATATTATTTGGTTCCAATTACTACATTTGTTTGTGTAGCACCCTGGTAGTTTGGCAGGGTTGCTAACAAAATTTAGCTTGCTAGGTGGTAACTAGCCTGGCTGATTGATGGGGAGTCACTGGCTTTTCCCTAACTCTGGATTTGATGCACCTCTCTCTTCTGTCACTGGGTAGCATTGTTACCTGTGGCATTAGAATGACCAGGGCATAGTGAATTCAGAATAGGAGTGGAAGGGTTGTCTGAGCCAATTGGCAGGAGTTTGTTTAGTTCCTTGGCCTACTGGGAGAGCCTATTTATTCGGGAGGAGTCAGGTGATCGGTGTTCTGTGCCACCTGGATGGCTGTCTGGATGGACGCATGTCACAAGGCTCCGGGCTGCCAGGCCAGAAGCCTGAGGCCTATCCCGCGAGCAGCTGGCTGCTAGTCTGTCTGAGGCCTATCCAGGTTTGAGAGAAGGTTCCGCCGGACGGGAACTGGTTCATTGCCAGTGGTGAGGGAGAAGCAGTTGCCACAAGAGATGACCACTCCTGTCGCCAGGGGCAAGTGATGATCAAGGCCAGAGGTAAAGGGAGGAATAGTCACCAGCAAGGGACAACCGTTCATGTTATCAAAGGCCAGTGTATGGAAGTATGAAGAAGTACCAGAGCAGCCTTTTCACCAGCCAGGGACGGTAAAGAAGTGGGAAAGCTTCAGCAGAGTGCCAAGCCAGGGTCCCAGCGGGTTAGCGTGGGTGAAGCTTAAGGAGTTTACGACAGGTTTGTTTTTATTGCCAGGTCACAAGTATGCATTGGGTGGATTTGGCTGTACATCCAAGCCTCCCCTTATTGTTAGTTTAACATTTTTCTTATACCTGAGGCATCCCCGAGTTTTAGCTTTTTTCTTTTTTGCTTACACCTTTAGACGCTAACCACAGCTTTTCTGTGCGTCTCTGTCAGAGTTTAGATAACCAATAAAATGGCCGCCTCCGTACAACCTTGGGAAAATGGCCGCTATGGCGTTTCCCCATTGGACTACGAGAAAATGGCCACCGCACATTCACTTAACTAATACTATTTAAATACAGCTTTGTGTGCCTCCTAGTATCCCCTGATGAAGTCACGAAGTGTGTGACGTCACGCGCAGGGACGGGACAGGCACTTTCCACTGACAGATGCGTACGAGCTCGCCGCTCGTTGGAGTTTTGCAATGTTTGTCTTATGTTATGTGAGTACCGCTTGTTTTAATAAATTGATTTTCGTTCAAACTACTGCACTATGTGGCATCCCCTTCTCTTTATTTATGGCCGCCTCGCCTGCTGAGGGTTTTAAGGCATATGAAGATCGTGTTTAGGATCCAGGACCCACTCTTAAAGGAGCCGGTACCAGCGGCTTTTGATTTATGCTGTAACCTCAGTATAATGAGGTAAGGGGCCACTGCTCACTGGTGTAGGATTGTTGCATGAAGAAGAACCACTATTCCTTTCTGGTCTACACATTCCACGGCTTCCATCTACCAGATTGATTGGTCTATGGAGATATCTTGCTATATGCATTGATTCACCGAGTGGCACTATATGGACTGATGAGCTATTGAAGTCACTGTTTTTTATTGCACATCACTTTTGGATTGTTTGTAATTTTTAGTGTTACCCTATATCTAAGCACTGTCTTTGTTTGCACTGGACACTTTAGACTGGTTTATACGTCCCGAGATTTGCTTGGACGTGCAGCACAATACTGGTTTACACTGAACGTTTTATATTATCTATTATTGTTATACTGAGTGTATTATTTTTTAATGTTCACATGTTTTAAAAACGCACGGCTTATTACTGGTTCACACTGTATGATTGGTATTAATTACTATATTGGATGTATAATTTTTTAAGTTTTTGTGCACTAGCTGATGAAGGGATATTGATTGATTACTATAGAGAGTATATACACCCCACTGCACCCTGCACTTTACTTTTCTTTACATATCAGCAAATTCACTTTCAGTGCACTCCACACCCCCACAAGGGTAGTCTTATATTCACCGTGATTGTGAGTGTCACATCACGATTTTTATTAATTTTGGATTAGCGCAGCACCATATTTAATATATAGCCTATCTGCCTATTTTGTCTCAGAGTCTGCCAATTACTATTGCATCTGCCTAGTGTCTTGGCCCTGCCCCTCTCTCCCCCAGTTCTGTTTAAGAGACAATAAATCTCTTTTCTTGCATTCAAAAAGTGACTGGTGCCCATGTTTCCAACTTGCAATATACCCACCATGCCTAATAACCCACACTACAAGGAAGGATGTCAGCTCTGCCTGACTCTGGAGGTCACCATTAGGCCTTTGGAGGTCTGGGATGCTGCTACATTTGCTTTTGCCCTTAATATCATACATAAAAACAGAACAATACCTTCTTTGTCTTCCCTTGACATTGAGCAAAAAGATATTAAAACCTCAGTTTTGTATCACTATCTGAGTGTAGACACTGTTCTCAGAGGTAGCTAGTAAATGTAGTTCTTCTGGGTAGTAGTTTGGCCAGGGCAATTTTTTTCACTTGGCTCTTTCCTCTAGGTTTGGGGGGCTGCAGTTCCCTGTTGCTGCCACTGAGTCTCACAGACACTTGGGGCACTTGACACGGGAGCTGTAGCAACTTTGAGTTATGAGCATTTATATCCCCTCTGGACAACCACTAGGAGGTTCATGACCAGTGTGCATGATGGGGGAGGCTATAAATGCTTGGGGCGTGGCCTATTGATCCCCCCCCCCCAGGCTGGCTGTGGTCTGGGGAGGTGTATAGAAGATTTAGTGGTGGCTAAGGCATAGTTGCCAACATTGCAAAAAAAATATGTGGGACACTTTTTTGGCTGTAGGCGGAGCCGTACAGTAATTAAGGGGAGGGGCATTCATTTGTAGGCATGGCTTAGCAGTAAAAAATTAACTGTGGCGCACAGAGCGCTGCGAAAAATGGGCATGGTTTACGTGAAATCATGGGCGTGGCTTAAATGGGCGTGGCTCAAAGGGGTGTGGTTAGAGTCTGAGATGAATGAGGGATGGAGAGGGAAAGGGGATAGGAATGACGGGACAGCAGCCTCAGATCCTACACAAGGGGGAGCTTTCTAGCGGTGGCGGCAGGACCGGCCGCCATTTTACTGAAGCCTGTTGCCAAAAAATAAAAAATAAGTAAAATGCAAACATTCCCGAATTTCCCTGGGCAAATCCCGATTTGGGACAGCCTCCAATCGGGACGAGGGTCCCAAAATCGGGATTGTCCTGGGAAAATCGGGACTGTTGGCAACTATGGCTAAGGCTGGCCATACACGTTCAATTTTCTTGTACAATTTTCCTTTAGATTTACCTTAAACTATGTAGTGCAAGGGCCTGCCTAATTGAATGCAATTGAAAGTTGTTTAGTTTTGACCTCACATTATACCGTTTTTGTTAAATATAAAGAACAATTGTACAAGAACATGTATGGCCAGTCCAAGTCAGAAGCCTGTTTAGGCCTAGCACAGAATTCTCAAGCTGCCCTGCCTTGTCAAGGAGGGTACAGCATCCAAAGTGGAGAGCCCGAGGATGGAAGTTCTGCTAGAAGGGGATTGGTGTCTGCCCTCAGAGGATCTTAGCACGCCCTTGGATGGAGGAGAAGTCTGATGAAGTCTGGAGCTATGTCACTGGGGAAAACTGACGCCCTAACCCTCTCTGCCTGTGAGTCAGAGCAATATACTTGGAAAAAGATTAAATTGACTGGCCCTCATTTTCTGTAGTGAATTGGGGGTATGTCTTCCCTGTCCCAGCCAGGAGGGGGTGCTACATGTGTATGCAGCTTTTTTATCTGTTAATCTATGACTATGTTCCAATTTTAGCTGATGTCATGACTGCCACTCCCAGGTGCCCTATTTCAGGTTGGCTCCCTTTCTAATGTTAGACACACATTCGTGTTTGTTTTCCTTAAAATAATTTTGTTCCTACCTCACTCTGTAGCTAGGCCAAGCGCTATGTAGTTATCGCCACTCTTCTTCATGCTTGGTCTCTATTCTCCATATGTAATGCATTCTGCTGGAGATAGACACACTATGAGTGGGGAGGATGGGATGGGGCTTTAGGTGAGATTAATTTTAGACAGCAAAGGCACTGATGACCTTTAAGCCTGTACTGCACTCCACAGTAATCATGGCATGAGCCTAAAGATGATTTCAGCATTGACCCTATTATGTCTATTATACAACTTGTAATCTTAACCAATCATGACTAAACATAACTAATCAAAACAAGGTTCTTAACCATAATCTATCTCATGTGTCTTCTAAGACCCAAGTAAATATGTTGGCCAAGGTCTGTAGACCGCAGGAACTAAAGGCTAATATGTATCTGTATTAAAAGGACTGCAATATAGGACTTCAGTGGTAGACGACCAAAAACAACATAAAGCAATGAGAAGAAAGAACTAAGTCCCTTAATGTATCCTTTTATTTAACTTAATAGATGTTCAGGCAACTGTTTGCTTGCACAAATCTTTTTGTTGAAATACATTATAAAGTTAAAGCACTGCCCGTAGCAAAAAAATAAAAATAAGCGCAGGGCTGCATAAATAGGTGCACAGGGGAGCCAAGCTAGTGAGGGTTTATGCAGGAAACGAGAGGCTGTGGGGAGATTGGTTAAACAGCAAGGAAGGGGGAGGTATCACAAGCTGAGTGAGGTCAGGGGTGACCGAAGATTCGGCCAGCACGCAGGATACAAGGAAATATTTTGAGATTTAGTGCCTCCAAGGATCGGCAACCAAAAAAGGTTATGTTTTCTTTGATTTGTATTATTGTTTACATAATTGTTAATTTTAATAAAGAGGCCGTAAATGGCCAGTTTAATCCCAACCTTTGTGTCAGTATATATTTTCAGCAATTACTGTGGGGCATTGGTATAGGGGTACATTAACTCGGAGACAAAAGAGTCAGAATACATATGGGTTACCTTTTCAAGTATTGGGACGCCTGCCTTTACACACTCATGAACTTTAATGGCATCCCAGTCTTAGTCCGTAGGGTCCGATATTGAGTTGGCGCACCCTTTGCGGCTATAACAGCTTCAACTTTTCTGGGAAGGCTGTCCACAAGGTTTAGGAGTGTGTCTATAGAAATGTTTGACCATTCTTCCAGAAGCGCATTTGTGAGGTCAGGCACTGATGTTGGATGAGAAGGCCTGCCTTGCAGTCTCCACTCTAATTCATTCCAAAAGGTGTTCTATTGGGTTGAGGTCAGGACTCTGTGCCGGCCAGTCAAGTTCCTCCACCCTAAACTCTTTCATCCATGTCTTTATGGACCTTGCTTTGTGCACTGATGCACAGTCATGTTGGAACAGGAAGGGGCCATCCCCAAACTGTTTCCACAAAGTTGGGAGAATGAAACTGTTCAAAATGTCTTGGTATTCTGACGCCTTAAGATTTCCCTTCCCTGGAACTAAGGGACTAAACCTGACCCCTGAAAAACAACCCCACACCATAATCCCTCCTACACCAAATGATTTGGGCCAGTACACAAAGCAAAGCAGTGCACCTTAGCAAAGTTTTTATCCAGTCAAATTAGATAAAGGAGGTTGGTTACATGATGTATACAGAAACATCAGTGAATAACTAGGCATCTTTTATAAGTGTGCCTTTTGCTTATCTTAAAATGACCCTGCCAGCACATGGTCTCTTGTAAAGAATTGCAAACCTGTAATAAAAGAGGTTCTGTACTTACCTTTCTGAGGGCCTTTTTAAATGCTGCCTCTTCAGTGCTCGTTGGCTGCTGCATATATCCACACTTCTAGGTGAGTGGAATACCTGCTCCCCCACTGAACAGTATGGCTTTTTCCTCATAGCAACAGGATTAACCTGAGGTTGCATTCATTATGGTCCCTATAACCCCAGCTCCCACTCTAATCCAAAACAAGCTAGTTTTCTCCGCCCTTGCAACTCCATCCTCTCTATCATCCTAGGGATGTGAGAAGGGATTTTGTAACTATGAAATTGGAAAATGTGCAATCGGAGCTTGTTGTCGGAAATTCCGACCATGTGTGGGCTCCATCTGACTTTTTCCATTGGAAATTCCAACTATAAAATTTTCTGACAACAAAATCCGTTCGCGTAAATTCCGAACGTGTGTGGACAATTCCGACGCACAAAGTGCCACGCATGCTCATAATAAATTCTGAGACGGAACTGCTCGGTCTGGTAAAATTAGCGTTCGTAATAGATATAGCACTTTCGTCACGCTGCAATGTTTTAAATTGTTTAATGCAGCGCACTCTCTTCTTCTTAATAATGCTAGAAGAATGAAGTTGTTTTGCTGCTCATATTCACATAGAGTTCTCACAAACTTCTTTCTTTATTATTTATCATGATTTCACGAATATAATATTTTGATTAGTCACATCTCCCGAAAAGAATTTTTTTTTTAATGTTTTTAGATTTTGTATTATTTTGTTTTAGTATGTTGAATCCTGATCTCCTGTTATTTTTTTAATTATTTTTTTTTTTACTCCAGAATAGTTTTGGGTGTGTTTTGTGTGTCAAGTTACCACAACACCATTATTATCTTGTATTATTTAATCTCAAGGAGATTGCTTGGTGTTGGTGTCTCTTGTTAATTTGACATTGTATTTTTGAAATGTACCTACCTCCTCACAAACAAACTGTACTTTTTGAAGGAAAACACATAGGCGAGTATAACAGAAAAAAAAATTCCTTTATTAAGGGGTCCTAACCAAAGAAAGAGGGAGGCAACGCTGGAGAAACTGCAGAAATTGGCGAAGCCTTTGGCCCCCAGGGCACACATCAACTATTTTAATGCAAAATTGGTGGCCTGAGAAGTCCATATATAAGGGAGTACAATCCGGTCCAGAAGTCCAAGAGATCATGAACAGCAGCAGATGACATATATGTCCCCAGGCTGTGATCATACAAGAGCCTGCATCTTTTGTCAGACCAGACTGAACCCAGGCCATCACTCTCTGGTCTTCCTTAGACACTTCCTTCCAGGCTGTGGCTCTGGTGTTGGAGGTGTGGCAGGAGGAGTACCTGGAGGAGGAGGAGGACCACGGTTGAACTCACAAAGGTGGCTTTGGCTTGTGAGTTGGCCCCTCAACCCCTTATGTAGGGCTTGTAAGATGATATACTCACATATTAGGTGTTGGCCCACCTCCATTTCCAGCATTTTGCAAGCTGTTATGTATGCAAAGTTCTCTTGAACACTGGGGGGGGGGGGGTTCTGAGGGCTGCAGTAGCCTTCCAAAATAGGCCAATTGCTGCCTCCTTCATGTTCCTCCTCTTCCTGTCACTTTTTGTTTGAAGGCAGAGGGGAGGGACCTGGGTATAAGGCAGGCTACTGGCCCCGGCCACCTCCTGGCTGAGACTTTCCTGTGTATGAAAAAGGGATATCGTTTTAGTTTTTGGTTCATCAATCACACACAATTTTCATCTCATGACTCTTGCAAATTGAATGTTAATAAATAGAAAAGACTATCATTTTGACCCCAGCATTTTTCATTCTTGTCACAATCATTTGTGGCCACTACTGTCTATTGATATGTAAAACACTTTGTGAAATCAGAAATTAGGAATCCAAACTAACATATATTTAACATCATTAATTTGACCAACAGAAATATTTAGAAGAATGCTATACCTGGCTCAAGCTGGGCTCCTCCACATGTTGCTGCCTGGAAGGCCCAGGTTGGGCGTCAGAAGCCTCAGCTGAGGTGGAAGGAAGTGTGGAAGGAAGAGTGGAGAGTGCTGGCCTGGGTTCAGTCTGGCCTGCCAGAAAATGCAGTCTGTCATAGTACCACAACCTGGGGACATAAATGGCATCTGCAGCTCCTGATCTCAGGGAATCCTGGACCTTCTTGCGCTCCCTTAGATAAGTGCTCCTCATGCCACCAATTAGGGCCTTCAGATAGGGGATGTCTGCCGTGGGGATCACCGGCTTGACAAATTCCAGCAATTGATCCAGCGCTGCCTTCCTCTTTGGTTTATTGTTATAATGTGGGTGGTTTACCTGCCACAGACAGGGCAGCTCCCTGAACATATCAATGAATATTGGCATAAAGTCATGATCACTGACTAGATCCATTTTCTCTGCAAGACACAACACAAGACAAACACTAATGTCAGGCTAAAGTCTCCTAATCTTGTCCCAATATAGGCCTCAATCTAAAAGCAGTATAGGCCCAATTTTAAATGTTACCTTCGTTATCACGATCGGTGCTTCCTATACTCCTTCCTCCGCTCACAGATCGTACGTACGCTTTATATACACTGCGCATGCGTGAAACTCCGCCCGCCCCTGACGTTCTTTCTAGTCTGTTCCCCGCCCCTTCTCTTTCAGCGCAGTGGGGAAGAGCACATGGCGGAGACAGAGCAGGTGTGTGATAATTACAGCAACGAGGAGGAATAGGAGGAAAGCCCGGAGCCAGAAACGTCACGATCCCGGAGGAGAAGATTTAAGGCCTCAAATATGGCCTTTGTTGAGATGGTGGAGATGGTCGACATATTGAAGACGGCCGACTATGACGGGAAGTATGGACCTTACCCCAACCCAAATGTGAGAAAGGCCAAGATCATGGCGAAAGTTGTGAAGAGTCTGCACAGGAATTTTGGGGTACGACGATCCAAGGATCAACTGAGGAAGCGGTGGTCGGACCTTAAATTAAGGGAGCACGATCAGTATAGAAGGATCAGGAGATTGTTGCAAAAAAGTAAGTAGTTGTCCTGTGTTCCTATTCTTTATTTTTATTACGTTCATGCTGCTCCATGTGCTTTTCTTTACTGTTGTACAGTTTAAAATGGAAACTTTCATGTTCACTGACACATTATTCGTTCGTAGGAAACACTGTTCATTCAACCAATAAAACACCATGTTTTGTAAATACATTTTTTTCTGGCCTACTTCTCTTAAAATAAGTTTGTTGTCTAGATGGGTTTGTAACTAGAATGAAATGCAAACTAGATTCTGTGTAAGGAGAGGACAGTCAGCAGCTGTTTACACATCTGGACGCTGGAGCACTAGTGTGGGACACCAGAACACCCTTTTTATTAGGGGGCCCCACACAGGTGCTCCAGTGGATACTATAGGGATGTCTCCATCTGTGAAGCTTGTACAAAACAAGTATTCAAGCTTGACAAAGGACAACAATATTTCTTCATCTTGTTACTCTGCCAAAACAGACAATTGTACCCCACTTCCAAGCAATGTTTCATATTCCTATTTCTGCCATCAAATATCTGTGTGCTAAGTATACCTATTTTTTTCACATAGGGGAGAAAAGACTCGGAGGACACCACTCATCAGAGGAGACCACAGACCCCCCACCTCAGGAAGAAGGGGAAATCCCCCAAACCCAACCAGAGGAGGAGGAGGGAGAAGTTGTGAAAATTGTCACCACAACAGGTGAGTTTCTGCGACCACAGGCTCAGGTAAGAGAGGGATGCCTGCATATTTATAATACATGGTGTGTTATTTTTTTTTTTTTCTTTTAGGTGATCGTGATGTTGTGGAAGAGGAATGTCACTTCATAAGTGAAAGTGCCCAGATCCTCAACGGGGAGATAATGGGGTGTAATAGGGATTTGAAAAACATCAGCAAAACATCAATGATGTTCAAAACAAAATGAAGAACATCATTGATGTTTTAGGGAGAATTTAAAACACCCATAAATCCCTAACTTATTGCAGCTTTATTATTGTTATTTTTATGACAAATTTTTGACATATTATAGAAAAGCCAAATTTTGAATATGCACACAGTGTGTCAACATGTGCTATCTGCCATCACGGAAGATCAATGTATGCGTTTTGTGGGTGCAACTCCTTTCTCAATAATAAAGTAGCTGAGAGGAAGGGGTTGCACCCACAAAACATGTCCCTTGATCCCCCATGATGGCAGCTAGCACATGTTGACATTAGGCAATTTGTGTGCATCTTCAAAATTTGGCTTTTCCAGGGGTGACTTCACCCCATTTGCTGAACGCAATATCAAACACAGTTTATAAATACTCATGTCTGATATTGCCTTCACTTTCTTGAAAAGTTGAACTTTGTAAGTTCCAGAGTTGTGTATTTTTTTATGGTTTTAAACATGCCTGTTTTACCTTAATAAAAGCCAATTTCTACTTATTTTAATGTGACCCAAAAAATTGTTATACAACAAACATGTTGGTTTGTTCAAAAAAATGCACATGTGATTGTGCTTTGATTAAAAAGATTGATAATCAACAATGTGTGGCTTCTTTCAATGCTCAAAAGCATTTTTTGGAGTAAAGTTGGTGTTTTCAGTGGCAATGGTGGTTATTTACTAAAGGCAAATCCACTTTGCACTACAAGTATAGTTTCAGTGCAGTCTCAAGTGCACTTGTAGTGCAAAGTGTATTTTCCTTTAGTAAATAACACCCAACAGTGCTTTCTAATTTTACACAATCACGCCATTTTCGGGACTCCACAAATTTTGGTCATGGTGTTGAAAATTATTAATATTATTTTTGTCAGTAATGCATTACATACATTCACAATAAAAACAAGGTGTGTGTGTAGCAGACCCACAACATAATAATTAATAGTTAGCCGAAGAAGAGATTGTCACCTCATGTGTCAACGAAATTTCGTTTGCACTGTTGAAGAAAAAGCCCAAAAAGTTAGACCACTAATAAAAGATAACCGAGGAGACAGCTAAAAGAAAGCCAAGCAGGAAATAAAAGCAAATATTTGTTCAGTTTAAAATATATTTTTATTTAAAAAATGTCTCAGACATTGTCTGGCATATCGATGGCCCCCCTACCCGCAAAGTATTCCATGTATCTTATACGGACCTTGCGGGCACTCTGGGGGGGCAAGCCAGGACGGCCAGCTTCAAGCGCCGTCGGGGTTGGTTCATTAATATTAATTCCGGCCTCAGGCCCAACTGAGCCAGCATAGTTCCAAGAATTTCTCCTTAAAAAGTTGTGGAGAACACAGCAACACAGGATGATGTGATTCAGTTTATATTCCCCCATGTGTATGGGTGTAAGAGATAGGCGGAAATTAAAAACCCTCTGGTCCGGGGTGAGGGTCCTCATAGAGAATGGCCGCATAAGATGGTCCCCCAGCGCAAAGTACGGACTCAAGGTAAAAATAACAACAAAAAATAAAAGTGTAGCGCTATAACTCAGTAATTGTGTACATCAAAAAAACATGCATACATGTGTACAGTGAATACGTTTTGTCAAACGACGTACAGCTATGGATGTGAATAACACTATATGGTAAATCCACAACTCTATAGGGTGAAGCAATAAATAGTACACCTTATAATTAAATATAATAGTGACCAATATATAGAAAACAGTGACGGTTCCATGAATTCAGCAATTCAAATAATATATAAAAAACCTGAAATGTAATAGTCCATTTCAAAATTGTGAAAACTTTGTGAAAAACACCACCAAGAGTCTATGGGGGTAGTGCATAAGCAATGATGTAAAAATAATGGAAAGATGACTCCCAAGTATGCAGATGGGTAGTTAAACCAATTCCAGCAGGTGAATGAACAGTGGGAGAACCGTGGGTGCACAAAAGATTTAAATCAGTGCCGGGGCCATCACCAGGAAATTAAGAGGCTTACCGGAACTCAATGACCTGAAATGGCATACGCCATACAAGTCAAAACAGGCTTGATGACCAACAGGTCTGGGCAGTGTGTCTTGACAGATGTCATCAGCATACTGCAGAAAGGGGTATCAGCACGGCTTCCACATCCATAGACACTCCGACATAAGCCAAACGAATGATTCAAATACCATGTGAGGAGCAAGAAAACTCACATAGCGTGATAACGTTTAAATACTGGTTTATTTAAAATAATTAAAATCAAACTCACATATTAGGAAGAAGGAAACAGCTCAAACATCATATAGCGGCAGTCGTGAGGGGTCCACCCGACATGGTTCAACTAAAAAGCCATCATCTGGGTTTTTTTTTTTTTTATCCGCAACGAAGACGAATGGGAGTCCTTCCACATTGTCTTCTGGAGGTGGCAAGCCCAAGCTGCCATTCTGGAGACGCCTGTAGAACTCCGTGTGGGCGATGACTCCACCATCTGACATCCGGCCATTCTTCTCCACGTCCACATACAGGAATGAAGTAGCCGACACCACCGCCAACATCACAATACTATTGAACCCCTTGTAGTTGTAATAGTATGACCCCGACTTGGGTGGTGGGACTATGTGGATGTGTTTCCCATCAATTGCCCCTACTCAGTTAGGAAAGTCCCACCGCTGGGCAAAGTGGGAGGCCACAGTCTGCCATTTCTGTGGGTTGGAAGGAAACTGTGGAGTCAAACAAGAACCAAAAATTAATCATTTTGCATATAAACATTGAAAGCAGATTAGACACAAACATTCTTGGCCAACATCAGTATAACATTTATTTTAGAGAGTATTTAAAGACAAAGATATAAGGTCCACCTATCAGACCCCCCCCCCCCCCCCATGGGCCATTTAAAAAACTTTAGGGGGGAGATGTTTTGGACAGGTAACCCTCTCCCCTTCATTGAGAGATGAATGCCTAAATAATGTGTGTTACTTTGGCCAGCCCCTCCCTACTTTACACTATTGGCATCCCACTGGACAGGTAAGAAGTGTCATAATACAAAGATATAAATACACACTGTACACATTTTAGCACATTTTTACATTCTGATATTACCTATCAAGATAATAATAGGATACAAAAACTTTAAACAGTACCATTTGAAAGTATTCAAGCAGGCCCTTGCACTACATGCTTTGGGGAATCCATCCATAAATCTGACCACAAAAGAGGTAGGTATAGTGTGTATGGGTTTGGCAAAGTCAGCAGATAGAGGATTGGTATCAGCTGACTTAGCAGTTGGGGGGAGGGAGGGTTCCAAAAGATTTTGGGACCCACAAAAAAAGCCTCTGGCACTCTGCCTAAATTTAAAGCACAAATAACATGTATACACATTTTAGGGGGTGTTTAGGGTAAAGCACTACTATGGAGCTGACAAAACACATTATTAAGTGACTATGCGAGGTGGATATAGGCCCAGGAGAGCATGCTGGGGAGGTAAGTGCAGGCAAATATGTATGAAGGACAAAAAAAAAAAATTAAAAAAGTTCCAGCATGCATGAGGACAAAAGGGACATTCACAGCATATTACAATCATGGTAATTAGGGAATAAGGAAAGAAATACATTACATTAGCAAACATTAAATACAATAAAATGTGATGTTAAAGGATACAAATTTTACCTTAAAATGGTCCTTCTGCAGGACCTGGATGATGGCAGAACAGGTCTCTGGGATAATGATCCCCAGAGCCTTGGAGGAGATGCCTGTCGAGAACTTGAGGTCCTGCAGGTTTCTCCCCGTCGCCAAGTACCGCAATGTGGTGACTAGCCTCTGCTCCGAAGTGATGGCTTGCCTCATGCAGGTATCCTGCCTGCTGATTATAAGGGGTCAGCAAAGCCAACAAACGGTGAAATACGGGGTCCGTCATCCAGAGAAGGTTCTTGAAATCATTAGGATTATTCTCACGGATCTCACGGAGCAAAGGCATGTGACAGAATTGGTCACGCTGGAGCAACCAATTCTTGGTCCATGAACTCCTCCTTGCCCTGTTCATGGACTGGGCTTGTGTCAAAGTAAGAACCCCAACATCAAGCCCCCGCACAGCACGAACTCTAGGATGAGTACGTACACGCAACATGGCTAGAAAACGGTCGGCTGGTCAGAACAAAGTAACAGAACACACTGAAGAACAGCAAGGCCTGTGAAGAGCGACCTGAAAATCAGTAACGAACGGACAAGAACACAATGACAAATCAATGGGAACTCGCTGCACGCATTGAAGAGCAGATACAAACCCACAAGCACAAACTGAACAGCAGAAATACGATCTGAAAACCACAAGTCTGAAAAAGCGCGATTCGTCTCTCACCGAGATTAGCAAAAGAAGCCCAAAGGGTGGCGCACTTGGTATTGAACTGCCCTTTTATAGTCTCGTTGTACGTGGTGTACGTCACCGCGTTTTTGACGTTGAGAAATTCCGACAACTTTGTGTGACCATGTGTATGCAAGACAAGTTTGAGCCAACATCCGTCTGAAAAAATACATGGATTTTGTTGTCGGAATGTCCGATCAATGTCCGACCATGTGTACAGGGCATTCGTTTTGCTCACTGAACCGTTTAGGCATTTTTAAATTGCTGTTGTTTCTCTTTATTTCTAGGGTGTGTGTTTTTGTTTATTTAGATTGGTTTAATTCATCTTATTTTTTGTATTTTTCTCCAAACTTTTTAAACAAAGGACCAGTTTATTGTCCTTCAGACTTTAGGACATCTACTCTCACTCCAGCTGCTCATCTCACAGGGGAACCCTGCTCAGCAGCCCTGTGAAATCGAGCTCCAGGATGTCTTCCTCACATCAGTATGCAGGTGAACAACCTAGAGGGTACAAATCTGGTGACTCCACCAGGGAGTTTATTGAATGTATGGATGACTATCCAACAGTAGACCAGCTTATCTCTGATAAAACCTTAAAGGGGTTGTAAACCCTCGTGTTTTTTCACCTTAATGCATCCTATGCATTAAGGTGAAAAAACAACTGGCAGTGACCAGTGACCGCCCCCCCAGCCCTCCCGTTTTACTTACTTGAGCCCTGGAATTTCACACGCCAGAGACGCGTTCTTCCTTTGCCCGGGGTTCTCAGCTCTTGATTGGATAGATTGATAGCAGCGTAGCCATTGGCTCCCGCTGCTGTCATTCAAATCCAATGACGCGGGTGCTGGGGGGGCGGGGCCGAGTCCGGCATTCGTGCCTACGGACACAAATGCTGGACTCGGGAGTGCGCCCGCAAGGTAACCCCCCCAGGAGAGTGCTTCTCCTAGGGGTTATTTGATGCAGGGAGGAGCCGCGAGAGCCACCGAAGGTCCCCAGAAGAGGATGTTCAGGGCCACTCTGTGCAAAATGAGCTGCACAGTAGAGGTGTGTATAATATGTTTGTTATTTAAAAATAAATAAAAAACAGGCCTTTACAATCACTTTAAAAGATATTCTAGTATCCTCCCGGGGCTCCCTGCATAGAGATACAGTATCTCACAAAAGTGAGTACACCCCTCACATTTTTGTGAATACTTTATTATATCTTTTCATGTGATAACACTGAAGAAATTACACTTCGCTATAATGTAAAGTAGTGAGTGTACAGCTTGTATAACAGTGTAAATTTGCTGTCCCCTCAAAATAACTCAACACACAGCCATTAAAATCTAAACCGCTGGCAACAAAATGAGTAAGTGTAAATGTCCAAATTGGGCCCAAAGAGTCAATATTTTGTGTGGCTACCATTATTTTCCAGCACTGCCTTAACCCTCTTGGGCATGGAGTTCACCAGAGCTTGACAGGTTTCACTGGAGTCCTCTTCCACTCCTCCATGAAGACATCACAGAGCTGGTGGATGTTAGAGACCTTGCACTTCTCCACCTTCCGTTTGATAATGCCCCACAGATGCTCAATAGGGTTTAGGTCTGGAGACATGCTTGGCCAGTCCATCACCTTTACCCTCAGCTTTTTTAACAAGGCAGTGGTCATCTTGGAGGTGTGTTTGGGGTCGTTATCATGTTGGAATACTGTCCTGCGGCCCAGTCTCCGAAGGGAGGGGATCATGCTCTGCTTCAGTATGTCACAGTACATGTTGGCATTCATGGTTCCTTCAATGAACTGTAGCTCCCCAGTGTCGGCAGCACTCATGCAGCCCCAGACCATGACCCTCCCACCACCATGCTTGACTGTAGGCAAGACACACTTGTCTTTGTACTCCCCACCTGGTTGCTGCTACACACACTTGACACCATCTGAACCAAATACATTTATCTTGGTCTCATCAGACCACAGGACATGGTTCCAGTAATCCATGTCCTTAGTCTGCTTGTCTTCAGCAAACTGTTTGCAGGCTTTCTTGTGCATCATCTTTAAAAGAGGCTTCCTTCTGGGATGACAGCCATGCAGACCAATTTGATGCAGTGTACAGCGTATGGTCTGAGCACTGACAGGCTGACACCCACCCCGCTTCAACCTCTGCCGCATTGCTGGCTGCACTCATACATCTATTTCCCAAAGACAACCACTGGATATGATGCTGAGCACATGCACTCAATTTCTTTTGTCGACCATGGTGAGGCCTGTTCTAAGAGGATCCTGTCCTATTAAACTGATATATGGTCTTGGCCACTGTGCTGCAGCTCAGTTTCAGGATCTTAACAATCTTCTTATAGCTTAGGCCATCTTTATGTAGAGCAACAATTCTTTTCTTCAGACCCTCAAAGAGTTCTTTGCCATGAGGTGCCATGTTGAACTTCCAGTGACCAGTATGACAGAGTGAGAGCGAGAACACCAAGTTTAACACACCTGCTCTCCATTCACACCTGAGACCTTGTGACACTAACGAGTCACAAGACATCAGGGAGGGAAAATGGCTGATTGGACCCAATTTGAACATTTTCATTTAGGGGTGTACTCACTTTTGTTGCCAGCAGTTTAGACAATGGGATCACAGAGATGAAGGGATGTGACTTGCAAAGCAACGTAGTCTTCTACCCGCTGACAACAAGGACTGACCTGCTATATCCTCACCTCCTAGAGTGGATCTATTGTGGGAGAAAGATCCTGATTGACTCTGTCATGTAAATGATTCTTCACAAATAGCAAACCTCCCAAATGCACAAATTGTTCCCTCACATCTTTATGGCAAATGCAGATGTTAAAAAGCGGGGATTAAGAATCCACTATGGCGTAACCTTAGCTACAAGGAAGTACTTAAATTAGAGGGATTACAAGAATGGGAGAGGGCGGGACTATGTTATATCGCTCAATTATTGTCAGAAACCATGAAATCAGACTGAGACAGAAGTACAGTTAAATCACACTTGTTTAATAATAAAAGTAAAAAGAACAAACGTAGTCAAAACATGAACAGATAGTCAGCCAAGCAGAAGTCAGGGATCAAAATAGTGGAACAGCAAGCAGGATCTGGAGCCAGAAGGGATGTCAGCAAAGCCAGTCTTTTAACAGGAATGCAGGAGAATAACAACAAAGGAGAAATGGCGCAAGGAGCCAACCCAACATGGAAGACAATCAAAATAATATGTACATAATAATGTCCAAAAATGGCGGTATAAAACCGCGGTGTATGCGTATATAAGAGGATAATGTTTATATACAAACACATACACACTGGATGCAGGAGATAGTTTCTTGTGATGTGACCAAGGCGAAGGCAGAGCTTCTCCAGTCCAGAGCTTCTCTGGACTGGACGGCTTAAGTAGGCAGGACTGACGAGCAGGATCATCAACAGCTGGGTAACTGTGGAGAGAGATGGGAGCTGGCAATTAGCCGACAGCTGAGCGGCCAGCTCAGAGAAGGAAGGGCTAAGCTCTTCCTTCTCTGAAATGTATATGAAATACATTTGAAATACGCATATTAGAAGGAAGGTCTAATGCGCAAGCCCCGGGTTAATCGTGCGAAGAATATGGAAAGGCCCAATAAACCGAGGTGCGAACTTCAGTGAGGGAACACGAAGTCAGAGGTTGCAAGATGACAGCCAGACCCTGTCCCCAACCTGGTGGGAAGGCACAGGCAGGCGTCTGCGGTCAGCATGGAGTCTCTCTGGGACAAAGCAGCGATCACAAGGTTTCTCAGACAGAGCATGGACCTGAGTAGCAAGAATTTTGTCACCCAAAGGAGAAGTGAGACTGGTGCGAACCGTAGCCAGAATACAATCAGGAGAAATCACAGGAATCGGAAAGGACTCCAACTTGGAAGTGGAGGAAAATTGTTGTGACAAGGTGTCAGCCCTTACATTCTTAGTACTTGACAAGAAAAGAGCCCATCGCGCCCTTCTGGGAGAGAGGCGTTTAGCCTCAAACAAGTATGTGAGATTCTTATGGTCAGTAAGAATGAGAACTGGCACAGTGGTACCTTCGAGGAGATGTCTCCATTCTTTTAGGGCTAAAATGATCACCAACAGCTCTCTGTCACCAATCTCATAATTGCACTCCGCAGGTGACAATTTCTTGGAAAGGTAGCCACAAGGATGCAGAGGTAGGATGTTGAGACAGAAGGGCGCCAACACCAGTCTCAGAAGCATCAACCTCAAAGATAAAAGGTAAGGTAGGATCAGGATGTACCAACACAGGAGCAGAAACAAAGGCAGCCTTGAGACTCTCAAAGACCTTAATGGACTCCGAAAATCGCGGTACTCCTCCGGAAGGGAGGAGAGTGAAGAGGTGCACAAGACCTTGGCTACCTTCTGGAAGCATGTCTCACTGCATTGTGGTGACCAGGAGAGAACCTCAGCACTGAGCCAATCAAAAGAGGGGTTGTGCCTCTGTAACCAAGGATAACCAATAACCAGCGGAAATTTAGGTGAGGAAATAACTTGGAATTGGATTATCTCATGGTGAAGAGCCCCTACGGCCATGGACAACGAAACCATCTCATGAGTCACATGGGCAGGCTGTAGAGGTCTCCCGTCAAGAGCCTCAATGGCAAGTGGAGTGTCACGCAGCTGCAATGGAATTGAGTGCTTCAATACAAAGGCAGCATCAATGAACAGGCCTGCAGCCCCAGAGTCGATTAGAGCCTGTATCTCGATGGGCGACTCAGCCCAAGAGAGGGTGACCGAAACCAGGGGCTTATCCTGCTGGATAACTGGGGACGAATCAATGCCACCTAAGGTCTGTCCATGACAGGACCTCAAGGTTCGGGCGTTCCCTGAACGGGTAGGACAAGACTTCAAAAAGTGACCTGCCTGGCCTCAATAAAGGCACAATCTCTCCCTCCACAGAGAGACGCGCGAAGCCCAAGTGCATGGGTTCATCTTCACTGACCGACTACCAGGAGGCATGGGAGGTGAGGGAGGCACGGGTGGGACTGCAAACCTCGGAGGCAAACCTACAGGAGGCTTCTGCAAGCACTCCTTAAAAGAGAGTCTCTCTCTGAGTCTGGAGTCAATGAGGATGGCAAACGTGATCAACTTCTCCAGCTCAGTGGGTATATCTCGGGCTGCTATCTCATCCTTGATGGAATCCAAGAGACCATGAGAAAAATCAGCCACGAGGGCCTCATTGTTCCAAGCGACCTCTGCAGCCAGAGTACGGAATTCAATGGCATAGTCTGCAACAGTTCTCGTACTCTGTTTGATGGACACGAGGCACTTGGCAGCAGAAGCGGAGCATGCGGGAACGTCAAATACCCTTTTAAAGGAGGCCACAAACTCAGGGTAACTCAAGACAACAGGTTTTTGCGTCTCCCATAGAGGGTCTGCCCAGGCCAAGGCTCTCTCCGAAAGCAAAGATATCACAAAACCTACTTTGCTTCTGTCCGTGGGAAACACCTGGGGCAGCATCTCAAAGTATATCTCAACCTGGTTGAGAAACCCTCTGCATTGAACTGGATCGCCCCCAAATTGCTGGGGAAGCGGGGCGGAAACCAGACATACCTCTTATAGAGGTAATACTTGAGGCAGGTGCCTGCACAGAGACTGGTGCAGCAGCAGGGACGGCCTACAACTCACGTTGTACCGGAGCAGCCACAGTCGGAGTTTCCAGGTGAGCCGTGCGACTCAGGAGCATTGGTAACGCTATGGCAAACTGATCCATGCAGTGATCTTGCTCATCCAATCTGGAAAAAATATTACCAAAAAGTGGATTGACTGAATCTTCTGAATTCATAGCCTTCGCCTACTTAAATTAGAGGGATTCCAAAAAAGGGAGAGGGTGGGACTATGTTATATGGCTCAATTATTGTCAGAAACCATGAAATCAGACTGAGACAGAAGTACAGTTAAATCACACTTGTTTAATAATAAAAGTAAAAAGAACAAACGTAGTCAAAACATAGCCAAAGTTCAGTAACTGGAACGGATAGTCAGCCAAGCAGAAGTCATGGATCTAAGTAGTGGAACAGCAAGCAGGATCTGGAGCCAGAAGGGATGTCAGCAAAGCCAGTCTTTAAACAGGAACGCAGGAGATTTCTTGTGATGTGACCAAGGCGAAGGCAGAGCTTCTCTGGACTGGACGGCTTAAGTAGGCAGGACTGACGAGAAGGGTCATCAACATCTGGGTAACTGTGGAGAGAGATGGGAGCTGGCAATTAGCCAACAGCTGAGCGGCCAGCTCAGAGAAGGAATATTCGAGTATAAGTCGAGATTTTCAGCCCTTTTTTGGGTTAAAAGTGCCCCCCTCGACTTAGACTCGAGTCACCACCGTCTGCCTACATGATCAGCGTGTCATGCAGGCAGACAGCGGCCAGCGTGTGCTATTACCATTCGGCGGCCATTCACTGTTCAAAAGCCGCGCCTCCTCCTCGTCTGTGATAGGTAAAAAACTCCATTTCCCAGCAGTCAGCGGTCAGCCTATCACAGACATTCTCTCATCCTCATCCGTGGTATGAGGATGAGAGAATGTCCATGATAGGCTGACCGCTGACTGCTGGGAAATGGAGTGTTCTGCCTATCATGGACGAGGAGGAGGCGCGGCTTTTGAACAGTAGAATGGCCGAATTGTATTATGACACGCTGATCAGTGCAGAGCGGCACACGGAGGCATGCACAGGACACAGGTAGGATGCACACATACACAGGACACATGCACACATACACATGCACACATACACATGCACAGGGACACATGCACAGGACACATACACGGGGACACATGCACAGGACACATACACGGGGACAAATGCACAGGACACAGGTAGGTGACACATGCACAGGACACATGCACACATACACAGGACACATGCACAGGACACATGCACACATACACAGGGACACAGGGAGGTATACAGCTGCAGATGGGCATTGTTGACCCTCTTTTTCCTCTTTTTTTTACAGTAGCTGCTGCATTTCTCACCTCATCTTATACTCGGGTCAATAAGTTTTTCCCATTTTTTTGTGGTAAATTAGGGCCTCGACTTATACTCAAATCGACCTATACTCGAGTATATACGGTATATCATGGCTCAATCCTCATATCCTTTTCGGACTTACAAACAGAGTATGCCCTTCCCCACTGTAAATTTTTTAGATTCTTACAGTTGAGGCATGTCCTCCAATCACAATTGTGGTATTGTTGACTGATCATCCCTTGATTCAGGATGGTCTCTTAGTGAGAGACAAGAAAGGTACAATATAAAGAAGATATGGCATTCTTCTTAATACTTTCCACTCCAGGATCCTACTATACTGCCCTGTAGGCAGGGTTGGGAGAAAGACATAAGCACTATTGATAGTGAGTCATAAGAACTCTCTTTGTCCTCTGCCCCAATAGTTTCAATGTCAGCCTCTCAAACACTCTCTTATTTATATTTACTTCATAGAGTTTATAGAACATCAGTCCAACTACATCAATGGGGGAAATGGAGTACCCCTTTATGCCCGAAATGTGAGCGAAGATGTGCTCTGGAGATGCCCTAAACATTTTCGCTACTGGACTGAGGTCTTGGATACGATCTTACAAGTGTTTATGTTTAAAATTCTGAGGGATCCCATTGTGTGTCTGTTGGGTGCCTTGGGGGAGGAATCCTTAACCCCACAAGCCCATATTGCAGTTTTGCATTTGAACTGATTGCGTTTGAACTCGTAAACTGATTGCTCAATATTGGATAGTTTCCTGAGTGCCTACCAGACAGCAATGGATGGAACAAGGGAATAATTTGCTTATACGTGAAAAGTTGACATATCAACATAGAAATGTTTTTAGCAAATTATATTCAATGTGGCAACCATGGCTAGATGACCCTGGACTTGCACCTCATCAGCTGGTTAGAGACAGACTTCTTCAGGGATAGGACCCTATTGGGGATTACTTGAAAAATATTTTCATCAAATCCTGTCCAGGTATTTGAGCTCCATAGTCTGTTTGGCCTCGCAGGCCTTATTTACTCTTTCCTACCCTCAGGGCTCTGAGGGATTGGTTCTGTTGAGTTTTTCATTTTTGTTATTTCATGCTGTGTCATTATAGGTATGTTGGTCTTCTATATGTTGTTTTGCATATACAAATGCGTATTATCCATATATACAGGCTGTTACCCCCCCCTCCTTTTGGGTTTTTTTCCTTTTTTTTTTTGAAGACTTTTTATTTCCCTTTTTTGTTGTGTGCTAATGTAATATGCCTTATGGGCCTTATCTGCTGATGTATACTTGATGATATGTATGTACTGATTTGTGCAACAAAAGTACCCTTTCTGATTTAAAAAAAAAAGTGGGGAAATTTATTTGCTATAAGGAACTCTGTATCCTTTACACTTCATGATTCTGTTCTTGATCCTCATGGGAGATTTGTTATTCTCATTTGTGACTTGAACAATACTTCCTACACCATTGCAAATATCTATGCTCCGAACAAAGGGCAGATTTCATTTTTACATCAGGTCATGAAGAAAGTTCAAAAGATACCTAAAGTTTTATTACTCCTTTGTGGAGACTTTGATGCTGTTGTCAATAGGGAAGTAGACTCCATAGCCGGTTCCAGTTCTACAATCATTTTTACATAAAGAAGATCTGTATGATGCATGGTGTTGTCTTGATTCAACTGAAAAGGACTATACCTACAATTCCACGCCACATAAGACTAATACGCGCATAGTGTCAGGGCTGGGCTCAGCCCTTCCTTCTCTGAGCTAGCTGTTCAGCTGTCAGCCAATTGCCAGCTCCCATCTCTCTCCATAGTTACCCAGCTGTTGTTGATTCTGCTTGTCAGTCCTGCCTACTTAAAGCTGTCCAGCTCACTTGATCTCTGCCTTCGCCTTGGTCACATCACAAGAAACCATCTCCTGCGTTCCTGTTTAAAGACTGGCTTTGCTGTCATCCCTTCTGGCTCCTTATCTTGCTTGCTGTTCCTCTACTTGGATCCCTGACTTCTGGCCTGGCTGTTTACCCGATCTGGATACTGTACCCTGGCTTGGCTGACTACCCGATCTGGTTACTGGACTCTGGCAAGGTTTTGACTACGCTTACTCTATTTACCTTTTTATTTTTATTAATAAACAAGTGTGATTTTACTGTACTTCTGTCTTGGTCTGGTTCATGGTTTCTGACACATAGACCTTTTTTTTTTTTGATCTTCCATTACTCTCTAAGGTCTCCTTAGCAAAGTTCCATTCCATCTCATGGTCAGACCACATGCCAATTTCCATCTCTATTTCTGAGACACACATGGTCAACTCAGCCTACATGTGACAAAACAATGTATCCCTCTTTTCTAAACTTGGGAAGATCTTAGATATAGCATTAATGTGATTATAAAGTCACGTGTTTAAAAAAATAAAATAACAAACATGTTATACAGTACTTATCTGCAATATAAAATGGTTTTGCACAGGGCAGCCTGGATGCTCCTCTTCTTGGGTCCCTCTTCACTGCTCCTGGCCCCTCCTTCCTGTCGAGTGCCCCCACAGACCACCAGCTTGATATGGGGGCACCTGAGCCAAGCTGCAGCTCCATGTGTCCATTCAGACACAGAGCTGTCATTGGGCTCCGCCCTCTCTCTCTCCTGATTGGCTAACTGATTGTTATTTGAGCCAATGGCGCCGCTGCTGTGTCTTAGTCAATCGGGAGGGAGAATCCCAGATGGCTGAGGGACTCGTGGACAATCCTGGATAGAGATGGGGCTCAGGTAAATATTAGGGGGGCTGAGGGCAGCTGCTATGAAAATGAAATGAAAAGTACAGCACATTTTCGTCCACTGACAAAAACTATGATGAAATTCGAATCCGTTTTCTGAGGCCCCACCTCCCTTGATACTAGTTGGGCATATCTTTATAGCTAACTTGTGAGTATCAGACTCTTTTCTCCCTAACAGTACTCTCTCCCTTTTAGGGTAGTATTTAATAACTAACAGATATTCTCTGTGTATTTATTTTTGTGTATTTATTTTTATTTGTTCACCCTTGCACCTAACGCCTGATGAGTGGTCAAGAGCCATGAAACGCGTAGAGTTTTTTTGGGGGTGCCTTGTCAAGTTTGGTTTATCATCTACTTTTCATGCATTGGTTCCTGGTTGCATATATGTACAAATATTTCTATTAACCATTTTGTCATTTATATGTATGTGTATTCTTTGTTTATATGTCAGCTCTTTTGCATATGGTTGTGTTTTATCATGCACTTAAACATATTTTGTATCTCCAGATATGGATTGTCCACATGTATTTGGTCAATAAAATTATAATATTTTATACCTATGCATTACCTGTTTGCAATGACATCCCTCATTTAAAATCCCACCACACCTTTCTTCTGTTTTTATATCAAATCCGTTTTCATTAACAAATGAAAATGGGATGAAAATGTGAGGCAGGGACATTTACCCTTGCAAACTAAATTCCTGTTTTCACGGAGCTCAGCCTGCTTCCGCAATCCGCTTCCAGCAAGCAAGCACGTTCCAGAGCGCCAGAGACCATAGAGAGCAGCACTGTGCATTACAGGCCAGACAGGCCTCCCATGTCCCAACGAGACTGAGTCTGTCCCACTCCCGAGTCCCAACTCACGAGATGACTGCCAGGCGCCCAGAGCAGAGAGCAGAGCAGACTGTGAGTGTGTAGTACATTACATTACAGCAATGTAGAAACTCTTTGAGGTTACTGTTAATTTCAGACTATGAAAAATTGTTGAGAAGATTTAAAACTATGCGTTATTCTCAAGGCACTAATGCGGGTAACTTTCTTGCACACTATCCAAAACAAAGACAAATTAGAAGCAAACTGTCTTCCATACTAGCCCTGAAAACTACAGTAAAGTCTACAGTGTTTTACCCAAAACATATTGTGAATGTTTTTCAGAAATATTATAAGAAATCACAATCTTAACCAGGACCCTCATACTCCCCAACCTACTGAACCATTAATAATCAACTTTCTAAACTCGGTTTCCTTTCCGTCCCTATTTGAAGAAGTTATAAATGATCTAAATTCCCCTTTCACAGATACTGAGATCCAAGCTGTTACAAAATATATGCCTAACAATCTATCTCCAGGTGCTGACGGCTTCACAGCGGAATACTACAAAACTTATAATGACGTCCTTGTACCACACTTGACACAACTCTTTAACCAAGCTACATCCTTCGCATTCTTTCTCCAAGAAATGTTGCAGGCTACTATTGTAATATTACCCAAACCAGGGAAGAAGCCGGGCTGTCCCCAAAATTTTTGTCCAATTTCCCTTCTAAACCAACTTAAAATTTATTCTAAACCGCATGCAAATTGACTTGCCAGAACCACATCCTGCCTCATTAAAACGGACCAACTGGGTTTTGTGAAAGGTAGGCAAGCATCTCATGGTACCTGTTACATGTTTAATCTTCTCAGGGTTGCCAAATTGCATAAACTACCTGCAATGTTCCTTACCTTACCCTAACACTGAGAAAGCTTTTGATAGAGTCCATTGGGGATATCTGCAGGTTACATTACTTGAAATTGGTTATCAGGGATTTGCCTTGTCAACTATCTCTGCATTGTATACAATCCCTACTGCTAATGTCTTTACGGCCAGTGTACTTTCAAACATTTTACACATTACCAATGGAACCAGACAGGGCTGCCCCTTATGCCCTCTTATCTTCACATTTTTTATGGAACCTTTATCTGAAACAATAAGATCAAACCTGGAAATTGCAGATCAACAGCATAAAATAGTCCTTTTCGCTGATGTGGTTTTGACTCTTATCAATCCAGCGCCTTCCCTGACAGCAGTTC
The DNA here is from genome assembly GCF_042186555.1 of Aquarana catesbeiana. NCBI lineage: Eukaryota > Metazoa > Chordata > Amphibia > Anura > Ranidae > Aquarana > Aquarana catesbeiana. The sequence goes on along the minus strand of NC_133332.1, from coordinate 226,308,569 downwards.
AGAATGTTATAACCAAATTTAGTCATGCTTCCTACTTTCTGCTCCTTACTATAAATTGAACGTATCCAAATCTCCTATCTTACTGGTGGGAATATCTAAATCATCATTAAAGCTACTGAAATCCTATTTTTCCTATACATGGGTACAGAACAAATGATCTTACTTGAGCATAACATTGTCTATGTTACACGCCTACAAAGCCAACTTCCCTTCTCTTATTCATACAATCAAACAAGACCTCTCCCATATTGCGAAATATGCTCTCAGCAGGCTGGGTCACATTGTAGCTTTTAAAATGCTGATATTTCCAAAAATCCTATATTTTTTTAGGACCAGCCCCATTATACTACCCAATAACTTTTTCCAAATGATAAACTCACTAATAAAACACTTTATATGGCAAAGGAAAATGGCTAAAATACCATTCTCTACATTGATTAAGCATAAACGGAATGGAGGTATCAACTTCCCAATATTAGAAAATTACTACAGGGCTGTACTGTTGGAGCATCTACACACATGGTTTGATAATCCCTCTGAATGCCTTTGGGTTTCTGTAGAAAAAGCCATAGTCAGCAATAGAGAGCTTCCTTCCTTACTGTTAGCCTCATTATCTCTGCTATCCTCACAATTCAAAGCTCTATCCAGGCCTGGAAGTTATCCTCTCAGGGCCACAGTGTCAGGGTTGAGCTCTCAGCCCTTCCTTCTCTGTGTTCAGGTTGCTCAGCTGTCGGTTAATTGCCAATACTCATCATTCCATAGTGGCTCATCTGTTGATCATCTCCTGCTTGTCAGCCAAGCTCACAGCCATCCCCTTCTGGCTATTTAAACTGCCTAGTTCATTTCATCAATTGCCTTGGCCTTGGTCAACATATCGAGAGACTCTCTGTTGTGTTCCTGTTAAAGACTTGCCTGGCTGATGTCCCTTCTGGTTCCTGATCCTGTCTGAAATGAGGGGAAGCTCTGCTGATTTTATCATCCAATCATGTGCAAGCTAAAATGCTGTTTTTTATTTTCCTTGCATGTTCCCCTCAGATCTACAGCAACTGCACTTCCAAGTGGATTTGCATTTAGTAAATAACCCCCCAGTGTGTTTTTTTCAAAATTGTCGCTCTTCCTTTGTTTATAGCGGAAAAAATAAATTTGTGGGAAAAAAGGACAACAATTTTGTTTGGGTACAGTGTCGCACGAACCCGCAATTGTCAGTTAAAGCGACGCAGTGCCGTATTGCAAAAAATGGCCTGGTCAATGAGCAGCCAAATCTTCCGGGGCTGAAGTGGTTAAACAAAAATAATACTTGGTGTGGGGTATGTACATTTGTGGTATGTCAGAGAGTTAATGTGGCTAACATCTCAATACCCGTGGCGCAGACCGCTAGGGTGCGTAGACACGCCGGCATGCCTTGTAACGGGACTGGAACTACTTTGGCAAAACAAAGACTACAAGTCTCAGCTTATTCCCATGGTCTTGGGCTAGGATGGCTGCCATGGTTGTACAGTTGTCCCTTGTGCAAAAATAACAATACACATGGAGTCCCAACCCCAGGGCACGAATAATTGCAGGTTGTTAACCCTATACAAGCATGTATTTTCTTATCATCCCAAGTCACCAGGTCCGGGGCTTTTGTCTAAGTCCTTTGTCTGAGTATGTTGTCAAAAAATGGGAACAGTCAAGTATCTATTGGCGGCAGTAACCAATTGTACCTGAAGAGAACAGCATGTCTTTTGTTTAGTGGGCATGCCACTCCCACGACAGCTGTAATCCTTGCAGAGCTTACTTTGCGTTCCCTGGGGATGAGTGGGAACCCCAAATACTCAACTGATGGGAGACAGAGCTGGACCTTGGGCTGGGAGACCTTATGACCCTCTTTATACAGACAATTAAACAAAACCTACAGTGTTTAACTGAGAAGCCATCAGGGAGGACTGCACAACAGCAAGTTGTTGACATACTGAAGGAGGACAGAACCATTTTCAGCTGCCCACCAATCATAGAGTCTCACGGAGCTTGAGTGAACTAAAGGGGAGTCAACATAGCCTTAAGGCAAACGGCCCAGATACACTGGGTCTTTTCAAAACAGATAAAAAATATAAGCAGTTGTGCCTCCTCGCCAACAAGGATGTTAGGTACCTGGTAGTAGAGCCTGACTTGTAGGAGGAGACCTCTCTTACAACGCTGGTTCAGGAGCCACTGGAATGGAGACAGTGGTCTCGTGAGCACAGTGGGTAGGAGTGCCTGTTGAAGTAGAAGCTGCTGGCGCTGATAGCAGAGTAGAGTTGCTTCCAGGGATGGCTGGGCTGCAGGTGATGGTGGGCAGCGGTGGGCAGCAGACTGAAGAGCTGATGAGTACAGGAGCAGTGGTCACTGGAGCTGTAAGTGCAGCAGCACACGAGCAAACAACAGGCACAAGCAGGGTCAGACAGTCCGGGTCGGCAGGTAATCAGGCAGGTGAACACAGCAGGCAAAATCAGAGTCGGTTAAACAGGCAGAGGTCGGCAACGGATCACAGGCAGAAGTGTAGCAAAGTCAAGCAAGCCGGGTGGGATTGGAGAGAGCAGGGTAGTCAGACAAAGCCGGGTCGGTATAGCAGATTAACAATCAGATGCAGGTAACAGATCACCGAAGCTGAAGACGAAACAGCACCGCGCCAGTGCAGCTGAGAGTCCTTTATGAGTCCAGTGGCGTCAAACAGCGCTAACGCGTACGCATGTGCACCCGCCACGCGCGCGCACACGCACCCGTCGCACACATGCGCGCCTGAGGGACATGCTGATGCACACCAGTGGACGAACGTTGTTGCTCAGCTCGAGCAGGGGCGCACAGGCGCATGCACACGCACGCATATACCCCTATCTGGTGCTGACAGGTCCCTGACATTGCCCCCTCCCAAAGGGCAGCCTCCGGATGCCTAAATACTCTCTTTTTTCAGGATGGGCAGAAAAAGAGGGTAAATTAATCGCCTGGCATGAATGTTGCTGTCAGGTTCCCAAGAATTGTTCTCTGCACCATACCCCTTCCACTTAATTAAAAACTGAATTCGCCCTTGTCTCCTTCTGCAGTCAAGGATAGCCTCCACCTCATACTCCTCACTTACATCCACCAAGATAGGTTCAGGAGGTCTGGTTCCTCTATCAGGGAAAGGGTCAGGTACGGAAGGTTTTAGCAGTGACACATGGAACACTGGATAGATTCTAAGAGAATCAGGCAGGGCTAGTTCGTAAGAAACGTCATTGATTTTTCTCTTTACTGGAAAAGGTCCCATAAACTTAGGAGCAAGCTCCTTAGACGGATAAGCCAACTTAATATTATTGGTGGAAAGCCATACCTGATCGCCAAGCTGCAGGTTCAGTTCCCCTCTTCTTCTCCGGTCGAAGGCTCTTTTGCTGTCTGCCTGGGCTTTGGACACCGCCTCCTGCAACACCCGGTTGTTGTGGCTGAGGAACTCCACTGTATCCTGCACTGCCGGAACTGGAGACTCTGGAAGAAAGTCAGGTAGAAAGGTTAAATGAAAGCCGTAATTGGCAAAAAGGGGGGACTGTCCAGTGGCTGAATGGCTGGCATTATTATAGGTAAATTCCGCTAAGGGCAGCAAGGACACTCAGTCATCCTGTACAAAGGATGTAAAACACCTAATATATTGTTCGAGAGTCTGGTTGGTCCTCTCTGTCTGCCCATTGGTTTGAGGGTGATAGGCCGAGGACAGGGCCAACTCAATCTTTAGGATCTCACACAGGGCCCTCCAAAAACATGAGGTGAACTGTACCCCTCTGTCTGACACTATGTTTGCAGGGATCCCATGTAGTCTGACAAGCTCTCCGATAAATATGCGGGCAGTTTCCATAGCAGATGGAGTTCCTTTTAAGGGTAGGAAATGGGCCATTTTAGATAGGCGGTCTACAACCACAAAAATAGCTGAACACCCCTCAGAACATAGAAGCTCCACTATAAAATCCATGGTAATCATTTTCCAGGGTCTATCGGGTACAGGCAGAGGTTTTAACAGTCCCCAAGCTCGGTTTCTTGTCATCTTATTCTGGATACAAACTGGGCAAGAACTGACATATTTTTCACAAAAGTCTTTTTCAGGACCCCAAAGTGACCTGCCAGCGGGTGGTCATGAAGTAGGGTTAAGACTTTGACTCGAATGTCCTTAGGAACGAAAATTTGGCTCCCCTTCCAAAATAAGCCATCCCTGAACGTTAAAGTGACCTCTGGAGGTCTTGACGAGTCCGAGGATGCTCCCTTGATCTGAGAAAGAAGATCTGTTTGCAGGAGTAGGAAGTTGCTTGTGGGCAGGATGGTATCAGGAACAGATAAGTCTTTCGAGTTGTCATACAAGGGTGATAACGCGTCCCGTTTAATATTCTTTGACCCTGGCCGGTAGGTTATGTGAAAACAGAAGCGTGAGAAGAACAGGGCCCAGCGGGCTTGTCGAGGCTTCAGCCGTTTAGCAGATCTTAGATACTCTAAGTTTTTGTGGTCGGTATATATTAATACCGGATGAACAGCGCCCTCTAACAGGTATCTCCTTTCCTCCAAGGCGGCTTTAATAGCGAGTAGCTCCCGGTCACCAACGTCATAGTTCTTTTCTGCGGGAGAGAGTTTCCGATAGAAGAACCCCACAGGGTGCATTAGGTCCTTATTACCTTGACGTTGTGAGATGACTGCTCCCATGGCTACCTCGGAAGCGTCTACTTCCAAAATAAAAGGTAACGATGGATCAGGATGGCTGAGGTTCGGAGCAGATGTAAAAAGTCTTTCGAGCTTCTCGAAGGCGTTTTGAGCCATCTGATTCCAGCAGAAACAGGAGTTCTGTTTGGTCAATTGCGTGATGGGTGCAATTATGGTGGAGAATCCCTTGATAAACTTTCTATAAACGTTTGCAAAGCCAATAAAACATTGTATACCCGTCTAAGGGTACTGGCCAGTCCAGAACGGCAGACACTTTTTGGGGGGCCATTTCGATGCCAGTTGGAGAGATTATTAACCCCAAAAATTGGATGCTCTGTTGCTCGAACTCGCATTTCTCTGCCTTTGCATACAGTCCGTGCAAGCGAAGATGACCCAAGACCCTGCAGACGTGCTCTCGATGCTGATCGAGTGATCCAGAGAATATTAAGATGTCGTCCAGGTAGACAATCACAAAAACGTCTAAAAAGTCTCTAAATACATCTTTGATGAGATGTTGGAAGGTAGCAGGTAGCAGGTGCGTTGCAGAGCCCGAAGGGCATGATCAAGTGTTCATAATGCCCAAATCGGGTCCGGAAAGCCATCTTCCATTCGAATGTGGATCAGATTGTAGGCCCCTCTCAGGTCAAGTTTGGTGAATATGACAGCAGATCTTAATTTCTGGAAAAGTTCAGGTATCAAGGGTAAGAGATAACAGTTTTTGACCGTAATCTTATTCAGTTCCCGGTAGTCTACACACAGGTGGAGAGTCTTATCTTTTTTGGTAACAAAAAATATTCCGGCACCAGCTGGGGAGGTTGAAGGGCGGATGAACCAGGGGCGGACTGACAACTCATGGGGCCTCTGGGCAACAGGGGATCATGGGGCCCCCTTTGTCCCCACCCACCCACACACAAGCCACATCATCACAAAGCTCCACGTATATATTGCACTGCTACATTACATGCATTGCTCACAGAATTTCTCTACTGTATGTTCAAAATAAATGTTTAAAGAGTTAAGAAAATAAAGAAAAATAAACTCACATTAACCACGTACATTTACTGCAGGGCTGCGTCTCCTGTGAGCAGAATCACGTACAGGTACTTGATTCTGCACTTGCAGGTCTGCGTGCTGTTTGACCCACTGCCGCTGTGATTGGACACACCGAGAGCTAATTAGCATGTCCAGAGAACCCCATGTCCGCCGGGCCCCGATGATCGCTTCAAACAGAGGCAGACCGGTGGTCTGCCGATGTAAACAAGTCCCCAGAGAGCCTCCCCCACTTACATCAGGGTCCCCAGAGAGCCCCCCCTTACATCAGGGTCCCCAGAGAGCCTCCTCTTACATCAGGGTTCCCAGAGAGCCCCCTCCTTACATCAGGGTCCCCAGAGAGCCTTCCCTTACATCAGGGTCCCCAGAGAACCTCCTCTTACATCAGGATCCCCAGAGAGCCCCCTCCTTACATCAGGGTCCCCAGAGAGCCTCCGACCCCCCCTTACATCAGGGTCCCCAGAGAGCCCCCCTTGAATCAGGCTCCCCAGAGAGCCCCTGGCCCCCCCTTACTTCAGGGTCCCCAGAGAGCCCCCCCTTACATCAGGGTCCCCAGAGAGCCCCCCTTACATCAAGGTCTCCAGAGAGCCCCCCATACATCAGGGTCCCCAGAGAGCCCCCCATACATCAGGGTCCCCAGAGAGCCCTGCCTTACATCAAGGTCTCCAGAGAGCCCCCCATACATCAGGGTCCACTCCCCAGAGAGCCCCCCATACATCAGGGTCCCCAGAGAGCCCCCCATAATCAGGGTCCCCAGAGAGCCCCCCATACGACAGGGTCCTCAGAGAGCCCCCCCTTACATCAGGGTCCCCAGAGAACCTCTTCTTACATCAGAGTCCCTAGAGAACCCCCTCCTTACATCAGGGTCCCCAGAGAGCCCCCACCCCCCTTACATCAGGGTCCCCAGAGAGCCCCCCCTTACATCAGGGTGCCCAGAGAGCCCCCCTTACATCAGGGTCCCCAGAGAGCCCCTGACCCCCCCTTACATCAGTGTCCCCAGAGAGCCCCCCTTACATCAGGGTCCCCAGAGAGCCCCGCCTTACATCAAGGTCTCTAGAGAGCCCCCCATACATCAGGGTCCACTCCCTAGGGAGCCCCCCCTTACATCAGGGTCCCCAGAGAACCTCCTCTTACATCAGGGTCCCCAGAGAGCCCCCGACCCCCTTACATCAGGGTCCCCACAGAGCCCCCCTTACATCAGGGTGCCCAGAGAGCCCCCCTTACATCAGGGTCCCCAGAGAGCCCCTGACCCCCCCTTACATCAGGGTCCCCAGAGAGCCCCCTTACATCCGGGTCCCCAGAGAGCCCCCCCTTACATTAAGGTCTCCAGAGAGCCCCCCTATACATCAGGGTCCCCAGAGAGCCCCGCCTTACATCAAGGTCTCCAGAGAGCCCCCCATACATCAGGGTCCACTCCCCAGGGAGCCCCCCATACATCAGGGTCCCCAGAGAGCCCCCCATACATCAGGGTCCCCAGAGAGCCCCCCATTACATCAGGGTCCCCAGAGGGCCCCTCATACATCAGGGTCCCCAGAGAGCCCCCCCATACCCCATATATCAGGGTCCCCAGAGAGCCCCTCCATACATCAGGGTCCCCAGAGAGCCCCCCCCCCATACATCAGGGTCTCCAGAGAGCCCCCCATACATCAGGGTCCCCAGAGAGCCCCCCCATACATCAGGGTCCCCAGAGAGCCTCCCCCCACACATCAGGGTCCCCAGAGAGCCCCCCATACATCAGGGTCCCCAGAGAGCCTCCCCCCATACATCAGGGTCCCCAGAGAGCCTCCCCCCATACATCAGGGTCCCCAGAGAGCCTCCCCCCATACATCAGGGTTCCCAGACTTAAACCCACCCCAGAGGTTCCCCTGTACCTGGTTGTGCACCTCCAACCCCCAGCACAGGGGGAGGTGGGAGGTGGCGATCGGCAGCTCTATGGTACCTGTGGACCGCGGGATCTCACTGGGGCTTGTAGTTCTCTTCCTGATTCTGTACAGTGGAGAGGGGAGGGGCCTCTGACCCGGGCAGCAGTCAGTAACAGTGTACAAGCAGAGCAAGTCACTTGTACACTGAAGAGTGAAACTTGTAGCTGCCCGGGTCAGAGGCCCCTCCCCTCTCCACTCTATACACTCTGAAGGAGAAATACAAGCCCCAGGGAGATGCCGCGAGCACCATAGAGCTGCCGATCGCCGCCTCCCACTCCCCTAACTGCATTCAAACTGAAAGCCAGAGGTGCAGGGGGAGATGCTGTGTCTTGGGCCCCCCCACAGCGGCAGAACGGCTCCGCCACAGTACTGCCAGCAGCATACCCCTAGATCCGACGAGCATCTTGTAGGAGCTTCTCATGGGCCCCCTGCAGGCCGCGGGCCCTCGGTCGGCGTCCGAATGCCCGAATGGTCAGTCCGTCCCTGGGATGAACCCCTTGGCCAAGTTTTCATCAATATAAGTCTTTAGTGCCTCTTGCTCTTTCTCTTATAGGGGGAACATACGCCCAAAAGGGATCTCGGCCCCAGGAAACAGTTCAATCGGGCAATCATAGGGGCGATGAGGCGGCAGGGAATCTGCCCCCTTCTTGCTGAAGACAACGATGAACTCATGATAATGCTTGGGTATGGACTGGAGTAAATTCTGGTCGGTGTCTAAACATAACAGAGTAGCTGAAGAATTGCAGTGCTTTCGGCAATAAGGAGACAAAAACTTTACTTCTCCTGTAACCCAGTTAATGTGAGGATTGTGGGCCTGGAGCCAGGGTATGTCCAGGATAACTGGAAACAGTGGAGAAGAGATGGCATCAAGGGTCAGAAGCTCCTTATGCTGGGAGGAAATGGTAACAGGCAAAGGAATAGTCTCTTGGGTTACTTGTTCTGATCTGATGCGGGAGCCATCGGCCAAAAAGACAGAAAGTCCATGAGTCTTTTTTCGTAAGGGAATATCTTGTTGGCTGGCAAAGGTAGAGTCGATAAAGCAACTGCATGCTCTGGAGTCAATGATAGCATAGACTGGAATTATCTTTCCCCAGAGCTGTAATGAGAGAGGAAGAGCAAGGTGGGTTGAATTGGCAGACAAGGCAGAGAGACTGGTAGAAACAGGAGATGGACACTTACTCATCTTGATCGGACAGTTATGGACGTAGTGTCCTGTTCCACCGCAGTAGAGGCACAGGTTTAGCTGACGACGACGTGCTCATTCTTCTGGAGGCAAAGCAGGGCACATCAGCCCTAGCTGCATGGGCTCGGAAGCATCAGGTACCGAGCTGACTGGGTTCAAACTGGGTGGAGATAGATAGCGAGAGGCGGGAATGGGAGCCTTTGCGGTCATCCACACCAGGCGGGTTTGCTGAGTAGAACGTTCAGATCGGCGTTCCCGAAGGTGACAATCGATCTGAGTCGCCAAGGAAATTAAGGCTTCGAGGGAATCTGGTATACCAACCCAAGCAAGTCCATCCTTCAGCCCTTCAGACAAGCCTATGCCGAACTGATGACGTAGGGCCGCATCATTCCATTGAGTGTCTGCACTCCAGCGCCTGAAGTCAGTGACATAGTCCTCGGTCGGTCTGCGGCCTTGCTGGAGCGCAAACAGGGCGGACTCGGCTGTGGCAGTCGGCTGGGGATCCTCATAAAGCTGGGCCATAGCTTCAAAAAAGGAATGTAAGCAATGGGTCAGGACCGAGTCTCCTTCAAGTAGTTGATGAGCCCAGGTCTGAGGTTCTCCTTGTAGGAGGGAGATCACAAATCCCACTTTGGTAGCTTCTAGAGAGAATGTCGGGGGTTGTAAAGCAAAATAGAGCTGACAGGCGTTAAGAAAGGCCCAAAATTTGGTTCGGTCTCCGGAGAACCTTTCTGGGATGGGGACCCTTGGCTCAAGTGGGAGCATCACAACGGAAGGAGAGGAAACAGTCTGTACTAATGCAGCGGCAGAAGAGGAAGCCATGGGACTGGGGCCAGTAAGATTCTGAACTTGTCCTTCAAGCCTGGTATAGTTATCCTGCAGGGATTTTATGGCTTGCGTGAGGGCCGCAAGATGCGTACAGATCCCCTGCATCGGGGAGGTCTCTCCTGCAGGCTCAGTCACGGCTGTTTCGTACTGTTAGTAGAGCCTGACTTGTAGGAGGAGACCTCTCTTACAACGCTGGTTCAGGAGCCACTGGAATGGAGACAGTGGTCTCATGAGCACAGTGGGTAGGAGTGACTGTTGAAGTAGAAGCTGCTGGCGCTGATAGCAGAGTAGAGATCCTTCCAGGGATGTCTGGACTGCAGGTGATGGTGGTCAGCGTTGGGCAGCAGACTAAAGTGCTAATGAGCACAGGAGCAGCAGTCACTGACACACGAGCAAGCAGCAGGCACAAGCAGGGTCAGACAGTGCGGGTAGGCAGGTAATCAGGCAGGTGAACACAGCAGGCAAAATCAGAGTGGGTTAAACAGGCAGAGGTCAGCAACGGATCACAGGCAGAAGTGTAGCAAAGTAAGGCAAGCCAGGTCGGATTGGAGAGAGCAGGGTAGTCAGACAAAGCCGGGTCGGTATAGCAGATTAACAATCAGATGCAGGTAACAGATCACAGAAGCTGAAGACGAAACAGCACCGCACCAGTGCAGCTGAGAGTCCTTTAATGCGTCCAGTGGTGCCAAACAGCGATAACGCACACGCATGTACACCTGCTGTGCGCGCACACACGCCCAAGGGACACGCTGATGCACACCAGTGAACGGACGTTGTTGCTCAGCTCGAGTAGGGGCGTGCAGGCGCATGCACGCATGCAAATACCCCTGTCTGGTGCTGACAGGTCCCTGACAAAGGATGGGAAAAAAACATTACTTAAATCAATGACAGAAAAACTCTGGCACTGTGGGGTATAGAGACAATCAGCAACAATATATCTGGGACAATTAGGGCTACCAGTATTACAAAATTATTAATTTCTCTCAAATCCTGTACAGATCTGTAAGTACCATTCTGCTTTTGAGCACAGGATTAATGGGAACGTTGTAAAAAAATATCACTCTTTTATTATCCCCTGTTGCAGGAAAGATTGCATCAAAAATCTGATACCTTCAATTTTTTCCTGTGACAAAAAATACTGTCTATGATAGATTGAAGCCGTACCTTTCCAATTGGAAAGGTCACAAAACAAATCCCCTTTTGAAAAGATAAGAGGGTGGAAGTAGGGGTGGAAGAGGGGGCTCCAACTGTGCCTACTCACTAACTTCCCCTGCCTCCCTGCTAGACGGGCGTTCCTGAGATCTGAGCCTGGTGTGAGAAGGGACCCGTGCCTTAGAAGTAAAGGCAGCAGTGCTCCCCCCCACCACAGCAGACACATCTCCAGCCACATGACCAGTTTTAACCTCTCTGTCCTTTACTCTTTTTACCTCTTCAGTTTGACATTTAACTATTTTAGTTAACGTTTCCATCTGACTCTGATTTTCCTGCTGTTCTTCTAGGAATGCTTCAGCCGGGTCGGAGGATTTTCCTCCACTGGCTTGGGCACCACCATCTATGGTCCTTTCTTCCTGGTCCTGGACCTGGTCTGGTGGTGGTGGGACCACCACCGGTGCCAGTGGCAGGACATCCTGTCGCTCTTGAGGGGCCAGGGCAGCAGGGAATGGATGTTCTGTAACAAAAACATCGGTGTCAGCTCTACCATACTAGGACAGATCTGACTATATCCTGCGCCGGAGTACAGATTTTATGAGAAAAGTGCAATACCATTCTCTCAAACTGTGGACTGGGCGGTGGCGGACTGGGCTGTTCACTTACTCTACCTTTTTTGGCTTTCTTTTTATCCTTCTTTGTATTATCCTCTGGTGGAGGCATTGTCTTCCACCAAGGAGCAACATTCAACCAATTTAAACCTCCTCCTCTCAGGTATCTCATGTCCCATCCAAGATCATGTCCAAAAGATGAAAAAGCATTCTCGTCACTGAGACATAAATCCTTTATCATATTCATATGAACCTCACTATTGGACCCTTCCAGGGGAAATGGATTATGACTCTCCATAGCCCTCATCCAGTCTGCCATGTGAGTCCGTGTTCTTTCAGAACCGCTGCTCTCTGGGATCAGCTGTCAATTCTGTTACAGAGACTTCGAACAATCCGGTCAACCACAAGAGTGCAGTGTCAGAGCTCACATCCACATATAAATATCATACATATATACAAATCTTAAGATGACTTTTGGCATGTAGCATATAACACAAGCAAATATGTACAGTTACAGTGGGAACTATCCAGCCATCTGCCGAATGCGGCACCTGGTGCAGACACCTGCAAAGTTTAGCCTGACTTGACCCAGTAACAAGTCTTAATGCAGAGCGCAACTGAATTTGTTTACCTGACCTGACCCGTTAACAGGTTAGTGACATGACCGTTAACAAGTCTTCCAAACGAATCCTACCCGTTTTAGCCAACCTACTTATTCCCTTTTATTGCAAACTGACCAGAGCTAAGGTGATAGAATGCGGCAAAAAATCATGTACAATTCACTCACCTTAGATGACCTTGCATCCCATCACTGCCACCAAGCCTGTAGGGGACTTGAACCGGACACCTTTATAATTTCCACACGTGATCTCGGTAACAAAGATTCCATTCTGGGCAAATACCCATTTTATAAAAAATATCAAAGTAGGATGGGTTACAAATACATTCAAAACTTGATTACAAAGGAACAGAAAAAAATTTCCAATAATAAGTGTCTATCTCCAATTCTCCATATAATGTGCAATTTCATCATATTTTCTGTAAGAGAGGCACATATCCAAATGTCATACGATGTATACACAAATGTTCCCAAACAATATGGCCATTACAGCCTTTCTAATCTTATAGTCTAAACATATCTCGCAAGAAAACACATTCTAAGTTAAATTCTGATATTAGAAATATAATAGGAATAACATGGAATTTTACAGAATACAGATAGCAGAATTATCATTAACACTTCACTCGCTACCACGTCCTTGCCCAGTGCAGGTTGAGAACCATGAAGAATATGAGACCATTGACTCCCGTAGGTTCCGTGGGCGCATACAGTACCTGGTTCATTGGAAAGGGTACAGTCCGGAGGAACGCTCTTGGGTCTCACCCTCGAACGTACATGCTCCTGTCCTCCTTTGTGCTTTCCATAGATGTTTTCCCCTCAAGCCTGGTTGTCCTCCGAGGGGGAGTGGTCGTTGAAGAGGGGATACTGTCAGAGTCAGGCTCTCAGCCCTTCCTTCTCTGTGTTCAGATTGCTCAGCTAGTACTGGTTACTTGCCAGTACTCATCGTTCCACAGTGGTTCACCTGTTGATCATCGCCTGCTCGTCAGTCAAGCCCACAGCCAGACCCTTCTGGCTATTTAAACTGCCTGGTTCATTTCATCAATTGCTTTCGCTTTTGTCAACATATTTAGAGACTCTCTGCTCTGTTCCTGTTGAAGACTTGCCTGGCTGATGTCCCTTCTGGTTCCTGATCTTGTCTGCTGACTACGCTGATCTCTGGCTTCCTGATTTCCTGGCTTGTTCTGACTACCAGATTTGGCTACCGAACCATGGCTATGTTTTGACCACATTTACCAGTTGTACCATTTTATTAAAAGGTGCTCAGTCTGAAGCTGTGGAGCTTGGTGTAAGTGGAGCTGGAATAAGTGGGAGTTGAAAACCAGAGTTAGAGTATACAAGTCTTGCTGTCTGTTTGCTGTTTGCTGTCTGTTTGCTGTTTGCTGTCTGTTTGCTGTCTGTTTGCTGTTTGCTGTCTGTTTGCTGTCTGTTTGCTGGGTTGCATTTTTGGGGCTTTTCCTTTTAGTTTTTAATTTGCCTTTTGCTGTCACTTTTTAAATAGCTTTTTTTTTTTTTTTTTTTTTTTCCTGGTTTTATCAGTCTATCAATTAAGGGGTGTGGTTAATTGCTCACAGGTGCCTATTTAACTGGTTGTAGGACTCAGTCTGTGCGTGCTCAGTCTGAAGCTGTGGAGCTTGGTGTAAGTGGAGCTGGAATAAGTGGGAGTTGAAAACCAGAGTTAGAGTATACAAGTCTTGCTGTCTGTTTGCTGTTTGCTGTCTGTTTGCTGTTTGCTGTCTATTTGCTGTCTGTTTGCTGTTTGCTGTCTGTTTGCTGTCTGTTTGCTGTCTGTTTGCTGGGTTGCATTTTTGGGGCTTTTCCTTTTAGTTTTTAATTTGCCTTTTGCTGTCACTTTTTAAATAGCTTTTTTTTTTTTTTTTCCTGGTTTCATCAGTCTATCAATTAAGGGGTGTGGTTAATTGCTCACAGGTGCCTATTTAACTGGTTGTAGGACTCAGTCTGAGCATGCTCAGTCTGAAGCTGTGGAGCTTGGTGTAAGTGGAGCTGGAATAAGTGGGAGTTGAAAACCAGAGTTAGAGTATACAAGTCTTGCTGCCTGTTTGCTGTTTGCTGTCTGTTTGCTGTTTGCTGTCTGTTTGCTGTCTGTTTGCTGTCTGTTTGCTGGGTTGCATTTTTGGGGCTTTTCCTTTTAGTTTTTAATTTGCCTTTTGCTGTCACTTTTTAAATATCTTTTTTTTTTTTTTTCCTGGTTTCATCAGTCTATCAATTAAGGGGTGTGGTTAATTGCTCACAGGTGCCTATTTAACTGGTTGTAGGACTCAGTCTGAGCATGCTCAGTCTGAAGCTGTGGAGCTTGGTGTAAGTGGAGCTGGAATAAGTGGGAGTTGAAAACCAGAGTTAGAGTATACAAGTCTTGCTGTCTGTTTGCTGTTTGCTGTCTGTTTGCTGTCTGTTTGCTGTTTGCTGTCTGTTTGCTGTCTGTTTGCTGTTTGCTGTCTGTTTGCTGTCTGTTTGCTGTCTGTTTGTTGGGTTGCATTTTTGGGGCTTTTCCTTTTAGTTTTTAATTTGCCTTTTGCTGTCACTTTTTAAATAGCTTTTTTTTTTTCCTGGTTTCATCAGTCTATCAATTAAGGGGTGTGGTTAATTGCTCACAGGTGCCTATTTAACTGGTTGTAGGACTCAGTCTGAGCGTGCTCAGTCTGAAGCTGTGGAGCTTGGTGTAAGTGGAGCTGGAATAAGTGGGAGTTGAAAACCAGAGTTAGAGTATACAAGTCTTGCTGTCTGTTTGCTGTTTGCTGTCTGTTTGCTGTTTGCTGTCTGTTTGCTGTCTGTTTGCTGTTTGCTGTCTGTTTGCTGTTTGCTGTCTGTTTGCTGTCTGTTTGCTGGGTTGCATTTTTGGGGCTTTTCCTTTTAGTTTTTAATTTGCCTTTTGCTGTCACTTTTTAAATAGCTTTTTTTTTTTCCTGGTTTCATCAGTCTATCAATTAAGGGGTGTGGTTAATTGCTCACAGGTGCCTATTTAATTGGTTGTAGGACTCAGTCTGAGCGTGCTCAGTCTGAAGCTGTGGAGCTTGGTGTAAGTGGAGCTGGAATAAGTTATAACAGGGGTCATAGTACCTGTGTAGTGTGAGTATCTGAGTGTTGTCTGAGTAGTGTGTGTGGATCGTTAGTACCTGTGTATTGTCTTGTTGTGTACCTGTGTATTGTCGTGAGTATTAGTGCCAGGAAGCTAGCTGTTAGGTAATTTGGACAGGGTAAAATCCCCAAATCCTCACTAAATTTAATAGGTACGATGCCCGGCGGGTGTGGAGAGGCGACTCTTTGTAAATCTTGCCGCATGTATGCGTTCCTTGATCATCCGATCTAGGGCGAATACTGCTGTGCAAAATGTAAGCACATTGTTTCCCTGGAAGCCCAGGTTCTGAATCTGGGGAAGCAACTGTCAGCACTGAGAAGTCCCTCCATACTAAAGGTGAGCCAGGAACGTACACGGCAGGTGCCGGCAGGGGCCAGCACAGAGGCGGGTGGAGACAAAGAGGTGCAGGCACTAGCAAAGAGTAGATGGGTGACAGTCAGGAGGGGTAGAGGGGGAAGTGCCAGAGAGGCCGATCCAGGACTGGAGCATCCCAATAAGTACGCTCCATTGAGTGACATTGGTGAAGCCAGTCAGGGACCAGCACTGCTGGAGATGAGGGACTCTCCTAGCTGCCAGGGGAAGAACTCCTCCAGTGAGAGTGGGGGGGGCAGCAAAGGGAAAGGAAAGACAGATTCTGGTGGTAGGGGACTCAATTCTTAGAAGGACAGAGAGGGCAATCTGTAACCAAGACCTGAAGCACCGAACAGTATGTTGTCTACCGGGCGCTCGGGTTCGGCACATCACGGATCTTGTGGACAGATTACTGGGAGGGGCTGGGGAAGACCCGGCTGTCATGGTGCACGTTGGCACCAATGACAAAGTCAGAGGCAGATGGAGTGTCCTAAAGAACGATTTTAGGGACTTAGGAGCTAAATTGAGGAAAATGACCTCCAAGGTAGTGTTCTCAGGAATACTACCGGTACATCGAGCCACACCAGAAAGGCAGAGGGAGATTAGGGAAGTAAACAAGTGGCTGAAGAGCTGGTGTAGTAAGGAGGGGTTTCGGTTCCTGGAGGACTGGGCCGACTTCTCAGTCGGTAACCGGTACTATAGAAGGGACGGACTGCACCTAAATGAGGAGGGTGCAGATCTGCTGGGAATGAAGATGGCCAAAAAGTTAGAGGGGTTTTTAAACTAGGCGATGGGGGGGGGGGTCCAGAGACAGAGATAGCCAGCGTGGAAGATATTCCAGAGGGTAGCATTGGGGGCATTAGTGGTAGGTTAACCAAAGCACAAAAACACAAGGTGAGTATAGTAGCAAGTCCTAGTTGCAATCTTGAAACACCCAATACGAGGACAATATGCGACCGGTCTAAACTATGTGGCATGTTCACCAATGCCAGGAGCCTGGCGGACAAGATGGGTGAACTAGAGATACTGTTGTACAAGGGGGATTTGGATTTTGTGGGAATTTCAGAGACCTGGTTCAACAGCTCTCATGATTGGCTGGCAAACATTCAAGGGTATACCCTATACCGCAAGGATAGAGAGGGTAAAAAAGGGGGAGGGGTATGCCTATATATCAAGAATAATGTACAAGTGAATGTGAGAGATGACATCACTGAGGGGGCTAGGGAGGAGGTGGAATCTTTATGGGTAGAGCTCCAAAGGGATGAAGCTAAGGGGAAAATAATACTGGGAGTATGCTATAGGCCCCCTAACCTGAGGGAGGAAGTGGAGACGGATCTCCTATCACAAATTGGATTAGCAGCAAGGATGGGAAGTGTTATCATAATGGGGGATTTTAATTATCCAGACATAGACTGGGCGGAGGGAACCGCGCATTCATTTAAGGCTCGCCAGTTCCTTAGTGTCTTGCAGGACAATTTTATGGGTCAGATGGTAGACGCACCAACTAGAAATAAAACATTACTAGATCTACTGATTACCAACAATACAGACCTGATAACAGATGTGGAAATACGGGGCAATTTAGGTAACAGCGATCACAGGTCAATTAGTTTCAGTATAAATCACACAAATAGGAAACATGAAGGGAACACAGAGACACTGAATTTCAAAAGAGCCAACTTCCCTAAACTACAAACCTTGCTAAAAGGCATAAATTGGGATAAAATATTAGGAGAAAAGAATACGGAGGAGAGATGGGTTTGCTTTAAGAGCATATTAAATAAGGGCATTAGCCAATGTATCCCATTGGGTAATAAATTTAAAAGAGCAAACAAACATCCTGGATGGCTTAACTTCAATGTAAAAATGCATATAAAAGCAAAGGAGAAGGCCTTCAAAAAATACAAGGTTGAGGGATCATCCTCAGCATTCAGAATTTATAAAGAATGCAATAAGAAATGTAAGGGTGCAATTAGGATGGCTAAGATAGAACATGAAAGACACATAGCGGAGGAGAGCAAAAAAAATCCCAAGAAATTCTTTAAGTATGTAAACAGTAAAAAAGGGAGGACAGACCATATTGGCCCCATAAAGAATGAGGAAGGACATCTGGTTACAAAGGATGGGGAGATGGCAAAGGTATTGAATTTA